>NC_138766.1:10748365-11363686 GCF_965113315.1 Podarcis vaucheri
AGAGAAGGCTTTGCTTCCTCTCTCATGGAGAAGAAGGGGCATGACCTAACTGATTCTAGGAACACAACTGTATGAGCTTAACTCCTTTATGCACTAACTAGCACTCATGCATAGCTATGTTTGACTGAAATATCCCACAACTTGAATCTGAATATCAGAAACAGATGGAATGGTACAATGGAGGTGAATTGGGCTGTTGACGTAATTGTTCCTATGCACACTCTTCAGCTGAGGAGAGCCCATTTGAACCCTCCGTACACCAGAGAGCAGAGGAAAATAAAGCAAGCTGAAAACCACTGGTGGATGGGTGCCTAGAGGTCCTGTGCTAATTGGCATGGTTAGCAACAGATGTGGCTGCTTCTCTGGTGGTGTGTGGAGCCATAGACACAACACACACCCAATGAACATACTCACACATCCCTACACACAGACATATATGTGGACACACATTCAACATATGCACTGGGATCACTGGGAGATAGGCAGATTAAAGCCTTAAGGATCCCAATGTTCAAATGATGAACTTGGTGGCAAGATCAGGCTAGCTGAGAAGCAAATCCCTAAACCTCTCTCCATGCTATCCTGATGTAGCCCAGGTTGGTGTCCCTAGACTGCTAATAGTTACCCAATAATGCCAACTTCTGATGGTGGCCTTGGAAACATCTTCTGAAGGATTGAGATAGTTGGATATGACGTGAGGATTATTGTGGAGCAAGATCTGCTCATGAGAATTAATAGAAATTGAAATTAATAGCAATGACTAACTTAGGTTCATTTATCCCCAAAGATGCAGATCATCTGTCATGTGATTGTTTCACTCAGAACTTGCATCCCTTTTGAAAGTGTTGCATGAGGGAAAGATGATTTCCTATTTGGAGTCATGTTACTCCTTATGCCACCTTTCTGTTAGATGCTCAATGCTCAATTTCTGTTAGATGCCTATGCTACAAATTAAAAGCAATACTAAGTCCAGTTTAATGTAATAATCACACAATCTATTTGACTAGCAAATTAGATTTGCTTTACTTTGTTCAAAACAAGACAAAATTGTTATGTGCTAATTATCTCTTACATGTGAAGATATATAAGGCTCTGTTGTTCATATAGGGCAGGTCCACATTTGAGTTGGCATCGTTCCATCAACGTCTCATTGTTGGATGACTTACACCTGCATGTGTGAACTGACTCCCTTTAATTAAAACCATCACATCTGAGGTAATATATTCATAATAGCAGCAGCAGCCACCCTTAGTGCATAAGTAGTGATTTGCAGTGTTTCAGAATACACTGTGGACATTATCTCTATAATCCTTGTAAACATATCAAGATTGCTATCCCCATGTCACAGACAGGGAAACAGAAAACTATAGCTCTCCTAAAGTCACCTAGTGAGTTAGCGGCAGAAGAGAGAATCAAGTCTGGGATTTCCTCCTGGGTACCCAGCCTGTTCTCCTAGCCCCTCTATGAATGACGCGGAAGTTCAACCAGTGATGGCATATTCACACAGGAGACATGTATGCATGAACACTCTATAGAGCTTAAGGCAAAGGTAAAGGGACCCCTGACCATTAGGTCCAGTCGCAGACGACTCTGGGGTTGCACGCTCATCTCGCTCTATAGGCTGAGGGAGCCGGCGTTTGTCCGCAGACAGCTTCCCGGTCATGTGGCCAGCATGACAAAGCCACTTCTGGCGAACCAGAGCAGTGCATGGAAACACCGTTTACCTTCCCGCCAGAGCAGTACCTATTTATCTACTTGCACTTGATGTGCTTTTGAACTGCTAGGTTGGCAGGAGCAGGGACTGAGCAACGGGAGCTCACCCCATTGTGGGGATTCAAACCATTGACCTTCTGATCGGCAAGCCTTAGGCTCTGTGGTTTAGACCACAACGCTACCTGCGTCCCTCTAGAGGGTGTTTATTTGCCGGGCCGCCCTACCCAGCCCACAACAACCAATACAGCAAGAACTCCACGGGACAACACAGAACACTAGTGAGCTCCTGGTTTGGCTTAGCAATGATATTGACTCATAACCTTGATTCCACATCACTACCCGAAAACAGTATAGCACAGCAGCAATTGTGCTCTACAGTGGACGCATTGTCTTTTGTGTGTGTGTACACTAATTACAATTTCCCTTTCATACATTTCCTCATTTACAACTTGCTTCATTGATCCCACTCAGCCAGCTCACATCCTTTATACAAAGAGAAAACAAAAGGGAAAATGCATTTTTTGTTGTTGTTTTAAAAGAGGAGCCTGCGGTTAAACACACTGAGGAATAATTTCACATTCATTTCATAACATCATTGCGGTGACACATACCATTGACAATTAACAGCAACAAAAAAGAAAATATCCTGCCACTATATAATGCTGATACTTTGCCGATTTTTTTCCTTTTCTGCAGAGCTTTGACAATATAAATCTTGTGTTCATGCTTTGTGGATCTTTCCTGACACTCAGCAGTATTCTCACTAGGGCCTCCTTCTTATGTCCTATCATTCTAGGTTGCCTGAAGAAATTGCCGAAAATTCAATTTTGATGTCTCTGAGAACTGTGCTCTTTTGAAAACAACACACTTCTCATAAAACACAAATAAAAGGAGGGCTGTGTGCTGGAGACAGTTTGAAAGAGCTTCCAAACAATTGCAGCTTTGCCAGCAATGGGCAAGGAGAGCACAACTACATTTCACAAAGAACACAAGGCTGCCACTGAAAGTCATGAAGGCGGCTCAGTTAGTTAGAGTGCGGTGCTGAAAATGCCAAGGTCAGGGTTTTGACCAGATGCATATTCCAGCATTGCAGGGATCCGTGTGGATAAAATGAACCACTGAGTCTCTCCCAACACTTCTATGATTCAATGATCACTTACCCCTGCTCCACTCAGGCCCAATCTGCACTACACATTTAAAGAGTTATCATGTCACTTTATTTTTTTATATATATAAGATGTTTATTAAGATTTTTTAAAGTATAACAACAACAACAAAAAGATATAAACATAAAAAATAACAAAAATACAAAATAAAAATAGTTTTTAAAAAAACACACACAGATTTTCCATTACTTGTTTTCCCGAACCTCCTCATACCTCCCTTTTTTGTATTCCACTTCCATCTGTTGATTCAGCAAATCCTTACCCCCTTTAATTATCCTAATCTTAATCTTAAAAATAATAGCATTAATTTTTTACCTATTTATAACCCTTTTTTCATATTCCCTTAAAGCATTACAGCTGGAAACCACTTAATTTCTATCCAACATCATTCTAACATTCATTAATTTTACAATATTGCTGTAAGTAATCTTTAAATTTCTTCCAATCTTCTTCCACCGACCCTTCTCCCTGGTCTCGGATTCTGCCAGTCATTTCTGATAGTTCCATATAGTCCATCAGCTTCATCTGCCATTCTTCCAAAGTGGGTACATGTCATTTTAAACACCCATGCCTTCCCCCAAAGACTCATGGGAAGTGCAACTTCTTAAGGGTGCAGATAGTCAGCGGCGGAGCATGTGCCTGCGCTGCCCAAGTTGGGCGTGTTCCTGAGGGGGGTGGGGCGTACTCCCAAGGGGAGCAGGGGGTGGAGGGTGCCCTCCCAGGGTGGGATAGCCACTCGAGTGCACGGAGCAGCTCATGCGCGCTGCAGTCGGGGGCAGAGCGAGCCACCCATGTGGGCAAAGCAAGCCGCTTATTGGTCGAGGGAGCCAGCGTACAGCTTCCGGGTCATGTGGCCAGCATGACTAAGCCGCTTCTGGCGAACCAGAGCAGGGCACGGAAACACCGTTTACCTTCCCGCCGGAGTGGTACCTATTTATCTACTTGCACTTTGACGTGCTTTCAAACTGCTAGGTTGGCAGGAGCAGGGACCGAGCAACGGGAGCTCACCCTGTCGTGGGGATTCGAACCGCCAATCTTCTGATCGGCAAGTCCTAGTCTCTGTGGTTTAACCCACAGCGCCACCCGCGTCCCTGCAGAGAGTTGTTAGAAGGCCCCTATTCCCCTTGCAGAGCAACAATTCTCAAAGTTCCCTGGGAAGAGGGATTGACCGTAGGTATGTGACAGAAACGGGGGTCTTCTAACAACTCTCAGCACTCTTCAACTACAGGGTCCAGGATTCTTGCGGAGAAGCCACCACTGTGTAAGTGGTATAACAGGGTGTTCAATGTATAGGCCAGATGAGGCCACAGTTGCCTGTGACATCACAAATGCTTTCAGGGGATGTGTGGATCTCCTTGTATGAAGCCACATGGTGGTAGAATGGGCTGTACAGTGGTACCTCGGGTTACAAATTTAATTTGTTCCGTCCATTCTTAACCTGAATCATTCTTAACCCGAGGCACACATTCACTACATAGGCCTCCTGCGGCCCTGGAAGCAGATTGCGTTCGTATCCCAGGGCAAAGTGCGCAACCCGTAACACCTACTTTTTGTGGAGTTCATAACATGAAGCGTTCATAAGCAGGACTGTTCGTAACCCGAGGTACCACGGTACCACTTTAGGCTGCAAGTAGGAAACATAATTCTCCATTGAAATGCTTCATGAAAACAGAAAATTAAGATATCAGGAAGAAAGATTCTAGATGTCTCCCTGCTGGGCTGGTTGTCTGCTTGCAGGGAGCCTTTCGCCTCAGGGAGCATTCGAAGTACCACAATTTGAAGTGGTACTGCCTATTCTACCATCTCAGCTTTCTGCCACCTGCTGCCTGCGTTATGGAGATCCAGCCTTGAACTAAGCTGTGCAGCAGCTTACATTTGTAGCACTCATGTCCTGTTTCCAGTTACTTTGCAGTCAAGGGAGACAAACTACGCTGCCAGCAGAGTCCTGACAGAATCTGGCAACCATTTCCACAACTGCATTCGTAGTCAGTGTTACTGAATTGCATCTCATGGAAACAATGCTGGGCATGTCAAGCAGTTTTGTATCAGAAGTACGTCCTCACAAATCATTCCCATAAACCACATACAGTGGGTTTATAGCCACATGCTCATGAGAAACATAAATATAATCTGCCTCAACGGTTCTGGCAGACGTGTGGATTTCTCACATACAGAAGGAGATATTAACCACCCCCATTTTTACAAGTTTGGATATGGGAGTTCCTTGTGGGTACATTCTCTTCACTTAGAAGTAGAGGTCAAGGACTGAGACATACAGTAACAGAGCAAAGAACTGCAGGCTTCTGAAACGCAAAGCCCCTTTCGACCGTGGTGCAGAAGTTATTCTGTTGTGGCTGCAGTAATTTTGCCATGTTGCCTAGATCAAGGTGGACGTGGGACCCTGAAATATGGGCCACACCAGTGCGGTCCCAGGCTTTCAAAAATTTTCAAGGCAGCTTTGGAACAGTAGTCCTGGGGAAGCATTTCCTTGAGCACACTGCGGTAATTTATTCAAAGATTAACGAAACAAACCCTATGCATGTTTACCTGGAAGTAAATCCAACACGCACAGCATTGCACTGCGTGGCCTGCATTTGAATTTCAAAGTGGGAACCTAGGTATGATCCCTACCAACGTAAAAGTTACGCACAATTTTTTATTAGTGTATTGGCATTGATTAAAATGATAATGCTACTGTGGGAGCTTGCTTTCTGTGCTGGGCCATTTCTGTATCTCCTCATGCAGTCTTTATGGTAATGTGGGCTGTCAATCCTACAGTAAATAAAAGACAGAAACAGCAAGCATCAGTGGTCCCAGACTATTGAAATAAATGGCTCCGAGGTGGCTTTACTATTGTCTGTAAAACAACACATGGATCTCAGGCCTTCAAGGAATTCCAGTTATTTAGCAGTTAAAATAAGAGATTAACTGCCTGATTTTTAATAGGTTATCACCTTTCCCATTTGGCTACCCCTCTGTTTGTCTTGCTCCTTGTGCTCTGTTAAACAAGGGAAAGTGTTGTGACCCATAATTGCGGGCAGATTCACAGCAGGTTTTCGAGGAGTTTTCTGCACCACAGTGTCCAAGCCGCCTCCATCTGCTGTAGTCTTGTGTGCTTCCCACAGGGAACCTGGCTAATTTTTCAGTCAATTAGCAGAAGGGCTGCTTTTGTTCTCCAAGTGCCCCCCCTGGGCTCCTCTTACACCCTTGTCTCCACGTTCAGATGTTGGCAGTTTTGAAATAGCATATCATGTTATTTTTCTCTGCTGACCTTTGTGACATTGTTGGCTGAATGCGATCACATGTAATTGTAGCCACTTGCGTTAAAACTGTGCAATGGGAAATGTATCGACTTAAAAAAAGAAAATCAGAGAATAAATGCTGCTAATGACATACGTGTGGATAGTTTCTTTAAAGGGGGGTATTAATTTGTCTTATTCTGAAGCCTGAGAAAGGATTGAAATTATGCATTTTTTAAAAATAGGGAACAGAGCATTTTTGTTTTTAGCTACACAATGTATTTTGGCAGGAAACATAAACCTGTGTAGTGAAGTACACAAACAGAAATACAAAAACAAAAAATACAGTCAAGAGTAAAAGAATCAACGTTGTGCTAATTTTTCTGCATGCTCATACTATGCATAGTGAAGCTATAATATAGTTATTTATTGTTCAGAATTTCAATTACATTAATTTATCAGGGCTTGGTCAAAACTACTTCCTTTAAAAGAAAAACATGAACATGCTTGGCACTGCCTAAAGAGAGAGAGAGAGAGATGTAAAATTTCAGTTATTTATTTTAATCTGCTTTAGGAAACCTTTGCTGTTCACTCTGACTTCTCCTTACTTTCCCTCACTGATGTCATCGTGTCGCCAGCTCTGACAAGCTACAAAGGACTGTGGCATCATCTCTCTGGCTATGTGGGATCACTCACTTGGAAGAAAGAAGAACCTGAAGCAGCCTTGGAGAGCGAGTTATGAAAGCAGCAACAGCCAGCAGACATAGTAATAGTAATAATGCCACCAGTCATTTTTGGGAGAGAAAATTACTAGTGTAGACCACTGCCCCAGGGGCAGATGTGTGTGGCATAAAATACACAGCTGGATAATATTTGGTGCAGCCCTGATTTGTATGAGTTTAGTTAGAGGTTAGTCATTAATGCCTGCCTTTTGGCACACAGCAAAACCTTTTTGATATAGAGATGCTGCAAAAGAACAGTAGGTGAGATTGACAATCATGCCAGTTCTTTTTCTCTGAAATTGAAGAGTGCCACAGTCTCAGTTCACATAAAGTCACCGGCACCAAATGAGCACATCCTGGGTTTGCCAGAACATCTCCCGAAGCTGCTGCGGTTTCTGTCAAACACATTGCATGTCTGAATGCGTATGGACTCTGCTCCTGAATGCCACAGGGACTGCACTTCGCCTTAAGAGCAAAAGGCCTCCTTCCTCCCATTCAATGTCACCTATTTATTATGAGTGATTTCTGCCTCAGATGCAAATATTCCCTGCCACGTTGAAGAGATATTCTCCACACACACACACCCTCCATTGTCATTCTGTTCCTTCTGCCGTACAATATCAAGTGAGCTTGGCTCTCTGTAACCTTCCATCCACCCAGCCTCTTGGCTATACCTTTCTATAGTTAATAAATATCCCTTTTCCACAGTGTTCAGCAATAAAATATTCACTGGGTCTGAGCTGGGGTTAACAGATTTCTGAAAATTTTATTGCATGACAGCCTGTCCTGCATAATCCCCTCAGCTGTCTCATGTTCTGGGGCAGAAACGATCTTATATGTCACTCTAATAGTCTAGAATTACACTTGTATCTCTGTCACCAGCATATGGGGCTGTGTATACCCCTAGGCCCAGCTCCCTCTCTTTCACGGCCTTTAAAATGATAACATTTGGCAAAGCCAGTTTTGACAGAAAGTGAACTCTCCTTTCCGCATTTGTGACAAAGCCAGCCACCAGAGGCCTGACACAGAGCAGCCAATCATCATACTCTTTACTGGATAATGATAGCGTGTTTCGCTCATCTTAATAACCCGCCTCTGTGCAACGGGAGACTGGAGTGCAGCTCCTCACTTAATTATACAGTCTACATCTTAAGTGCTTTATTCATGGGAGGTTTTCGGCTGAGCGGGCTTTGCCAGAGTTTGCCATTCTCTCGTCTCATTCTCCTCCCCGTCCGCCTCCACCTCCCAGCCCACAACAAAGTGTATTGATCATTGGAAGTCAGGGAGGGCAAGAAAGCCTCGCAGAAAATAACACAACAGGGGGGCAAGTTTGCTCATGCTCTCTGAAAAGGGGGCGAGGGGGAGCGAG
This sequence comes from Podarcis vaucheri, assembly GCF_965113315.1. NCBI lineage: Eukaryota > Metazoa > Chordata > Lepidosauria > Squamata > Lacertidae > Podarcis > Podarcis vaucheri. The sequence continues at coordinate 10,756,575 of NC_138766.1, forward strand.
AGCCCTGGCCTATGGACCAACGCAATAATATCAATAGAGAACTGAATTCATTACATTCCTAGGGTACAGTTGTACAGGACGATGATGATGCATTGATTTAAACAACGAGGCAAACTGCATTTATTTGGAAGGAGTCAGGTGTTGGATTCCTCCTTCCCACCGCCTCCATTTTAAGGCTTACATTTGGTTAAGAGATTGAGCCAAGGCCATATTGCGCCCAACAACCTCTTTGTCCAACTTCCCTCACTGAAATTTAACTGCCTGGTGAAGGCACAGGTGTTTATTAGGACGGCCCTTAAATCTTGATGTTAAATCTGTTTCCTTGTTTATACTTTAATACAAGATTTGTTTCTAATCAAGCATTTCATTTCCTTCTTGGGCAGGGGAGGAATACATGCCATTTTGCGTGTTTCATTTAACAGGGGGGGGGAAAGCAAGTTGAATAATTTCAAAAGTAAATATGGAAATAAAATTGAGGAGCACAGTCTCATCCAAGTTCAGTACTCTTCCATCCTGCTGAGTTCAATGAGAGAATTAAGCAATGTTCAAATCTCTATTGTAGAAATAACAACAACAACAACAATTAAGTGTTTAACATAGGCTGAATTGTACCATAATTGTTAGTTTTAGCTTTTAAAAATGCAGGATTAAGGATTACCATTCCTGTAGCGGGAAAGAAATGGTCGTATTGAGTAACAGTCTAGGCCAAGAAGTTGTGCTTGAAAACAGATGAGTTTCTCTGCTTTAAAATTCATAACGACAGAATCTGACAAATGTTCCAACTATTGTTTCGATAAAAACGGGCTGGAGGAGACAAGTCCTACTTGTCGTATATGCAGAAATGTTCTTATCCATGGCTCTAAACCATGCCTTTACTTTAAAATTGAATTCCATTGTCTGAGTCACTCAGAGTGTCCACATTAACGCCAGAAATTGGGGCTCTGTTTTTGCGTGGAGTCCTGCCTGAAATGGAACCCAAATTGTCTAGGTTTAATATGATTTCCGATCAGTATTTTGATCAGTGGTGGTATTAGGGCATGCCTCACTCAGCAGAATGAGCAGGAGAGTAGGGCTGACCACATTTTGAAGTAAGTGAAACATTACACATCACCATTAAAAGGCTGTTAAGCCTAGATTTTAAACAACTCACCTTCACCACTGACTTTGAGAACTCAACATATCAATGGCCTCACTCCACATGCTATGAAGCCTCTGGGATGTTGAGGGATCAATGGCATCATTGTCCTCTGGCTTCTTTTGTAAGTCTCACATAGTATGCAGCAAGGCTGAAGGGACCATGAGGGTCATTTAGTCCAACCCCCATAATGAAGGAATCCAAACTTTTTTTGTGCCAGAACTCAAATGTGCTACCTTTCCTAGTATAGACATACTGAAAGTGAAGCCTGACAATCTTCATAAATGATAATGGTAATGGAGAAGGGTAATGTTAATTGTGATCAAAGGTAAACTAATGGGCCTGTTACTCCCCTCTTTTACTTTATTGAAGGTGGATAGCATATTTGCCCTTCCTTAATATGATAGAAAACCACCTGACTTCAAGGTTTTCTCGAAGGGGATTGATAGATCAAACGCCTATGTCGAGGGGTGGTGCTTGAAAACAGATGAGTTTCTATGCTTTAGAATTTAAAATGAGAGAATTTGACAAATGTTCCTGCTAATGCTTTGATGAGCGTGGGGTGGAGGGGAGCAACTCTGCTTGATACATATGGCAGAGTCGACTGAAGCCTTGCTGTGACTTTAAACTAAGCCCTGACTGGATTGCCTGTCATTTGAGTTGCTGGATTGTAAAAGTGTACCCCAGTCTGGGAGAAAGAGAGGCAGGCAGGTGGAGAGGAGGAGGAGGACAGAATGGATATTGCAGAAACCTCTCAAAACAGGAAGACTTGGTGGACTGAATATGTACCAAATGGTTAGATAAATAATGTGACTATAACTACCACTTTTATCCCCATTTATTGCCTATATTGGGGTCAATAACCATCACATCACAATTTAGAATTTTTGAGAAAACCAAAGGAAACAAGCATTGTGCAGTCCACTTTCCTTTGTACCTTTCTGTTAATATTTTGTTGTCCCGACACTTATTGATCAGGAGTTGCCTCATCTCTATCAGATTTCCAAAATGCTTTCGATATTTCTAATTCCTCATTTGTTTTGTTCATTTTGTGCCTCCGCTCTTATTTTATTCTGGCATCCTTGTCCTCTTCTATTCCTTCCAGCAATTTTCTCATGATGGCTTATTCCGTTTCCCTCTCTTTTGTTTTCCAACCCCCTTTCCTCCAGAACTTCCTGTTAGAATATAAAGTGCCAATGGAAAGTCTCTGATCTGATTCTCATGTAGAAATGAATCCTCTTTACCACAAGAAATAACTTCTAAAGCTTGCAGAACTTGGTTTTTTAAAAATTTCATTACAAACATTAACAGTTGCGAAACAACAAAATGCCACATTGCATATTAGTAATGGGCATCAGTCTTCTTAAGTCCGGGAAAGCCACTTCCGGCCTGCCCAGGAGGTGGGGTTGCGGGCTTCACGCCCACCCCCCACGTGAGCAGGGGCTGGTTTCAGCCCCCGCGAGAGCAGGGGAATCCCGGCCGTGTCTGCCCTATTTAGGGCCGGCGCAGAGGGGGCTCACCCTTTTTTCGCCAGCTAGCCCCCACGTTTTCCCGCCCTCCCTCCCTTTAGGTAGGCTTTAGGTAGGTCTCTGACTTTGCTATGGACTTCGGTCTGTCGCCGCAAGGGGCATGGTAGGAATTTTTCCCAATTGGCAATTTACAGCCATTTGGTTTTTCACCTACCTCGTAGCAACTCGTCACAACTCTTCGGCATTGGCGGTAGGCATTGGTAAGAAGGGGTTAAGAGGATGTGGGGGGGAAGGAACGCCATCACCTCCCCCCACTGAGCGAAGGGTGGTCCGTTAAAGGACTCCGGGGGGCCTGGCCCTGTCCGAAGCCTATGGAGGTGTGGGCCAAAGGCACGCCCCCGAGCGGTGACCTGGGGGAGCTCCTAGTTGACGTGCCTCGGTGGGAGACTCCCCCGATATAGTGTTAACCCTTCCCCGTGTCTCCAGCAAATGGGTTGGAGCCGGATAGTCGTTAGGACCAATGCCTAAGCCAATGCCTCTCATTCCTGAATTCAATAAAGTTGTGGCCTAATTCGCCCATTTAACCTTAAACCATGGTGTCTCGTGTCTTTATTTATCCTGGTGGGGGGCGGGAACTCGCCACGCAAATCTCTTCCTCTGATCCCAGAGTAAGTTCACGCTTCTGGAAAGCAAAAACAGCTTGTGTGTCTCTCTGCTGTTGTAACACATACAGACAAACACCACCCAAAGAACCAACACAACACATAGCTTCCCTGTTGATAGTAGCAGAGAAGCTCAGGTTACATGAGTTAGGAAAAAATACCTTGTGAGCCAGTCACAAGACACAGCCTGCCCTACCCTAGAGTGAAAAAACACCAGGGTTCTGGAATAGGCTCCCCAACATTTTACGTACATTAAACATATAATTTAATGCTTCCACAGTCCAGCTGTACCTCTCATAAGCCAGGAGCTTCTACTACAATGAATAAGTCTAAGTACCTACTGACACCAGTAGAATCTACTCTGGATACAAATGGGGAGAATTCTGTGTTCAGGGCAGCTGTTTACCAGGCTGATACCCTATCTGCCCGCAGACTGCCTCACCAGAGTGGTGCACGCTCTGGTTATCTCTCGCTTGGACTACTGAAATGTGCTCTATTTGGGGCTACCTTTGAAGGTGACTCGGAAACTACAACTAATCCAGACTGGTGACTGGGGGCGGCCGCCGAGACCACATAACACCAGTCTTGAAAGACCTACTTGGCTTCCAGTATGTTTCTGAGCACAATTCAAAGTGTGGTGCTGATCTTTAAAGTCCTAAACAGTCTCAGTCCAGTATACCTGAAGGAGCGTGTCCACCCCCATCATCCAGCCCGGACACTGATGTCCAGCACCGAGGGCCTTCTGGGGTTCCCTCCCCATGAGAAGCCAAGTTACAGGGAACCAGGCAGAGGGCCTTCTCAGTAGTGGCACCCGCCCTGTGGAATGCCTTCCCACCAGATGTCAAAAAGAACAACAACTACCAGACGTTTAGAAGACATCTGAAGGCAGCCCTGTCTAGGGATGCTTTCAATGTTTGATGCGTTACTGTATTTTAATATTTTGTTGAAAGCCGCCCAGATGGGCGGGGTATAAATAAAAAATTATTATTACTATGATTATTATCACCGTTTCTGAGCAAAACTCAATGTTTTGACATGGAGAAATAAAGACTAGAATGACTTGGTCTCAAATATTTGAAGAAGTATATTTTCTGATATCTGCTAGCCCAGGCTTTAAGATTTTGCCAATGGGCACAACCTTTTGTACACTGCTGAGGAAAAGGGCCTCCTTAGTGGTGGCACCACACCTGTGGTTCCCTTCCCCTGTTGTTGTCCTCCTCAGTGTTGATATTTCAGCATCTTTTGAAGGCAGTTTCTTTACCCAGGCCTTTGGAACAGATAGGGGTGTTCAGTATCAATGTGATGTTTTTCAATGCTGTACCTTAGTGATGGATTGATAATATGCAATTTTAAATGGAATGGCTTTGTATTTTTAATGTTTCACTGAGTTTTTGTAGATCACCCTGAATTCTTATTTAAGAATATATTCAAAACAGAGTAAATAGATGTGTACATTCCTTTAAAATCTTCAGTGATTATTTAATATTGTGTTCCTAACAGCATGTTCCCTGAAAATAATGTCACACCATTTTTTACTTAATGTGTTGGCAATAGAGAGGAAGTGAATCATCATTATCATAAATGTTATCCAATTAAGTAATACTCAGAGTGTGTTAAAGTTATTAGTTTAATATACATAAAATGTCATGTTTATATGGATTAAAGTTTGAAAAAACTTATGGAAAACTTAGCATTTGCAAAGTAGGAAAGTTTGCATTTGGCAGGAGGTTTCACTCTAGCAAATGCAGCAGAAAATGTTGGATGTTTCTGCTTAAGTCTTTAGGGTAGTTGCTGACTCATCACTGGAAAGCCAAGCAGAAATTTCTCATAGCAGGAAGATGAAACCTGAGAACTCATTGTCTTCGTCAGCAATGGAACCAGCAGAAGCAGTAGTGAATGTAGTGGCCAATCTCTGTGATCATGAACAAGCAAATTGCTTAAGATCTTTTGCTCTGCGACCAGAGAAATGAAAGTTTATTGAACTGTATTAAAGCCTAAAAAGAAGACGGGACTACAATGCTAGTTTGTTTAAGAGCAATGTGTTACTTTGTATTTTTGCCACTGCTTATTTGTAACTAGTTTAAGACTGTTTCCAGTACAGCTTTGAAACTCATTGTGGTTGAGAGCAAATTCATTTCTACTCTGCACATGGTCCAGATCAGGGATTTTGCTTGTGAAAACTCTAACAGAGCAGACCATTGGGACCATGGACTTAAGTTGGTCATGACTATCCTAGGCCCATGATTTCAGTGGTTCTCCTTTGAGTATGATGTAGTTCAATAACATATCATCATCATCATCATCATCAACAACAACAACAACAACAACAACATCCACTCAAGAGACTAGTTGATCTGCAAATTTTTGCTTGCTGTGCAATAAAGGTAAAGGGTAAAGGGACCCCTGACCATTAGGTCCAGTCCTGGCCGACTCTGGGGTTGCGGTGCTCATCTTGCTTTATTGGCCGAGGGAGCCGGCGTACAGCTTCCAGGTCATGTGGCCAGCATCATGTGGCAAACCAGAGCAGCACACGGAAACGCTGTTTACCTTCCTGTCGGAGTGGTACCTATTTATCTACTTGCACTTTGATGTGCTTTTGAACTGCTAGGTTGGCAGGAGCAGGGACCGAGCAATGGGAGCTCACCCTGTCACGGGGATTTGAACCGCCAACCTTCTGATCAGCAAGTCCTGGGCTCTGTGGTTTAACTCACAGCGCCACCCGCATATGTGGTAATTGCTGCGTGAACAGATAAACTGAAGGAATGCTGAGCCAACTTTTACTTCCAGTATTCGAAATCACCTTGAAAATTGACAGTGAGTGACATAATGGAAATGTTTAAACAAAACAAACAAATAAACAAGTAAACGAACAAATTTCTGATGCCTTTGGCTCTTGTTCTGTTCAATACTATGTGCATCTATAGCAAGACAATTTGACTAGTTCAATGCGCATGTAGCCTGCCATTGACACATGTAGCCATACTACACAGACACTCTAATGCATTTGTTAAACTGATCAATAATAAGATTGATCAGCCTTCTACTTTACCAAGTTAATCATGCTATTGATTACCTTCGTAAACATAGTGCTTCACTTCAGTAGCATTGCTCTGTCATTACGTTCCCAGTACCAAGAAGTTAGCTCACAATAGATTTTGAAGAGTCAGTGTTCTGGAGTAGAAGCTCAAAGCACACTAAAGTCTTAACAGAAGCTTTTCATAGCTTGGCATGGTGCTTTGGCAGAAAATATGTCTTCCCTACATTGCTATCCTGCTCAATAACTCTGTAGTTGAGCGTGATTATGCCTACAGCTCTCAGATTGTCACCTGCAGTTTTTAAAGTTTGGTGATTCTCACGAATCGGCCACAATGGTTCATTTGTAAAAATGAGAAATAAGCATGTAACTGAGCAATCTAAAAAAAAAAAAAATGTGGATGAAGCTATGCCGACATATATGACTCCTATTCCAAACTGTGTTCAAGATTGACTGCCAGTGAGCCAAATCTGGTGCAACATGAAGTGTCATTTGCAATGCATGAATCTCAATGAAAGCATCCATGGCAGATGACCATCTAACCTCTGCGTAAAAACCTCTAAGGAAAGAGAGCCCACAACCTCCCAAGGGAGTGCGTTCCACTGTCAAATAGGCCTTACTGTCAGAAAGTTCTATGGGACCGCCTCTACTGGTATGCCCCGCAGAAGACCTTAAGGTCCACAAATGACAACACTTTGGAGGTCCCAAGTCACAAGGTGGTTAGATTGGTCTCAACTAGGGCCAGGGCCTTTTCAGTACTGGCCCCGACTTGGTGGAACGCTCTGTCACAAGAGAATAGGGCCCTGCGGGACTTGAAATCTTTCTGCAGGGCCTGCAAGACAGAGCTGTTCCGCCTGGCCTTTGGTTTGGACTCAGTCTGACCCTTATGTTTCTCTCCCCTTATGGTTTTGATCTATGGGCTACTTTTAAAATGAGGCTGCATTTTAAATTGTATTTTAACCTGTATTTTAAATTGGGTTTGTTTATTTTTTTCTATTATGTTTTTTTATAATTTTACTGGCCCAGCTCTGGCCGGGGAGGGCGGGGTATAAATATAATAATAATAATAATAATAATAATAATAATAATAATAATAATAATAATAATAATATTTGGAATCTCCTTTCTTGAATCCATTGGTCTGAGTCCTACTTCTATAGCAGGAGAAAACAACCTTGCTCCATCTTCCACATGGCAGCCCTTGAGATATTTGAAGATATCCATCATATCTCCTCTCAGTCTCCTCTTTTCCAGGCGAAACATACCCAGCTCCTTCAACCGTTCCTCACAAGGCTGCTTGGTTTGTGGACCCTTGATCATCTTGATAGCCCTCCTCTGCACACGTTCTAACTAACTAAGGCTGCATACACACAATACCTTTAAAATACATTTAAAGCACATTCTTTCCCTCAAAGAATTCTGGGTACTGTAGTTTACCCCTCGTAGAGTTAGAATTCTCAGCAACCATTAACAAACTACAATTCTCAGAATTCTTAGAGAATGAAAATGCATCTTGAATGTGCTTTAAAGGTATAGTGATGTTTTTACATTTTTATATTGTAAGCTGCCTTGGGAACTGATGGTGAAGGACAGGTAAGAAATTCAATAAATAACAAGAGCAGCCACTACCACCACCAAGGCCCTCAGAGATTATTGTTCCCAACAAGGAAAAAAAAAGTTTGCAAAGACGACCCTTTCCTCAGTACCAAACCAAGCATGAAGCAATGAAGTTTCTCCTCCTGGCAAAACAGTAGACATTGCATGCCTCCCTCCTCCTAAACATAATAAAATCTTAATGCTGTAATATATCCAGCTAGGCAGGTTCAGAGTGTTATATTCCAGCTTCAATGTTCTATTTATATATGAGACCACCTTCAAATTTAGCTAAACTGATCTCTCTCTTTTTTATCTCCTCATAGACCACCTGCTTGTCAAGTGCTCACTACTAATATCCTGTGACATCCATATTTTTAGAATTATTATTATAATTATTAATTGTTATTAGAGCATTTTAAAAAGGTGGCGTTGCTATGCATTTACTATTGGCATTGATAATAACTCGGGTTTAGAGAAAGGAGGTTTGTGGATCACGGTGCCTCAGGCCTTGACTACAAAATGGAGCTCTTGTTGCCTTGAAAGACCAGATAATTTCATTCTGCTTAAGTCAGCAGACGAGCAATATGTGTAATGATCTTCCCTTCAGCCTCCAGGGTCTGTACAACAATGGCTCCTCAAATGGATCAAGGTTGCTGGCTTCCATATAGGTTTCAAAGTGCAGCTTGGAAATCTGTGTGCAAGAATAGCATAGTAGCTCGAGCTCTAGGAATGACTGGCCTTTGACATGTTTCATTGCTATTCCAAGCAAGCAACACCAAGACTTCAGCTAAAGTCAGTCAAACTGTTTCTTACTTTCACGGAAACTCTGAAGAGATTTCAATGCCCTAAAAGCACAGAACTTAGCTGCTTATTTAAAACACATCCTGCCAGCCTAGTTCCCCATGTCTTGTAGTTTTCCTTGAGTGACAGGCTGGTGCCTATATACTCCTTTTTTTATTTTTGCAAGTCAAGTGAGTCTTTATTTCTCCCTATTTAAGAACCTCTTCCTGCCTCTCTGGGACTCTCCCTGCACAACACCTGCAGCAGATCCAGAGATAAGGATTAATGTTTTCAATCCTGCTTCCTTATTGAGGAATACCAATATGTTATGCTGAATCTGGGAGATCGCTGAAGAATAAGGTAGCAGTGGCAGATGGGGAGAAGACAAATTTCCAGGACAAATGCTGAATTTGATCAACTGAATATTATTTTTTGAGATCTTCCAGTTTTTTGTTTTTTAAAAAAATTAGCAATTTTTTAGCAATTTTAGCAATTTCAACAAATTAACGAACAATATAACCATACATTATTTTTCCCCTTTCCCCCCTCTCTTCCATCCATCCCTCCCCTCCCCCACCAAAGACTTCCCTCAGCTCCTCTCTCTGATTTCTCAGCACATATTATTCTCTGCATGTTATAACATTTTACATATCCTTACATTATCTATCTAACATGTTATCAACCAGTAAATTTGTGTATGTTTATTCAATCCCTGCCAAGGAGTCCAGTTCATTTTGTTGTCTTTTTAGATAATTTGTAAAAAGCTCCCATTCTTCCTTAAAGCCATAGTTGTCCTTGTCCCACAATTTATATGCCAATTTAGCCAACTCTGCATAACTCATCCATTTTTCTTGCCACTGTTCTTTTGTTGGGATTTCCTCATTCTTCCATCCTTGTGCTATCAAGACTCTCGCCACTGTTGTAACATACGGAAATACATTCTTTGTTTTTCTTGGCAGCTCTTGTCCTACAATCCCTAACAAAAATGCTTCAGGTTTTTTTTTACAAATGTCATTTTAAACATTTTTTTCAATTCATTGTATATCATTTCCCATTTTTTAAAAATTTCTCTACATTCCCACCACATATGATAAAAAGTTCCTTCTTTTCCTTTACATTTCCAACATATATTTGACCCGGTTTTATACATTTTTGCCATCTGTACTGGTGATCAACTGAATTTCACCTTAAGTATAAGAAATATTTATCGTGAATGAAAATCAGCCCTGGGAAGTTCCTCTGGTAGTTTAATAATTTGCAGAAACACTGTTTCTTACTTCCATCAAAATGTGTCAGGAGTTTTGCCACAAGGAACTGGAAAAAGGTTATTTTGGACACTTGAAGATAACAATACATAAATGAATTGGACTTCCTGAGTGAGAAAAGATGAATTCTGAGTGACTGCCTAGTAAACGACTTTTCCATATTTCTGTTGTTCTTTGCTCTTGAAATTGTTTTTGTGGGTCTTTGGACCATGATAAAGAATGTGTTTGTGAATTCTGGGTGCCCGGGAAGAAAATCTGAGATTACCATCTAGCAGAATGGGGGAAAGCTGGATATTTTTGGAGTGTAAAGGTTAAATATTTTGAATAATTGATATACAAATAGTTGGCAGGTAGAAAAGCGGAAACCTGTCTTTTCTTTTAATTTCCTTCCTCCTTTGCTTTCTTTATGACTGTTAATTTTTTTATAGTACTCTATTAACTTTATACATATGTTTTGAAGATAAATTTTGGATAAATGAAGATACATAAATGAAGAGAGGAACTTGTGTGAGAGACAGGCCAGAGTGGGTTATCTTGACATCACCAGATTTGCTATGAGATCCTTGACTGGTTGGGATCAACTCCTTAGAAAGAAAAATATATAAATGCCACTACATAGTAGTCTATTGGGCAAAGATGTTGCAGATCAGAAGGAAATCCAGACAGTGAACAAGATGAGCAAGGAGGGGGAACTTTGGAAATACCCCCAAATGTTCTGCTGCTCCCCATAATGAAACGCACAAATATTCAATGCACCCTTAGTTTCCATCTCAGCAAAACCTCTTAAACAGGCTATCCAACCATGTGATGTTTTGATTTCCCCCTCTTTTCCTGTTCCTGAAGACCAGCTTCAATGAGCTCAATTTGAGAGGAACGGGGAGTATATAAAGGCTTTTATTCACAATACTGTTTATCTGCTGGATAATCACACTGACACATGGCAAAATGAATCTTAACATTGACTAAGGCAAACTGATACATATTCAGTGCAAAATGTATTTTAAAAAGCAAGCATGTAATAAATAAGAGCTGCCTATATCTAAAGGGCTCTGAAAAAGAATGTTGGTAATTATGAACCCCTTTATAAATACAGAAGACAATGTGGTGGAGCCATTTCCAATTTGTGAAATTGCTAGGATTTACACAGAGACTCACAGGCAATAAATCTGAGGAAAATTGCATGATCGCAGAGTTCTCCGCTTCTGTTTCACTTGGAACACTCTTTTATGCCCTGTTTATAAAATATAATGGTAACAGAATTTGCATTAATTCAAACAGCTGAAAAAGCCTCAGTTATGGCAGACTTATGTGTTGCTTATAATGCCCTTAAATAAAATGCTACAATTACAGAACACTATAAAATGTTCAGCGTCCTAGGTAAGAAATCTCTTCCCTCAGAAACAGCTGAAGGATCCATGGAGTTTAATGGAGTCAAATGACAAAGGTTAAAGTACTAAAATGGATACAATAAACCCAGAAGGTAAAATGTAGATATATTTTCTGAATATGGAAAGTTGGGCAGCAATTCTGCTGAAGTACTGGGACCTTAAATCGTATAATGTCAGCCCAATCTATTACAGTATTTTCAGTTCAGCACACCTGATGCCAAAGCACTCCTAGAAACAGCAGTAAATATTGTAGGGAGATTTTTATATGGGCAACAAAGGTTCGAAAGGGACATATCAGAAAAAGCCTTGGAGGCTACAAAAACCACATGGATTTAATTGAAAAATAAAGTTCTTTATTAAATATAAAAATGGACTACAGCTGAACTCCTATGCAGACTTTATCTGGGAGTAAGCATCATGGAACACAAGGGGTAAACACACACGTGGGTATGCTGTAATTATACCAAAGTACATTAGTCCTAATCCAGTAACACAGTTGTGCAACTGCCAGGACTGCACATGAGGAGTACTTTTAGAAAACATCAGTTATGCCAAATAGCTGTTTGGAAGGGAGGAGAGAGGGGGACAGAATTCAGCTCCCCCTCCCAAACAGCTGATCACACATAAATTTTCTTCTTGCCTGTCTATGCTTGGAGCTTCTGCAAGCTAGATTTGTGGGAAGTCCATGGCCTGCTGGCAGGGATTTTGTTCTTTCTCAGGTTTGCAAGACCAGGAGCATTTCCCACCTGTTTACATGAGCATTTCTAAGAGATATGCTTGTGGGAAGCATATCTAGTCCATACCTAGACAGGGACAATTATTCTTGCAGCATATTCAAAATATGGAAATTTCCAATGCAGTTTATAAAAAACAACAACACTTTCCTTGTGGAATGCAAAGAATCCTGAATATTTTGGAAACTACAAACATCAAATAGTAAGTAAGTAAGTAAATTTTTATTTATACCCCGCCCTCCCCGGCCAAGACCGGGCTCAGGGTGGCTAACATCAAATGTCAAATACAGTGGTACCTCGGGTTACATACGCTTCAGGTTACAGACTCCACTAACCCAGAAATAGTACCTCAAGTTAAGAACTTTGCTTCAGGATGAGAACAGAAATTGTGCTCCGGCGGCGCAGCAGCAGCAGAAGGTCCCATTAGCTAAAGTGGTGCTTCAGGTTAAATCAGATCAAACCTATCCATTCTGAAGGAAATCAGCCCTGAGTGCTCACTGGAAGGACAGATCCTGAAGCTGAGGCTCCAATACTTTGGCCACCTCATGAGAAGAAAAGACTCCCTGGAAAAGACCCTGATGTTGGGAAAGATGGAGGGCACAAGGAGAAGGGGATGACAGAGGACGAGATGGTTGGATAGTGTTCTCGAAGCTACCAGCATGAGTTTGACCAAACTGCGGGAGGCAGTGGAAGACAGGAGTGCCTGGCATGCTCTGGTCCATGGGGTCACGAAGAGTCGGACACGACTAAATGACTAAACAACAACAAAGGTAGAGCTGTGTTGTGGAAAAGATGAAGCCAGTGCCCCTCCAGTACATGGAAGCTGTTTTGGTGCTTTATGGCAGAAAGCGCATGGGTTCTGCAGAATAAATCCCCATTTTGAATCCCTTGGCACATTAGAGTTGGTTCTTTGTCAGGAGGGCCCAGAATGCTCCAGATGCAGTCATCTCTCACCCCTTTTGATTCTAGTATGATTTGGACGATCCCTACAGGGCCAGTGTTCCACTTATCATTTCTTACCAATTAAACATACTGTGCTAATATATCATTCTGCATAGTGTGGCACACATTTTACTTGAAAAGGAGTAAAATTGATGTGTGTGCGCTCTGAACTTGACAAGAAAAGCCAGCTTACCTCATTGGTAGCCTTAAATGTTAACATCCAGGTTTCATAAATTGAAGGTAGAGTTCTGCTTAAAGAAATGAATAGCAATTATATTCTCAAAGAGAGAGAAAATATATTATTTTGCTGCTTAAAATAAAATTTAAAAATTCAATCTCAACTTGAAAACTTAAGCTTCTATTTCGTATTCTACAGGCTTTCTAAAACGTGTTTGTAGTGTGGATATAAGTAATAATGTAAACACAGAGACTGATGGACCTAGTAGGGGAACATTTCCAGACAGTAATACTTCAACTGACGTCATATGGGAATGCCTCAAAGAGTAAATATTACTACAAAAATATACTAGTTCAGATATAGCTTTTTCCAAAGGGGTTTGGGAACTGTAGTTTAGTATGAGCACTGAGATCTGGAGATCTGTTGCACAGATGACAGTTATCAGGGATTCCTGGGGAGCGTGAGCAAATATTGACTCTGGTTAAAGGTGTCTGAAGTGTAGATACACCTTTGGATTCAAAGAGCCTCACTTCTGGTTCCATTTCACTTAATTCTACAGATTACAGTGGTACCTCAGGTTACATACGCTTCAGGTTACAGACTCAGCTAACCCAGAAATAGTACCTCGGGTTAAGAACTTTGCTTCAGGAGGAGAACAGAAATCGTGCTCCGGCTGCGCGGCGGCAGCAGGAGGCCCCATTAGCTAAAGTGGCACCTCAGGTTAAGAACAGTTTCAGGTTAAGAACGGACCTCCTGAACGAATTAAGTTCTTAACCTGAGGTACCACTGTATCTACTGATGTCGATCTATAACCTACTGCTCTTCCCCCAAAAGCAGGTAACAACGTTGAAAAAATCAACGTGTGAGAAGACCCATGACTGCATTATTGGCCAGATCAAGATAACAAGCATCAGGGTAGTCCTTTCATTGCAGTTGTATTTGTACTTAATTGGGGTGGGGGAGGAGAGTGAAGTTGCTCCATTACCATTCCCATGCTGCAAGACAGGACAGATTTACAATATTTTGTTGACTCCACCGAGTAGATTATATGGGAAAAAAGAAAAGAGTCCAATTGTTGATAGCAACATAGAAGGGGGAAAACTTAGATCCCTATAAATCTCCACCCAAACAACATATTCTAATTCTTTTCTGAAAAATATTGTTATTCAATTTTTCCAAATTACAAAAATAGTTGGCGGGAACAGGAAAAATAAAACACGCAACGGAAGCTAATTAACACATTCTGAGATTATTCTCCCATATTTTTACTGTTCTGAAGAACAGATGATATTATCATAGCCAATGCATATGTGCATCATTAAAAGTATATCCATTCAATCCTGCTGACTATCTGATAGAAGATATAATTTTTATTCCCACTTTTCATTTCCCAAGAACCAGCTCTGTAACATGGAATTCTACCCCCACGGTTACTACAACAGCCCCTGTTGTATCTTAAGGACTGTCACATGGAAGATGGAACAAGATTGCTTTCTCCTGCTCTGGAGGATAGGACCCAAACAAATGGATTCAGGTACGCCATCTGGGGGAGACTGGTCTCTGATACCGTAACCTGTATAAGTGAACAATGTTATTGTTTTTGTCAGTACAGAAATGGGAGTGTGAATGGACAGGATTTTATCTTGTATCTTCTACAGACCAATCCTGCTTCTTCACCTGGGGGATGATGCCCTTTTCTCTCAGTCCATCATAAAATAGCTATGAGCCAAGTGAATTCAGAGAATCCATTATCTTCATGCAAAGAGATATGGTATGTATAATCTTCTTCATGATGAAGTTCCTCTGTCCAGACATGAGTTAGAATTTCGTGAGTTAGCACTTAATTCCAACATATACATGCCCTTTCACAGTCACCTAGGATTAATAACATTACAATTTGGTTTTCACTGTCAGAAGAGATTATCATTTTGATGATTATCTTTTTTTTAATAGTTTTTATTTTGGGGAGAAAAGCAATGACAAACCTAGACAGCATCTTAAAAAGCAGAGACATCACCTTGCCAACAAAGGTTTGTATAGTTAAAGCTATGGTTTTCCCAGGAGTGATGTATGGAAGTGAGAGCTGGACCATAAAGAAGGCTGATCGCTGAAGAATGGATGCTTTTGAATTATGGTGCTGGAGGAGACTCTTGAGAGTCCCATGGACTGCAAGAAGATCAAACCTCTCCATTCTGAAGGAAATCAGCCCTGAGTGCTCACTGGAAGGACAGATCCTGAAGCTGAGACTCCAGTACTTTGGCCACCTCCTGAGAAGAGAAGACTCCCTGGAAAAGACCCTGATGTTGGGAAAGATGGAGGGCACAAGGAGAAGGGGATGACAGAGGACAAGATGGTTGGATAGTGTTCTCGAAGCTACCAGCATGAGTTTGACCAAACTGCGGGAGGCAGGGGAAGACAGAAGTGACTGGCATGCTCTGGTCCATGGAGTCACGAAGAGTCAGACATGACTAAACGACTAAACAACAACAACAACAACAATTAAGTTTCTTAGAAATATAGCACATACTACAACAACAAAAAATCACAAATATAAGCAAAAAAGAAAATAGGAAAAGAAAAATACATGTCAACAAACACCCAGACAATACAAATTAATTGGTTATTTAAACTTCTAATGTCATAAACATGGTTTTGACTTCCTCTGAGCCCTCCCATCTGAATTTCCTTGTATTTAAATGTAGCAGTTTTCTAATATCAATATTAAAACACAATATTCCAATTAAAATAAAATTTCTTAACTTTTCTTAAGGTTCTAAATCTCAATTATTTTACTAACTCTTAATTTCATCCTAGACCTATTTAGTACTTTCAAGTAATTTCTAATTTTTAATGTTACAGTATTTATTCAAATAGTCTTTAAGTTTCTTCCACTCTTCTTGATATTTCTCTTCTCTTCTGGTCATTTTGATGATTATCTGGCTTGGTTCCAACTGGTCAGAGTTGGTTGTGGTTGCAGAAACACAACCACAGGTTCAATTGTTTCGTAAAGAAGGTTCATTAGATGAAGGCGTGTTCATCGTGATTTCTGGTTCTGCTTTTGATCTATTTCTCTTTTTCCACCTTCAGGGTTCTGCAGTATTTTTTTTGCAATGATACACAAACACTCGAAGACGTACAAGCACATTACATTAGTAGCACAGCTCATCAGATTAAAAATTAAGCAACCGCCACCACTGCTACTGTCAGAGGCAGTGAAACACCTTTGAATTCCACCATAATTCCACTTGATGTCATCAGCACAGCAACGAGGTGAGTATGTGTATAGGAGACAAAACAAAAACTAATTTAGAACAAAACAAACCTGTTCTCGTGAGCTCAAATTTAATTCTCTATAGGCAGAATGACAGTGCAGTGCATTGCTGGCTCAGCTAATCAAAAGAAGAGTTGTCGCATCAATGGCTGAACTTCTGTGGTACTAAATCAAAGAATGAGAGACAGGAGCAACGAAGAAGGTTTGTCTGTGAATGCTCCCCCTCTCCCACCATACATTTATTTTATGCTTTTTCTTATTCTCTATTCTTCTATCATACTTTTAAAAAATTGCTAAATCTATTGAATCCAACAGGACATGCTGGTTCACACATGTAAACATTTTTTTAAAAAATGACGCCTATGGTTGGAATAATTTAATTTAAAGCACTTTGTGAGGTCCAGCCAGAAAGCAGTTTAAAAATACTAAGGTTGTACACTGGCTCTGCTCAAATCTCTGACCCCAAACTGAATCAGACTGATTTGGGTAAACCTGGGATTGGGCTGAAGGAAGTTCAGGCAGCCCCAGATTGGACTGAGAGACCACATCTGTGTTTGAAACTCTGTCCTGCCATGAAATGCCCAAAATCTTTCTGATCCAGCACATGTAAAAAGTGTTGAGGCATTGCTCCTGACACTTGTAAGTTGCCATCGGCTCACTTCCATAAAGCTATAAGTGCTATAAGGAGACATGAACGTGCTACGTTGAGATATGAAAGTTCTTTATTGACCATGCATGTGGAAATAAGAGGTGGGGAACATGTCACCCTCTAAATGTCCCAGACAGCATTGGTAATGGTACAGGACAGAGTGATGGGACTTGTGGTTGCAGAACTTCTGGATGGCTACAGCTTCTCCACCCCTGTTGTGGAGGGAGACATGCAGACATGGGAAACTACTGGTGGTAGTTTAAAATCAGAGTATTGGGGCAACATTCTTTCTCTCTCTTCAGGTGTATCCAGCCAAAAGCAAAAGATGTCAAGACCCTTATTGTTAAAGAACTGTAGACAATGACATAGTGTTACTGCCAGCTTCTATTGTTGAGATATATTTCCAAGCCAACAGGACAGTCCACCTGTCTCTAATGATAATACACAGGGTAAGGATAGGATCTTTTCTTGTTTGGGTTCAGTGCCTGTGCTCAACAGAACAGGAATTTGAACCCTAGTCTCCCAAGACCTGCACTACACTGACTAGATTTAAACTAGGGTCCACGGCTTATTCTCTTACCACTACATTGTCTAAGCCTGCTGTGAGGTTTTCTTGTTTTCTGGTCACACAGATCCTCTAATTGTTGTCCTCAGCGGTTAAAATGTCCCTCATCATTCCATGACATCACAGCAGCTCAGCTAACAGCTGGTGGAAAATTATGCAGATTGGTAGCAGTTGGTTAGCTTCTGACTATATAAAGACTTGCCATGATGAAAAAGGTAAAGGTAAAGGACCCCTGACAGTTACGTCCAGTTGCGAACGACTCTGGGGTTGTGGCGCTCATCTCGCTTTAGAGGCCGAGGGAGCTGATGTTTGTCCGCAGACAGTTTTTCCGGGTCATGTGACACAAAATGGTTGTATGTGGAAGACTGGAATAAACAAGCATTGATTCTGTAGTGTAAGCCTCTAGATATACAGTGGTACCTCTGGTTATGTACTTACAGTGGTGCCTCAGGTTACATACGCTTCAGGTTACAGACTCCTCTAACCCAGAAATAGTGCTTCAGGTTAAGAACTTTGCTTCAGGATAAGAACAGAAATCGTGCTCCTGCGGCACAGCGGCAGCAGGAGGCCCCATTAGCTAAAGTGGTGCTTTAGGTTAAGAACAGTTTCAGGTTAAGAACGGACCTCCAGAACGAATTAAGTACTTAACCCGAGGTACCACTGTAATTTGTTCCAGAGGTTTGTTCTTAACCTGAAACTGTTCTTAACTTGAAGCACCACTTTAGCTAATGGGGCCTCCCACTGCTGCCACACGATTTCTGTTCTCATCCTGAAGCAAACTTCTTAACCAGAGGTACTGTTTCTGGGTTAGCAGAGTCTGTAACCTGAAGCGTCTGTAACCTGAAGCATCTGTAACCTGAGGTACCATTGTACAAGTTCTTCCTTACTATAGTTTGCTCAGCTCAGAGCACTGTTATGTCCTGCAAAGTGGTCTTATCTTGCTCCTCGGGACATGTTCAACAGCTTGGAGTATGTCAGTGGCTACCTTGCCCACAAAAGATGAGTTTAACGTTCAACTTCTTGACAAAGGAATTGGAGGGGGGCAGTTAGAAAGAACGGAGAGCAGGAAGAAAGGACAGAGAACACCGACAGATCATTCGCAAATGAATTGCTTGGGCCCCACCAGGTTCAACCAACAACATGGCTAGCTCAGTCTTGTTAGCTTTGCAGAGGGCTTCATAAGTTGAAGCTTTGACCCTCTTTAGCTCACATAATGAAACAGCTCAGCACTCCCTCCTTTAAAAATCAAGGCGCCATGCAAATAAAGGGAAGCAAACTCACAAACAAAAGTCATCGGCAAATTACTTCTCTAAATACAGAAATCAGGTTCTGGGTGTGGTAAGAAAAGAAGCACATGCTGTAAATGAACAAGACACAAATAAGCCTGCATTGAAGATGGCAAAAGCCTCTAAATACACTCTTCTGCTTGTGTTGTAGAAATGAACAGAAACCTAATTAAACTCTAATCTGCTGTCTAGACAGATATTTGCCCATCCAGTCACATATGCTGTAGAACCAAACAAGTTTAAGAAAGCTTGAGAATTGTTTCCAACTCTTCCACTGCTCCTCTTTCGCTGCCCTCTTGCTGAGATCTCCTTTTCTCCTTGTTTCTGAGGTGTGTGTCCCGGTCCATCACCTCCACTGAGAAGAACTCAATGTAGAGCAGAAAGTGAGCAATTCACAACAGCAGCAAGAGTTCAGAAGCTCCAAGAGACATCTGGTTGGCCGCCATGGGGAGCGAGGGTAATAGGGAACCTTGATTAGCCTTGATCTGATCCAGAAAGGTAATTATTTTCTTCTTCTTTGTTTGAAACAGTGAAGAACCATAGCGGCAAACCAAGAACCCATTAGGGAATATGGAGAAGAAAGAATCATGGATGGCTGTCCAAGGACTAGGAAAATGTTTAATGGAAGGGAGGGGCCTCTAGGGGCAGGAGGACAGAGTGAATGAAAGGCTGAGGGAAGAAAGAGAGAACACCAGTGCTTTTTTTTCTTTTAAAAAATGTTTAGAGGTACTCTCATTTTCCTGCTCATATTGAAATACTGCCCCTCAATGAGGCCAAACTTAGATTCACAAAAAGTTTAGGGGTATGCGTCCCCCAAGAAAAAAGCATTGGAGAACACTACCTCCATGGGTGTGAACCCTGAGGTCATTTTTTTAACATATCATTTTCAACAGTAATTAAACATACTTTTACATCTTATTCAGATTTTTGACTTCCATCAATCCTGTCTGAGGGAGACCGCCTGGGAATACCGGGTGTCGTAGGCTTAGTCTACGGCCATACTACCTTGAACACGCCTGATCTCGTCTGGTCTCGGAAGCTAAGCAGGATCAGGCCTGGTTAGTACTTGCATGGGAGAACCCTGAGGTCATTCAATCAGTTTTGTATTCAAACTCTGTTGGTTGGTCACCAACTCATCGCATTTGGCTAGAATTCATAGAATCATAGAATTATAGAGCTGGAAGGCACCATGAGGGTCATTTAGTCCAACTCCCTGCAGTGCTTGAACCCATGATCCTCAGATGCTCTTTTGACTGTTTTAGCTTTTTAACAAAGTACTCACTGGAGCCACAGATAGATTTTGTCAGTGTGACGTGATTTAGGATATGGGTTTTGTTGTGGCCAACCATCTGTGCCCAGACGTTTGAAGACTTTCATGGTGCTTCAGTACCTGCAAAACCTGTTTGTGGCATTCAGATTACAGATAAGTCTTCTCAGGAGCCTCACCTAGCATCTTCTCTGTGGTCTTCCTAGTGCTACATAAAGACTTTTCTGTTCACCCAGGCTGTTTAAATAACTGAAGTAACCCAGGTTTCTGTTGTTTATTTTTAAAAAAAAATTAAGGGAGTGGAGCAAGTTCTGATGGTGTACTTATGTGCCCCCCCTTTTAAAAATGTAATGTTTATATTTTCCTTCAGTTACTTTCCACTTATTTTTTTATAAGCTACCCAGAGAAATTTGTGTTGCAGGTGTTGCATGCATATAACTAAAAATAACAATGATGAGTGTTTGTAAGTGTCTGGGAACCAAGACTTATAAGAAATAGGTTTTTTTAATAATTTTTTTATTGGTTTTCCACAATTTATATAAACACAAACAATACACAATACAAACAGACAAACACATAAACAAACATGTATAATTTCAAATCCTTATTTCTTAAACCTTACTTCACCGACTTCCCCATACCTCCCCTTTCTGCATCCCAATTTCCAAATTAGTTTCAGCAAATCCTCCCCCTTAAGTTTATCTAATTTCCCCTTGTTCTTTTCTTTTACTTAACTTTTTACAGCTGTAATCCCCTTTTTTCTATACCCTCAACATTTTAGCACTCATTGAATTTACAATATTTCTTAAGATAAATTTTGAATTTCTTCCAATCTTCTTCCGCCGTCTCTTTCCCTTGGTCTCGGATTCTGCCAGTCATTTCAGCCAGTCCCATATAGTCTATCACCTTCGTCTGCCATTCTTCCAGAGTGGGTAGATCTTGTGTCTTCCAATACTTTGCGATGAGAATTCTTGCTGCTGTAGTAGCATACATAAAAAAGTTCTATCTTTCTTTAACACCAATTGGCCGACAATGCCCAAGAGAAAGGCCTCTGGTTTCTTGGGGAAAGTACATTTAAGTACCTTTTTCATTTCATTATATATCATTTCCCAGAAAGCCTTAATCTTCGGGCACGTCCACCAAAGGTGGTAAAAAGTACCTTCAGTTTCTTTACATTTCCAGCATTTATTATCGGGCAAATAAGACTTATAAGAAATAGTTGAGGGAGTTGGGTATGTTTAGCCCAGAACAGAAAAGACTGAGAGGATATACAACAGCCACTTTCAAATATCCAAAGCACTGTCACATGGAAGATGGAGCAAGCTTGTATTCTCCCGTCCCAGAGGGGAGGACCCAAAGCAATGGCTTCAAGTTATAAGAAAAGAGGTTCCCAGTAAACATACCCAACTCCTATTTGGGGACTTCCCTGGCTTTTATCTGGCCCATATAGGACCAGTCTGGATAGTTAGCGTTGGTGTTAAGTTTCCACTGAAATGAGGCTGCATTTTAATGTTTTAATGTTGTATTTTAATCTTGTTTTTTTAAGTTGTATTTCAATCAATTGTTTTTATTTTGGTGTTAGCCACCCTGAGCCCGGTCTTGGCTGGGGAGGGCGGGGTATGAATAAAATTTATTATTGTTATTATTATTATTATTATTATTATTAAGCATCAGGAGGAACATTCTGATGGTAAGAGCTGTTTGACAGTGGAATGGACTTGCTTGGAAGGTGGAAGACTCTCCTTCCTTGGAGATTTTTAAGCAGAGGTTGGATGCCCATCTGCTTTAGTTGAGATGGTTGAACTACTCTTCCAACTCTACAATTCTATTGTTCCAACGTGAAGGACTTCTGGGGGGAAAATTATAATGAATTAAAAAAATGATGAAATATACATTTATTAAGAAACCAGAGGCCTTTCTCCTTGGGATAGTAGGTACTGAACTGCCCCCAAAAAGACGTGAAAGTATTTTTGTATGCCACAACAGCTGCTAGGATTTTACTAGCCGGAAAATGGAAAACACAAGAATTACCAACGGTAGAAGAATGGCAGATGAAGATGATGGAATTTATGGAGCTGGCGGACCTCACCGGGAGAATCCGCGGCCAGAAAGAAGAGGATTACCAAGAAGACTGGAAGAAATTTAAAGACTATTTGAACAAATATTCTAATATTAAAGATATGTAACCACTTGAAAGAACCAATCAGGCCTAGGATTAAATTAGACTTAAATATATAAATAAGAAAATGTACTATAAGAAAGGTAAAGAAATTGGAATACGACTGTAATATTGTTTTATGAAATAATGATATTGGAAACTGCTACATTCAAATTAAGAGGAAATTCAGGTGGAGGAGATTGGAGGAAGTCAACTAAAATGTTTATGAAAATAGATTTTATTTAATTAATTGAGTTTCCTTTCTTCTGTCTAGGTATTTTAAGTTTGTTATTCTTTTTTCTTCTTTTTCACTTCTCTATTGTGTTGTTGCATATTTTCTTTTTTGTTATGTCTATTGAAAAGTAATAAATATTATTGTCAAAAAACAAAAAAACCCCAATTCCATGGGACATAGAACATAGCCAGCATGATAATGCCTCTTACGAAGCCGTACCAATCCTTTATCACTTTTGGAATGGTCTTTTGGACTCCCAGCTGCCTGCGCAAAGAATCAAACGCATATTTGGAGCAAATGTGAAAGCTGGATGCCAAAGAGCACCACGTGGTGTGGCTGGCATGCATGCCTAGCAATGTCTTTCAGTACCTGTGTGACCGGGTAGCACTAGTCAGTTTCTAGAAGGTGGACGAAATGTTAAAAAGTGGCCTTGTGAGACCTGCAAGTTGTCAAGAGCTGTAAAATGTAGATGCCAACAGCGATGAACTGATACAGACCTGCAAGGTCAGCTACATCTTGCTTTTTTCAAAAAGGGGGAAGAAAAAGAATTGACTGATGTCAAGACTGGTTAAGGTTAAGCTCTGAGAGGAGACTCTCTTCTTTTAAGTTAGCCATGTCCAACATTTGTCATTAATATGTCTGGCAACCTGATCCCATGGATCATCTTTTGCAGCAATGAAGTGCGCCGCTGAAGAGGCAGCACGGGCCTATTCAAAGACGGGTGAATCGTGGGTGGCCAGCGGAGCTGCCGGTCAGACCCTAGTCCAGGGACACCAATTTTGCCTTTGTTTTGATGCTGTGAGCAGAGTGGCAAATGGTTGGGAGTGCAATAGGATAGCCTGAGCACAGCAGCCCTTGAAATTGACCTGTTCAGCTACTTATTGTGTATGTCTGAGGATGGAATCCCAGATACATTTATTCTGCAACTGATCTGAAACAACTCTTTGTGATCGTGCTTAGGAACGATATTTGGTAGCCCTTTGTGAAAACATTAATTTGCACATTTCCAGTGCCCTCAGCAACATAGTTATACAGTGGTACCTCGGGTTAAGTACTTAATTCGTTCTGGAGGTCCATACTTAACCTGAAACTGTTCTTAACCTGAAGCACTACTTTAGCTAATGGGGTTTCCCGCTGCTGCCGCGCCACCAGAGCCCGATTTCTGTTCTCATCCTGAAGCAAAGTTCTTGACCTGAAGCATTATTTCTGGGTTAGCGGAGTCTGTAACCTGAAGCGTATGTAACCTGAAGCGTATGAAACCTGAGGTACCACTGTATGTACTTAAATCTGTGTAGCTTCATGACAGATTGGATATCCCTTTGCTCTGCTGTCTCTGTGTTGCCTCTACCAGCATCAGAAGTTCTCAGTCTGATGCCTTCAGGAAGTCCACAAGCAGGGCATGAAGGCAAAAGATGCTCTGTGTACCAACCACATCTTAGCAAGGGTATTCAGAAGCACACTGCCTCGATCATTTATCATTTCTTTGTTGCATTGATACCCTACCTTTTCTCCAAGAAACTCAAGGTGGTGTACATTTGTTCTCCCCTTCCTCATTTAATCCCCCAAACAATGCTGTGAGGTAGATTAGGCAGAGGAGCAGTGAGTGACCCAAGGTCAAAGCTTCATGGCTAGATTGGGATTTAACCCTGGTCTCCTGGCTCCTAGTCTGGCACTCTAACCAGTGCACTGCCCTGGCTCTAGACATGGATATTCCGTGACATTATCTTTGTTGTCAGCTATTGAGAGGCATATTGGGAGAAAAGCAATGACAAACCTAGACAGCATCTTAAGAAGCAGAGGCATCACCTTGCCGACAAAGGTCCGTATAATTAAAGCTATGGTTTTCCCAGTAGTGATGCATGGAAGTGAGAGCTGGACCATAAAGAAGGCTAATCGCCGAAGAATTGATGCTTTTGAATTGTGGTGCTGGAGGAAACTCTTGAGAGTCCCATGGACTGCAAGAAGATCAAACGCATCCATTCTTAAGGAAATCAGCCCTGAGTGCTCACTGGAAGGACAGATCGTGAAGCTGAGGCTCCAATACTTTAGCCACCTCCTGAGAAGAGAAGACTCCCTGGAAAATACCCTGATGTTGTGAAAGTTGGAGGGCACAAGGACAAGGGGACGATGTAGGACAAGATGGTTGGACAGTGTTCTTGAAGCTACTAACATGAGTGTGACCAAGCTGGGGGAGGCAGTGGAAGACAGGAGTGCCTGGAGTGCTCTGGTCCATGGGGTCATGAAGAGTCGGACACAACTAAACAACAACAACATTGAGAGGCATGTACAGTGGTACCTCAGTTTACAAACCTAATCCATTCTGGAAGTCAGTTCTTAAACCAAAACCATTCCTAAACTGAGGTGTGCTTTCCCTAATGAGGCCTCCTGCCGCCGCTGCCCTTCCACCGTTCAGATTTCATTCTTAGACCGAGGCAAAGTTCTCAAACCAAGACACTATTTCCAGTTTTGCGGAGTTTGTAAACTAAATCGTTCTTAAACTGGACTGTTCTTAAACCAAGGTATCAGTCAACAGGTCTATCCTAAGCCAGTGGTCATCACATCTCAAGGTGGTTAATTGGATATGTTAAAATGCAGTTTGTGACACACTGGTTGGTCCTGGCTACTGCCAATAAATTCCAATGGGTAACCCTGAGTTCTAGTAAGTTTTCCTGTACACACTCACTGAAATGTTTGGGAGTTATACAACTAAACACAGCAGATAATTTTGGAAACAGGTATTCGGAGCATGAAAGAATTTATTATTTGAGGTGTGCCCCGCTAATATATTGCTTCACAGGCTTTGGAACATTTGTTTATACGCATGCACCTAGTTTGAAATACAAAGCAAGTAATTAATGGGGGAAACCCTTTAATTATGTGTTGGGGAGCTGAAAATTTGGTATACAGAAGCTTTTGGCGTACGTTTGATGACTGTGAACAGATATGTTAAAACATGCTGCAATCATCTTTTTAAGAAAGCAAAATGCCTTGGAAACTAGAAAGGTAATCTGTCCTTTGTGTAGTTTTGTGTTCGGTTATTTTTAATTCCCCCAAGAATGAGTCTTATTCATAATTACAGTTCATCCATAATTCTTCACTTGTGTGGAAAAAGCCAAATGTTTAATCCTAAAAGAAGAAAAATGGCAGACAAGGCTTTAGCTACCTGTCTACCTTATTCTGCCTGTTCAAAGTTCACTGCATTATGATCCTACTCAGAGTGGTTTGATTTTTTTTCATCTCCTGCACACAATTCAAGATGCACATTTTCACCCATACTTAAGCGCAGGACCAGCTTTAGATATTTTGGTGCCTGAAGCAGAAAATCCCTGCTGGTTTGTGAGCCTGCCAGTGACCCAGGACATTCTCGCAGATGATTGCATGGAGCCTTCGGACTGTCTGAACCGGGTCTAGTGCCAAGTATAAATCTTATTGAAAACTCTTAGCCAGGTGTTGCTCTCACAGAGAAAGCCAAAATAAACCATTTTGCCTCTGTTGAGTGAAATATATTAGCTCTCCCTGGATTTATTAGCAGTCAAGTTCGGCCAGTTTTAAAAGTTTAAAATTTACACCTGTTGAACATACTTATGCTAATGCATCATATAATCCCATAAGTGGCCCCAAAGCCAGCAAAAACGCATTATGAATGTCAGGACTACCAAAGGCACTGAAAGAATAGCCCTGCTGGATCAGGCCAAAGGTCCACTGCCTATGACCCTGTTGATGTTTGGGGAGAGCCTTTTTAGAATGATGTTAGCATGGGGTCCCTAAAGTTGTCTCTGATTCTCCAGGGTTCTGCTCCCTCCTCAAGATCTCTAGAAGCTACATCACCTCCCCTCTCCACCCCACCCTTCTCTCTCGGTATGTACTGTGGATGTAGTTTGTCTTTACCTGCATGCACATGACTAGTAATGCATGGCGAAGTATTCCACACACTGCAGGTGCCAAGGTATATATTGAACTCCCCCTATATTTTGGTTAAATTACTGTTCTTCTCAGTTGTGAGTCTTTGGAACTTCTTGTCCCTGGGATTCATCACCTGCTTCATTTAGATGACCGCTAAATACATATATATATATTTTCTAGATTTTAATGTAGTTGATGCTGTTCTTTTCCCGCTGGATGGGGACTAAATATTAAGCCAGCCCATTTGTCTATCTCACTCAGTATTGCTCAGTGTCATGGACTAGCTGGATGAGGAGAAGTGGTGGGAGGCATTAGTTGGAGAACTCCCAAGGAAACCCGCAGGGGAAGAAGGCTCAGAGCCAGGGGGCTGGTGGTGGGACGATGGTGAGTGGTCAGAGGGAGAAGGAGAAGGCTGGGAGGAGGAGGTGTCAGAAGCTGAAGAGGTAACAGGGTTTAGTGAGCAAGAAGAAGATGTCAGAGGGCAGAGCAGACTCAGAGGCAGGAGAGGAGGAGGACCAGGAGACAAAGATGAAGCAAACTGCTGAAGAATCCCGGGAGTCTGCCCCTCCTGCTGCGAGCAGCTTCCTTCCCCACTGGTCTCCCAGAACATGCAGAGAAATGAAGAGGATGGAGCAAAGAGAGACAAGACAACAGAGCCTTAGGCTGCTGGGGAATGACCATGGGGAGGAGACTTAGAAGAGTGGTGGAAAGATGAGGACCTTCAGCCTCCACAGTTGCCTCACTGGGGCAAGTTCTACTGGGAAAGACTGCTGTGACCACTAGGACTGAGCTGTTTTGGTGCTTTGAATAAACCGCCAAGTTCACTGACATCAGGTGCTGTCTTGTTTTATTGCTGACCAACGCCTGATTCCAGCTCCAGCTCCAGCTCCTGAAAGAAACACATATCAGCAGCCTCTCTCCAGGGATCCAGACAGGAGCTTCTCCTAGTTCCATCTGGAGATCCAGGGATTGAATTTAGGACATCCTGCATGCAATGCAGATGAAGCATCGCTCAGCTGTGACTCTTCCCCTTACTTGTAAGACAGCTTCAATATTTTATTATTTAGCTTCCTGCTTTGCAATGTTTTTGTGTTTACTGTTTTACAATGCTGTTAGCCACCTTCAAAGTCTTAGGCTGACATAAGGGATGCATTGTATGCAACTGCTGTCTGTCCACTGCTGGAAGGCTTTCTGGTCATGTGGATCCTTCCACTGGCAGAGGAGGGATCAGGGTGATGTTTGATGATGCCTCCTCCTTGCAGCCCCCTCCCAGTACTTATTAGACAGTTCCAAAGGCTTCCTCATCCCTCCAAAGGAGATTGGGGAAGCAGGGGCTTACAGGGGAAGGAGGAATTGTGGAAGATTGCCTCAATCTCCTTTCTGTTTATGAAGTCTCTGCTGGGTCAGATGGCGGAACACCATTTGGATATGACCCAATAAATATAAAATAATTATAATAGTATACTTTTAACTCAAGGAGGGATGCAGGTGGTGCTGTGGGTTAAACCACAGAGCCTAGGACTTGCCGATCAGAAGGTCAGCAGTTTGAATCCCTGCAACGGGGTGAGCTCCTGTGGCTCGGTCCCTGCTCCTGCCAACCTAGCAGTTCAAAAGCACGTCAAAGTGCAAGTAGATAAATAGGTACCACTCCGGCGAGAAGGTAAACGGCATTTCCATGCACTGCTCTGGTTCGCCAGAAGCAGCTTAGTCATGCTGGCCACATGACCCGGAAGCTCCCTTGGCCAATAAAGCGAGATGAGCGTCGCAACCCCAGACTCGGTCACGACTGGACCTAATGGTCAGGGGTCTCTTTACCTTTAACTCAAGGAGTAGACATATTCAGGATTGCCCCATTTATAGGCTTGCACTATTTACGTGTACAGGGTTGCTGCATTTTCTTGTAAACCACTTAGAGGCATTTTTCTTTTCAATCAAGCGGTATCTAAATTTTGTTAAAGAAATAAAAATGAATAAAATTTCAGCATCATACCAGAAAAAATGATGTGGAATCCCCTTTATTCCCACTTCTTATTTCGATGGGTGCTTCTTTATGGATTTGTGAAAATTATGTTTTGTTCATCAGACACAGGAAAAAATTCTTCAGACATGGGAAAAATTCCTGCCACAGCCAAATATCAGAATCACAGAAAGAACCTTGACTTACCCTACTCAGACTTTTCTCTCATAAGAAAAGCTGCCCTTTTATCACTTACCATTCCGATTAGTGAAAGTTGCAAATGCTTAGACTGGGTCTCACAGGCTGGAGAAATATAAGCATTGATTTAGCTTGCCATCCCTTGAGGGGAAGAAATAAACTGTAGGGCTAGAAATGAAACAGAAGATGCAGAGATGCTCAGCTTTCAATTTGCCCATGATCTTGCTGTGAGGGGGTACACAATTTTCTGAATCATAAAAACACACCCATGATAAAGGAATCTGACAACAACAACATTCTGTCAACATTTTCGAATGCTAACTAGTTGTTCACTTGCTACCACTGAGCCAAACTGTTCTACGTGCTTCTGATTTAATTTGCTGAATTATCTGTGCAATTGCTTATCCGTTTGTTTTAATTAAGGTAACTGAAAATATTTAACTAAGCTAGAGACTTACTTGAAATGGAGTAATAGAAAATTAGTTTTAGAAACCACCCACCGCAACAAAGCAAGAAACAGGAGCAGAAAGAATTAAGGATACCCAATCACCTCCCAAATTAATCTAGCTAGCTCTTCAGATGAATTGATTTCTGTTCCGTTATTTACTCCAATTTTGATCTTTCACATTGATTGACCTCAGTGATCATTGAGTAGAATGAGCAGTTTTAAGGAATCTAGCTCTTTAAGGTTTGCGCTCTTAATGAAAAAAGGAAAATGAATCTTTGAAACAGATCCTTGTTACTTATTATTTTAAGATGTTAACAATCTCATATTGGAATTAAGTCATTCCCTGGGCTTGGAAGAGGGAAGTCAAGTATTTGCCCCTGGAAAACGAGTCATGGATTGGGAAATGATACAGCTTTAATGTTGTTCAGCATATTCTGAATAGGAGTCAAGAAGGACACTCTAAGGGAGTATTCATGTGAGCTTGCCCACCTTGTAAGGCTTGGTTGTGCTATGAAGCAAGTACCATTTGCGTGGACAGGCGGAGTCCCCCCAACCCCAGGCGACCCCTGAGCGGAATAATGACTCAGGACAACGTGCTATGGGATTAAAATTGGCCACAACTTTATTAATGTAGGGAGATCTTGGCTCAGGCATTGGGCATTTATCCTTCCTAGTCCCCAGCTGGGGATCTAGGAGACATCAGGGTTATCCATAATATGTGGGGATTGGGCTGGCTCTGGAGAATATATGTTCAAGCAGAGAGCCAGCTGTTGGTGGGGAAAGCAATGACAACCTCTCGGAGTATGACCGATGCCTCCCCTCAAGACCCCTTTAATGGGGAACCCTGAGATCACCGCCACAAGGGGGGCATGGGTCACCCCCTTTAGGAAGATAGACTAAAGAATTCCGCCCAAGGCCTGAAACTGCCAATGTTGTGACGTTTTGCTATGGGGAAGGCAAAACCTGTCAATGCAGGAAAATTCCTTTCTGGTCCTTCAACAGTGACCCTTACGTAGCAGCACCTGCGTACCTGTGGAAAAGAAGTTAACCTCCAAAAGAAGACTTAACTGACGGAGGGCAGGGTGGGAGAAGCTCTGGAGCCAAC
Organism: Podarcis vaucheri; assembly: GCF_965113315.1. Taxonomy (NCBI): domain Eukaryota; kingdom Metazoa; phylum Chordata; class Lepidosauria; order Squamata; family Lacertidae; genus Podarcis; species Podarcis vaucheri. The sequence continues at coordinate 10,786,800 of NC_138766.1, forward strand.
TGATGCTTCACAGGTAAGATTCACCTTCTGTTGTGTGGGCAGGGTGGTCCCTCCCCTTACCTGGCCAATCCCCTGGCAATGCCTCCCCAGGCGGGATTGGGCGATTGGCTGAGGTAGGCAGAGACCTTCAGGTATCCAGCCTGGGGAGGATGAAGCCAACCTGAACTACCAGGAGCCGCACTGGGATGCAGGGGGCCGTGTGCGATCACACAAAGGGTGCCCCCCATTGGATGTGGGGAGCGGTCATTTCTGCAGATGTTCTCCAGCACAGAATGTTAAATGAGGTTCTGCACATGTGCAGAAAGCCCTTAGCAGACCAGCTGCTCAAAGCCAGCTGCCTTTGTGGCTCATGCATGTGCAGACATTTTTTCATGTCCTGAAAAAAGCACTAACACTTGTTTCTGCATTTCTTTCTTTTTCTCTTTCTCTTTCTCCATGCTGTCCCCCACTCCTCAGATCTTGCAACCAAGCAAAAGCATACACACTCAATATAAGTTTAAATGGCAGATGTTATTCAGTACCAGACTTATGCTTTACCTACTGATCTTTATTTTTTACTCCTATGTGAGGCCAAAGTTTGACACCCTCTTTCCAAAGCCAGATCAGAGGTGCTGGGCTTTGGGAAGAAATTGTGAGGGCTCTGGCAGGGTCCTAGAGCCCTCCTACTTCCTTTCTAAACCCTGGCAAGTGCTTGGCCAACTTTGGGGGGTGGGATGGGACTCTAGCACCCTGTCAGAGCCCTCACACCTTTTTCCCCGAAGTTGGTTTTGGTTTCTCTTAATTTCTCTCTCTCTCTTTTTTTTTTGAAGCTAAAGTTCAGTTCTCCAGATTTATTTATCATTTTACTTATTTTTTAAAATAAAATAAATTATTATGAAGATTTGCTAGCAATTTAATCCCCAATATTTGCATTTTTGTATGCAATTTTGACAAATATACATAGTTTTGCAAGCAGTTCTCCTTTGCTTTGGAAATTTCTCCTACACCCCCATCTGGAGCAACACTTTGGCAGAAAATTAAAATGATCTCTATAAAGTGCTCAAGGATGCCACATGCTGACTTTCTCAATTGGATAATCTATTGTTTAAATCTTGATTCTGTCATGAACTCAGGATTTGAGTATCTCCTGAACTCAGTGCCCCTCTTTGCCCATAATATGGAGTTAGTAACGGTGCCCTACCTTACAGAATTGTTGCACAGATTTGCAAGAACGTTTATGTGAAGCACTTTGAACATTCTAAAGCTCAACAGTTGCTATGACTACATATCTATATATCTGTCAATCTATATCTTGCCTATCTATCTAGAGAAAATTGGCTGGAATGAGGAGGCGACGGAGACTTTGCATCACCAAGTGACCACCTAGCTTTGCGGGCGTCTGATGCTTAACCGTACGAGTATTATATAGATATAAGCCCTGTGACTGGTTTTGTGTGTGCGTGGCATGGAAGAGGGCGGATAGTAGTTACAAATTACCATTACGGCGCCCCGATGCAGCGGCTTAACTCAATTTAGCAACCAAGTCAATGTTTTGCCAACAAGCTGCCATCAGGACACTGTGCCTTATTAAAATCCCAGCCGCACTCGGGTACTGACTTTGAGAGGTTGGGGGGGGGCTGCAGTGGAGAGAGAGGATTGGGGAGGGGGAGAAAGGTTAAACTGCATATCAAGTACTGAAGGGAGCTGAAAGGATGTGGAGCCCAATTAAACCTTCAGCGCAGCTCTCGCTCATAAACACTTGCTCCTTTTATTCCCCCCGGATCACATTTCCGAGGCATTTTGAGAGGGAACCCAGCAAGAACCTTTTCATGAAAGCTCTGTTATTGAGCCTCAGGTCCAGCCCAGTTCTTCTGGGTGAGTGCCTTCTTACTCCTTCTCTATTAATCATCCTCTGGCCTTGCAACACCTGGGACTGACTTCCACCCCCACTGTTGCTATATCGACGCTATTCCCTGTTGATTTCCTCATTTTCTCAGCCCAGGCTAGAATGACCTCTTTAAAATTCTTTATAAACGTCAGTAATTGCTGCATCAAACTTCAATTCATTACTTTCCCGGGCCTCATGTATTTTGATGATATGAAAGTTGACCACATTTACATGCAAATTGAAGTTTTTTTATATTAATAAGGGCCAGTAAAAGGAGAAGGCTGCATGGGTAATACTCCATTATGACTTTTAAATACATTTGCCCGTGTTTCGCCGCTCGGCATTAGCGTGGTCCGGCCACGAGGAAATCATGTCGGCCTGATTGCAATTTTGTTTTCCAATTGAAAGTACAATTTCATCAGGTTCCCCTGTCATTTCTAATAACGGCTTAAGTTTGTTTGCTAAATTGAAGAATTTCTCCCAGTCGCTGGTTGGGCGAGAAAACAGGTGAGCACCGCCAGCTGTTCTCCTATGAAGTGCATCATTATGAACTACCACCAAAGCCAATCCCACAAGGGTTTGCTGGATAAAAGGGGCAAAATGACTGATGGCCCGACGCAACGGAGAGATTCGTTCTTTTAAAACATGTTAACTTTTAATAGAAAACTTTCGCCTGCCCAACAGGGTTTTTATTTATTTATTAATGCAGCGTTTATAACTCTTTGTGTCGGAGCAAAAACAACAACAAAACTATACAGAACCGTATGAAGAGGAAGGCAAAATCCGCAATGGTGCAGAAAATCTGGAATGGATATGTATGCACTTATATGAACACTTAGGGACGCGGGTGGAGCTGTGGGTTAAACCACAGAGCCTAGGACTTGCTGACCAGAAGGTCGGCGGTTCAAATCCCCATGACAGGGTGAGCGCCCGTTGCTGGGTCCCTGCTCTTGCCAACCTAGCAGTTCGAAAGCACGTCAAAGTGCAAGTAGATAAATAGGTACCACTCTGGTGGGAAGGTAAACAGCATTTCCGTGTGCTGCTCTGGTTCACCAGAAGCAGCTTAGTCATGCTGGCCACATGATCCGGAAGCTCCCTCAGCCAATAAAGCTAGATGACCGCTGCAATCCCAGAGTCGGCCACGACTGAACCTAATGGTCAGGGGTCCCCTTTACCTGTTACCTTATATGAACACTTGCTCATGAGGTGGGTGGGCTCCCGTTTTCATTTTCTCTGGCCGCAGCCCCCACGGCCATCACATTATATACAATTCCAGGCCATCTCCCCAACCTTCTGAAGTAGCTTTTTAGGGGATATATTGGAAGCTAGTCATAGGATAGGGACGCGGGTGGCGCTGTGCTCTAAACCACAGAGCCTAGGGGTTGCCAATCAGAAGGTCGGCGCTGCTCTGGTTCACCAGAAGCAGCTTAGTCATGCTGGCCACATGACCCGGAAACTATATGCCGGCTCCCTCGGCCAGTAAAGCGAGATGAGCGCCGCAACCCCAGAGTCGGCCACAACTTGATCTAATGGTCAGGGGTCCCTTTGCCTTTACCTTTAGTCATAGGATGTCCTGTTCCCACAGAAACACAGGAAGCTGCCTGGACATCTTAATGATCGTTCTGTACTGTTTTGAACCATGTTTCACAGTTGCACACTGTCCCTGATAACAGTACTGGATTTACATATACAGTAGGCTAAACAAGCTTTAGCTTAGGGCCCCACTCTCTTGGGGGCCCTCCAAAAAAATGTAAAGGAAAAAACCTGGATGTACATTTCCAAAATATAAGATAAAAAACAAATAAAATAAAGTCTACATACAGCAACAGTGTTTTGTGTTGTGTATGGACCTATTAGGTCCATAAATTACCATATAGCATATATTCAACACAAAAACAGTGACAATTTGTTGTTGACGAAGGACAGCTGGACATATAAAGGGCCCCATTACCTTCAGTAGCTTAGGGCCTCATCATACCTAAATCTGGCACTGCCTTATACATAGAAATGGTGGAATAGAAATATTTTGCAACCGACTAACTAATCCAGCTCAGTATTGTCTATACTATGGATGGAAGAATTTGTTGGCTCCAGTTCTCTCAGCTTATTTTCATTTTTCCAATCTTAAATCTTTCCAATTTCCACATTTCTGCAAGAATTTGTGAATATTTTCACAAGCATGTTCATTTTCAATGCACACTTTCTCCCAAGGCATGCCTTCTTGTGAATATTGTAATGCAAAAATTGGGCAATTGTGAATTTCAAAGGATGAACAAACACACACACACAAATCCTGCATTAAAATAGCCCCTCAAATAAAAAGTACATTAGAGATAGAGACAGGGAATAAAACACAACCCTTCCCCCCTCAATCTACCCACGCAATTTAATGAATAAATGAAATAGTCTTGGCCCGTAATGTGGATAACATATATATTTCAAATTGCAGTTTCCTTATGGGACAATGTGAATAGTGGGCAACTTGGATCTTCATTCTCTCAGTGATTTATTAAGTAAATCGTTTTCAATCTGCGATGTGTCAGTGCTAAAAAACAACTGCTGGGGTGGCCCTTCCCTCTGCCTGAGCCACTCAAAATGGCAAGCTTGTTGCTAAAATGTAATGATAAGTGGGACCTGCGAAAAAATGTTCCAGCCCATCCTCTTTCCTAAAATGAGTAATTCTAGTGCTTTTTTTCTTTAAAAAATGTTTAGGGGTACAGTGATACCTCGGGTTACAGACGCTTCAGGTTACAAACTCTGCTAACCCAAAAATAGTACCTCGGGTTAAGAACTTTGCTTCAGGATGAGAACAGAAATTGCACAGCGGCGGCACGGCCAGCAACATGAGGCCCCATTAGCTAAAGTGGTATCTCAGGTTAAGAACAGACCTCCAGAATGAATGAAGTTCTTAACCCGAGGTACCACTGTACCCCTAAACATTTTTTTATTTTTTCCTACTCATATTGAAATACTGCCCCTCAGTGAGGCCAAACTTAGATTCACAAAATGTTTTGGGGTATGCATATCCCTGCATCCCCCTAGAAAAAAGCACACTGAGTAATTCTATTCAGGGTTCCTGCCAGCTATCCTTCTAAGAAGGCCACTCCATTACAATTCCCCCTTTATTTTTTTTCTTTTCCTGCCTACTGTCGCTCTATATTCCACGCCTCTACATTGCTTAGTTGCAGTGGACTAGAATCATTATTGCTTTTTTGGGAAGGTGTGTCCATTATAGTGATGATTGTTTTTTTAACACGCTTTTTGCAAATTTTGGTGTTAATACTGATACTTTCATCTTATTTCCAGTGGTGCCATTCTGACAACAATCATGGCATCAATACCTGAGTTCTCTATTAGATGGAGTGATATACAGAGAGGCTGATAGATGATAGAGAGATAGAGATGGAGATAGAGATAGAGAGAGAGAGAGAGAGAGAGAGAGAGAGATGATAAATAGATAGATATAGATGATAGATTATAGATAGATAGATAGATAGATAGATAGATAGATAGAGATAGATGATAGATAGATAGATAGATAGATAGATGATAGATGATAGATAGATATAGATATAGATATAGATATAGATATAGATATAGATATAGATAGATGATAGATGATAGATGATAGATGATAGATGATAGATGATAGATGATAGATAGATAGATAGATGATAGATGATAGATAGATGATAGATGATAGATAGATAGACAGATAGATGATAGATGATAGATAGATGATAGACCAGGGGTCAGCAACCTTTGTCAGCCATGGGTCAGTCCACCATCTCTCAGACCATGTGGTGGGCTGGACTATATTTTGAAAAAAGAAGAAGAACGAATTCCTATGCCCCACAAATAACCCAGAGATGCATTTTAAATAAAAGCACACATTCTACTCATATAAAAACACCAGGCAGGCCCCACAAATAACCCAGAGATGCATTTTAAATAAAAGGATACATTCTACTCATGTAAAAACATGCTGATTCCCAGACCGTCCGCGGGCAGGATTTAGAAGGTGATTGGGCCGCATCCAGCCCCCGGGCCTTAGTTTGCCTACCCCTGTGATAGACAGATGGATAGATAGATATTTTTTCTTTTAGAATAGCAAGTTCTGCAGATAATCTTTCGCTTTCCCAAACTATGTAATGAGTCACAACTCTTATAAGACCATTTTCGCCCTGTGTGTGTTTGTGTATATGTGCATGCACGCACACAAACACACTGATTGCCTTCCAGTGTGTAAAACCTGAAATTTCCTTCCTATTGTGGTTAATTTTCTTTTTAAAGCCAGTCATTCACTCCTACTTTTTCACTCACTTGAAGATTAGCTTTATCTCTGAGTAGTAAACAATGTAAGTCGTTCACATAACTCTCTGAGCCACTGCATTGTAACATCAATGGCCTGGAGCGTGTGGCTTTTCCTTAGGACGTTTCAATTTAAACACTACCGCACTGCAGCATTGTCACATCTCATTTACACTGTGGGACTCAGTGGGAGACAGGGATCATTACGTGGAGAACATTGAGGAAAAAATGCATTACACTCCGATCATAACCATAAAAGTAACTAAAGAGAAGGAGACACATACAGACGCACTGGCGGTCGATGTAATAAAACAGAATAAGCAGTGCATCAAAAAAAATGTAGGAAGGTGGAAGTTTAGAGAGAAAACTGGCCACTTCACTAAAATTGTCAAGCTTGAGTCAAATGATATTACTGCTGACACCTCTGGCTATATAGTACATTGCTTTGAGATTCTGTTTCTTCACTTTTCTGTGGTTATCACAGCCAAGGCAATTCTCTTGTGCTTTGAATGCTGAAATTATCATCCTTTATGCTGGGTTTCCCCTTCTCCCCATTCTTATTTTCTCTGCTTGCTCACCAGTGGTTTGGGTATGGGCATATATTATGCAGAGACCAGTTGTACGAGTTGTATTGTGTTCTTGTTTGGTTCAAACACAGAGACTGGTAAAGCCCAGTCAAACTTGAGAGTATTGCTAGGGCACTGCTCTGCATTGTTACAGCTACGCAACTATTTCTTCACCCCATAATTCAAAAAACAACAACACGCTTCTAGGCATGGTAGAAATGGATTCAACGCTCTATTCCAAATATTATTTTCATAGTTAATTCACTATGACCTGGTTCGCACCCCAGAAAAGTTTCTTCATATCTGTGGGGTGGGTATATGTTTCAACACTCCCCTCAGGCCTATGACACAATGCATGACATGGTCTTCCTTTGTGTGTACATCTTTTGCTGCCCACCCTGTTTATTTTTATAAATAAAATTTTATTAATTTTCCACAGTTACATTTTCACAATTAAAAACAAAAGTTAACTCACCGTTCTACCAGATCTAGATTTTCACAAACCTTCTCTTTGAGATTCTTTGAATCTCTAGACTTTCCTCCATACCCTCTTCTGGTTCCTTATATAAACAAAGTTCTGCTGCATTTCCATACTTATACATTTCCAGTTATTATTTCCCTTCATTTTATCTAATTTTCTGCTAGTTGCAAGTGTTTACTTAAAATCCTGCCAATGTATCAACTTGTTTACAAGTATTTTGGCGAATAAACAATAAACGATTCCCACTCTTTTTTAAATTTCTCGTTGTCATAGTCTCTGAGCTTTGCTGTTAATTTTGCCATCTCTGCAAAGTCCATTAGTTTGATTTGCCATTCTTCTTTCCTCAGTGTCTTTTCTTCCTTCCATCTTTGGGCTAACAATTTTCGGGTGGCTGTTGTAGCATAAATAAATATTTTCTTCTGTTCTTTGGGGAATTCAGTGCCTATCAATCCTAGTAAGAAAGCTTCTGAGTTTTTTTAACATAAGTTATTTTAAACATTTTCTTCAGTTCATTATAAATCATTTCCCAGAAGCCTTTTAATAACCTTACATTCCCACCACATATGATACAACGTACCCTTCATAGAGTTACCAATGGGATTCTCCCCCCATCCCCTTGATTTCTTCATGGCATATATCCCTGACACAATTCATCCATTTTGCTTAGCTGTTTATCTGTACTGTCCTGCTAGATTGTCAGATTCTGTCTAGAGTAACCCAGCATCAAATCTCCACCAATGCATTTGAGCTCATCTTGGGCCAGTCACTACTTACTCCCAGTTTAAACTACTTCACAGGGTTGATGTGAGGAGAAAAACTGGAGTCAGGAGGAGAGAACTATGTATGGCACCATAAGACCCTTGGGAGGAATGATGGGAGAATAGTAGAATAATACAACAACACAACAACACAACACAACACAATAAGTGACACAGAGAAGGTTGGCTCTGATCAGGCATTCAAGGCAGCAGGACACGACAACCCAGATGTAGTATTTTATGTATTATTTATTTCATAAAAGTTATACACCACTTGATTGCGAAAAGCAAACAAACCGCAAAGCAGTTTACAAAAGATAGAAATCAAGATAAAAATCACAACCCTACTTTAAAACGTAAAAGTTAACATACTAAAACAGATTAAAATCACCTCAACTTTCTAAGGATCTCGGTAGGCTTGTTTAAACAGGAATGCCAAAAACCATACAGATGACTAAAATACCTCAGAGTGAATTCTCTGGAATAGCTTGGTTGTTTGTATCTATCGGCCAAGGAGTAAGGAGAACTTCCCCATACTGAAGTGTGGTAGAATGGTCATCTGTACCCGTGGTTCCCCAGGTATTTCCATACATTGCATGCATTATTCGTGTTGGCCAAATGTCATATGGTGAAACCATGCTTTCTGCAATTCACCCCATGCAAGACCACTCAAATTATGATGGTACACATCACACAAGCACTTCTCCCCCAACTCTACCTCAGCAGCATAAAAACAATAGTAAATTAAACAACCAATAATTTTCTGCCCTTTCACAATACCCAGTATTGGCTGCTTGAGGCCATAGCCTGCGCTTAATGCAAGGGCAATATCTGACCCTACCACCATTTTTTGCTAAGTTCTAACATACACTCAGGTGAGCATATGGGGCTGTTATAGCTTTTGATAATCCTTTGGTTCGTAAGATTATTATTATTACTTAGTGTAATTGCCAAGTAATGTGCGGAAATTAGGGTTGTATAATTTCCCATGCTTCAGAAAGATGACAGTTTGTATAAGGGTGTTTTTTTCTCCCTTTTAAAATGCACCGTATGGCTAGCAAGTGACAGAATTAACTAAACAATGAACTAGTCATAAAGCTTTATGATGTTTGGGGGTATTAATTTGTCAGGGAGAACTAATTTGTCCAGCAATGAAATACATGCATGATGACGCCATATGCAGAAAGATCGCCTGTAAGGACAGGCATTCTTGTGTTCACATTTATTTAGAGCCTTTTACTTGAGCAATGCTCAGGGGAACCAGAGACAATCTTAACCAAGTAGAGGTAAGGAAGCAACCTTGCAGGAGATGTCTAAATTCCACAGAGGGATAAAAAAAATAAAGGAGTAGCGAAGAAAAGCAAACAGGAGGAAAAGGGAATCAGATCAGGGCTGATTTCCTTAGAGAGCTTAGTCTTTATAGAACAATGGTGCATGATGCAAAAGGTCCCAGAATCAATGTGCAGGATCTGCACTAAAAAGATTCAGGTAGCAAGTGACGTGAAAGAGCACACAGTTGACAGTACTGACTGGATGGTTAAGTCCAGTCAAAGGCGACCATGGGGTTGTGGAGCTCATCTTGCTTTCAGGCTGAGGGAGCAGGCGTTTGTCCACAGACAGCTTTCCCGGGTCATGTGGCCAGCATGACTAAACCGCTTCTGGTGCAATGGAACACTGTGATGGAAACCAGAGCACACGGAAACACCATTTACTTTCCCATTGCAGCAGTACCTATTTATCTACTTGCACTGGCGTGCTTTCGAACTGCTAGGTTGACAGGAGCTGGGACAGAGAAATGGGAGCTCACCCCCGTCATACAGATTCAAATTGCTGACCTTCTGATCAGCAAGCCCGAAAGGCTCAGTGGTTTAGACCACAGCGCCACCCGCATCTCTATCTGGATCGTGTTGTTGTTGTTTAGTTATTTAGTCGTGTCCGACTCTTCATGACCCCATGGACCAGAGCACGCCAGGCACTCCTGTCTTCCACTGCCTCCCGCAGATTGGTCAAACTCATGCTGGTAGCTTTGAGAACACTGTCCAACCATCTCGTCCTCTGCCGTCCCCTTCTCCTTGTGCCAACATCAGGGTCTTTTCCAACATCTTTCCCAACATCAGGGTCTTTTCCAGGGAGAATTCTCTTCTCATGAGGTGGCCAAAGCACTGGAGCCTCAGCTTCAGAATTAGTCCTTCCAGTGAGCACTCAGGGTTGATTTCCTTAAGAATGAATAGGTTTGATCTTCTTGCAGTCCATGGATCGAGCTATCCATCTATCGATCCTATGGATCGAGCTCCATGTTTCCCAACATCTGGGTCTTTTCCAGTGAGAATTCTCTTCCCATTAGGTGGCCAAAGTATTGGAGTCTCAGCTTCAGGATCTGCCCTTCCAGTGAGCACTCAGGGCTGATTTCCTTCAAAATGGAGAGGTTTGATCTTCTTGCAGTCCATGGGACTCTCAAGAGTCTCCTCCAGCACCATAATTCAAAAGCATCAATTCCTCGGCGATCAGCCTTCTTTATGGTCCAGCTCTCACTTCCATACATCACTACTGGGAAAACCACAGCTTTAACTATACGGACCTTTGTTGGCAAAGTGATGTCTCTGCTTTTTAAGATGCTGTCAGCCCTCCACTAGTGAACACCTTCAAACAGGGAACTGTTCTCTATAAAGTAGGACACGTGGCCACCTTAGAGAAGTCTCCATCACTTCACATTACAGAGGAGAGGAGGCGGAACCCGAGTTTCTCTTCCTCACAGCAACCTTGCGTCCTTTATCATTTGCTTCCACCCACTTCACGCTCAGGCTTAGACACAGATACTTCTGCCATTCGATTCCCCTAGTTAGATCCCTTCTCTTTGAGATACGTTTAATTAATCCAGCCTAGGGTGAGATTAGCAACGGCAAATGGACAGTGCATAAAACTTTTTAGGCAGTCAGTCAGCCATTCCTTGACAGGTTTGCAGTTCTTGAAGGTGGTTTTCTTTTTTTCCTGGAGAAACTTAAAAGGACACTGTCAAGGCGTTATGAGGATTCCCTCCTCCCTTGCTGCTAATATTTGATATATACCTAACACGCTTAAGTAATACTGGAATGACATACCTAAGCATAGCCCAAGCAAACATCAGGGAAAGCTCTGCCTGGCCCCCTCTGCCTTATCCCCCCTCCATGCCTTTGCCATCATGTCTCAATCCTGCCCTGAAGGGTACACCTGGATTCAAAGAGCAGCTCTGTTTTCCTTCCCTCTCCTTCTGTGATGGGTTCCAGTCAGGGTAGTAATGAGAGCTCATTACGGCGAAGGATTGTCTTTGTCATAATTATTGGTGTTTGCAGTGTAGCCTTCAGAGACTCAAATGCCTACAGCCCAAACACATTTCTCAGATACGAGTCCCATCAACATAAATGGGGACTTTCTTCCGTTTTAGGTACATTTGGGATTCCAGCCATAATCTGTCCCCGCTCTTTGTGAAGTGTTCCTCCACAAGGTGTATTCAAAGTGCCCTTGTGCAGGCAAAGAACGGCCTCCCCACAGAGGTGCGTCTGGAAACCTCATTATACAGCTTTTGGAGAATGCTGAAGAGCATACCCTCTAACATTTCTCTGATGACAATAAGGATGTCCTATTCCATAATAATAATGATTTTATTATTTATATTCTGCCCATCTGACTGGGTCGCCCAGCAACTGTGGATGGCTTCCAACATACAGTGGTACCTCGGGTTAAGTACTTAATTCGTTCTGGAGGTCTGTTCTTAACCTGAAACTGTTCTTAACCTGAAGCACCACTTTAGCTAATGGGGCCTCCCGCTGCTGCCGCGCCACCGGAGCACAATTTCTGTTCTCATCCTGAAGCAAAGTTCTTAACCTGAAGCACTATTTCTGGGTTAGCGGAGTCTGTAACCTGAAGCGTATGTAACCTGAAGCGTATGTAACCTGAGGTACCACAGTATATAAAAACATAATAAAACATTAAAAACCTCCCTATACATGGCTACCTTCAGATGTCTTTCAAAGGTTGTATAGTTACTTATCTCCTTGGCTCAGGGGTCACATAACTCCATACCCTCCAACATTTCTCTGATGAAAATAGGGACGTCCTGAGGAAAAGCGGGACATTCCAGGATCATATCGGAAACCGGAATGGCTTATGTAAGGGCACAGTCTCTGGGAATCAGGGAGACTTGGGTGTTCTGCAATCAGTTTCTAGGCCCAACTCAAAGTGCTAGTTTTGACCTATAAAGCCTTGAATGGCTCAGGGCTCCAATATCTCAAGGATCACTCATTCCCAAATGAACCTACTCAGACCTGAGATCATCACCTGAAGCCCTTGCTTGGCTGCCTCCTCCACCAGAGGGTGGCAACACAAGAACAGACCTCTTCTGCTGTGGCTCCTCATTTGTGGAATGCTGTCCCCAGGAAGGTTATTTGGTGCCTTCATTATACATATTTAGGCAGCAGGTAAAACCAGGCCATTGGCTGATTATCAATTCATGTTCTTTTAAATGTGTGGGAGGGGTTATTGTTTTGTTTTGTTCTTGTTTTTATTATGTAGTTTGTGGTTATATTCTGTATTTTATGCTGTGAACCATCCTGATATCTTCAGATGAAGGACAGTATACAAATTTCATTCATTCATTCAAATTAAAGAAGTCATACCCAGTGATAAAAGCACATGCTTTGCCTCAGCGGTTCCCAAATCTTTTTGGGCTGCCCCCTGCTTGGTTCCAAAAACTCCTCCCTATTGCCCCCTATCCTCTAAAAAGGACTGTTCAGAGCCGCAGTTTTCACAACCCACCGAGGAACATGATAAGCACAATAAAATTCAAAATTTACAAAAGTTATGAAGGTAAAGGTACCCCTGACCGTTAGGTCCAGTCGCAGATGACTCTGGGGTTGCGGTGTTCATCTCGCTTTATTGGCTGAGGGAGCCGGCGTACAGTTTCCGGGTCATGTGGCCAGCATGACTAAGCCGCTTCTGGCGAACTAGAGTAGCGCATGGAAACACTGTTTACCTTCCCGCCGGAGCGATACCTATTTATCTACTTGCACTTTGAGGAGCTTTCAAACTGTTAGGTTGGCAGGAGCAGGGACCGAGCAACGGGAGCTCACCCCGACGCGGGGGTTCAAACCGCCGACCTTCTGATTGGCAAGTCCTAGGCCAGGGGTCTGCAACCTTTAAGACAAAAAGAGCCACTTGGACCCGTTTCCGAACGGAAAAAAAAACCTGGGAGCCGCAAAACCATTGTGACATTTAAAGCATGCGCGCCGCTGCCCTCTGATCTGACAGCGGGCGGGAAGGTGACGTTGGGACGGTGCGTGACTAATGCACGCACCGCCCCCAAGCGACATCACAGCCAGTACAGCGCCCGCCACAGTGGGGAGTGTCGGGGCGCACAATGCGCCTCCTCCCCTTGCTAGTATCCGCCCCGGAGCCGCAGCAAAGGTGTAAAAGAGCCACATGTGGCTCCGGAGCCGCAGGTTGCAGACCCCTGTCCTAGGCTCTGTGATTTAACCCACAGCGCCACCCGCGTCCCTCTAATAATAATAATAGTTACATGTAAACAAAATCCAGTTAAAACTATTTAGTTAATTAATTCAGTAAAACTTGTGAACTTGAACCAGCAAGGTCAGCTTTTCAAAGTCTGGCAGTCATTTACACCTGCAGCAGCTCCCTGCTACCCCCTTGCCCCATAGCACCTCCCTAGGCAATAACATCGCTCTCCAGGGGGTGGTAGCGCCCCCTCTGGGATCTACTCAATTTCAGTCCCTGGTGTCTGCAATCTCAGGTAATGGTTTCTGGGAAAGATTCCTCCCTGATACCTTGGAAAGCTACCACTGAGCATAGTAGTAGATAATATTGGAGCAGAATCTGATCTAGTCTAAGGCTGTATTCATATGTATTCAGCCACACATAGACCAAAACAAGTAGTTTAGGGGAGCAAATTGCTGTAAATATATGTTCATTATTCTCACCATATTGTATTGGTTTTCAATAGTTTGGCTGTACGACATGGATAAATGGTCACGATTCCTGCCTGTTGAAATGTTATATGTATTGCAATTAATTAATATTGAAGCCTCTTTTTTTGTTTTTAATGGTGCCTAAAGGCCGAACACGGACGTGCTTGCTCCACACACCTTTTTATAGGTTATAATTATGAATGGAGGGATAGGACCAGGAAGGATTTCCCTGCCACACATACAACGATTTGGAAATAAAAAATTCCTATGGGATGCTTTCTTCCCCCCACGGGGCGGCAGCGCCTAGTGTTTGCTCTCACCTATCCAATTGGCTCCTTTCACATTCTTTCCATGCTTTTCATTTCAGGCTCGTTAATCAATATGCTAATGTCCCGACGCTGCTTCTCTACTGAGCTGTATCCCCAGCGCTTCCCAAACACCAACAAATATTAGCTGATCGCTTGCCACCTAAGTCGAGGCTTCAAAAGTACTGGATTTCCCAAACAATGGGGCTTACCAAAGCTGTGATAAGTTAAGTAGGAGAGTGATTCCTTGGTGTAATCAAGCAATGCAGTGCAGTGCCCTACTGGAGATTAGGGCTTGATCTTTGAAACCGATCTCCCAAGCCTGGAGGACAAAGCCTCAATAGCATTGTGGAAACAATAGATGAAATTTATATTCTCTCTTACTCAGTAGTCAAATGACCATTGACTTCACTGGATGGCATTGCATCACAGCCTTCTTTTAAGAAGATCTCTTGAAGTAAAGTTGAATACTTACTTGGAAGTAAACCCCACTGAATACAGTTGGCTTCACTTTTCACTTCCATGAGCCCTAATTTTTTTTCATTTTTTGGCAGCAGACTGGAGGATCCTCAATGCAAATTTTTAATTAGCTGTGAAGCTCAGTGGGTGCATTCTGGCAAGTCACATGTTCTCAGGGGGTAGCCATAATTGCTTATTCTGACGATGACTGAGGAATTCGTTCTTTGGCAATTCTGATACAAGCTCACCTCACCACCACCTGGACTAATGTGTGGATTAGAACAGTCATCCTTTGGATCTTACATTTTCTCAAGTGCTGCATTGTGGTTCTTAGATTAAAAACAAGTATAAAAATACATATTTTTAATAGATGAAATGCCTTTTAAAATAGGAGTTTTGAGAGAAAATGCATTCACAAATTCATATTCAAATGCAAGTTTCGTATGGGTTTTTAAATAAAAAAGATACATGTATGAAATGCATCTACGGATGAACTTATGCAAAAGTGGTATGGTCTGAAGCTGACTGAAGCACCCACATTTATCTGCCTAATTTATGAAGTGGGTGGTGAACTGGTCTGCTCTCTAAACAAAAGCCTGTGTGGGTAAGGGGAACTGAACGCTCCCAAAATTTCTAGCCTTGTAATCTCTTTTCTTAACTGAGGGCATCCTGGCACTGGGAACTGGCCCCAGAGCAGTTATGCAATTGAAAGGATCATAGAATCATAGAATCATAGAATCATAGAGTTGGAAGAGACCACAAGGGCCATCGAGTCCAACCCCCTGCCAAGCAGGAAACACCATCAGAGCACTCCTGACATATGGTTGTCAAGCCTCTGCTTAAAGACCTCCAAAGTAGGAGACTCCACCACACTCCTTGGCAGCAAATTCCACTGTCGAACAGCTCTTACTGTCAGGAAGTTCTTCCTAATGTTTAGGTGGAATCTTCTTTCTTGTAGTTTGGATCCATTGTTCCGTGTCTGCTTCTCTGGAGCAGCAGAAAACAACCTTTCTCCCTCCTCTATGTGACATCCTTTTATATATTTGAACATGGCTATCATATCACCCCTTAACCTCCTCTTCTCCAGGCTAAACATGCCCAGCTCCCTTAGCCGTTCCTCATAAAGCATCGTTTCCAGGCCTTTGACCATTTTGGTTGCCCTCCTCTGGACACGTTCCAGTTTTTCAGTGTCCTTCTTGAATTGTGGTGCCCAGAACTGGACACAGTACTCCAGGTGAGGTCTAACCAGAGCAGAATACTGTGGCACTATTACTTCCCTTGATCTAGATGCTATACTCCTATTGATGCAGCCCAGAATTGCATTGGCTTTTTTAGCTGCCGCGTCACACTGTTGGTTCATGTCAAGTTTGTGGTCAACCAAGACTCCTAGATCATTTTCACATGTACTGCTCTCAAGCCAGGTGTCCCCCATTAATTATGTTCAATTAGTGGTGGAGCAGCTATATCCTTCACAACCCCAAATGCTTAAATATTTTGTACTCTGCCAGTACCTTCCTCACCCTATATAGGCTCTAATCCTGAAACAACTTCTGACAAGCTCCACAACCAGAAGAAGAAGAAGAAGAAGAGGAAGAAGAAGAAGAAGAGGAGGAGGAAGAAGAAGAAGAAGAAGAAGAAGAAGAAGAAGAAGAAGAAGAAGAAGAAGAAGAAGAATAGTAGTAGTAGTAGTAGTAGTTTGGATTTGATATCCCTCTTTATCACTACCCGAAGGAGTCTCAAAGTGGCTAACATTCTCCTTTTCCCTTCCTCCCCCCACAACAAACACTCTGTGAGGTGAGTGGGGCTGAGAGACTTCAGAGAAGTGTGACTAGCCCAAGGTCACCTAGAAGCTGCATGTGGAGGAGCGGGGACGCGAACCCGGTTCACCAGATTATGAGTCCACCACTCTTAACCACTACACCAGGACGGACAATGCTGCAAATTTTGTCTTCTCTCAGTTTCTCATTTTAGATGGTGCTGTGCTTGTCTTGGGGTGAGGCAATAACAGCATCATGCCATTAAAACCACAGGAGCCCCTGAAGGTTGCACAATACATGCTAGAATGCTCATGTATCTCATAACCAGTCACAGAACTCCCTTAGATTCCACAGAGTCCTTGGCAAGGAGCAGTTTGAAGTGACCCAGTTATGTTGCTGAACCTTCACAGAATGCACTCCTAAGTAGAATTCAGAGCAGTAGCAGGTCACGTGGCAGCAGTGCTGCTTAAGTGGTTGTAGTAGAGTGTCAGGACTGAGACAGTGGCGAGGTCCATGCAGTGACTACTCACCTTTTATAAATGGACATTCAGAATAAGATAAATGGGAGTGATCTATATATGAACTGACAAGTGATGTGGGTTTTCAGGGTGGGGGATCATGGGGGCGGGAATACAAGAAAACACACTTACTGCTGTTTGCATTAGTACATTTGCACAGGGCAATTTGCACTGGAATTTTTTCATTTTGTGCCCTTGGAAACTTTTCGGATGCTTTAGTGAGTGATCTAATTTAGGGGTGGCTAATTTGCTGGGACGTGGGTGGCGCTGTGGGTAAAACCTCAGTGCCTAGGACTTGCTGATCGTATGGTTGGCGGTTTGAATCCCCGCGGCGGGGTGAGCTCCCGTCATTCGGTCCCAGCTCCTGCCCACCTAGCAGTTCGAAAGCACCCCCGGGTGCAAGTAGATAAATAGGTACCGCTTTATAGCGGGAAGGTAAACGGCGTTTCCGTGTGCTGCGCTGGTGCTGGCTCGCCAGTTGCAGCTTCGTCATGCTGGCCACGTGACCTGGAAGTGTCTTCGGACTGCGCCGGCTCACGGCCTCTAGAGCGAGATGAGCGCACAACCCCAGTCGGACACGACTGGCCCGTACGGGCAGGGGTACCTTTAATTTGCTGGTATTTAGCACACAAAGCTAAAGACTCTGAACCTGCCAAGTATCCCTAATATTGAATGTGCTATTGGGATCTATTGACTAATTGACTTAAAAAAACCAAAAAAACAGAAAATTTTCTGGGGAAAGACAACCATGTTTCTCAAGAAAGAGAGAGAAAATCATGCATCATGTTGTATTTTTCCTTTTATGGCAAAATTTAAACAGATTCAAGAGTGTAAATTGCTTTTTAGCATTAAATTGTCAGCTTTGAACATTATCCTTTACACGAAAAGTCATCACCGTGCTTTATTGTTAAAGCTGGAGCCATAACATCCACTAAGCATTTAATTCTACAATCTCTGGCATTACCCCTCCCCGCCACAAAACTACTCACAAGCCCAAATTTAAGCTGAAATTCATTTGCTCCCCAAATTTATCCTTAAAACTCTCTCTAAAATTCTGGTGATGAATATTACTTTAATATACACTGAATATTCAAGATATGTGCTTGACATCTCACCAAATTTTATTTCAATATATGACATGTTTAATTGATAATTGACATGTAACAGTATTTGACAAAATTTAACAGCTAACAAGCAAAGGTTTTAGAGGGTGGCAGCACTGTATAGCTGACATGCAATGACACATAGTATCTGACAGGATGTTTGATATCCTATCATCTTTTATTCCAATATTTGAGATATGACAAGGGATACTTGGCAATATTTGATAACTGGCATTTATGTCATATTTGATTATTGGTGTGCAACTGTATTCAGTACCTGGCAGTATTGGAGTGGTGATATTCAATAGAAGTTAGTATATAATACTGTTTGACAGCTGACAGCTTACAAGCTCATATTTGATGTCTGCCAAAATAATCAAGAAATGCCAACAAACCAAACATCCCAATTCTATGTATGTTTACCCAGAGAAAGAATTCAGGACATATAATGGATCAGCTCTAATGGTCAGGGCAAGGAAAGTCAACAAGAACGGTGGGAAATGTGGCAGTATATAAAAGTTGTAGTACGGTATATCCCCCCCCCCAAGTCCCTAAACAGGAATGGTCCAGACAGCCACACCTTCTTCAAAAATACTACCAGCTCTTTAGGGGTCACGCAAGCCAATTCGTCCTACCCCTTCCATTTTCCTTTTCCAATTAACACTCAACAGTCTGCGGCTTCTGTGGGCAATGAGGACGCTCAGTCCTCATTGGGCTGATACCATCATCTCCCTCTTGTTTTCTACCGGCCCTTATTTTTGGTACCATTTGGGTACCAAATTTGGGGACGCGGGTGGCGCTGTGGGTTAAACCACAGAGCCTAGGACTTGCCGATCATAAGGTCGGTGGTTCGAATCCCCACAACGGGGTGAGCTCCTGTTCCTCGATCCCTGCTCCTGCCAACCTAGCAGTTCGAAAGCACGTCAAAGTGCAAGTAGATAAATGGGTACCGCTCTGGTGGGAAGGTAAACGTCGTTTCCGTGTGTTGCTCTGGTTCGCCAGAAGTGGCTTAGTCATGCTGGCCACATGACCCGGAAGCTGTACGCTGGCTCATCTGCGAGATGAGCGCCGCAACCCCAGAGTCGGCCACGACTGGACCTAATGGTCAGGGGTCCCTTTACCTTTACCTTTACCACTAGAAGGAGTGATACGGAAACCAGAGATCCCATTTAGGTACCCAGAAAGGCTTGCTCTGAAGCAAATGTGCACAGGGCAACAGCTAAAACAACTCAACTTGTTGAATTTCACACGCAGATTTAATGGGAAAGAAAAACAGAGCAACATTTCACATTCTAAATCTGAAGGGTCCAATTGGAAGACTCCATAAATGAAACGTATTTGGAATTGCTCCAGCCCGAAATCATTGACATCTCAAACCGTTTGCTCATTGACAGTCCATAAAGATCTACATAAGGTGCCTTGTCAAGTATTTTTTACCCACTAGACTCCCCCCACCCCGGTGATCTCTTTTAATTAAAAGAATCAATATTCACAGAGATCAAGGACTGCTTATGGGAGCAGTTTTGCCTAATGGCACTTCAATACCCATTAGTATTAGTCTGCTTCTGCATAGGAATTTCTCTTTCGGGCTCTCTCTCTATCTTCTAAACAACTCCATTGAACAAATGAACTAAATCATACATTAAAACAAATTTGGACAGAATAGTTCATAAAAATGTCAGTGTGATGATAGCAGGACAAATAATTGCAGCAGCTGTCAAAATGTGAACAAGATTATTCCCTGAAATTACCTTATCTCTCCTTTAAACAAGTTTTAGTTGCTCCGTTGAGTAATGTATGTTCTATTTCTCACATGAAGAAAAGAAGGGGGGGAACCAGTGGAAGATACTCTAATATCTCTTGTAGAACCAGGGTTTTATTGGAAATATTAATCTTTAACTTGGCAGCTGCTAAATTCTAATATCCATTTAAGCAATTTACAAATAATAATGGTGTTAAGAAAGATTTACTGTGCATTTGTACAACTCTCAAACTTTGCTATTTCTTCCCTGGTATAACTAATATTGATCTATTAACATAATGTCAGTCCTGCTCACTCTGTTTTGTTAATTTATGTGCAAATAACATTTAAGTCAAGGCAATGTTAGTACATAAAAGACATGAAGATGTGCATGTATATATGTAGATATACACACACATACCCCATATGCATTCACAGTAATCCAAAAGAAAGCATTATCCTCATCCCTTACCCCCAATTCCCTGTATTTAGGTCACAGAATACTATAGGTCAATTATTAATCTTCAAACCACTTATCTTTTAGGATAGTCCTGTTCATTTCAACACCGCACAGTTCCATCAAAAGATCCAGCAGGGTTGAATTTTTGGCAAAATGATTTGATCCTGCTGAATCCTTTATGATTCCAAAATTGGAATAATGCTTGTTGAAGGAACGATGCAAAGAGTCCGCACTTTATAGAATCCACTTCCACAAGGATCATGTCATAGTGTCCAGATAACAACTGGGAAGAGCTTGATGGGAGACAACAGATCACTTGCAATGTATAGTTACTACTTTGGTTTACCTTTCGTGGTGCACTGAGAGATGTGAATTCAAGTTTCCCTTCTGAAGGGAGAGGAAGAGAGAAGGAGGTATAGATGCAGTCCTACACATTTCATTTTGACCCATCCCTGTGACATGAACAGTACATGTAGCCCTGCACCTCTGGATACAGAGATCCCATATCAGAAACAGATGATGTGGCACCCTTTTATACACACAGGGTTGTATCTTACTAAATCATATTCAGAGGAGATCCATTGAAATCAATGGACTTAAGACTAACTTCACTAATTTCAGTGAGTATCCTCGGAGCATGATGTACTCAGATAAAACTCACGGTTTCCAATTTAGGAGGTTATAACTATGCAGATGCCTGCTGAATTTGGGCACCAGATTATCTGCACTGCAGATGGATATTGCTATTTGTTTTGGCTTTGCTTCTTCTTCTTTTTTCACATTGTTTGTTTATGCTTTAGTGCACACTTGTTCTAAATCCTGTAGGAAGTGATGTGCACTAGACAACATTCCACTTTGCCTCAATCAATGATTTGGAGATTTGTCCCCCTCCCCCCCCCACCTGTCTGAGAATATCTTATTATTTTAAAACAAAGCACACCCATTCCTTAAAGGGTGTCAGCTGAGGATGGTTTGTTTGCTTTCGTTTTATCAGTACTTATTAATTCATTCAAGCAGCTTGGCTTTTATAGAAGAAAAATAGATTTCTGCTTTGTCATTATATGTATTCTAGGGGAAACCCACTAAACAAATGCCAGTTTACGGTAAGAATTAAAACAGACTTTGATCTGATGAGATTGCTTTGTTGATTATAATCAATCATGTAAAAATACAAATGAAAATCTTTATATTCATCTTATCTCTTCTTTTTCTTTCTTTCCCTTCCCTATGCTAGCTTGCTTGACTAGCTTACGCCACATTACTTTGAAGCATATCCAAAGATCTTTCTTTTTTTGTTTCTCTAGGACCAAACAGTTAATTTTAAATACATTGCTTATTTTGCAAAATAGTCCAAAAATGAATGTTGTTTGCTCCTTGATAGCATTAATCAGTGACATGGGGATGGCACCAGCGTGTCTTCAATGTATATGGGGTTTTTCAGAGGAACATAAGTGGAATAAAATGTAAGTCTCTGTCCCAAAGAACTTAGAATCTCAGCGGGGAATCAGCTGAGAGAAGGGGAGGCCAGCGAGAGCAAGAGTTACACAAGGGGTGAATTATAACACAAATGGAGGCTTCAGTTTGTGAAAGGGGCTGCTCCAGTCTCCTGTGGCTCCCTTGCCTCATAGTAGGCACAGGGGCCAACACAAAGCCACAGCCAATGGGAAGGAATGGGAGGGCTTCTTGGGAAGTAGGCAAGCAAGAAGATGTTGCCTTCTGCTACACCGATGCACATAGCACACTGCTCAAGCCAATTCCTTAGACTGGCGTACTCAGCCTCTTGGCAAGACGCTCCGCACAGAAATTGGTCCTTGGAGATCAGTTAGATATGAATTGGTATTATGATGGGTTTTTAATTTTAAAAGCTTTAGAAATGACTGGATTAGGTTACTGAAAAGCGGTGACATTTGATCGCGCGCTCGCTCTCGCTCTCGCTCTCTCACACACCCCTACCTTTATAATGTGATAACGAAACATTTCATACTGCATTGGGGAACAATCAGGTTCTGGAAATAATTAAGTAATGACTTGTAATGTCAGTATCGCAAAGATTGATGTGATAGTTAGGCAGAGGTACATCTCCCCAACCAGCAACAGAAATAGATCAAATATTCACATATGAGTATGCAGATTATAAGAAATCTGGCAAAACATCATAGCTAGGTTTATATTATATTAAGGGCACATAATTGTGCATTAGTTCTATCCTTTTTCCTATAACAGGAGTCTAGCTGAAGTGTTGTACAGTGGTACCTCGGGTTACAAACACTTCGGGTTACTGTCTCCGCTAACCCAGAAATAGTACCTCGGGTTAAGAACTTTGCTCCAGGATGAGAACGGAAATCGTGCGCTGGCGGCAGCGGGAGGCCTCATTAGCTAAAGTGGTACCTCAGGTTAAGAACGGTTTTAGGTTAAGAACAGACCTCCAGAACAAATTAAGTTCGTAACCAGGGGTACCACTGTATTTTATAGGCGGTTTTGATGCCAGTTCACCCAGTCACTCCCCATGGCAGATTTCCGCCTATTAATTACATTGCTCACCCAAACACTAGATATTAAATACTAAAATAAAACTTCATTGGGTGGGCAAGTATCCTTGGATGGCAAATAACAATACTAAATATCTGGTAAATATTTTGTGAAAACTCAAAAATATTTGGTGAGTTTATAAGGTTTATAAGGAAACCGCTGATTTGGTATGGTTTCTCTTACATTCAGTATGGAGAGCTATCACTTATATTCGTTGCATGATCCATCCTGGTGATTCCTGGGCACTGATGGTTTAGTGCCTGGAGCTGTGAAAGCCAGACTTTGGTAAGTTTGAGCAAGGTTGACTAGAATTGTGCACAAATAACCTCTCAATATGTTCTGGGCAGTGACAGGGCAGAGGGATAAAAAAAAAAAAATCACAGGGACTGTGCAATTTTTCCGAGTTTTTCATAGAAGATTAGCACTTTTTTTTTTTGGTTAGGGGCCAGTGTAGTGCTGTGGATCCACTAAGATCTGGGTCCTAAGCTTTCCTTAGCCATGAAGTTTATCAGGTGGCCGTAGTGGCAAGAGTATTAATAGATATGAACTAAAGGAGAGAAAACACCAACAAAGCTGGAGTGGCAAAATAAAAATGTTAGAATACGCAGAGATGGCAAAATTAACAGAAAAACTGAGAGGTCACACCAATCAAAGGTTTATTAAGAAATGGGATATGTATCAACAATATTTAAAGGATTATTGTAATAGCATGCCGCCTGTGGCAGCCTTTGAATGACTTTTGCGGTATGATGGAGTATTAGGAGATTTCATAATTTTGATGAAATTTAACAAAAGAAAACAGAAATATACAGTGCGTTAGACAGAACAAGTGGTAGATAGGGAAGTTGATGGGGCAATGGGAAGTCTATAGAAACTTAAGAGGAAGAATGTATCGTGATGTAATGTAGTAAGTTTTCTTTTTTCTTTTTTGCCTTTATGGTCAATTCTTCTGTATGTTTCTTTGTTTTAATATTAATAAAGCATTAAAGAAAAAGTTTATCAGGTGGCCAAGGCTGGCCATTTACTCTCAACCTAAGGTAGCTCACAATACGAGTAAGAAAGCGGGGGTGAAAACAGGCATAATAATAACAAGAACAATACAAGTTGTTAGTAGTGGTAGTGTAATCTGTGCACAGTTCCAAGTCCAGTGCTACGGACAAATGCAATTTCATCCTAAATTGCACAAAGATTTGGGTGTTTTTTTGCCGCAAGTCACTCTTTTTGTCAACGGCAGAAACTGGTGAATTTGCGTAGTGTTTGGTGAGCTTCAGAGACACTTTGCTGTGTGCAATTATTCATGCCACAACATGGGGCCGCAGAGTCCAAGCGGGCTGTTTGTTCTAAGGCTGAAGCCGAGGCGTTTGAAAACTTGAAGAGACAACCAGAGGCCCAGAGATCATGGCTAATGTGACACCCCCAGGCCTAATCTTCTTAGAGCACTGGGATAAAATAAGGATCCATTACAAAATCGGCCTTCATCCTGCCCCCTTCTGTGCTCTGCCTCTCTGATAGCCAAAGCTGAGACAATTGCCTGATTCGGGGGACTTAATCAGGTATTAGGAGCTAATGCAGTACGAGAAGAGGCTAATCTCCATATTTACTCCATCTGTAGTGGTGGACCTTGCTTGCTTGCCTCTGGGAGATCAAAAGGATCTGGCAAAAATCAGATTAGAGCTGAAGAAAAGGAAGGGAGGTCCAAGGAGTATAAGAGCTAGGATTCTCTCTGTTTTTCTTGGTTGTGTATACAGTGTCTTAAGATCACTCTCTGTAATCCCCCAGAAAGCCTTCTCATTGTCTTTCACTTTTATCTTGCTCTTTTCACTTTGAAAATGGAAGTGGTTAATTCTGTATTTATTATCAACTAACAAATGCTAACACTAACAAATTGTACCAAGTATTTCCTACTTTAGTGTTTTTTGGTGTGTTTTTTTAGATCAAAACTAGATATATGATGGTGAGATGGACGGTTCTCCCTAAAACATGTCCAGTGAATATTCACGTTTTATCTCATTTAGCACTCTTATTTCCTCTGGCTGTTGCTAATTCCTTCTCCCCGGATTAGCTACCTGAATCATCCCACCAATCACTGCTCAGTTAACAGGATGATGTAATAATGCCTCATAGCCAGTCAGGTATGGCTCTGTGACAACATCACAGATAGCAAATGATATAGTCATTGAAACAAATATGGCTGCAATCAAATATGCCCATGATTTTCCTGGGAAAAAGCCCTGCTGAACATAGTGAGACTTATTTCTTAGTAAACGTGCATGGGATTATACTGCATGCGAACATTTTTCAAAGAGTGCTGATAAATTATTGAAAAGGAGAGGCCATTTTTTGGCACTGCCAAAAATGTTTATATTTTTTTAAAATGAGTAGTTTCAGCATAACCCTACTAAGTAGAATTACCAGGCATGATCCACTGGGAAGATGCACTGAAATAAATATTTCTTTCTTTCCAATAAGTGCTGCACAGATCTGAATAAAGTTTTAAAGGGTGGATTTTCCAGGGCTTGCCTGTGTAGCTTTATCCAGGCCAGCCTTCAACAACCTGGACCTCTCCATGATGGCTGGAGTTGATGGGAGTTGTAGTATCAAAATGTCTGGAGAGCACTAGGTTTGAGAGTGCTTATCTAGATGGGACAGGGGTGGCGCTGTGTTCTAAACCACAGCGCCTAGGGCTTACCGATCAAAAGGTTAGCGGTTTGAATCCCTGCGACGGGGTGAGCTCCTGATGCTCGTTCCCAACTCCTGCCAACCTAGCAGTTTGAAAGCACACCAAAAAGTGCAAGTAGATAAATAGGTACCTCTCCAGTGGGAAGGTAAACGGCATTTCCGTGCACTGCTCTGGTTCGCCAGAAGTGGCTTAGTCATGATGGCCACATGACCTGGAAGCTGTATGCCGGCTCCCTCGGCCACTAAAGCGAGATGAGCGTTGCAACCCCAGAGTTGTCCATGACTGGACCTAACAGTTTGGGGTTCCTTTACCTTTACCTTTACCTTTGCCTAGACTATATATAGCACAGGTGCTTTGTGTCCATAATAGAGTTGCCATGGGATGCGGGTGGCACTGTTGTCTAAACCACTGAGCCTCTTGGGCTTGCCAAGCAGAAGCTTGGTGGTTCAAATCCCCACGACGGGGTGAGCTCCCATTGCTCTGTCCCAGCTCCTGCCAACCTAGCAGTTTGAAAGCACACCAGTGCAAGTAGATAAAAGGTACTGCTGTGGTAGGAAGGTAAACGGTGTTTCTGTGTGCTCTGGTTTCTGTCATGGTGTCCCATTGTGCCAGAAGTGGTTTAGTCCTTCTGGCCACATGACCCGGAAAGCTGTCTGTGGACAAACACCAGCTCCCTCGGCCTGAAAGTGAGATGAGCACCGCAACCCCATAGTTGCCATTTTATTGTCCTTTTTTTTGGGGGGGGGGCAAAGTTGTTGTTGTTGTTTGAGCTTTGAAAATAGCCAAAACAGCAAAGTACCACCACCTACAGTGGTACCTCGGGTTAAGAACTTAATTCGTTCTGGAGGTCCGTTCTTAACCTGAAGCTATTCTTAACCCGAGGTACCACTTTAGCTAATGGGGCCTCCTGCTGCTGTTGCACCACTGCCACACAATTTCTGTTCTCATCCTGTTCTCATCCTGAAGCAAAGTTCTTAACCCGAGGTACTATTTCTGAGTCAGTGGAGTCTGTAACCTGAAGCATCTGTAAGCTAAAGCGTCTGTAACCCGAGGTACGACTGTATTTTTGTTTGCTGGCAGCCATTTTGTGCTGGCATCTGCAGCATATTTTTATATCCACCCCCAAAAAGCACTGGGTTGGACTATTTATCCATGGAGTCCAATTTGGTCCACATTAATTGGCAACACTGCAGCTCTGATGCAGGTCTTATTCTCTGCCTGCTCCCTGACCCTTTCAACTGGAGATGCCAGGGATTAAACTTGGAACCGTCTGCACACATGCCACCACTAAACTGCAGCCCTTCCCTTCATGGATGCACCTTTGCCATAAGATCTAAATCATTGCTCTGCAAAAGCCCACTGTGTAGTGCTTCCACTTAAGGTGGGTTGCCCTAGAGGTTTAGGGAAAAGGCAGAAGGAGAGAGGAGGAAATATAGGCAAGGTGGCGAAGAGGAGAAAAACATAAATGATGCAAATAAACAAGGCAGAGGGTCAAATAGCAACCATGTTTCAGGCCAGAGTGAAAGCAGGTCCTGGTTCTGAAAAGGTTGCCAACTACTGATTTAAGTGCAGCTTGCATGTGCCCATTGCACCATTTGTTGTCTTTTAATGTGCAATCTTTAACCCTAAAGATTGCAGTGGTGGGGTGGGAGGGTGGCACACATTGTGTGCAGCTGAGTACGCAAACTTGCAATCTGTGCACAGACCTGCCTTGAAATATATTGACAAACTAATGATAGTGGAATATGGATATAAAATTTACAGCATGTTATGGTCTAAGAGAAAATGATATGAAAAGGATATATCGATGATATCTAACACCGAGTAAATCGGGGAGGGGGGGATGTATAAATCTAAATCAAATAAGTGCTGGAAATGTAAATAGAAGAAAGGTTCTTTTTATCATGTGTGGTGGTCTTGTAGTAAGGTTAAAGCTTACTGGGAAATGATATATAATGAATTGAAAAGGATGTTTAAAAAAAAGTTTGTAAAAAAAATCCAGAAGCTTTTCTTTTGTGGACCCTCCAGATATGAATTAAATTTGTTCCAGGGGTCTGTATTTAACCTGAAAAGTCCGTAACTGGAGGCGCTGCTTCTGCAAACACATGTGCACAGAGCGATAGAGTGCTTCTGTGCGTGCGCATGCAGCACAGCCTGGAAGTATACACTTCCGGGTTTGCCGCATTCGCAAACCGAAGGTTACGCATCCAGAGCAGTATGTAACTCGAGGGTCCACTGTACAGAACTACCTGAACTGTATAGAAACTTATTCATATATGCTATTACAGCATCAATAATGCTACTCGCTGCAAAATGGAAAGGAGAAGAAGTCCCAGCAAAGGAAGAATGGATACAAAAACTAATGGAATATGCAGAAATGGCAAAACTTACCAGAAGAATAAGAAATCAACATAACAAACTTTTTATAAAAGAATGGAAATAGTTTATTGAATATTTACAGATAAATTGTAAACAGATAAGAACATTGGCAGGATTATTGTAATAACCTGCAGTTTTATAAGAGTATATATTTAAAGTAGATGAATAAATGAGCAAATTAAGTTGATTTGGATATACAGAAGATATTAAAAATGAATATAAGGAACCACAGAAAGAGGGGGAAAGAAGTCAAGTTTTGAAATGTTAAAATCACTGTAAAATTAGTGAAAGGTATAAACCTGAAAAGCATAAGTAACTTTAAGAAACAACAACAACAACAACAATGAAATATAATGACAAAAGCACAGCAGTGAAGTGGACTCTCTTTACCATGCTATACTCTGCCATACATGTGAATAGATTGGGTTTTCTATATTGACTGAGAGTGACTGCCAAAAGGTTGGGTGGGGGAACCCTCAATAAAGCAAAATAAATAAATAAAAGATTAAAATACCCATCACTCCCCTTTTTGATTGTTTACTTGAAAGCATTCAACTTTATGCAATACTTTCTCTGTGTGTTTGTGTGTGAAATCGTGCCATTTGGCTACCTTTAAGCAGTCTACTGGGACCAGAGAAACCTGGGTGGGGGGAGTAAATGAAATTCACACAGTTCCTGATATCGGCTGTTGCCTACTGTTCGTAAAGAGTGACATGTGGCTGGCAGTAATGGCCTTCAAGCCAGGTGAAGCCTGCGCAACAATGAAGTCAATACCTTGACCACCTTGGCTTGATGTTGCCTTAATGATGGCTGCATCTTAGCGAGCCTGAAAGTATTCCTGGGCAGGGATGGAGGGAGGAAGAAACAGCAGCCCACAGTTGAAAAGGCTGCGCAGTAACTTTTCAAAGCCTACATTGTCCTCCTTCCTGGAAGACTTACAAAGTCACTTCTTTTATTTTGACTTCCTCGCAAACCCTGTGGTGCCGGGATAGAGAGCTATGGTAGCTGCTGTCCTTTTGGCAATAAAGCTCACCTCATTAGAGTGGATTAAGTCGCGAAGCTGAGAAGGATAAAAGGTGAAGAGGGAGAACAGAGGATGGTGAGTGAGGGAAGCTAAGTGTCATTTGTATGCTGACGCCATTATTGACTGGAGCCCATGTGGGTCGCACTTTTCAATTACCATCTGCTAGAAAGGTGGCCCATAATTGCAAAGGCTGATGCCAGGGCTCCAAATGTCAGGGGAGCCACCCTAACCTTCATCACCTTTTCTTGATGGTTGACTTGAGGATGTTCAAAGGCAAAAACCACTGCCTCTAGATCTCCCCGAGGAAGAAAAGAATGCCATTTATTTTGTTTTTGTTTTTAGAAAAAGCCTCATTTAGCAACCTCCCATTAAATTCACAGTCTGGTGGCCTGATCCTGCGCAGCCCAGCTATGCCCCCAGGGGCTCCCTGACAGCAGCATAAATGTGAGGTGTGCAGGTCTGATGGTTCAGTTTATTCACTGCTAAGGGAATAAATATCAGGGATTAGCAAAAGCCCTCCCTTTATTATTTCCACAGATATATTTTTGCCTTCCTGAATGCTGGCATTGTGTTTTTAGGGCACTCACCCACAAAAGAGGAGATGCTGTTTTGCAGTACAGATCTGAATCACTGCTGCACACGACACACCTGTTGTCTGCAACAATAGACCTCATCGCACATCTTGTTCCCCATTCAAAAGCACAGACATCTCTAGGCGGGCCTGATCATCGTATGTGCAGTTATCATTGTGACATATCAAACCTGTTACCCTTATCTGTTACAACAAAGATCTGATTTTGGGACAAGGTGGGAAACCACAGATTCACAATATCCTTAGTGAGCAGGGTGTCTCACCTTCTGGACAGTTTGGCTGCAATAAGCTTACCCCTATCGGGTGGCGCTGCGGGTTAAACCACAGAGCCTAGGACTTGCCAATCAGAAGGTAAGTGGTTTGAATCCCTGAAACGGGGTGAGCTCCCGTTGCTCGGTCCCTGCTCATGCTAACCTAGCAGTTTGAAAGCACATCAAAGCACAAGTAGATAAATAGGTACCGCTCCGGCGGGAAGGTAAACGGCGTTTCTGTGCGCTGCTCTGGTTCGCCAGAAGAAAGCTTAGTCATGGTGGCCACATGACCCAGAAGCTGTACGCCGGCTCCCTCGGCCAATAAAGCGAGATGAGTGCCACAACCCCAGAGTAGGCCGCAACTGGACCTAATGGTCAGGGGTCCCTTTACCTTTACCTATGTCTCTTACCTCAGGTTGCGAACGTGATCCATGCGAGAGGCACATTGGCAACCCGCAGCATTCGCAGCCTGAAGCGCTGTGTCTGTGCATGCGCGTGATGCAATTTGGCGCTTCTGCACATGCGTGTGATGTCATTTGGTGCTTCTGCATATGCACAAGCGCCAAAACCTGGAAGTAACCCATTCTGGTACTTCCGGGTTCGGCGTGGTCCGCAACCCGAAAATGCACAATCCTCAGCGTTCGTAACCCAATGTATGACTACCTTTTAAATTACAAAGACCCAGATACTCCTATAGGCAAGGAATGGCTTGCTAAATAGACTGGGGCTCCAGGTCTCAGAGAGGGTCTGTTCCTGCGTGCACTTTCACATTCAACTCTTCAAATAAGGCTCTGCTCAACATCCCATCCATCAAAGGTTCTGGGATGGTTGCTCAGATGAGCATGGCCTTCTTGGCGATAGTCGCAAGATCTTGATTGATTTCCTTGAAGAAGTGGGTTAATGGTCCTATTTTTAGAGTATATGAAAGAAATCCAAGGCCTTTTTATTCTGACACATTTGATGGTTGGAATAGGGTAGCAAAAACTGATGCAGGGTCTTACCACAGAGATAAGAATGAGTGAATGCCTCACATAGCACAGGTAATGGCAATGATAAACCCCATGGAATTCAGATGTTCATCTGAAGGGACCAACAGTGGGGCAGACCATGGTGGTAGCTGTGTCTATTTGCGTGTGTGGCTCCTCATCCAACTAGAGATGCAGACAGTGAAATTCTCCTTCTGTGCAAATCTGGACACTGGCTGCACCAGAATGTGTATGAATCACTCTCATTGCTGCTCTGCACCCAATTTCTTTTAAAGATGCCATGGTTTTTTTGTCTGTGCACTGATGAACTGGATAGGCATCTGCAGGACAGATATTCTGCAGATGCTAGATATTCTGCAGGACATTAGAGCTTTCTCATCAGATTTATAGCCTAAAACCCCCCAGACAAGAGTAAACACCAATTTCCTTTCTGGGCTCAAGCAAAGAGCTGCTTTTATTCTGACATATCCTCTTAGCACACCTGTAGGCACATTAGCAAGTCCTACATTAACACAAGTGAGCCACTGGACATGATGTTACTCGGAAACTCAGGAGTTGTTCCTAGAGTCCCTTTCCTCTCTGTTGATTTTCACAATTTCAGAATTCCTCATTGATCTGCTGCCACTCACATTTCTCCAGCATTAACTGCAAGTGTTTCCTTTTAAGAGGAATGACCAGGCCATATAAAAGGCTTGTAAGAAACCAGCCACCACTAATGGACTCCTTCCTTCCCAGGTTATAAGAAATATCTATGATGGTTCAGACCAAATATTTTGTTTCATTATTATTATTATTATTATTATTATTATTATTATTATTAGTAGTAGTAGTATTTTACTATTACACTTGGATTCCACCTTTCCTTCAAAGAGCTCAAGATGGCATGCATGCTCTTCCTTCTCTCTGCTTTATTCTCACTGCTTGCCTACATTGGACCATGTCTTGTATCTCTTGTTTAAGCCACTTAAGCATGGTCAGTTGCTGTTGTTTTTAAATAAAGCCCAACTTACTGCAGTATATGCAAAATTATACACAATATTATATGAGGGTATATTCTTCTTTGGTGATCACTCGTAGCTGAGTATGATTGTCTTCCATAAACACGGTTTTAACAATGAGTCCGTAAGTGACTGTGGAGGCCAATTCTGGATCCACACGTCCTTCAACAGTGGGAACATTGGTTTCCGGACAGGAGCTGGTCACAGTGTGAATTTGCCAAGCGTGCCTTCCTCTTCACACGTTTCTCCCTTGCGTCCTGAGTTTGAGTGTCTTCAAAGCCCATGACACCTTTGGTAAAGGCTGTTCTCCAATTGGAGTGCTCGCAGGCAAGTGTTTCCCAATTGTTGGTGTTTACTCTACGTTTTTAAAAGATTTGTCTTGAGAGAATCTTTAAACCTCTTTTGTTGACCACCAGAATTATGCTTTCCATTTTAAAGTTCGGAAAAGAGTAGTTGCTTTGAAAGATGATAATCAGGCATCCACACAACATGACCAGTCCAACGAAGTTGATGTTGAAGAATCATTGCTTCAACACTGGTAATCTTTGCTTCTTCCAATATACAGTGGTAGCTCTGGTTACGTACTTAATTTGTTCCGAGGTACTATTTCTGGGTTAGCAGACTCTGTAACCTGAAGCATATGTAACCTGAAGCGTATGTAACCTGAGGTACCACTGTACTGGTAATAGTTCGCTTGTCTTCCCAAGTGATGTGTAAAAAATTTCGGAGACACTGTTAATGGATCTTTCAAGGAGTTGGAGATGGTATTTATAAGTGGTCCATGTTTCACAAGCATACAGTAAAGTTGGTAGTACTTGAATGTGTATGAAATAGTCACAC
Source organism: Podarcis vaucheri (assembly GCF_965113315.1). Classification (NCBI taxonomy): domain Eukaryota; kingdom Metazoa; phylum Chordata; class Lepidosauria; order Squamata; family Lacertidae; genus Podarcis; species Podarcis vaucheri. The sequence continues at coordinate 10,819,362 of NC_138766.1, forward strand.
CCTACGCAGTACTATACTTCTGCAATACAGTTTTGTAACTCTAAGTACATACACATTTTTATTCAGTTGTACGATTGTTGCTGTTTATTTTAGGAAACCTGGAGACCATATGCATACAATAGACATATAATCCGGGCTTTTTGGTGTGTGACAGTACCTACAGGTATAATGCTTAAGCGCCTCTTTTTTTGCTGCCCATTGCACTTTTATCAAGATATGAGTGCTGGCACTGAATTTTTTACCAGAACAATAGAGCACTGTATAAAATAGCATACATATAACAGTGAATACAATGTGTGGAAATTGTTAATATTTTTAGTGTTTGTGGTAAAACAACAGCAGGCTTCTTATTGAAATCAAGGAGAAATCTTGTCAAAATCCATGTGGATAAACTCAACATCAAGATTTCCAGAAAATCCCAGCTGTAGACAAGAATTCTGCATCTGCGTCCAGAAGTACAAGTCTGATACTGAGTGAAGCGTTTAGACAAGGTAATCTCCAAGGTCCTTCCCACTGTAAGTGTCTATGACTCTTCAAACCTGTATCAAGGCAACCCAAAACCACCTTCTCAGATAGGTTCATAGTACAAGACTGGCTAGTGACTGTCCCTAGATTATCCTCTAAAGGAGAGGCGCTTGGAGCCATTTTTAATCTGTCTCTTAAGACAAATCTGAATAAATGTAAAAGCGCCAGACCTCAAAACTCCAATATACTTAGCTGCCTATGGCCCGTCTGAGCTATGGCACAGCACTGTCTTTCCCGCTGATGCCCGTGGCTGGAAAAAATAAGCCCTGTGTGGCTGATGGTGATTGTCTTAAAATGGATGGATTTAAAAGTGCAGAAACAGCTGGTAGCTAAGCAGGTTTACCAAAAGGTTACAGCCAGTCTAGATGCTATATTTGACAAGATTATTAGCATCACTATGATGAATTTCTCACCCTCCAGCTAGAGCAACCACCAGAGGGAAAGTCACTAAATGAACTCTGCACATCTTGCAACCCACCAAACCAAACACATCTTGCCATCTCTGTGTGATGGCCTTCTGGGCGCTAGATCTCCTGCTTGAGACTGACAAAGGGGGAGGGACAGTATAGAACACAATACATGGCCCGTGGGCTACATCTGACATTGAGCAGCTCCACTTCAGAAGCACTGCAAGCCTGATGCATTGCTCTGAAAAATGCAGCAGGATTGCACAGAGGAAGATAAAGGAAATCCAGCACATCTCAACAATTGGCTAAGCAGTTGGCTCCTTACCTCTCTCGCCCTGACCTAGCCACTGTGATCCACGCGACGGTCACCTCCAGACTGGATTATTGTAACTCGCTCTATGTGGGGCTGCCCTTGAGACTGACCCAGAAACTCCAGCGGGTGCAGAATGCCGTGGCAAGACTCCTTATGGGGTCTTCGCTGCGAGATCACATTCACCCAGTGCTATACCAGCTGCACTGGCTCCCGGTGGAGTACAGGATCAGGTTTAAGGTGCTGGTTTTAACCTTTAAAGCCCTATACGGCCTAGGACCCTCGTACCTATGGGACCGCCTCTCCTGGTATGTCCCACAGAGGACTTACGGTCTTCAAACAAAAACACCTTGGAGGTCCCGGGCCACAGAGAGGTTAGGCTGGCCTCAACCAGAGCCAGGGTTTTTTCGGCTGTGGCTCCAATCTGGTGGAACGCTCTGTCACAAGAAACTAGGGCCCTGCGGGACTTGACATCTTTCCACAGGGCCTGCAAGACAGAGCTGTTCCACCAGGCCTTTGGCCAGGGCACAGCCTGACTCCCTGCTTTGGCAATCTTCACAGAACTTTAGCCTAATGGTTGCCATCAATTTGATTTGAATTAATTTTATAGTGAAATGATTTTAGAATGTTGTACTGTTTTATTGTTGTTAGCCGCCCTGAGCCTGGCTTTGGCTGGGGAGGGCGGGATATAAATAAAAATTATTATTATTATTATTATTATTATTATTATTATTATTATTATTATTATTAATTGATATATTGTAGAGCGGAGCCAATGGCAGTGTAAGGGCTTAGGCACACTGACCTTTTGCCTTGCTCTTTCCAGGCACCAGTCAATGCTCAAAAGCTCAGTTTCCAAGCATCGTTCTTGCCCTGAGCGTTCCCTGCAAAAACCTACTCTTTAAAGCTCATCTGCAGCAAACATCAATGCAGTTTTTCCGCGGATTGATGTTTGCTACAACTGAACTTTAAAGAGCGGGTTTTTGCACGCGGGGGGTGGAATTGCTTGGGCACTGAGCTTTTAAGTATGGACCATGCCTGGAAAGAGTGGAGGAAATGTAACTGTGGCCAAGGTCCAAAGTTCTTTAGGTGACTCAGCCAATTCAAGTCCTCATGTCCCTCTGTATATATGCATGTGCTGATGGAGGGTCTGATAAGATTAGGCTGTAAATGCAACATCTTGTCCTTCAAGAGACCTTTCCTAGTATTTCTGCATACGAGCATCTCTCTCTCTTTTTTTGTGCTTCCTGGCTGAGCTATCAATGAATTTACAAAGAAGGGACAGCTTTCACAGGAAGGTCATGGGCATTTTAGCGCTGGAGAGCCTGGTTATGTCTTGTATTTCTTCCTAATATTCTTCCTTTTAGTTAACAGGGGCAGCTGCATATTAGATGACTTCCCTCTTTCGATTGCTAAGTGGTTGCTAGTTCAGGGTGTGTGTGTGTTTTATGTATTACTGGTGAGTCGCCAGTGGACTCAGGGGAGAGGTGTTATCTCCCTTGGCCCTGAAAATTGATATTGAACATGGAAGGGGGTGGGGGGTGGAATCTCACAAGCTGATAGCAATTAGCTAAAAAGGATTTGCGACTCCATGATTCATCACACCAGGGGGAATCAAAGTCATTTACAGTCCCTCTTTCCACAGGCTCTGCCTTCTACTCCAAAGATATACCTCTGTTTATCTTCACACCATGGTGTGACATTTCCTTTTTCAAGAGCCCATTTTCTTCGAAACAGAGCAGCAGGCGGGCTGCAACACAAGCAGCCTTTGATTATCCCTTGACTGCTTCGGTGACATGGTGGCTCTAATAGCAGCCCGTTAAGAGTGTGCTCAACTCGGGATGGTAAATTTGGGTGACTATTTGCGTAGCTGTATGGACAGGTCAAGTCTAGGTCTCGCCGGCAGAAGAGGCATAATGTTCTCTCTCTTGCTGGAAAAGTCATAGGAAGTGAGATCCCTTTCAAAGCCAAACTGCATTTTCCTTAAGGCTGAGCTGAAACCCCTTCCCTCGTTTGGCGTTCTTTTTTGCAAGTATCAAATCAACACCTCTCATTTTCAGCTGCAGATTCTTCGCCAGTGTGGCAGGGTGATGACAATCCGGTAGGAGTCAGGGTCACACATATGCACGACCCAGATCAGGAGCAAGGTACCACTTTCCTAGCCTTGCAGTTGTCTCCCAAGAGGTTGCCCAGTTATGGCACAAGGCCAGACTGATTCTCCTACTGGCCACGTGCAAGAATTGCAGGCACTTGGTTCTGAAGGAAGCAGGAAACAAACATACAAGGAAGCAGGAAACGAACATGGAGGATGGATGGCGGCTAACAGATTGAGGATGAACCCTAATTGTAGCAGGAACCCCCCCCCAATCATTCAGTTTGCACAAACTTCACACAGACTCACACTCACACACTACATATGCTACGCTTCTGTTATAAATTCATAGAAAATCAACCATACATCGGATTTGCACTGTTCCACTTTTATTTTACTCCATGAAGGAAGGACTACAAAATGGGGAAGGTTTGATACAGGGCAGCCATAATCCCTTCAGCATACCAGCACATCCACAGGAGCCCTGCCCAGTTACTATGCCAACCCTGATGGTCCTAGACAGAAGACCATCAATATCACAAAGAACTTGTATATGGGAGTGGATTCATCACGGACTAGAAAAAAGGACAATAATCAGCTCTTCCCTCTGGGAGCAGGAAACTGCAAACTCCCCTCTGTCACCTGGAAAGTACTCATGGGGAGGGGGAAAGGGGGAACCAGCCAGGTGACAGGACACTCAGGTTACCACCACAACTCCTCCCTCAACCCCTCCTTTCTGTGATGTATGTATGATGTTTCTGGGGGTGGTCTTGATCTACAGGATGGGAATTTCAAAAGTCTTTATAAGACCTTGCACACCATTTTTTCTGTGTCCTTCCTCTCTCCTGCAAGTGAGGGAAGCACCCTGTTGCAACAGTTCAATAAAGGCCAAGCCTACAGGCTGCTGTTTTGCTCCAAGTTATCCTGGTTGGTATCTTTGTTTTTGTCCAAGGGAGCCCTCAGATTTTCCCGTTAACATGACAAGACTGAAGTACTGTTTTGGGGGGACAGGGAGCGGGCGGGTGTGGGGGACTCCCTGGTCCTGAATGGGGTAACAGTGCCCCTGAAAGACCAGGTGCGCAGCCTGGGAGTCATTTTGGACTCACAGCTGTCCATGGAGGCACAGGTTAATTCTGTGTCCAGGGTGGCTGTCTACCAGCTCCACCTGGTACGCAGGCTAAGACCCTACCTGCTCACGGACTGTCTTGCCAGAGTGGTGCATGCTCTAGTTATCTCTCGCTTGGACTACTGCAATGCACTCTATGTGGGGCTACCTTTGAAGGTGACCCGGAAACTGCAATTAATCCAGAATGCGGCAGCTAGACTGATGACTGGGAGTGGCCGCTGGGACCATATAACACCGGTTCTGAGAGATCTGCATTGGCTCCCAGTACATTTCCAAGCACAATTCAAAGTGTTAAGGCTGACCTTGAAAGCCCTAAACGGCCTCGGGCCAGTATACCTGAAGGAGCATCTCGACCCTGATCATTCAGCCCAGACACTGAGATCCAGCGCCGAGGGCCTTCTGGCAGTTCCCTCATTGCGAGAAGTGAGGCTACAGGGAACCAGACAGAGGGCCTTCTCGGTAGTGGCGCCCGCCCTGTGGAATGCCCTCCCACCAGATGTCAAAGAGATAAACAACTACCTGACATTCAGAAGACATCTTAAGGCAGCCCTGTTCAGGGAAGTTTTTAATATTTAGCGCTGTACTGTTTTTAACACTTGATTGGGAGACACCCAGAGTAGCTGGGGAAACTCAGCCAGATGGGCGGGGTATAAATAAATAAATTAATAATAATAATAATAATAATAATAATAATAATGACATACAAGTGTTACAGAATCTAAGGAATTTGCTTGTTGAAAGGAGGCACCTCCATATATTCTGGTGGCATGTTCTGTGGCATGGATAAGCAAACTAAGTCCCGGAGGCTGGATCCAGCCCAATCGTCTTCTAAATCCAGCCCCCGGATGGTCTGGGAATCAGCATGTTTTTACATAAGTAGAATGTGTCCTTTTATTTAAAATGCATCTCTGGGTTATTTATGGGCCATAGGAATTCATTCATATTTTTTTTCCCCTTCAAAATATAGTCTGGCCCCCCACAAGGTCTGAGGGACAGTGGACAAGCTCCTGCTGAAAAAGTTTGCTGACTCCTGTTCTGTGGGATTATTGGTAAAGGTAAAGGTAAAGGTAAAGGGACCTCTGACTGTTAGGTCCAGTCATGGCCAACTCTGGGGTTGCGGCGCTCATCTCGCTTTATTGGCTGAGGGAGCCGGTCTACAGCTTCCAGGTCATGTGGCCAGCATGACTAAGCCACTTCTGGTGAACTAGAGCAGCGCACGGAAACGGCGTTTACCTTCCCGCCGGAGCGGTACCTATTTATCTACTTGCACTTTGATGTGCTTTCAAACTTCTAGGTTGGCAGGAGCAGGGACCGAGCAACGGGAGCTCACCCCGTCGCGGGGATTCGAACCGCCAACCTTCTGATCGGCAAGTCCTAGGCTCTGTGGTTTAACCCACAGAGCCACCCATGTCCCGAGGGATTATTGTTACTATTTAGTAAATTTGTATACCACCTTTCACCTGCAAATCTCAGGGCGGTTCACAACATTAAATTAGGATGCTAGCCTAGAGTCTTCCAGAGAATAGTACTTTTTGTAATCAGCATACGTTTCTTTATTGTTATTTATCGTTCTAATCAACCAGTGCTATAACTTGATCTGCCAGAGCTCTTAAAGCAGAAGCTGGGGTGCTATTGCTCTAGATTTCCTTCATTGAGTCAGAATAGATGGCCCACAAGGTCCCTCTCAATTCTGTGAATCTAAAAATACTTGACTATTATTTGGCAATGCTGGACCAGAAAATTGACTTAATAGAATCACAGAATTGGCTTCTTCTTCTTCTTTTTTATGCATCATATGCCAAGCCCAGATGAACAGACCACATGGACAGGTACAGCAAATCTTAAACATTCTGCGCATGTTGGGAAGAGCATGCAAATTGCCCTTGCATTTTCACATTTGTAAGTGTGGGGTGTGAAACACAGAGCAGTCAAATACAACATTCCTAGAGTGGACATAAAGGGGATGTCTGGACCAGCCAGTCGGAACTTCCTGTTTCCTCCTGGGCTGGGACAGACTTCCTCTGCATGTGACCAGAGGTGGCCGTGGCCTCACCTGTGCAGGTAACAAAATACCTCAGGGGAGGCAGCCATCTCTCTCTGACTCCATTACTCAAAGAAGCAATATCTTCTTAGTCTGAGATGCTCTCTTGGCTTGCAGCAAAGAGAAGACAAAGGAACTATCTCCTTAGGGGATAGATTCCAGGTGTATATATTTTGTAACCTAAGTCTGCCTTCTGGGATCCATCTGTGAACAGAATGTGTGTGAGTAAACTCTTTTATACTTTTATACAAGGCTGTGTCGTGTCTAATCTTTTTTGAGGGAATAAAAGGGAATTACCAGGAAATTTATTTTTGAGGCTTAAAAAAGCCTGGCAAAGACGTTATCCGCTGTACAAGTTTAAAAAGGGGGATGTCCCTCTGCTAAATTAAAGAACTTGTTAACACAAGTTGGGAAGGATATAATTAAACAATATATCCTCTCCTGCCTCCCTGAACATTCCCACAGTAAGATGAACTCAGTAGAACTGTGTGTGGTCTATCATACTTTGAGAATAGTGGTTGCATGGTTAAATGTTTTGTTGCTTAAGCATGCACTGTACTCATTACATTTCTATACAAGCCTACTCAGAAGGACATCCCACTGGTGTTTATGTATTTAATTTGTAATTCATCCAAATATCACAGGGTGGTTCGCAGCATAAACATACAAAATGAGAACATAAAATGCATAATAAGAACAAAAACAAACCAATAACCCCCACAAACACATATAGAAGGACATAGAATGTTAATCAGCCAAAGCCAAAGACTTGATTAAAGAGAAATGTTTTTGCCTGGTGCCTAAAGATATGCGATGAAGATTCCAGGTAAGCCTCCCTGGGGAGAGCATTCCGTACGTGGAGAACCACCAAAGAAAAGGCCCTTTCTTGTGTTGGCCTATCTCCAGACCTCTAAGTGGAGGAGGCACCCAACGAAGCGACTCAGATAAATTCAATGGGGATTACTCCTAGGTAAGAAGGTGTTGTTGTTTAGTTGTTTAGTCATGTCCGACTCTTCATGACCCCATGGACCAGAGCATGCCAGGCACTCCTGTCTTCCACTGCCTCCCGCAGTTTGGTCAAACTCATGATGGTAGCTTCGAGAACACTGTCCAACCATCTCGTCCTCTGTTGTCCCCTTCTCCTTGTGCCCTCCATCTTTCCCAGCATCAGGGTCTTTTCCAGGGAGCCTTCTCTTCTCATGAGGTGGCCAAAGTATTGGAGGCTCACCTTCAGGATCTGTCCATCCAGTGAGCACTCAGGGCTGATTTCCTTCAGAATGGAGAGGTTTGATCTTCTTGGATCGAGCTATTCCAGAGCAATCTTAAGGGGAGAGGGAGTCAACTGGCAAATGATTCCATACTGTTACTAAAAAATTTCGGAAAGATCAGTGACCATGGAATAATTTCAGATTACTGTGGAGAGAGAAAGAAGACATTTTGCCAATGGAGCATAATTCAGCAAACTCAAATTCCAAGAACAATGGCAAGAAAAACTGATGTAATATGCTGAAATGATGAAGTTAACCGAAAGACAATAAGAGATTTTAAAGAAGACTGGTAACCATATATGTTGTATTTACAGAAACAATGTAAAGAAATGGACTCACTAGCAGGTTTTGAGTAAACACAATTAACAAAATTAATACAGAAATTACAAAGGTGATGTTAAAATGATAAAAACATAATAACATTTAATTTAAAGAATATAATATAAAAGCATAATATAGCAAGAAATGTCAATATGCAAAAAACCAGAAGGGTAAGTTGAGGGAAGTCAGGGTGGTGGTGGGAGCTGGCAATTTAATTTGTTTTTAATTTGTTGTGATTGTGACAAAAATGTAAAACCCCAAAAAAATTATGGGGGGGGGGTTCCAATAGCAGTACCTGTTGCATGACTCTTAAGTGAAGGAAAGTGGTGCTATATATAAAATTTTATTTATACACAAAAATGTACATATAAATATATATTATTTTACAAACATGTTTTTATTTTGCTCATTAGTCTTTTGCCACATAAAAATTCTCTAACAAATTTTATGAGCATAAAGCAAACCATAAAATCAGAAAAGGGAACAATACATTACAATAAAAAAAACCATACAATAAAACAATCAACTTGCAGAAGTGTGGGATATTATTGTATAATAGTATCTGCCACACTGTTGATGAAGACAAACATGTTATATGAATCTTCATCTGCCCCTGATTGTGGTAAACCCATATTCATTTAATTCTATGTAAAGATGGAAATATTTTATGAAATTTATTATGCATCAAAGGCAGCAAGTATTGAGCAAATAAATGACTGTCTATTGTGGTTTGTTCAGAGTTTTACAGACAGCCATTGTACTATGTTTAGCGCTGGTAATTTGCGTATCTGGCCTAATTTTTACAATCGAGTCCAACAATAATAAAAGGATTTCAGTATTGCCAACACAGCGAATTTCTTCTGTGTTTTGGTTGTTTGGAAAGCAGCGTTACTATATTACAAGGCAAATATGAGCACTAATTTCAGTTCTTTGTTGAGAATGAAAACAAGGCTGCTTCTGCCCTGAAATGCATTCATTACCCTGAGTGTTTCTGTTGGGAGATCTATTGCATAAAACCTTCTTGGTGACTTCAAATGGAATGTACAGTGTTCATCCATGAAGACACTTAGAAACACAGAAAGAGACAATCCATTGCAGAGCAGTATCACACCCATGAGGGACGCGGGTGGCGCTGTGGGTTAAACCACAGAGACTAGGACTTGCTGATCAGAAGGTCGGCGGTTCGAATCCCCGCGACGGGGTGAGCTCCCGTTGTTCGGTCCCTGCTCCTGCCTACCTGGCAGTTCGAAAGCACATCAAAGTGCAAGTAGATAAATAGGTACCACTCTGGAGGGAAGGTAAACAGTGTTTCCGTGCGCTGCTCTGGTTTGCCAGAAGCGGCTTAGTCATGCTGGCCACATGACCCGGAAGCTGTACGGCGGCTCCCTCGGCCAATAAAGTGAGATGAGCGCCACAACCCTAGAGTCGGTCACGACTGGGCCTAATGGTCAGGGGTCCCTTTACTATCACACCCATGAGCCTAGTGTTGCCAAGGTCCCAAGGTTTTAGACCCCTTCTCAAGTTCTCCAAGGGATGAAGTTAAAATTGCAGAGGAACTAGAATCACCACCAGCCTCCTTGCCCATTCTAGATGGTAAAACTTGTCCTCTTACCCACTTTGCCACTGTCTTTATATCTCTTTTCATGGGAGAGAACCACACAGGTGAAGGTATCTTTCCATTCTGAAGTTTAGTTCACCACATTTTTGCATCAGTTTGTGGTGTGTGTGTGTGTGTGTGTGTGTATCCTCAGGAAAATTCACCAGCACTTTAGTGTGCATTTCTCCTGATATACATACACTTGCATAATAATAATAATAATAATAATAATAATAATAATAATAATAATTTATTCTTTATACCCCACCCATCTGGCTGGGTTTCCCCAGCCACTCTGGGCAGTTCCCAATATAATACCAAAAACACACTAAAACATCAGACATTAAAAACTTCCCTAAACAGGCCTGCCTTCAGATGTCTTCTAAAAGTCATATAGTTGTTTATTTCCTTGACATCTGATGGGAGGGCGTTCCACCGAGAAGGCCTTCTGCCTGGTTCTGCCTAATCTTTGCAAAGCAATTTTCCTTAATAGAATGCATTTTTGGATATTATTTCCACTAACATGAGCATTTTTGTGCACAGTTTGTATTATTGTTCCAGGAAGTCCGCATTAAAATGCAAACATAACAGAATTCCTAGAAAGCGGGCTATAAGATGGAGATACCTTTGGAAAAACCCCACAAAGTTACGTCAGGTTCTGCCTTTCGCCACCCAACAAATACCCATATTGTGCTCTTAGGTGACACTATCTGAGTCTAGAACCTGAGTCTAGAACATCAGAAGACTTTGCAACCTTACTTACCTAGGGATGAGGGTGCTTTGTGTGTGCTTGGGTGCCATGCTCACAGGTGAAAGCATTACTTATGAAAACTCATGCTTCCACCTAAGGATTGGGTATATGATTTGAGCAACTTGGTAACCCATCTTCTTCTGGGGGAAGCACTGCATTTCCACAAAGTACACTGACTCCAGGTAGATCTTTCAGTTCTGTCCTAATAGATTAGTCTGAGCACCACTCAGATATGAGTCTACAAGCTCCAGATGCACTCACTTGAGAGCTGCTGTTAGTGTGAACTGACCCATGGAGGAACTTGAGGCTCACATCTGGTTTTGATCTCTGATGCATGCCCCTGTGACTTGTATTGTTTATTTAAGTTCCAAACACATTTAGTTATCCCACAGTTCAGACTGGTCAAACAGAAGCCCTATCTCCTCCTGGAAGTGTATTTAGTTATTAGATTCATTTTTCAGAATAACAAGCAAACAAGCAGATTACTTAAATGGAAATGGACCACTTACTGTAAGTCCACTGATAGCAATGGGCCTGCTCTGAACACGACCAAATTTGATATCTATCACCCATCATACTTTGAGCAGGGATGAGGAAAACCTCCTTGTTTCACTCTAGAAAGTTTTACTGGAACTATACGTGGATGTATTCTGCTTCGCCCAAACTCTGCAGTGGGTTGTGGAACCTGAAATGGGCTTCACAGTCCATTTCAGGTATTTGCAGAGAGACTTTGCACAGACACACTTCTCCGTGCATGCATTTTGGGATTCCCTAGATAGAATGTGTCCCAAACTAGCCTTCTATAGGTGTGAGCATGGTGCAAGTTGTTTTTGTCCATTGAGTTTTCTTGGCAGGGATACTGGAGTGGCTTGCTGGTTCCTGCTCCAGGTGGATCATGTTTAGTCAAAACTCTCCACTATGACCTGTCCGTCTTGGGTGGCCCTGCACGGCATAGCTCACAGCTTCTCTGAGTTATTCAAGCCCCTTCACCACGACAAGGCAGTGATCCATGGAGGAGATCCCAGTGGTGATGTATGGAAGTGAGAGCTGGACCATAAAGAAGGCTGATCGCCAAAGAATTGATGCTTTTGAATTATGGTGCCGGAGGAGACTCTTGAGAGTCCCATGGATTGCAAGAAAATCAAACCTATCCATTCTGAAAGAAATCAGCCCTGATTGCTCACTGGAAGGACAGATCCTGAAGCTAAGGCTCCAATACTTTGGCCACCTCATGAGCATAAAAGACCCTGATGCTGGGAAAGATTGAGGGCACAAGGAGAAGAGGATGACAGAAGAGGAGATGGCTGGACAGTGTTCTCGAAGCTAGTAACATGAGTTTGACCAAACTGTGGGAGGCAAAGCCCTGCACCTCTCTTACCCAGTTTAGGGAAGAGCTGGGGTACACATGTGTCAAATTTTGGCCTCACACAGGGCACCATATTACCCAAGTCTGCCACTGGGAGTTTCACACGAAGTACACCCAGAGCATCTGAATTTGCAGCTTGAAAATGTTGGCAAAAATGCTATGATGACTAGGCCAGTTATGCTTTAACCAACTTCCATTAAATAGGTGTGTGCAGTGCAGTCAAAGGGCATGATCTTCAGGGCATGATCTGCAGACGGCTCTCTTGGAAGTGAGCCAAGAGGGGTGTTTGTATACCCTTTCTGTGCCCTACATTAAAGTAACCCGAGTGGCCGCCTAACATGGCAAATGTCCAGTGACTGTTCCAAAAGGCTTTCCCCCAAACACTTGGTAAGCCTGCTAACATGCGTGTTAGTTTTGGCCTGCTGCTATTGTACATCAGGGAAATGGCAAAGCAGCAATAAATCTTAATGCGAACAGCAGGGCAGCATTAGCTGTGTCAGAAGCCAATCTGTGTGATTGTATTACAAGTTGTCTAAAGGATATGGGAAACCAACCTGGGCCACTGCTGCAGCTGGATTCTCTGGGGGTGCCACGCCAACTGGGTCCTAGTGCTGGCCGTGGGGCATGTTAAAGGGATTTTCATTTTAACAGCAAGTCAATGGAAACTGACAAATTCTGCAGTCTATCTCAGATTCCTTGAACATTTCTGTTAATGCAGAAATTCGGCATTCACAAACATCAGTCTTCCAGTATTCCACATACTTTATTTATGAAAGAAAACCTGAAGCTCTGACTCATTGCAATCACTTTTTGTTTTTGCCACCCTGAACAACTTGGTGTCATCAGCAGGTTTGGCTATCAGCACATGATGGACTGGGGTGTGGACTGGTACCTTTGAGCACACTAAAAGGCCACACTCTTCTATCCCTATTTGTACTATATGTGCTCTGTAGTGTTTCTTTTAAATAAGCCTTTTTATGTGAAAATGAAACACTGGTTTCCAGTTGGTTTGGAAGTTACCATACCATCTGATTCTCAGATGCCAATAACAACAACAGCTGAATTTTGATGCTATTGTCATTCTTTCTGCTGGTTCTGTCAAACAGATCTCCATCCCCTGTCTCTTCCTTCTCCTTGCTTTGTGCATCTGGAAGTTTGGGTTGCAATCCTATGGCCACTTAACCTGGACGTAAGTGCCATCGGTAGATAAAGTCCATCACTCCCAATGCAACCTCCTCACCACCTCATTCCTCTCCCTCGGTTACTGGCAGTGACCTCCATGTTGGAAAGTCAGGTAAGCATTGCTGTTCCATCTTCCCCTGCTGGCTGCAACTGATCGCCACTGAACTCAGTTGGACTTAAATCTCAGTGGGTATGTATAGGACATGCACCATGACAGCTGTAAACCTGAATAAAGGTCCTCTGTCTTTATTTTGATTTGTGTGCAGCAACCAGTTGATTCAGGTGACCTCAAAATATTATTCTTAGCCGAAAAATGTGGCTTTGATTATTTCCAATATTTGACCTTGGAGAGCACTGGGGTCCACGTAGAATTCATTGTTTGCAGAAGAAACTTTGAGCAAGGCTGCCTGCAATGTTTGTCCTCAAGCTTCCAAAGCTAAACACCAAATTTGCAAGGGCTCTGATTGAATTGGTTATTAGCAATTTTCACAGCACACGGGAATGAGAGGAGAGGGGCAAAGCTCTCTTATAGGTGGCTAGCAGCAATCTCAACATGAATTTTGATGTTTGCTATTGACACGTCCTCCTAGAGTTATAGACAAAATGCCACAAGGGTTAGTAATTTCATGATCACAGCAGTGGCTTTGTTTGGCAGAAAGCTAATCTCCTTCCTCTGCTTATTTTGAGTTTTTGCCATGCACTTCTGCATTATGTAGTCATGGTAAGTAGGCAGTAATTTGGAGTAATCACTGTATTTAGCACAACTGGGGGATTTTAAAATCATACAGTACAGCTCTTCAATAAAGTTTCATGTGCGGTTGATTCATGTGTGTTGTACATGGAACACTTAAAAAAAAAACTTGCTGAAAGGATTTGTTCTAAGAAGAAATGTTAGGATTATTGTTTAATTTTCAGAACAAAAGTTGTATTCACATCAGGGCTGAACTGAATGGGTTTCAATTTCTGATCTTCCATATTTACCCAGTAAACCCTGACTATAAAGACTGCATTAATGGCTATCTCACCGAGTTATTGTATGAAATATGTCCAAATTTCCTGCATTATAGACAAGTATCTTAGCTTCTCTATCTCTCTGTGGCTTATAACTGCCTTTCTTGGAACATCGTTCAGGAAATATATTTATTTCCTTTTCAGGAGGAGGAGGAGGAGGAAAGTAAATTGGATCAATATAGAATTCAAGTAAGTGACAGAACAGTCTTAAGGGTCCTTCTCACTGGTAACTATTCTCAATGGAAAGGTTCTGATGGTGAGCATCTGTATTATGGAACTAGGTAGACATGGCCAGTTTTGTTGACCATCTCGAATGAACATCCTCTTCCTTTGTTGGGTGATGCTTGGGCAGAAACAACCTCTCCGGTTGGCCATGCTACCTGATTCCAGTTTATAGCTAGCTAGCTATTGTGGCACAATAGGATCTTCACTACAGGGAAAGCAGTGCTTCCACTGCTAAAGCAATGTGATAAAAAGGCTGTTCTCACCTTCACCATGAAGAGAGCGACTCCAAGCAAGTGAAAGTGAAAAGCCTTCAGCCAAGAAGGTGAGCTGCCTTATAGTGAGGCAGACCAGTCCATCTAGCTGAGCTGCTATTCAGGGTTGGAGACAAGGTTCTCTCACCTGCCAAACTTGGAGATGTTGGAGAATGAAGCTGGGACCTTCTGCATGGTGAAGCAGATACTGTACCTCCAAGCTATGTACATGGCCCATTCCCTATTTTTTCTTCTTGTTTGCTACAATTTGTACCATGAAATAGACTTTGGGGCAAGGGGAAAGAGGTGGAAAAAAGGACAAGTGTGTTAAAAACAAAACAAAGATGGCAGCCTATTAATTACTGGTTTCGGCAACTCACCCCTTTTGGATGGAAGGGTTGCCAGGAATTCCATGCTCCTGATCAGCTTTGAAGACTGCCTTCTCTTTCACCAAATAACTTATGTCCCTCTCTCACTCTTTAACCATTGATACATATATTGCTGCGTACAACTTTCAACATCTATTTTGTGAATTTACCTTTGATGAAACAAGCTGTAAGTAACCAAGTTTCTTATTATAAAAGAAATTTTCTAGTAAATAGATCCAAATCGTTTTGATATTTTAATTTTCCACGCTACTGCAGCAAATAATGTCTGGGAAGCCCTGCTTTGTGAATGCTTGCTAGTGTGGTTTACGCAGCAAATACTGCAAGAATGAGGGTTTCCCCCATGTGGTTCGATCCAAATGCAACCCTGATGGCCAGAACCAATTCTGGTCTTGGCGGCTCTCAGGCAATTTGGCCTAGTGGTGCAGATAGCCCTTGCCCTAACTCACAGCCACAAACGGGCCAGCATTTGTGAGAAGCATGTGCAAATGATCAGAGGAGGAATTCTAAATTGATTCATAATGTTGGACTAGAATTTGGGAGACCAAGGTTCAAATCTAAACTGAGCCCCACTTGGATAGTCCTTTTAGAAGACATCTGAAGGCAGCCCTGTTTAGGGAAGCTTTTAATGTTTAACAGACTATTGTATTTTAATATTCTGTTGGAAGCCTCCCAGCTGGGCGGGGTATAAATAAGAAATTATTATTATTATTATTATTATTATTATTATTATTATTATTATTATTATTATTTTCCAACTCTACAATTCTATGGTTCCATGAGAATGGAGGAAATGTCTCATGGACCTCAGTATCTGGAGCTTCCACTAGAAGCTCATATTGAAAATTGGATCAGACCCATGGTCTTTATCAATTGATTTGCAATTCGATTCAAAACATTTGTGCATATCTGCTACAATGTAACTGTTAATATATCTTGCACTCACACGTGGGCAACAGAAGTGTGGATTTATGAATTGATTATTAAGGCCATTTCCAGACACTTAGCAATTTTGCTGATGTTTGGGTCGGGGGAGACACACAATTAATAAAACTTCCGCAGTCAGCTATACACAGAGCATCTAGATGCAACAATGACAAATGAATGTTGCTTACAACCAAAAATACCCCATTGCCACTGTAACATTGTTTTCTAGGAGAAGTGCTTTATGATGGCATACTGCAAACATGGCTCCTTTTCTAGACTTGCTAAGTGAGTCATAGGTCATGCTTTATAAAGGACTCAGGGTGAAAGTGAAGCCTGCTGAATTCACATTGATAAATATGGTGGAGTTAAGTGTGAGCTTAAATCTCTCCTCCTGAAATCAATCAATGAGACTTAAAGTTTGTTGGATATACAGGCTTATGGTTTTAGTATCTCTGATTTCTCAACTGCCACATTTCAAGGGACAGGGCTGGGGAACAATAGTTAAGGATACAATCCACCAGAGGTTTTTCTGTGCAACCCTGCTGAAATGAGGTACTCTCAGGATTGCTCTCATTCATTTTTTTTTGGGGGGGGCGGGGCGGGGAAGAGGTTGTCTTTGCTAATTTCCCCACTTTTAATTAGACTTGCATTGGTACATTTTACAAACTTCTATCCTGATCTTATGAAGAGATGGGCATGCCAAACTCTGGAAAGGATTGGACCATTTCCAGTATAAGCTCCCCAAAAAAAGATATGTCTCCTGAGAATTGGTGATTTCTTTGGATTCCTGATCTTGGACCACCTTGGCCATTTTAAACAATCTTCCCTCCGTTTTACTCTTTCAGAGCAGGGGGCAGTACGGCAAAATAAACAGAGTACCTACAATTTTACTTATTGTCAAGCCCTTCACAGTAGCCAGTTAACAGCTTAACATCCCAGTTATGGCAATAGATAGATCAGCAGTATCAAACCTCTGACCTGTGGACCATTTCAAGTGTGGTGGTGGTATCACAACTTCAATGCACCAAGGCATGTTTTTATTTTTATTATTTTTGGCCATGGCACTGAATGTGTGTTGCAACCATTTCAACCATATTTAAAATGTTGCACCTTCATTTTTCTTTGCTGTCTGGGGGGTCTAAGTTTTCTGTGCTCTCTGTGCCTTCTGGTAAAGACAACAGGAAAGAAAAACATCTAGACACATGGACTCCTATTTGCAGAACTGTGTAAATCTACATGAGCTTGGGCCTCTATCAGACTGATTAAACTGGACGCGGGTGGCGCTGTGGGTTAAACCACAGAGCCTAGGACTTGCCGATCAGAAGGTCGGCGGTTTGAATCCCCGTGACGGGGTGAGCTCCCGTTGCTTGGTCCCTGCTCCTGCCAACCTAGCAGTTCGAAAGCACATCAAAGTGCAAGTAGATAAATAGGTACCACTCTGGCGTGAAGGTAAACGGCATTTCCGTGCCATGCTCTGGTTCACCAGAAGCGGCTAAGTCATGCTGGCCACATGACCCGGAAGCTGTACGCTGGCTCCCTCAGCCAATAAAGCGAGATGAGCTAACCCCAGAGTCGGTCATGACTGGACCTAGTGGTCAGGGGTCCCTTTACCTTTACCTTTACCTTTAGGAAGCTAATAGAAGTGAACTCTGTTTAGTAGTCATCCCCCCTCATCTTTCATCGCTGCCATTTCCCCAGGTTTTACCAAGGAACTTTGTTTTTTGGGGGGGACCCAATAAACATTATTAAAATAGATTTTAAAAATTGGGGAGGGGGGAATGTCTATATCTCTTGCAGCTTGAGATCCACTCCTGGCATAATGAGTGAAATTTGACCTTTTCATCAACCAAAATCGGGTCGTGCCCCACAAGCCAGGTAAATGTCCTTTGGGTGCAGTATCTGTAGGCCAGAAGCTGACCACCCATATATTGGACATTATAATGATAAAGCACCCACAAAAATGCCACAAGACTCCAAAAGATACCCTGAATTCTCCCAGATTTCATTCCATTCAGCTACTTAAGGCTACTGAAACATGCCCTAGCAAAACCTTTGTAGTTTTCTCCTATAAACTAAACACCAATTCAGTGGGAGATGACAGATTACTTCATATAGCATGCAAGCAAGCCCAGACAATAGCCGTAGCCATGACTGATTGCCTCGCTGTAACCCACTTTATGTTAAATGCATTCTTGCTGTTCAATTCCACAACTGTAATTTTGTTCTTCTGCATCGCTCAGCCCTCTGTGGACTAACCAGGTTCCTTCAGTAATGATTTCTTTTCTATTGTATTGTTTTCTGCATAATCAAGTTGGTAGGTAGGGGGTTTAGGTGACACAGCCATCTGTCAAGTTCATTTGCTCCGAAAATGCATGGTATAATGGCCTCTACAACTTGGGGCTATCTGTTATAAAGGGAGAATATCAGCTTTTACCCTGCCTCACCTTATCATCGTCGTCAAATTATTATTTCCACCACCACCACCCCCGTCCCCTTTCTCTGTATGAAATGCATATGATTCCCTCAATGCGGCTGATTGGAATTTATTTATTTATTTGTTTGCCAAAAAGTGGCCAGCGCATGATCGCCTTGTATTGCAATTTATGCAAGCAATCCAATTAAGGGGAAGGAAGCTAACATCCAAGCTAATGTGCCTGTCTCGAAATTAAAGAGGCTGCCGCAAAACTGCGGCGCTCCGGAGTTATCACGGCGGTTTCCCTGACATGCTCACTGCCTCTTTCTTGAAGTTTGCATAATGTGCAAGCGTAAGGTAGTCTAGATGCCACAGAGAAAAGAGGGAGAAAACAGTGATTCATTTCCCTTTGCTCAAATGAAAGAGCTCATAACACTTTCCATAAAACCTTTATCAAATGGGGACTGTTTACTGAACTGACACATTTTCATGGGGAGGAATAACATAAAAAACAGCTTCTGGTGGTGCTCAGCTTTCCCCAGATATAGCTGAACTACGCTAGAATAGTTTGTGAAAGGTGATATTACTTTTGTTTCTTTTTAAAGAAGGGGAATTATCTTGGCTGATTTAGGCCAAGTAACAATTAGCATGAGAGAATATCTCCTGCATTTGTTATTTCTGATTAATTCTGGGGGGGGGGGATCACTAACAGGGCAGTTATGGCACTGCTGCTGGAATTACTTTACACTGGATTATGGCCACTAAATACGGCTTTGTTCTGAGGTAGCAAACTTCAGCATGCAAGTGGAGGCAACATGGTTGAAATAGCTGAGCCAATATTTTCAGCTGAGCCAATTTCAATCGTTTGTGGGGAGAGAGGATGAAAAGAAAATCCTGCCCAATTTGGAATAGAGTGGGAGAAATTTCTGGAAATTTCACAATGGTGATAGTAGGCCTAAATTCTTTTACAGACAAGTGAGAGTAGTCACTCCCACACTGCCCAATTATTTTACAATTTAAAATAATCCTTGCAAGCCATGGCCGATGAGTGCCAAGCTAATAATAATAATAATAATAATAATAATAATAATAATAATAATAATAATAATAATAATAATTTATTTATAGCCCGCCCATCTGGCTGGGTCCCCCCAGCCACTCTGGGCTGCTTCCAACAAAACACTAAAATACAATAACCTATTAAACATTAAAAGCTTCCCTAAACAGGGCTGCCTTTAGATGTCTTCTAAAAGTCTGGTAGTTGTTGTTCTCTTTGACATCTGGTGGGAGGGCGTTCCACAGGGAGGGTGCCACTACCGAGAAGGCCCTCTGTCTGGTTCCCTGTAACCTGGCTTCTTGCAGCGAGGGAACTGCCAGAAGGCCCTCGGCGCTGGACCTCAGTGCCCAGGCAGAACGATGGGGCTGGAGACGCTCCTTCAGGTATACTGGACTGAGGCCGTTTAGGGCTTTAAAGGTCAGCACCAACACTTTGAATTGTGCTCAGAAACGTACTGGGAGCCAGTATAGGTCTTTCAAGACCGGTGTTATGTGGTCTCGGCGGCCGCTCCCAGTCACCAGTCTAGCTGCCGCATTCTGGATTAATTGTAGTTTCTGGGTCACCTTCAAAGGTAGCCCCACATAGAGCACTTCTCCAACCTTATAGCTAACTGAGATGTGGGGCTGGTGATTATATATGTAGGTAAACAAGATGGAACTTAATTCGGTCCAGAGAAAGTTGTTGCTGGTTGGGGTTCAAGTGATCTGACTTCAGATGTTCATCCTGTTTGGCCTGCTTCCAATCTGAATTGTTTTCAAAATTATTTAACAGAATTTGTATCCTACTTGATCGTAAAGACCTCCAAGCAGCATACATAAAATAAAATATACATTTAAATTACTGGAAAAAGTTTAAAGCAAGGTAACCTAAGATATAAATAAGATAAGCAGTTTTTAAAAAATTAAGTTTTAAATTAAATTGCATATGAAAATCCATGTTAACTTTGCCTATCGGGCATCACATATTATTTGTTTCGAAGGCTTACAGCCTGCATTTCAGATGCAAGAGTACTCAAGATGGCTTACAATAAAGATGAAAAAACTTATTTGCCAAAATAAAACGAGGCCGTTTAAGGCTTTAAAGGTCAGCACCAACACTTTGAATTGTGCTCGGAAACGTAAACAGTAACTTCCGGAAGCAATGCAAAGTTAAGAAGGACCTACATACTAAAAACCCGATCTTCCAAAGGGAGTACAACTCTGACCAAACTAGGCAACACTCCTAGACCCAGAATAGATTTCTATTCTAGCATTACCTCTGTCATATCAAGGCTACGCCTCAGTTTATTTTCCTATATCTGTCAAAATCCCACTCAATCCACTGGCAGAGGAAGGGGTGTGTGGTGGGTGCGGACCGCCCCGGGTATCATCCCTGAGGGGGGTGACATTGCCACCCCTCCCCCCGGGATGCTCGCTGTGGCCGGTGCCCCCTGGGATGCTAGCCCTGCCCCCACGGATGGCTGGTCCCCGGGTGCACAGCATGTGTGCCACTCCGGGTACCAGAGCAGCTAGCTCTGCGTCTGACTGTGGAAGAGGTATAAGACCCCATAGAAAGCCCACTATAGTCCTAAGGCAGCCCCAAGTACCTAATTTCATAGTCGTCTTACCTTTACCCCTCGGACAACTTCTTTCATCGTATCTCGAACCCAGCCTTGACCTCCAATTTTCCACCCCACCACCCAAAAATCAAGAGGGAAGGTGGCAATAGACTCAGAAAGACCCCGTTGCTTGTTTGGCTGTGGGGAAAACTTTATCACCAGTAGAGTCTTCAGGAGAAAGGGTCTACTCAGGTGGAGGAGGAACTCAGGAAAGATTCAGCTGCCAGAACAATGACCAGGAGTAACTGATGTGTTATCGTGTGGCTAGAAAAGATCCAGTGTGTTAATACAAAGAGGGTGGATTGGAAGAAGCTGTGGATTCTTACTTAGAAAGAAAAAAGAAATGGACACAACTTAAGGGCAGAGCTACATTTTGCCAGAAACACTTGGGAAACTGGCACCCATTGGTTATATCCTTTCCTTCTTCTTCTTCAACGTGTGGTAAAATTTACCTCATGCTCTAATCTCATGACATTACATAGAAGCCACCTCATCAGGGCCGAAGGGTCTTCACGAGTGGCGTAGCGTGGGTTCTCAGCACCCGGGGCAAGGCAAGTAATTTGCGCCCCCTAACCCGTGGATTTTAGCAGTCGAGTCTCTTCCGCGCCCCCCAGATGTTGCGCCAGGTGCAGCAGGCCCCCCTGCACCCCCCACGTTACGCCACTGCTCCCACCACAAGTCTTCAGGACAGCCATCCGAAGGCTGGTGCAGGGAGAAGGTCTCTCCGCCCCACCGCCAGCCTTCGGAGGAGGTCCGAGGACAGTGGGGTTCCTGCTTCCTCGAGGAGGGCCAGCCAAACGCGCGCCCCCAAATGTTGCGCCCGGTGCGGCCGGCACCCCTGGCACCCCCCACGCTACGCCACTGGTCTTCACCCCCCATAAAATGTTTCAATCAGGGCTGTCTTAAGCATATGTGGCGCAGAGGGTACAAAGATCTGCCCAGCGAGCGCCCCCTCCAGGTTGCCCAGTCCCAGGCGCGCAGGAGGGTGGAGCCAGTTGGCCGCCTCAGTATCTCACTGGCTCGGTCGCCCCCGAACTCGCTGCGCAGAGCTGCCCGCAGCAGAAGTGCCTGCCACGGTGCTCCGACCAACGGGCGGGCACTTCCTCGGACTCAACTCATGAGCCCCAGACTCTTGGCCTGGCACCTCTGAGAGCCTGGTGCCCGGGTGCCCTGCACCCCTAATGCCTATAGGTAAGACGGCCCTGCTTTGAATTCAGTTCAAATGGTGTCCATGCCCTAAGTCATGTGATCGATTATGCAGGGCAGAGCTTACTTATCATCGCCCCCCCCCCAAATTTTATTCAAGTTGGCACCCCTCTCACATTGTACATTTGCCTGCCACCACTCTGCATCATTGACTGCCCCCAGCAGTTTGGGGGGGGGGAGGAAAGAACCCCACACTTTTGTTGACCAAGTAAAATAAATTCATTTAGGGGAAGATATTAAGGCATTTTAAACAAGGCTCCCCCCCTTTAAAAAAACACACCCCAGTGTGATTGAATTCAACTGTGTTGTCAAAATGTGTGTTGACAGAACCTATTAATGTTCATTTCCTTAGTTGGGGGTGGAGGATAGCAAAACTTCCATACATCCAACATTGTCCAGTAGATTTATTTCCCGCACAAAGATTTCCTGCAAATTTGCTGAAAGCTGGTCCCCACCTCCACGGCACTGGTAATCTCCCACCTGTCGGGCATTAATATGGTGTACAGAATGGCAGATTTATGAGTTGTACCAAAGACAAGCATGAAACAATATATTTTCCCGTGGCTTGATAGGGACTCTGCATGAGACGAACTAATACATTACTGCAGCCGAACGCCCCTCATTAGTCCTTTTCCTTCCCTGGATTAAAACAAAAGGAAAGGGGAGGGGGGGAAACCACCCCTGAATTGTATACCGTCAGCTAGTTACTGAAGCTTTAAAGTTTATTAAAGTTTATCGACCATGTGTATACATTTCTGGATTTAGGCTCAATTGCTTCTCTCCAAGCTGGAACATTGAATTAAGATGCAGAGCCTCGCCGTGGCTCCCGTGGACTCCAACTGAGCTACAGGTAGCAGAAGTCTCCTTCAATTAGACATAATCATCACTCACAGTCAATAATTGTGCTAAAGGCTGCTTTCAAATCTGCGAGGGATTCGCATTTAATGTACTGATTCAGCTTGTCTGAGCCAAATTCACTGTGTACTGAAACCAAAGCAATTTAGATCTTGCCTACGGCCTTTCTGGCAGTTCATCTAGTACTCAACACTGTTAGGACTGTGAGATACAATTTAATCGGAGACATCTGTGCACAGAGACTCAGAGAGGACCTTTTTCCTGTAGCAGAGGTGGGGGGGAGGAGAGAGAGAGACTAAGTAATGGCTGTGCTGTAGTTTTATGTGAAGAACCAGGCCTTATCTCTCCCCTGAAAAATAAAACATTTAAGATATAGCAGAAAGCCAAATAAAAAAAGGAGAATTTGTGTGTTATATTATATATGAAATGTGCACTGATGCTCGCCGCAGCTTTGCTTGCGCTGAACCTCATGGCATAAAGCACTTGAGAGCTCTGATCCTGGGATTAACCATTTAGAGGTATTACAACTTTTATCATCCACTGCCGCCAACGGGGGAGATATTTATTAAGTATGAAAAGGAGATGGCTCACTCTGTGAATTTCCTAAATATCAAAATCTCCCTTACAGATAAGGTGCCGTGTAACGTTCCGTGTGTTCTGTTAAGTGCTTTGGAAGGCTCTCTTTTATATACCAGGCCTTAAATTATCTAGAATTAACTCGCATAACACCCTGCGGGTTATTCTAGAGCTGTCATCCCAAAACAAGCTAATAAGATCATCGGCATATCTGACGGACTTAAAACCAACTGGTTAAGCAGCTCTTGAATGAATCCCAAATTGCCCAGTTCTACTGCCATAACCTTAATCATTTGCCGTCATTCCATGGAACGATATGTTTTCACATTTGGAAGTCAAGGGAGCAGATGGGCTTGTGTTCCGGGAAGATCAGCGTATTAAAGCGATGTGCTTAAACGTCATGTCAGTATTTGGTTTACAACTGTGTAACACTTCTCTCTTCTGCCTTAATAAATTTGCTGCAGGAGATGCTTCTTGGAACTGCAAGGGGAAGTACTAAAATTCTGCTCAAATTTGGGAGAGGGAGATTTTTTTCGGAATAGCACCTTTAATGGGCATGCACGATATGTTGTTGTTTAGTCGTTTTGTCGTGTCCGGCTCTTCGTGACCCCATGGACCAGAGCACGCCAGGCACTCCTGTCTTCCACTGCCTCCTGCAGTTTGGTCAAACTCATGCTGGTAGCTTTGAGAACACTATCCAACCACCTTGTCCTCTGTCGTCCCCTTCTCCTTGTGCCCTCCATCTTTCCCAACATCAGGGTCTTTTCCAGGGAGTCTTCTCTTCTCATGAGGTGGCTAAAGTACTGTAGTCTCAGCTTCAGGATCTGTTCTTCCAGTGAGCACTCAGAGCACTCACGATATAATTGTGCATATATTATAGCAAATGTTAGCTCCCCCCCCCGCTGCCACCCCAATAGTAACACAGCAGGAATTGTAGCTGGAAGTGTGTGCACACACACACATGTTATATTTGACATTCTTTCCCCAGTTTTTTTCTTCTGTGCTTTTTACTTCAGGTACTAGATCTGCAAAAAAAAGAAAAAGAAAAAAAAGATTCAGATCAGATACATCCAAAACTATCAGTCACTTGGGGTTTTTTTAATAAAAAAAACCCCAGTTGTACCTTAATGAATTCTTGATCTCCTCTGTTAATCTTTAAATAACACACACTGTATTCTCTCTTAGTTAGACTAAGGTGGCAACCACCTAGTCAGATGCAAAGCTGGAAAAGGCAGAATTCGAGCCACAGGTCAACAAGAGACAGTGTTGTCAGACAACAGGTCACAAATATTGTCTTGAAAGCATTACACTTTCCTACACGGGAAGTGACAAGTTCAGCGATAATTAGCTGTGTCTTTATGGTGCATTTAATTTCCATGATGCCACAATAGCTCTGACAGCATGATCACAAAGGCAATAGAGTTGAAAGCCGCTAACCTTTCAGGTTAACTCTAATTGGAGTACCCTTAAATTAGGGCTCTCTGATAGGTAATAAGATCATTATTGTTTAGGTCAGCTTCTGCTAATTTGTGTTTGTGTACTGCAGGTGTTTTCCATCATATGACTGCTTGCTACAGTATATTATTACCCGGCGCACACCATGCGCTGGAGACTGTGTCTCCTTGGTATCCACTTTAACTTGCCAGATGTTTCTTTTTTAAAAAGGGCAAAGGAAATGGAATGTAAATTGTCACATTCTGATTAACATTATTCATTTAAAATATATATATATATATTAAAAATAGTTTATTCAATATCTGGGGTAAACCCCCACCCCACTCTTATTAACACCCACTGTTAACAGAAAATCAAAGAGAGCAGAGTTGTGAATTGGTTGAAATTTGGAAGACAGATCTATTGGTCCTGACAGCTAAATGAAGCACCCATGTTCAGAGATAGTATACCTGTCTAATGAGATGTTGTGGGTGAATAACAGAAAACTAGCTTTTGGGGTTATAAATGTTTGTTGGTGGTCACCAACGGATTAAAAAAGCCCTGATGTCTGAGCTATGCCTTATTCCCTCAGTTTAAATCCATATTCCCACAACCACTGCTATAGTTTGATGTGAGGTAGGGGAAGAAATGGAGGCAGTGAGAGATTTTACTTTCTTGGGCTCCATGATCACTGCAGATGGTGACAGCAGCCACGAAATTAAAAGACGCCTGCTTCTTGGGAGAAAAGCAATGAAGAACCTATACAGCATCTTAAAAAGTAGAGACATCACCTTGCCAACATAGGTCCGTATAGTAAAAGCTATGGTTTTCCCAGGAGTGATGTATGGAAATGAGAGCTGGACCATAAAGAAGGCTGATCGCCGAAGAATGGGTGCTTTTGAATTCTGGTGCTGGAGGAAACTCTTGAGAATCCCATGGACTGCAAGAAGATCAAACCTCTCCATTCTGAAGGAAATCAGCCCTGAGTGCTCACTGGAAGGACAGATCCTGAAGCTGAATCTCCAATACTTTGGCCACCTCATGAGAAGAGAAGACTCCCTTGAAAAGACCCTGATGTTGGGAAAGATGGAGGGCACAAGGAGAAGGGGACGACAGAGGACGAGGTGGTTGGACAGTGTTCTCGAAGCTACCAGCATGAGTTTGACCAAACTGCAGGAGGCAGTGGAAGACAGGAGTGCCTGGCGTGCTCTGGTCCATGGGGTCACGAAGAGTCAGACATGACTAAATGACTAAACAACAACAACAACAACAAGGTCCTTTCTATACCAGCCCAATAATACCTGTTCACTATGTTTGGCCCTCCAGGTGCATTGCATATTAAAACAGCACCCCACAATGTGTTTCTTTTTTCCAAATATGTCTGTCATATTTAAATTGCAGTGACCTTTCCTACCACGCCAGTGCTGGATTTACGTATAAGCTAAACAAGCTATAGCTTAGGGCCCCACTCTCTTGGGGGCCCCAAAAAATGTTAAAGGGAAAGAAACTGGATGTACACTTCCAAAATATAAGATAAAAAACAAATAAAATAAAACCTACATACAGGAACAGTGTTTTGTGTTGTGTATGGACCTATTAGGTCCATAAATTACCATATAGCATGCAGTCAACACAAAAAACAGGGACAGATTGTTGTTGACAAAGGACAGCTGGACATCTAAAGGGCCCCATTACCTTCAGGAGCTTAGGGCCTCATCAAACCTAAATCCGGCCCTGTACCATGCACATCTATAAACTACACCACCTTGGAAACTTGTGAGATGAGGACCTAAGAATTCCAGTGCTTCAAATATTTGTTACCTAAGCTTATCTGTAACTTTTAAACCCCGGTTCTACATAGGCTGGAGAAGTAGCTTGTAAAAAATTCTCACCTGATATATTTCTGTGCAATTTGCCTAGGAAAGCATAATACAAAGTCAATATTATCGCCGCTGTTCTTGTTGTTCACGGTAAAGCAACCCTACTACTAAAATGCAACAATAAAATAAAAATAAACCATGCTGAATTACAAACATTTTTATTGAGCCGATCATGAAAGCCAACAAGACTGGTTACCTAAGGAATATTTAACAGGGGGTTAAATATTTGGCAGGCGGTTGGACTCGATGGCCCTTGTGGTCTCCTCCAACTCTATGATTCTATGATTCTATGATTAACATCAAAGTACACAGAGAATAAATGTTTGGAGCAAGTTCATTTCAGATCCAGTTTAATGGGACTTGGATTCTGATTACTAATGAGTCATGAATCTGTCATCCATCGTGGGCATAACTGTACCAAAACACTGTACCATGGAGGTATTCCACATTGTGCTTCTTGAACAGCTGAAGAAGGTCATCTTCTGACTTTTGACCTTTGAGGAGACAGGAACTGGGGGAGAGATACTTAAGCTAGAGTACAGTGAGTTTTTCCTCCTCTAAGGAGCAGTGATTATTGAGAGTACCACAAAGATATTCAAAAGGAATATCTGAAGTTTTGCTCAAATGAATGGACCTGCTGTTTGTTAGAAGTAATACGCCATCATGATGGTGTTAGAGTTGTTGCAATGGAATCCCTAGTCTGGACCTTGTGCAGAGTAGAAATGAATGTGATCTCCCCCACAAGGAAAGCTTTACTGTAAACAGTCTTAAACCAGTTACAAAATAAATGTTGCAAAATACAAAGTGACACAGTGCTCTTAAAACAAACTAGCAATGCAGTCTAGTCTTATTTAAGTCCTTCAAACTGTAAAGGTAAAGGACCCCTGACAGTTAAGTCCAGTCGCACATGACTCTGGGGTTGCAGTGCTCATCTCGGCTGAGGGAGCCGGCGTTTGTCCGCAGACAGCTTTCCGGGTAATGTGGCCAGCATGACTAAGCCGCTTCTGGCGAAACCAGAGCAGTGCACGGAAACACTGATTATCTTCCCGCCACAGTGGTACCTATTTATCTACTTGCACTGGAGTGCTTTCAAACTGGTAGGTTGGCAGGAGCAGGGACAGAGCAACGGGAGCTCACCCCGTCATAGGGATTTGAACTGCCAACCTTCTGAACAGCAAGCACAAGAGGCTCAGTGGTTTAGTCCTTAGCATAGTCGAATAATTAACAACAAATATGCATCCCTTGCACCCTATCCTTTGTTATTCTAATATCAATCTCCACTAGGACAGGTTTGCCTCCTATTACATGGAGGAGTGCTACATGTGTACCAATGTACATTCATAGGATCCCTTCTCACCCCATGACAACCTGATACAGTGGCCCCTCGTGTTACATACGCTTCAGTTTACAGACTCCGCTAACCCAGAAACAGTACTTTGGGTTAAGAACTTTGCTTCAGGATGAGAACAGAAATTGTGCTCCGGCGGTGTGGCAGCAGAGGGAGGCCCCATTAGCTAAAGTGGTGCTTCAGGTTAAGAACAGTTTCAGGTTAAGAACGGACCACCAGAATGAATTAAGTACTTAACCCGAGGTACCACTGTATACAGATAGTGGGGGAGGTCTGGTTGCAGTGCATGTCACGGTAAGGGCTACCCTAGAACTACTCACATATTATTTCAAAGTATGTACATATGTGTGTGCTGTAAAGTAAGGATGGGATAGAAATTGGATTCACTTTGCATTTAAAGGTGAACCTACCCAATCAGATCCTGCCAGCCTAGCAGTTCGAAAGCATGTCAAAGTGCAAGTAGATAAATAGGTACCACTCCAGCGGGAAGGTAAACGGCGTTTCCGTGCGCTGCTCTGGTTCGCCAGAAGCGGCTTAGTCATGCTGGCCTCATGACCTGGAAGCTGTATGCCAGCTCCCTCGGCTAATAAAGTGAGATGAGTACCGCAACCCCAGAGTTGGTCACAACTGGACCTAATGGTAAGGGGTCCGTTACCTTTACCTTTTTACCCAATCAGAACTTTTCTAAACCCAATTAGCCAAAGCCCAAAATGCAGCTAACCTTCAAAATCCACACTTCGCTGAATCTTCAAATCCAGTTCTCCAGCCAGACAATCTGTACAGACATGCATATACTAGGATAAAGTGTTTCTTAAAATGTATATATTATTAGAAACAACACACCAAAACGCCTTAAATTAGAGAAGGTTGCTTTGCAAAAATGTTGCATACAAAAAGTTGCCTGCAAAATGGTTTATTTGGAGAAATTCACACTACAATGCCGGTTCATTTTCATGAGGGCATTTTTTTAAAAAGCAAAGTGATGTGGAAATGTGAAGAACTGGACTTAAGATGGGAAAACGGAGAAATTGAAACTAAGATGGACAGATACACCTGGGGCTAATATGAATCTGCCTGGGAGAATGGGCTACTTTAGCACCAAAACAGCAATAGTTCTAAATCCCCACTGCACAAAGTATCGCTTTAATGAGGTTTCAGTTCCTGGTTCCCTGCTATTGCAGGGGTACCTCAGGTTACAGACGCTTCAGGCTACAGACGCTTCAGGCTACAGACTCTGCTAACCCAGAAATAGTACCTCGAGTTAAGAACTTTACTTCAGGATGAGGACAGAAATCACATGGTGGCGGCATAGCAGCAGTGGGAGGCCCCATTAGCTAAAGTGGTGCCTCAGGTTAAGAACAGTTTCAGGTTAAGAATGGAACTCCAGAACGAATTAAGTTCTTAACCCGAGGTACCACTATACTAACTCAGACAACATGTGTAAGCTCCATTTCATAAATTCTTGGGGGGGGGGGCGTGAATAACTACTGATGTCATACAGAAAGGAGTCTGCCAAAATCTAGGAATGTGTCAAAAGGAACCTGCAAAACCTGTGCCAGGTTCTGCTGTTGGCAAAATGCAGGTGGCAGCTCTATTCCAAATAGTCAGATGCCATGGAAAACTAGATGGTTAAAAGCTGAAATTCCATGTTCTTTATTTCGTTTCTTTGCATTGCCAGTGGTGACCCATCTCCCCATACCAATGGATGGCCTTGATTTTTGGACATAGCAGATAAAGGACGTTTACTTCATGTGCCCCTGTGAAGTGTGTGCCTCAGCCGAGTTTCGTGTTTCATTTTTAATGGGAAATGATTGTGTGGTTAGACGGCGTCCTGTTTTTCTGCCAAAAGCACACCCCAGATAGCAGCAAAAGGCACATAAGGTTAAGTACAGATAAGCGTAGAGATACAGTTCAGCCTGCTGAAGTTTGAAGTCATCAGCAAGTATAACTAATCTTCAGTAAAGTCATCTCCCAGGCACAGCGAAACGCAACATTACTTTCCACTATAAACTACACTGAAAAGTAGCTATTAGGTATAAATACTTTCACTTACTGAATTGTTGAAGCCTGCCCTTCGTAAATCACAACATTGCTAAATCTCTCCTAAGGTGAACTGTATATAAAGGGGTTTATTGTTTCAGCAATCTGCTGATGACACATTTCTTAGCCAATCCTAGGTTAGAATCCTTCAAGAGCGGTGGTTGTGCATTCAGCTCCAACTAGTTCTTGTTAACATAGACATTTTTTCAGATCAAGCTGCCAGTCTGGGTGTCAAAGATCTATAAACCCCTCTATGACTGTGAATTTGGAGAAATGAAAAGATTTATGATGAAATGAGCTCAAGATACAAGTGACATACTGTACACAAGTAAATACATTGGCATGTGAGTGAATGTTTTTCTTTAAATATGGATGCAAGGGCAAACTGACATCCATGTGGTTTATAATTCCATATACAAGAAAAAGATAATTACAGTCTTACAATTATAGCCCAAACAGAAAGGGATGTCTTCCAAAATTTTGGCAAAAAAAGTCCCGGATAAGAGTTAAGAAAATTGTAATTGGGGGGGGGGAGGTGAACCATAGGATATAATGTCCTTTACAAACTATGCAATCCTATGCATGTCACCCTAGAAATAAGTTTATGAATTCAATGGGATTTACTTCAAGATAAATTGCAACCTGCATTTACTAACCTAATCCATTCTAGCTGCAAATTTAAAAAGCAGTTATGCATGAATGTTGTTGTTGTTGTTTAGTCGTGTCCAACTCTTTGTGACCCCATGGACCAGAGCATGCCAGGCACTCCTGTCTTCCACTGCCTCCCGCAGTTTGGTCAAACTCATGCTGGTAGCTTCGAGAACACTGTCTAACCATCTTGTCCTCTGTCATCCCCTTCTCCTTGTGCCCTCCATCTTTCCCAACATCAGGGTCTTTTCCAGGGAGTCTTCTCTCCTCATGAGGTGGCCAAAGTATTGGAGCCTCAGCTTCACGATCTGTCCTTCCAGTCAGCACTCAGGGCTGAATTGATAGGTTTGATCTTCTTGCAGTCCATGGGACTCCAGCACCATAATTCAAAAGCATCAATTCTTCGGCGATCAGCCTTCTTTATGGTCCAGCTCTCACTTCCATACATCACTACTGGGAAAACCATAGCTTTAACTATACGGACCTTTGTCGGCATGAATAGGTGCCCCCAAATCTGGGTAGAGATGCACTTTTCAATGCATCCCATTGTAAGCAATTCAAGATAGATAGTTAGAATCATCCACAGTATGACCTGAATTTGGATGTGAATTTAGATGTGCACATCAGATTTATGTCCAAAATTCCTCCTGGAACAGCAGGTCTGTAGATAACGACAGATAAATGGGGGAATGAGTTTATGGATCAAGCTCTCTCTGTAGCAAGGATGAGAAGACTGCCCAAAGTCACCTTAATGGCTGGAATTAACTGTTTACAAGGATGGTTTGCAGGAAGCCTGAAAATCCAAGGCAGTCAGGTGTCCGTGAGATGTTGTTTGCCTAAAACTCCAACCAGTCCCAGGCAGTAGCGATGTTCTGGCAAGGAGTGATGGGCACCAGGTTGGGAAAGACTGATCTAAATTCTCCATTGGGCATTGTTTTATCTGCTTTTGATCATCTCTTCATTAAGATTAAGTTCGAAAGCACCCCCGGGTGCAAGTAGATAAATAGGTACCGCTTACCAGCGGGAAGGTAAACGGCGTTCCGTGTGCTGCGCTGGCTCGCCAGATGCAGCTTTGTCACGCTGGCCACGTGACCCGGAAGTGTCTCCGGACAGCGCTGGCCCCCGGCCAATAGATGTGAGATGGGCGCACAAACCCCAGAGTCTGTCAAGACTGGCCCGTTCGGGCAGGGGTACCTTTACCTTTACCTTTACCTTACCTTGTTTGCAGAAATAATTATGAGTTAAATCCTGGGTGTGATTCATTGTGCTGGATGGCAGAGCCATGCATCTTAAGTTTGCCAGCCAGCATTTGATAGTTATTAATATGTACATACATGAACAATAAATTACTGGCTGCGTGCCACAACTCGCTCACAACCAGAACGCTGCTTTTTTTATTTTTACAAAGATGATACAATTGCCGCATCGTGTATATCAGCGTTTCAATGTGAATTTCCCCCATCAATAAACAAATTTGACTAATGTATTATTTTTATTTTTGCAATTTTCAGAGATATAATTCATTTTTATGTTATTTTCATCAGTATCTTCCAACTCTACAATTCTATGATCTTCAATTTTTTTTATGCACTTCTCCCCAATAATTGTGATTTTGTACACGTGGTTTGGACAGACAACTGCACCGCAAAACTCAGATAAGTGCAAATAGTGACAGATAGCTGTGTTTCAGTTTGCATATTGTTTCGGGCAGTTTGAATTTGCTAGATTTAGCTTTAACTGTGTAATAGGTATGAGTTACTCATGCGTAAGCTGGTGCCTTTCTCGGTTAATTTGCCTTGTTAAACCTTTCTGGCTGCACAGCCCCTTCTCATCGTGGCTGCCTCAGTCACTGTCAGAATCCGTCAGTGGGCGTTTCTTGAACCTCTTCCAACATAAAAGTTGTTTGACACCCAGTCTCCTCCTCTCACTGCGCGGGAGTCTTCTGCGCAGGGAAGGCGTGGGTAGCGGAGGACCTGGGCTCTCCTCACTGATGTCCAGTGAAGAGTCCTGGAGCCCTCTCTCCAATTCCCCCGTCTGCCCCCCTTTATCCCTGGTGTTGCGCTGATTGGCTTCCCCCTCTACTGAGCTGTTTCTCCCCCTGCTGCTGGGTCCATCGCCAGCATCATCTGGGAGCCTCCCCTTCGCCTCTCCCTCCGATGTCAGTTCCCTAACAAACTGTATACTGAATGGAATTCCTCCTCCATCCCTAGCCCCTGCTGATTCAGCCCTCCTCGCTGAGGACCTACAACTTATTCTGTTGCCATGCAAGGCATTTTCTCAGCCTTGGTGGCATGAAGCGAGTTAAACAGCTCAAGGCTGGTGGAAGCCTAACTTTTGTGGGTGTTATCAGTGGGGGAAGAAGTTCATTCAGTTTGCATTTTAATGAAAATCTACCTATAAGCAAGCCAAATCACAGCTATCTTTCCAAATGTCGTGATGCAATTCTCAGCGCAAAAACACACCTATATCTAATTTTATATTTCCTTGCATATTCGTGAACAAAAAATGTTCACATGGGCACAAAAATGCATGCCAATGTTTACGGGGACATCTTAAAGAACAATTTGCAAGGGGCCAACAGAACTTGACAGATTTGTCCATTCCTAGTTAGTATCACTACTGGGAAAACCATAGCTTTAACTATACGGACCTTTGTTGGCAAGGTGATGTCTCTGCTTTTTAAGATGCTATCTAGGTTTGTCATGATGTATGGAAGTGAGAGCTGGACCATAAAAGAAGGTTGATCACCAAAGAATTGATGCTTTTGAATTATGGTGCTGGAGGAGACTCTTGAGAGTCCCATGGACTGCAAGAAGATCAACCCTATCCATTCTGAAGGAAATCAGCCCTGAGTGCTCACTGGAAGGACAGATCCTGAAGCTGAGGCTCCAATACTTTGGCCACCTCATGAGAATAAAAGACCCTGATGTTGGGAAAGATTGAGGGCACAAGCAGAAGGGCACAACAGAGGATAAGATGGTTGGATAGCGTTCTCGAAGCTACCAGCATGAGTTTGACCAAACTGCGGGAGGCAGTGGAAGACAGGAGTGCCTGGCGTGCTCTGCTCCATGGGGTCACGAAGGGTCGGACAGGACTAAACGACTAAACAACAACAACAACATTCGTGCATAATTGCTTTTTAAATTTGCAGCTAGAATGGATTAGGTTAGTACATGCAGAAGTGCCTGGTGTGCTCTGGTCCATGGGGTCACGAAGAGTCGGACACGACTAAATGACTAAACAACAACAACAAAGTTAGTATCACTTCCTGATTCCTGATTTTTCTGCCCATAGCTCCAGTCAGCTATGCATGCAGAGCAAATGTCCATATTTTCATTTTTGAAATATTGGTGGATATTATATTATTTGATCTGCTTACTTGCTTACTTCACCAAACCTTTATTAGGCATTACAAATATAGGCCATCATACCTGCTGGAAATGTAAAGAGAAAGAAGGTACCTTTTATCATATGTGGTGGTTGTGTAAGGTAACTAAAACATTCTGGGAAATGATATATAATGAATTGAAAAGAAATGTTTAAAAGAACTTTTGTAAAAAAAAACAACAACAGCAAGAACCCAGAAGCTTTCTTATTAGGAATTTTAGGTACCAACATCCCAAAAGAGAAGAAAAGACTTTTTATGTATGCAACAACATGCTACTAGCCCAGAGATGGAAAGAAGACAAAGTCCCTACCAGAGAGGAAGGACAGATCAAGCTGTTGGAATATGCCAAAATGGCAAAACTGACCAGAAAGCTCAGGAACCAAGAAAACAAAAACTCTGAGAAATAATGGGGGAAAAATATAATTTGTTTAGGAGACCACTATAAGCAGATGAAAACATTAGCAGTATTTTAACAACACTTGTAATGTAACAAATACTGTGGACAATATGAAGAAATACATATACGGATTGCGGAATAATATGCAGGTAGGTAGCCGTGTTGGTCTACCGTAGTCGAAACAAACAAAACAATTCCTTCCAGTAGTACCTTAAAGACCAACTAAGTTTGTTCTTGGTATGAGCTTCCGCGTGCATGCACATGTATCTGAAGAAGTGTGCATGCACACGAAAGCTCATACCAAGAACAAACTTAGTTGGTCTCTAAGGTGCTACTGGAAGGATTTTATGTGAAATAATATGCAGTTGAAGATGTTGACAATAGGACCCATGGAGGAGAGGGTGGGAAGTCTGGAGATACAGAGAAATCTTTATTTATGGTTATGTATCTGGTTTTGTTATAACCTTTTGTTTGTAAAATAAAATAACATTTATTTCAAAAAACAATAACAAATATGGGCCATCATAAAACATTCATATATTAAATTTTAAAATATATACAAATAAACAGCCATGTAAAAATATATAATAACGAGGATTTTCATTGGAGTTTCTTCCCACTAAATAGTGCTATTCACCACTCTTAAGAGATACTATTGATAAAAACTCAGCCACCTTTGCAGTTACTATATTATTTGATAACTGAACCATCAAGTAGCACCTCAACTGTATGAGAGCTGGGCAGAACTTCCATGCTGCTTCCCCCCCCCAAAAAAAACCCCCCAATTATTTATATTGCAGTCACTTCACAGATTCAGGTAAGGTTTGGTTGACCCATGATAGATTCATCACTTCCCAGCAAAGGTCAAGGACAATTTAGGTTACAATACTTTTTTAAAAAATATTTTTATTAAATAATTTTAACATCACAAATTATCCAACCGTATAACCACATACATTATTCCCCCCTTTCCCCCCCCTTCTATCCCTCCCTCCCACCCCCCTCCCACCAGGGACTTCCCTCAGCTCTTCTCTCTGATTTCTATACACATATTGTTCTCTGCGTGTTATAAAGTTATACATATCCTTACCTTATCTATCTATCATGTTATCAACCAATAAATTTGTGTATGTTTATTCAAAACCTGCCAAGGAGTCCAGTTCATTTTGTTGTCTTTTTAGATAATTTGTAAAAAGCTCCCATTCTTCCTTGAAATCACAGTTGTCCGTGTCCCGCAGTTTGTGTGTCAATTTAGCCAACTCTGCAGTTTAGGTTACAATCCTAACCCCATTTACTAGGGTGGGGCGGTGAGCCTCAATGAATAAGACCAACTTTAGAGTAGGCATGGTCAGAATGGCAGCGTAATAACCATCCCAGATAAACTAAGATAAACCCCATTTGGGTGTGCTGCTTGCATGTAAATTCCACAAAGGAGCAGGGGAAGAAGGGACAAGTTTCCATGAAGTCTGAAGTGGGAGGGATCCTTTGCTAATGTAGGCTCTTCCAAATTGTTTAGACCAATGGAAAACTGGGTGCTAAATTGCACAGGGAGTAATTGCACAAGGCAATTCATCAAGTGATGAACATGCATGCATAAATGAGCCTTTTGTCACAACTGCGATGGAGAAGTCCCACAAACTCAACTGGAAAGTCCCAGTCATAATAAGACGTTGTATTATTACTGAAGCGTTAACTGGACTACTACAGATAAAGAAAGAAATCTGGAACCACAGGGGCGCGTGGCATGGTTTTAAGAAGCAACGACAAAGCAACTTTATTGACTACAGCAATTTAATGACATATTTGTGTGTTGCTCAGCTATTTAAAACAGGACCTGCTCTCTCAGTCATTGATAGGGATTGGTATCTAATCGGCTTTGTGTCGTATCCTCGTCCAGCTTGTACTTCCTAAGCAAGAAGATATAGGAGGTGGCACTTCCTGATTTAAACGCTTCCGTCCATTAAGAGAGAAACAGATTAACATGGAAATGCTTTTTAGTTACTCTGGAATTCCTCAGTTTGTGGCACTGAGGCCTTATGATTTATTTTTCCTAGATCCCATTGTCAGCGAAGTCAAAGACACCCTCCCAAATTCTGCAGTGACATTAAAGATAGCAGAGGCCTATGTGGTTCCTTTTAGAATGCAAAGGTCAGACACAGTGTTAAGGGGGCAGCCTGGGGTCAGAATAATACAGTAGGAATTGGTGGGAGGGCGGGATGCCGGGTGGGGGGACGGTTGCAGTTAGGTTAGCATATTGTCCTGGGGTTAAGAGCTTTCTCGAAGCCCTGATCCATCTTCATCCTTGTAATGAGGCTATTCTTACTTTCAAAGAAAGTGTTGCTACGAAACACATTGGCAAATTTGAGGCCCGCTTATTTAAGCTCCGGGACCATTGTTCTTGGTGGTGTAATTGGTGATCGAGAAAGCCATAAAATGCCCCTGCTATTAAAACGGCCTGAATTGAAAGTGAAAGGAGCGTATTTATACAGTGGTAGCTTCTCTGTAGAGGCAACTTTCACCCTCACGTGAACCAGACTTTATGGAAAGACCTGATGACATCGCTCTTGTTTAACCTCCTGGGGAACTGGGGTGCGGGGTGTGTGGGGAGGGAAGAAGGGGATGGGAAATCAAAACGGAATGGAATTAATGAGCCTTCCCATATTGTCCTGTTTCTTTTGTTGTGAAGAAGCTGGGTGAAAATGAAGTAGAGAGACAGAGGATAGAACAGAGCCTCCATTAATATCAGGTTATAAATTCTACAAAACATTAACTTCATTACATAGCAATTACTATCTGTAATTGGCAGAACGGAAGATTCTACTTTCTCATCAATTGCTTGTTGGATAGGACTCAGCAATTTCCTCCCCTGCTGGCAAAGGTCATGTTACTGATGGAGAGAAGATCTTAGTGCAATGGAAGAATACAGCAGTTTTACTTTTCTTAAATTGCAACTGAAGAATGGTGGGGCGTGGCAGCGGGGCTGGCTGATTGGTTATAAAGAACTTCTAATTGCATCTAACTGCCATGGGTAACTTTAAGATGGGGGGAACAATATGGGGAAATTTAAAGACTGTGGAGGCACCTGCAGGTTTGCGTGTTCAGACCCAGAAACCTCCCCCCTAAATAAATTCACACTTGACTCAAATTTTAGTTTGGTTTTTGGCAGAATTTAGGCCACAACTTTATTGATTACAGAAAACTGAGTGGTTGCATAGGCTCTGGTTCGACTAGCTCCCTGCACCCTTGCAGGTAGCGCTGACCCAGAGCTCTATCATAGGTCAGCCAAGGGTGAACACCTGAGGCAGGTGAAAAGCCCAGGAGCAGACTCTGCTCACTCTCCAGATGCTCCCCTGGACTCAGGCATGGGCACAGCTCCCTTTCGGGGGTTGACCAAACCAAGTTGAGTCCCTGGATTCCTTTAACGGAATACCCTTCACATAGGGATGGCGAGACCATTCTCCCATCCCTATCACATGAGCCAGTGCCTATCCACAACCTTACAAGTTGTGACGGTTTGCTACGTGGCAGGCGAAACCCAAATGACAACAGCCAATCAGCCAAGAGGATCTGACACTGTGTCTCCTGGCTCTTCCAGAACAGTGTGATTTAAACTCGCTGTTTTCTATTTGGCCAGTCTTTATTTTGCTGCTTCCCCAAACCTGGTGACTTCGGACTCCCATCAACCCCAGCCATCATGACCAATGGTCAAGGATGATGGGAAAGCAGGACTTTTTAGTAGACATGGATGGATGGACTGTATGCAGTAGACAAGTGGCATCACTCAGAATTTCACTTAACCAGATGACTTTTTGAGGCTAACAGGAAGGCTTCAAATCAGCCTGTACTACAGAGAAAGATCAAGTAACTTGGAGCATATCCTACATCCTGGGTGTCTTATATCTTTGCTTCTTAAGAAAGAGATATTTCATCCATTTTGAATTCTGCAGATCATTGGTACCATCTTTAATGGACAATACTATAACAGATTATTTAACTGCATTTATTTATTTAATGTATTTAATACAGCAGTTAATAACGTATTTATTTAAATGTTGAAATGAAGTTATATGGCTTTAGTAGAAATGTTATAAGGAATTAAGTATAAATAGAAATAGAGTATTAAAGGGAAAAATAAAACTAGAATATGTTAAGATAATTATAGAATAGAAAATGGAGGAAGATGGAAAGGAATTGCTGAAACAATTAATAGAAGTGGAATGCAGAAAGGGAGGCGTGAGGAGGTCGTGGAAATAAGGAAATGAAAGTTAAGATATTGAAATTGTTTTGTGTTTTAAATGCTTTGCGTCTTGTTTTGTTAATCTTATGTTTTTTCTCTTTTTTCTTTTTCTTTTTCTTTTTTCTTTTTTTCTGTTCTACTGTGTTCAAATGGTTGGAAAATCAATAAATATTATTTTTTTTTAAAAAAACCACGTATTTATTTACCTGCGAGGAAAAAAATGCTGCAGGAAAAGGAAAACCCTCCTCTATTTGGATTCCTTTAATTCCCACAGCTAATTTTGCACTGCTGATAAAGACTAGCAAGATTAAATGCATTGACAAATGAAGTTTCCCGGCACAAACATACTGGCGATGGGAGTTGTACACCGATAATTTCATCTACATGAGTTTGTAAAATGACAAATTTGTACTTTATTACTTCTGCATCAGTAGAGCTTTTAGTCGATCATCTAAAGCTGTTTCTGGCTTAATGACATGAGACAATCTGCAGCACTGTATTTAATAAATGCTTTTTACATTTCAAGAATATTTTTCTGTTGTGACTCTTAAACCTGTTTTGTGCATTTTCATATCCTGAGCATGGAGTATCATTTAACTGCCATCCACTCATCATAGTCCCAGAGCCGTCCCCATCCCAGCTTTTAAATAAACTCATCCTGTTGTCTGCCCTAAACAGGCTTTTAAACAAACTAATGGTGCCCAAAGGGACGCAGGTGGCGCTGTTGGTTAAACCATAGAGCCTAGGACTTGCCGATCAGAAGGTTGGCGGTTCGGATCCCCGTGACGGGTGAGCTCCTGTTGCTTGGTTCCTGCTCCTGCCAACCTAGCAGTTCAAAAGCACATC
Source organism: Podarcis vaucheri (assembly GCF_965113315.1). Taxonomy (NCBI): domain Eukaryota; kingdom Metazoa; phylum Chordata; class Lepidosauria; order Squamata; family Lacertidae; genus Podarcis; species Podarcis vaucheri. The sequence goes on from NC_138766.1 coordinate 10,859,070, forward strand.
AAAGTGCAAGTAGATAAATAGGTACCGCTCTGGCGGGAAGGTAAACGGCGTTTCCGTGTGCTGCTCTGGTTCGCCAGAAGCCGCTTAGTCATGCTGGCCACATGACCCGGAAGTTGTACGCCGGCTCCCTTGGCCAATAAAGCAAGATGAGCGCCGCAACCCCAGAGTCGGTCATGACTGGACCTAATGGTCAGGGGTCCCTTTACCTTTACCTAATGTTTGCACAAAGAGGGGACAAAACATGTTTTTGGATGTCTCATCCATACAGTAATATTGCTACCAAAAAGAAAAAAATACACACACACTCTGCAAAGCCTTGGTTAACCGAGTTCTTCATTTTAAACGAGACAGTTTCTTATTTGTGCGGTTTGTAATACAAGTCCCCTTTAACATGAACATTTTTGTAACCTAGGCAATAACACGTGTGATTAAAATTCTTGTTATTTTAATGAGGAAAACATTCCTACAATGTGCTGGGTAAAGCAGCAGCCAGCTAGTTGCATGTAGGAATTCCCCCAATGGAAGTTTGCTTGTTGTTGATTTTTCTACACAAAATACTGTCAAATGCGGAGACAAGTTAATTATGGAGCAGAGACAGCATGAGGCCACAGAGAAACGGCTATTACAGCTCTTGTAATTGCTGTTGTATCCACAGGTTTTTAAACCATGGCTGCCCTCAGCAACTTTATAGGCCTCCTTTGGGGTAAGACACACCTAAACACACACACACACACACACCAGGTGGGGGAATCTTCCTTCTTTCGTGTTACGAAAGTCTGTCTTTCTGATTTCCACTCCACCCCAAATAAAGCCAATGAAAATCAAGTTAATTTGCCTTATTTGTTATTATTGAAGCATGCTTCTAGATAGCATGAAATGGGGAATGAAGTGCTTAACAGCAAATTTTATTTTTAAGTTTGAAATAGCAGTATAAATCTCTAAAATGTTTCAAAACATCAGGAAAAACTTTCTGACGGTAAGAGCTGTTAGACCATGGGTAGGCAAACTAAAGTCCAGGGGCCGGATGCGGCCCAATCGCCTTCTAAATCTGGCCTGCGGATGGTCCGGGAATCAGCGTGTTTTTACATGCGTAGAATGTGTGCTTCTATTTAAAATGCATCTCTGGGTTATTTGTGGGGCATAGGAATTCGTTCACCCCCCCAAAAAAAAAACATAGTCACTTTTTTTCTTGCCAGGCCAGGTTCTTCTCTGGACTTCCTCAGGTTGGTTCCTCAGCAGTGTGCCCAGCTGTGCATCTTGCAGGCAGCACCTCTTCCACAGCTTTGGGGGTGGGATGGGGGCCCTCCCCCCGGCAGCAGAGGCCTCAGCATTGCTCCGCAGCCAGCTGGGTAAGCTCTGGGCTGCTGGAAAGGCTTCTGTTCGTATCTAGAGGAAAGTTCCTAAGTCAAAGCACCTACTGAAGGTCTTAACTGGGATTGTACGTCGCTCCTGCCAACCTAGCAGTTTGAAAGCACGTCAAAGTGCAAGTAGATAAATAGGTACCACTCCGGCAAGAAGGTAAATGGCGTTTCCGTGCGCTGCTCTGGTTTGCCAGAAGCGGCTTAGTCATGCTGGCCACATGACCTGGAAGCTGTACGCCGGCTCCCTCGGCCAATAAAGCGAGATGAGTGCCGCAACCCCAGAATCGGTCACGACTGGACCTAATGGTCAAGGGTCCCTTTACCTTTATCTAGAGCCGTACGTATGTTGAGGTTCCATTGTATGGGAGGAGCAGAAGGTTTCTGAGATTGCTATGGCGGCCATGGGGAAACATGATGGTGACCCCAATCGTATAGAGTGCCCCAACCACTTTCAAGCTAGGATAGCTCAGTTGGTAGCGCCTGAGACTCTTAATCTCAGAGTTGTGGGTTTAAGCCCCATGTTGGGCAAAATAATGTAGCATTATGGGATGGGCACCACCTGCATTCTCATAAATACCAGAGAAGAGGGCTGGTGTCCTCAGGGTGAGTTGCAATGACTTTCAAAATGGACACTCTTTGCTATAAATGCTAAGAGTTGTGAGGATTAAAGGTTTTCTGATCAGGGCAGCGTTCTTCCAAAATACAGTGGTACCTCGGGTTACATACACTTCAGGTTACATACGCTTCAGGTTACAGACTCCGCTAACTCAGAAATAGTGCTTCAGGTTAAGAACGTTGCTTCAGGATGAGAACAGAAATCGTGCTGCGGCAGCGCGGCAGCAGCGGGAGGTCCCATTAGCTAAAGTGGTGCTTCAGGTTAAGAACTGTTTCAGGTTAAGAACGGACCTCCAGAACGAATTAAGTACGTAACCTGAAGTACCACTGTAGTGCAAACAGGAAAGGGGTGTCTGGTGCCATCACTCAATAAACATCTAGGGGCATGAAATGCCATGCCAGCTGTTCAAAACTTATGAATATGGAAAAAGCAAAGTAAGTCACATGCAAACAAACAAATCTCCCCTTCTCCCATTAATCTCCTTTTCTGGGATGGATCTCGTCACTGTCATCACCCACTCCGTCAATTGTTTTAATGAGTGCAAATTGTTCTCAGATAAAACCCAGTTTTTCTTTCTCCTAAACTAGTTTTCCATTTGCGGCAAAATTGGCAATCCTACTAGAAATAATGTGTGGGGCAAACCATCATAGAAATGTACACATGCTTGTAAATTCCAGGCTTTACTGTTGAAACAAACAGTAGTTAAGAAGTTAAATAAATTCTCTCTCTCTCATCATAGACACCTGCCAGGAGGAAGAGGCATGTGGAGGGAGCCCTGTTCTGTACCCCTTCAGATCCAAGATGGCACTTGCTCAGAAAATGGGGGCAAAATATTCAGAAATATGGAATATACTATGGTTGAGTGATCCCTCTCTTCCTTTCCCATACGGTTCCCTACCATGACCTTAGAATCACAGAATCATAGAGTTGTGGAAGGGACCACAAGGGTCACCTGTTGTTGTTTAGTCATGTCCGCCTCTTCGTGACCCCCATGGACCAGAGCACACCAGGCATTCCTGTCTTCCACTGCCTCCCGCAGTTTGGTCAGACTCATGTTGGTATCTTCGAGAACACTGTCCAACCATCTCGTCCTCTGTTGTGCCCTTCTGCTTGTGCCCTCAATCTTTCCCAGCATCAGGATCTTTTCCAGGGAGTCTTCTCTTCTCATGAGGTGGCCAAAGTATTGGAGCCTAAGCTTCAGGATCTGTCCTTCCAGTGAGCACTCAGGGCTGATTTCCTTCAGAATGGATGCGTTTGATCTTCTTGCAGTCCATGGGACTCTCAAGAGTCTCCTCCAGCACCATAATTCAAAAGCATCAATTCTTCGGCGATCAGCCTTCTTTATGGTCCAGCTCTTACTTCCATACATCACTACTAGGAAAGCCATAGCTTTAACTTTAGGGCCTTTGTTGGCAAGGTGATGTCTCTGCTTTTTAAAATGCTGTCATCTAGTCCAGTCCAATTCCTGCAATGCAAGAATCTCTTGCCCAATGTTAAGAGTCTCCTGGCTGAGCTACTTGTTTTCTTCTCCTTCCACCTCTTTGATTCTTTTCATTGACTCATCATCACCATGACCCCAGGTTCCTACCTCCTCCTTCCTTTTATTTACAATTATGCTGAAGCTCCTCGCCCCCTGGTTTGTGTGTTTGTGCATGGCAACATCAATGGTTGCCATGTAGCAATGGTCACCGACTCAGGCTACTTTAAAGGGAGATTAGAAAAATTAGTGGGAGGCAGGGCCATCAATAGCTACTAGTCATGGGAGCTGCCTGCTACCTGCAGTATCAGAGGTGGCATGCCTCTGAAGACCGGTGGCTGGGAAACATGGAGAACATTTCTATTGCACACTCTCCTAAAGGCCTTTTGTTGCTCACTGTGTTGCTCTGATATTATTATTATTATTATTATTATTATTATTATTATTATTATTATTATTATTATTATTATTATTTACAGTGGTACCTCAGGTTAAGTACTTAATTGGTTCCGGAGGTCCTTACTTAACCTGAAACTCTTCTTAACCTGAAGCACCACTTTAGCTAATGGGGCCTCCTGCTGCCGCCGCACCACTGGAGCCCAATTTCTGTTCTTATCCTGAAGCAAAGTTCTTAACCTGAAGCACTATTTCTGGGTTAGCGGAGTCTGTAACCTGAAGCGGTATGTAACCTGAAACGTCTGTAACCTGAGGTACCACTGTATTCTTATTCTTATTATTATTGAATTATAGCCCACATATTTCATTCACGGGACTCAAGGCAGCTTACAGATCCGGAGTTCAGGAGAAAGAGCCTCTGACTTACACTCCAAGCAAACTTGAGTCCTGTTCTGCAAACTGATGTAAGTGGGGGTGAAATTGCCTTTCTTTTTAGGAATTCAGTTCTGATTTCTCATGATTCCTTGACACCAATGAAAGCAATTAAAGTTAGGTCATGTAGAGCCCTTTCTCACAGCCTATTCTTATTCTAATACCCATTGTCCCAGAGCAAAGGAAGCAGGGAGATTTTTTTTTCCTTAGGAGAAAGCTTTGGGTAGCATCTAAAAGGTTATTGTTTTAATGCCACTTAAACGCAAAACTTCATGCAATGTAGGGATACACCATTGACTTTAGAAGACTCACATAACAAATATTTCCCTATGTGCACCAACTGTGAGCCTAACTAATCACCTCCTGATCCCTTGCCTGCTGTTTCATTGTCGTTCTGGGATTATGTAAAGTAGAAAGTGAAATAAAGTCATCCCTGATTCTGCATTTCAGTGGCAAGCAAGGTTATATTAGCAAGTAGGGTACTCTTGGTTGTCGGATAATTAAAAACAGGGCCACATTGTGAGCTCATCTGCATAACTCCTATATATAGGATCCCCAACATGGCACCATGCTGGAAGAGGATAGGAAAAGACTAGCAAGAAGGTGAATCTGTGGTGCTACCTAAAAGCGACAGGTTAGCAAGAACTCAAGTGTTGTGTCCTTTGAGTCTGTTGGGTGGAGTGCGACACTTGAACCCTTCCAAACTGCCAGAGCAGGGATATAAATAAAATAAATGCAGCTATAGTAGCAGCAATGAAAACAGCATAGGGAACAAACATTCCAGTGAAAGAGGTGGGCTCGGGGAGGGGCGGAAGAGAAAGCGTTTCCACATCACAAAATTGTCAGCAGCTGCTTAAGCACAATTGGGAAAGAGAGTGTCAAACCAGTCAGAACGCCAGAATGATGTACATCAAGGTTTTGTTTGTTTAGTTAGAAGCAACCCTGTTCCACAGGGAACGATAAAAAATTTATACCAAGTATGGTCTGACAAAACAAAAGAGACCCCAGTACAAAAAGGGTAGCTCTGCCTTATACCCTTGACATTTCCACAACACATAGAAATAGGTTCTAAGAGAGCATAAAAAGTTTGTGCTTTCGAACCCAAGGGCACCATTAAAGCAGAGCTCAAAAGGAATCTGATAAATAAATGAAAAAGGTGTTAAAATTCCACACTGATGAAAGGTGAGAGAAAGGATGCAAATTGCAAGTGCATTTCAGTGCCAGACGGAGAAACTAATACTTTGTCCTGTTGGATGTACGTGAAATATTCTGCAGTACTGAAATGGTCCAAGGGGGATGGCATTATGTTAATGTTTCCAAAATGGCCCGTCTCACAGTAGTGCGGCAACAATGTTCAGCGCAGAAAGTAACTTACAGGGACCCGGCAATCATCATTCTGCTTTCATGCGGAGATCCAAAAAGTGTTGTCCTTTAACTGGTTTGATGACATTTCTTTAACAATTTATTTTAAAAATGAACACTGTGTTGTGATTTGACCTGCAGGCTGATCTGGTAGTAACTCCTATTATAATGATCTTCCGCCCATGGGATCGCCACAGATCCATTTAATTCTTATCTATCTGGGAAGCACTAACAGGAAAACAGAGGCTTCCTTGTGCACACCCAAAGGATCTACATGCTGTCAAGGCAGTGCACATATCTTCGTTAGCAAATTGCAAAATGACACTCATATTTTGTCTCCTCGCCACTTGATTAATGTGTCTTTTTGGATTTTTTTTAGTAAAGTTAAGCACTTGAACCCTAGTTGCTATATGCATGCACATATTGGGGATATAGGATTTGAAGGGGAAGTCCCCCCAACTTTCTCTTTAAAAAGGATATAAGAGAAGGTTAAAGGTAAAGGTAAAGGATTCCTGGATAGTTAAGTCCAGGACTATGGCGACTATGGAGTTGCGGCGCTCATCTCGCTTTCAAGCCAAGAGAGCCGACGTTTGTCCACAGACAGCTTTCCGGGTCATGTGGCCAGCCTGATTAAACTGCTTCTGGTGCAACAGAACACCATGATGGAAACCAGAGCACACAGAAACGCCGTTTACCTTCCCGCCACAGTGGTACCTATTTATCTACTTGCACTGGTGCACTTTTGAATTGCTAGGTTGGCAGAAGCTGGGACAGAGCAACGGGAGCTCATCCCATAGCGGGGATTCAAACCACCGACCTTCTGATTGGCAAGTCCAAGAGGCTCTGTGCTTTAGACCACAGCGCTTCCCGCATCCCATAGGGATATAAGATACCACAAGAGAGCTTGATTATTCTTTGGATTTTGCCCTTCTCCAAATGCTGACTCAAAAAGTCCCTTGCATATCCTGATATAAAATACATATCAAGTACATATTTTGTGATATATACTGTCAGGGGCTCAGGAACAGAGGTACAGGGGAGAGAGGAGATGGAGAGCGAAGGGGAAGCATCTGAGGGCAGCGTAGGGGAGTATGACAGTGACCCGAGAGATTCCATGAGCTTCTCCAGCGAATCAGAAGATTCCCAGAAGGAGGCGCCGATGGTCAGGGCAAGGGGGGTCCCAGGGGAGACACACCAGAAACAAGGGGCCAGCGGGGACTCCCAAAGCAGCAGCGGGAGATCAGGACCAGCTTCCCCACCAGAGCGTAGTGGGGGGGAAGAGTCCCATGTGTCAGGGCCAGCGTCTCCTCCAGCAGGGAAAGAAGATGAGTCAGGGCTGACCACGCCTCCTTCGGAGAGTGGGGGAACGGAGGGGAGGTCAGGTCCAGCTAGCCTCCCCGAAGGGGGAAGCAGTGACAGGAGCAGTGTAACGGTCAGGAGGAAGGTTGCCGGCTGGGCGCGCGCGCCAAGTTCGAATGTACAGGCGTGCGGGACAGCAGAAAACCCAGATTGGGAACCAGGTCCTAAAGCCCGCCGGAGGCAGGGGGAAGACTCAGGGGACTCAGCGTCAGAAGAGTCTAGGAAGGGCGAGACCCCAGCGGACAGGCGGACCCAGAGGAGGAAAGAGCAAAGGAAGAGGTGGAGCAAGGCTAGAGTCTTAAACTGGTGTCTGGGGGGAGGAGACTCAGACGGAGCTTCGGCGGTCTAGAGTTTCAGACGTAGAGCTGCACGCTGCGGCTTGGAAAGTGAAACTGAACTTCAATAAAAACTTTTGTATATAACAAAGAACTGGCGTTGGTCCTCTGTGAGCTGGGACCTCGGGCAGCTCTGACATATACTTATTTTGATATATTTATGAAAAGGTATCTAAATATGAAATGTGATACAATTTAAAAAATAATAATTGCATATTCATGGGGAAATTGATGAAGTGGTGGTGATGATGAGACACTACAGGGGCTGGGGGGCTGCTAGAGGAGCCAAAATTGGTTCAAGCCAACTGCACTGGTCACTTGAAAAACAAGTCTAAAGATATAACATCTATGGCAAAGTGGAGCGTCTCCACCTCCATTGTTTTTCCTGGACACTGAGGTCCAGCGCCGAGGGCCTTCTGGCAGTTCCCTCACTGTGAGAAGCCAAGTTACAGGGAACCAGGCAGAGGGCCTTCTCGGTGGTGGCGCCTGCCCTGTGGAACGCCCTCCCAGCAGATGTCAAAGCAATAAACAACTATTTTACTTTTAAAAGTCATCTGAAGGCAGCCCTCTTTAGGGAAGTTTTTAATGTTTGAAGGTGTACTGTTTTTAATATTCAGTTGGAAGCCGCCCAGAGTGGCTGGGGAAACCCAGCCAGATGGGCGGGGTATAAATAATAAATTATTATTATTATTATTATTATTATTATTATTATTATTATTATTATTATTATTATTATTATTATTATTAAAATATTGCCACCACCCCACTCTTTCTGTAAGGTCACAGTCAGGATATGTATGTATGTGTGTGTATATATAACAAAATACTTCTCTAACAGGCATAATAAACCATAATTAGGGATTCTGCGTTTCTTCTGCTTACAATTTGGAAATGCATTTTTATATTTATTTATTTTTACTGGTGTGGCCCAGTGCCTCAAATGGGCACCAGGCTTGTAAACATTACCATTAGATCTGCAAAAGCCAGACAGACCCGTTCACTCGTGAGCCACCTTGCAACAAAAAGGAAGTTTGTGCCGCAGGCGAGAAGGATTCCGATCTACGCTATACTGTTTGAGATGTCTGTGCTTTTGAACGGGGAGTACAATTTGCAATCAAACTTGGTGCAGATAACAGAGCTCAGTCAGAGCAAACATGGCATCTCCTTCTTGTAGTTAAGTGTCCCAAACTTGCAGCAATAGTGTGTGGGAAGGCAGAAATAAAAGGCTTGTTTCTGCACAGATCCCTCACAGTAATCGGTGTCTTGAAGCCAGATAGCCAATGGCAGTGACATTTGAACGGCATGTCCTCTCTAAGCTTAGCTGGCTTGGTAGCACATATCTGCGAGTGCTTAGCCATGTTAACATAAACCCTCATTAGCTAGGATTAGGCAGGAAACAGTGACAAACAGGATGGACACCCAACTCTCTGAGGAACCAACTGAGGCACTGCATGCTTATTATCCTTTTAAATTACTTTAAGATTCAGGGAAAGGATCTCACTGTATGTCTATATGATTACAGGGTAACATTGTGTGTGTGCATATATCTATATCTATATGGTAACCTATTTCATAACTGTTTTTCAACGTTCTCCAGTTTGAGCAGATGCTAGGATATTTGTTCTACATCTGTCCGCTGAGAATATACCAAAGTGGAAAGCAGTTGGGTTGGCATTTTGCTCTTTTTCACAAAACAAGCATTCAAGAATTGTACCTGTCCACTGCACAGACAATAACATTTTGTTTGACTTTCCCAGTGCAGGCAACATGGATGAAATGTCAGAAGGGAATCTGAATAGTTACAGCACCTCATGCAAGTAGCCTCGTACACAAGCCACAGTTTGCCCACTTCTGTGACATTTTGTGATATACAGTGGTACCTCGGGTTACATCCGCTTCAGGTTACAGACTCTGCTAACCCAGAAATAGTACCTCGGGTTAAGAACTTTGCTTCAGGATGAGAACAGAAATTGTACTCCGGCGGCGTGGCAGCAGCAGGAGGCCCCATTAGCTAAAGTGGTGCTTCAGGTTAAGAACAGTTTCAGGTTAAGAATGGACCTCCAGAATGAATTAAGTACTCAACCTGAGGTGCCACTGTTTTTTTTAAATACATACACAAAAATCCACATGTATTTTATGGTGTCTGATTGGTCACTGTGAGAACAGGATGATGGACTTGATGAGTCGCTTGCTTGTTCTTTATTTATTACATATTTATTACCTTTATATATTTATTACCTTTTCCTTCAAAGAGCTCAAGGTGGTATTCCTGGTGCTCCCCTCTGCATTTTATCTCCACACTCATCCAGTGATGTAGGTTAGGGTGAAAGTCAGTAGCTGGCCCAAGGTCACCCAGTGAATGGGGATTCAAACACTGGTAAAAAAAAATGCACTTGGGCAAAAAAAATGAGAGGCACAAATACAAGATGGGTGACACCTGGCTTGAGAGCAGTACACGTGAAAAGGATCTAGGAGTCTTGGTTGACCACAAACTTGACATGAGCCAAGAGTGTGACGCGGCAGCTAAAAAAGCCAATGCAATTCTGGGCTGCATCAATAGGAGTATAGCATCTAGATCAAGGGAAGTAATAGTGCCACTGTATTCTGCTCTGGTCAGACCTCACCTGGAGTACTGTGTCCAGTTCTGGGCACCACAATTCAAGAAGGACACTGACAAACTGGAACATGTCCAGAGGAGGGCAACCAAAATGGTCAAAGGCCTGGAAACGATGCCTTATGAGGAACGGCTAAGGGAGCTGGGCATGTTTAGCCTGGAGAAGAGGAAGTTAAGGGGTGATATGATAGCCATGTTCAAATATATAAAAGGATGTCATATAGAGGAGGGAGAAAGGTTGTTTTCTGCTGCTCCAGAGAAGCGGACACGGAGCAATGGATCCAAACTACAAGAAAGAAGATTCCACCTAAACATTAGGAAGAACTTCCTGACAGTAAGAGCTGTTCGACAGTGGAATTTGCTGGCAAGGAGTGTGGTGGAGTCTCCTACTTTGGAGGTCTTTAAGCAGAGGCTTGACAACCATATGTCAGGAGTGCTCTGATGGTGTTTCCTGCTTGGCAGGGGGTTGGACTCGATGGCCCTTGTGGTCTCTTCCAACTCTATGATTCTATGATTCTATGGTCTCTCAGGTTGTAGTCCTACACTCTAACCATTAAGGTAATGGACCCCTGGATGGTTAAGTCCAGTCAAAGGTGACTATGGGGTGTGGCGCTCATCTCGCTTTCAGGCTAAGGGAGCCAGCGTTTGTCCACAGACAGCTTTCCGGGTCATGTAGCTAGCAAGACTATACCACTTCTGGTGCAACAGAACACCGTGACGGAAACCAGAGCACATAGAAATGCCATTTACCTTCCTGCTGCAGTGGTACATATTTATCTACCTGCGCTGGTGTGCTTTCGAACTGCTAGGTTGGCAGAAGCTGGGACAGAGCAACGGGAGCTCACTCCATCACATGGATTCGAACCACCGACCTTCTGATCGGCAAGCCCAAGAGGCTCAGTGGTTCAGACCACAGCACCACCCGCATCCCACATTCTTATGTTATAGCTCTCACATTGTTATGTTATGTTCTTATGTAACATTCTTAGTGTACATTACTCCAGTTTACACATCTGTGCAAACCCAAACATGATGCATCTTTTCAGCTAATAAGATCCATTTTTTCTATGCATTTATGGTTGTCGATGGAGAACTGTATCACTAAATTCAGAAAAGTGCAAATTTCAAACAATCCCTGTGTTTTTGTTTCATGTATTTCTTTGGAAAAGCTCAAATTGGGGAGGTTTGCATTAAAATGTGAGCCAAATTAACTCCTCCCCTATCCTGTCTTTTAACACGTGATAATCACGAGCCAATTCACAGGAATTGCCTTTTGTCTTGGACCAGATGGTTATTTAGCTAATTAGCTATTTTGCCATCCACTTGTGATGAAAACCATATGGCAGGTAAATCTGGTAAAAGAATCCAACACGTGAGCAATTTCCCTTATCGCCACCCATGGCAAGCCAGCACAACTGGTAGCCTGCCCAGCCGAACACAACACACCATTATCACTGGCCAGGTTTAGAGTTGAACCAAAGTGATATGGGCAAACTGGGAGCACCCATCTCAATGTAATTTTGGAAGCCTCTGGTTGACCCCTGATGTAGTTTCAGGGGAGGTGGTTCCTACCTCTTTCTCCCTTCCTTTTGCAGCTTTCAAAGGTGCTGGATCTGCTGGCAGCTTTAGCAGCATAGCAGCAGCAGCACCACCAATGCTTTGACCACTTCCTGCCTTTGTTCCTTCCCAGAGAAGGATGCCAACATGCCCATGCTACCAGAATGCTCAGCTGTTAAAAGTTAGAAAAGGGTAATGGTAAAGGTACAGCACCACTGGATGGTTAAGTGCATTCAAAGGTGACTATGGGGTTGCGCCGTTCATCTTGCTTTTAGGCCAAGGGAGCCGGAATTTGTCCGCAGACAGCTTTCCGGGCCATGTGGCCAGCATGACTAAACTGCTTATGGCGCAATGGAACACCGTGACGGAAACCAAAGCACACAGAAACGCTGTTTATCATCCCGCTGCAGTGGTACCTATTTATCTACTTGCACTGGTGTGCTTTCGAGAGAGCCAGTGTGGTGTAGTGGTTAAGAGCGGTAGACTCGTAATCTGGGGAACCGGGTTCGCGTCTCTGCTCCTCCACATGCAGCTGCTGGGTGACCTTGAGCTAGTCTCTCAGCTCCACTCACTTCATAGAGTGTTTGTTGTGGCGGAGGAAGGGAAAGGAGAATGTTAGCCACTTTGAGACTCCTTTGGGTAGTGATAAAGCAGGCTATCAAATCCAAACTCTTCTTCTTCTTCTTCGAACTGCAAGGTTGGCAGGAGCTGGGACAGAGCAACGGGAGCTTACTCCATTGTAGGGATTTGAACCACCGAGCTTCCGACTGGCAAGCCCAAGAGGCTCAGTGGTTCAGACCACAGCACCATCCACATCCCTAAAAGTTAGAAGAAAAAAAGTGGGAGAAAGGTATGTTCCCTTATGAGGAACGGCTAAGGGAGCTGGGCATGTTTAGCCTGGAGAAGAGGAGGTTAAGGGGTGATATGATAGCCATGTTCAAATATATAAAAGGATGTCACATAGAGGAGGGAGAAAGGTTGTTTTCTGCTGCTCCGGAGAAGTGGACACGGAGCAATGGATCCAAACTACAAGAAAGAAGATTCCACCTAAACATTAGGAAGAACTTCCTGACAGTAAGAGCTGTTCGACAGTGGAATTTGCTGCCAAGGAGTGTGGTGGAGTCTCCTTCTTTGGAGGTCTTTAAGCAGAGGCTTGACAACCATATGTCAGGAGTGCTCTGATGGTGTTTCCTGCTTGGCAGGGGGTTGGACTCGATGGCCCTTGTGGTCTCTTCCAACTCTATGATTTTATGATTCTATGATTCTATTCCCTGGCACTTTGGTAAGCCCTTTCCCTCTAATTCATTTGTTTGTTTCTGGCTCTGCCCCCAAAATGCTCCAACTGCAACCCTGTAAACTCCCCCAAGTAAAATAAAACGAAACTAGTCTTTACGACCTAAGCAGTTTCAGGCTGACTGTAAACATAAACACCTGAGGGTTGTATTTTAAGGTTACCAGATGTCCCCGTTTCCCGAGGACAGTCCCCGGATTTACAAATCAGTCCCCTGACAAAATCCTATCATTCCTACTGAAGTTGAAAAGTGTCCCTGGATTTGTTGAAAAAAATCTGGTAACCTTATTGTATTTGGCGTAGTGCTAAGGTAAATGAAATTGTATATAATAAATTGTTGACTGAGTTTGGAGGTTGTGGCCCTGTAGTGGCTGTTGGGTGAGACGATAGTACCTTTTGGCGCTGTGGGTTAAACCACAGAGCATAGGGCTTGCCAATCAGAAGGTCGGCGGTTCGAATCCCTGCGACAGGGTGAACTCCTGTTGCTCGGTCCCTGCTCCTGCCAACCTAGCAGTTCGAAAGCACGTCAAAGTGCAAGTAGATAAATAGGTACCACTCCAGCGGGAAGGTAAACAGCATTTCCGTGTGCTGCTCTGGTTTTGCCAGAAGCGGCTCAGTCATGCTGACCACATGACCCGGAAGCTGTACGCCAGCTCCCTCAGCCAGTAAAGTGAGATGAGTGCCGCAACCCCAGTCCTCCATGACTGGACCTAATGGTCAGGGGTCCCTTTACCTTTAAACTCTTGTCACTGGTGCTGTTGTGACCTACTGGGAAGGACAGGGAGAGAGGGCAAGGAGCAATGAGACTGGTGTGTTGCAAACACACCTACAAGAGTGTCAGATTGGCTTTGCTGATGTGTTGGCACTGCAGCAACCTCACTGTCGCCTCACTGCTCTACCAATATTTTTTCCTTTTACTTTTTATTGTTACTCACTTTATTTTGCCCAAGGCAACCCAAACTGCAGTGGCACAGATGACAAGTCAGGTAAACATTCCCACTGTTGTATACCACAGTCTCCAAACCCAGTCTTGTCCCTCCCTGCCTTGTCAGCTTCTAACAACATCACGGCAGCTATGCTGGCAAAGTGGTTCAGGAGAGGGAGATGATCAGAGGTGCGCAGAAATGGTCCTTTGGAGAACTGAATCGGATAACAAACAAAAATGTTCCTTGATTTGTAATTTCCAAATGCACAAATAGTAGTCAGGAAGATGTTTGCTTTATTGGCTCCTATAACCATTGCTTGGGAAAGCCATTTTTTTGTGGGAGGAAGGGGACTTAGAAATGACTTACTGTTCTAAAAAAGAAAAAGAAAAACATTCTTTCTGACATTTGTTTTATTTGATTATTTTAAATATTGTGCATGGAGGACTCAAGGGGGCTCCCAGCGATGACAAAATACAACCACAACTGCCACAAAACATTCCTAAACTTTAATTTCTGAACTTTAAGGTAACAGCGTAGGATGATTTCTCATATTATTATCAGTGTGGCAGCAGAAAAACATTTGCTTCGGGAGGAACAAATGTATGCAGGGGGGAAAATCTCTCTTCCTCCCTCCTAAAAAAATTCCACACCAACATATATATTTTTAAAAAGTAGCTTCCTCCAACGAATGATGTGGTTGATATCCTCTGAACCAGATCACACTGACTGCATGTTAATTACTTTAGCTGAGTAGTACGTGTTGAAACAGTGTTGAAACAGTTGCTGTTTCTTGCTTTACCTAAACTGACAGAAGGTCAATTTGCAAATCCAATATGAAAGTTCTGAGCACTTACGTATTTGTCGACAATAGTAAATATAAGTAACCTTTTGCCTATCACAGAGTTGCCCCTAAAGACATTGCGGGTTAAGAGTGATTAAATTCGCCTATGCATGCATAATACGGCACGCTTTGCATAAATGATAATAAATAATTGCTGCATATAAATAATTCATGCTTTTATTTATTTATTTTTTCCCAGGAAGAAAGGGAAAGAAAGAAAGAAATAACTTGAATGCTTCAGCATGGCTTAAACAAAGGGTAAAAAAGTACAATCCAAGGAACGGGTTAAATGACCGTACAGAAGCGGGAGAGAGAAAAGACAACATCTCAGGCAGTTGAGACTCTTGTATGCAGCCTCTATTTCTTTTTTATATCTTCCTTGATAGCATATTATACTGCCAACTTGTCCTTAAGCATTGTGCAATACATATTGAACACAATACCATAAAAAACAATGGAAGTAATAAACGCCACATATCTGTTCTGAATGAGGAGAAAGTGAAACGGGAGCAGTGCCAGATTTACGTATAAGCTAAACAAGCTATAGCTTAGGGCCCCACACTCTTGGGGGCCCCCAAAAAAAATTAAAGGGGAAAAAACTGGATGTACATTTCCAAAATATAAGATAAAAAACAACAGTATTTTGTGCTATGTAGGCTCCTGTGATGTAAGTAATGGGCCCTGTCTGCTAGCCTGCTCCCTAAAATATCACTGGTTTGCTCATTTCTATATATAGGGTTGTATTTCACTATTGATATACTTCTTAATTATATTTCAGTTCAACAATTACTTTGATCAAATACGTATTTTGTTATGTGCACATGGCTTTAGATACTTATTAAAGGTAAAGGTACCCCTGCCCGTACGGGCCAGTCGTGTCCGACTCTGGGGTTGCATGCTCATCTCGCTCTAAAGGCCGTGAGCTGGTGCCGTCCGAAGACACTTCCGGGTCACGTGGCCAGTGTGACAAAGCTGCTCTGGGGAGCCAGCACCAGCGCAGCGCACGGAAACGCCATTTACCTTCCCGCTATAAAGCAGCCCCTATTTATCTACTTGCACTTAGGGGTGCTTTCGAACTGCTAGGTGGGCAGGAGCTGGGACCGAAAGACGGGAGCTCACCCCGCCGCGGGGATTCGAACCACCGACCATACGATCGGCAAGTCCTAGGCACTGAGGTTTTACCCACAGCGCCACCCGCGTCCCAGGTATACCTATTAGGTACCTATTAGGTCCATAAATTACCATATACCATATATTCATCACAAAAAAGCGACAATTTGTTGTTGACAAAGGACAGCTGGACATATAAAGGGCCCCATTACTTTCAGTAGCTTAGGGCCTCATCAAACCTAAATCCGGATCTCCAAGGGAGCTATATACTCACATATAATACTTTGTTTCAGGGTAAACCTAGGGCCAGATCCATTAGGAAGGCCTTCTCTGAAATGAATGGGTGTTGCACAAGTGTCAGTGCACAGCTCCTGTTCATTCAAAGGGGGTTGGGGGCCCTTGCTGGAAGACTTCCCAGTGGATTCCGCCCCTAATCTTCATCAGCAGGTTCCCCCGCCACCGCCGGTACAACACAGAGACCTATATCTCCCTCCAGCTATGCCAGGTTTGCTGGCTCAATGAATTAGTCATTAAGTAACAATGGTTAAGTGCTTGCATATCAAGCAGCAGCATTTTTTATTAATAACGAAACCTAAAGCAAGAGGGTTTAATACCATATTCTCCTCTGCCAAGCATGCTCAAGCGACAATAATCAAGAGCCCAAGGAGGAATTTATCGTTGCTGAAATATATTTTTGTTAAACACACGGTGAATATACATACACAGAGAGAGAGAGAGAGAGAGAAAAGTTCAATTCTCTACCAGCATGTGCACGGATATTCACTACACACCAATGTTGGATCAGGTGGTAAAACCTTGGAGACATTATGGCTGGGCGGAGAGAAACTGCCGCTGGGATGCCAAAACTGGTGGCAACTGTAACCTATAGCCCAGCCATTCACCTCTGAAATAGTTAAGCAGAAAATTTGTGCATGTAACTTAACCATCCATTATCTTCTCCCCTGATCTCTTTTCAATTACTAGATTCAACCGAAGGAACCAATGCGTTGTGAATGACACAATCAGAAGCTTTTGCAGGTTGTTGGTTTTTTTTAACTGCCTCTCCAATTCTGGGGTGACGTAATATTTTTGTTGGCAAGGGTCCCTGTGCTCAACGTACATCATCACTAACTTATTAGGACTTGAGGCAATTAGCTGAAACAAACAGAAGAGACAAGATCTGTATTGAGCCATAGAAATTAGGGGAATAAATAGCCCATGGCACTCCATTATTTGAAAGCCGCATCAAAGCTCAGGCATTGGGTTTGGTTTAAAGAAAGGTGCACATTGTTTTCATGTAACATCTATACATTACTCCATTATTTTCCTACTGATTCAGGTTACAGGAAAAAAATGTGGTGGTATAATAAGGCAGCCGAAAGAACTTTTCAGTTTTCATCTCAATGCTCTATGAAGTGCATTGCATGAATGGCTAAGGATTAAAAATCCAATTAGATCTTCCCTTGACATGGGAAGTCAGATGGGGAATTTTGAGAGACACATTGAAAGCACTGTGTAATTAATAAATGTGGATGTGGTAACATGTGTCACAAAGGTTGGGGACGACGACTGACATTTGTGGATCCTCACAGTTGCTTTCAGGGATAGAATTCATTTCTTGAATGGGATTGATCCAGCCCTTATATGTGATATCTTAGAAATGTAAGGGCATACTCTTGCACTTACCTCCGTTGTGGGAGAGGGACCGCCTCACAACTTTTATCTGGTGCCTGGAATTGACTAGGCCATACCTCAGATATTGTGACTGGAAGCAGGAAGTGGCTGGAATTGGTAGCACACAGTTTCCTGCCCCAGATCTATCAAGAATTGCTTGGTCACAAAGTCTGAGAACTATGGAAATATTATGTATCTGTCCGGCCATCCCTCATTTCCTTAGAACTCCTAGTTCATATCATGAGGTTGTGAGGATAACCCCAGCCACCCACACCCACACCCACACCCACACCCAGAGAGAGAGAGAGAGAGAGAGAGAGAGAGAGAGAGAGAGAGAGATTATGGGATGCCAGAAGATACTCCACAAGCCACAACAATTTGATCACTTGCCCTGGACAGCGAGATGCCTTGCTGCAAATCATGTGCACCTGGCCTGTTGCATGCTGTTGTTTAGTCATTTAGTCGTGTCCGACTCTTCGTGACCCCATGGACCAGAGCACGCCAGGCACTCCTGTCTTCTACTGCCTCCTGCAGTTTGGTCAAACTCATGTTGGTAGCTTCGAGAACACTGTCCAACCATCTCGTCCTCTGTCTTCCCCTTCTCCTTGTGCCCTCCATCCTTCCCAACATCAGGGTCTTTTCCAGGGAGTCTTCTCTTCTCATGAGGTGGCCAAAGTATTGGAGCCTCAGCTTCAGGATCTGTCCTTCCAGTGAGCACACAGGGCTGATTTCCTTCAGAATGGATCGGTTTGATCTTCTTGCAATCCATGGGACTCTCAAGAGTCTCCTCCAGCACCATAATTCAAAAGCATCAATTCTTTGGCAATCAGCCTTCTTTATGGTCCAGCTCTCAGTTCCATACATCACTACTGAGAATAGTAGGTTTACTCAGGGTAAATTTGTAGTTGGCTACCACCCATATATTCTATTTGTTGAGACATATAAAAATCCTCCCTTGGAGTAAATAGAATAGTTATTAGGAATACATAGAATTGTAGCGTTGGAAGGGACCCTGTGGAAAATCTAGTCCAATTCCCTTCCATGCAGGAATATTCAACTGTCCCATACTAGGATCGAACCTGCAATCTTTGTGTTATCAGCACCACGCTCTATTCAACGGAGCTAACCATTGCTCACCTCCTAATATTAAAGATTGTAACCAACCATGCAGCCGCTCAAATCTTCTGTCCTTTTAAAAAATATTGTTGTTGATGATTAATACATTAAATCAACAACACTTCCCATGTCACCCCCAAGCGATTTACAGTGTAATCACAAATGTAAAGCAATTACAGTGGTACCTCTGGATGCAAATGAGATCCGTTCCGGAGCCCCATACACATCCTGAGTAGTGGGTAACCCAGGACTGTGCATCTGCACATGCGCGGATCGCGGTTTGCAGCTTCCGCGCATGAGCGTGACGTCATTTTGAGCGTCTGCGCATGCGCGAGTAGCAAAACCCGGAAGTAACGCGCTCCATTACTTCCGAGTCGTCGCGGAGCACAACCCGAAAATACTTAACCTGAAGCTACTTCAACCCGAGGTATGACTGTATAAATATAGAAAGTTTAAAGCAACAACACATATATAAAATGAATCCAAACCCAAGACAGATACTGTAATGGGTATGAATCACTCATGCGTAAACTGGTGCCTTTCTCGGTTAATTTGCCTTGTTAAACCTTTCTGACTGCACAGCCCCTTCTCATCGCGGCTGCCTCAGTCACTGGCAGAATCCGTCAGTGGGTGTTTCTTGGACCTCTTCCAACATAAAAGTTGTTTGACCCCCAGTCTCCTCCTCCTCTCACTGCGCGGGAGTCTTCTGCGCAGGGAAGGCGTGGGTAGCGGAGGACCTGGGCTCTCCTCACTGATGTCCAGTGAAGAGTCCTGGAGCCCTCTCTCCAATTCCCCCGTCTGCCCCCCTTTATCCCTAGTGTTGCGCTGACTGGCTTCCCCCTCTACTGAGCTGTTTCTCCCCCTGCTGCTGGGTCCTTCGCCAGCATCATCTGGGAGCCTCCCCTTCGCCTCTCGCTCCGATGTCAGTTCCCTGACAGATACCAACTCAGAGTGCTTCACTTTTGGCTGTGTTTTGCTCAGGGAAATTAATCAAACACACAGTCGAAAATGCATGTTAAGCTATACGATTCATGCAAGTGAAAGGTTTGATATATGGCCAGGATTAGTTGCTTGGTAATGTGTTACCCATCCTGACATGGTAAATATTACGCTCTAATTATTGAATGCGATGTGACTTTGGCCACATATGGTAGATATTACAAACTTTTAGAGGCAAAAGCTGCCTTGACTCCTGCCGTTAGGAGGGGGGAAAAGGATGACGTAGACGCCATCTCACATATGTTTGGCTCCTTGTGTTCTGGTTTACAAAATAATAGAAGGGATCCTAAACTGTACCATTTCCAGTTGGCGGGGGTGTAAGGCTACTGCATGCTTGGATGCTTCTCTGATAGAAATTTCGAGCACAAACAAAATGATTGCATAAGGGAGAAGACTTGGCTACGACTCTTCTCTGTGACATCTTCTCTGAACATATAAAGCTGGATTTCTTTTTAACGTGGACACGCTATCAGTCATGCACTCCGAAGTAGCATTGCCCAGAAATCATTTTACCACTTTGCCTGCTGTTTGTATGAATTAAGCCTTAGTCAGCACTCTGAAGCAGATATATTGATCGTATTATGTATGCAAGTCGTTCCCCTTTTTAATCGCACTAAACCTCTAACAGAGCAATCCCACGCACATCTACTCAGAAGGCAATTCCGTTGAGTTCGGTGGCTTTTACTCTCAGGTAAGCATAGGAGGGAAATTCAGTCTGGTTCACATTTTTAATACCAAATACCAACTTTGCACTTTCTCAAACAATACGCAAACCCAAACAGAAATATCCTTTGAAATTTGCACTTCTCCCTATTTGGCAATACACTTCTCCAACCTCCCAGAACTGTGTATATCGGAGGAAACATTTGAACAAAAGTGCAGTTATTTAAGGGTAGAAAACACTGAAATGTGTTATATTCGGGGAAAATGCTTGCAAGCAAATGTATGTATGAGGGAAAACTGCATACAAATATGTGTACCTTAGGGGCACAAAATGCTGATGAATTTTAATGAAGACAAATTTTGAAGCTGAGGTGGAAATATAGTGAACTGAACAAGGTCTGAAAATGGAGAAAATGAGAGAAACTGAAACCGGTAGATTTGTCCATCTGTATTTTCCCAAATTATTTATCTCATTTAAGTCCAAATTATTTATCTCATTTAATTTAATTTCTTTTGACAAAATTTACATGCCACTTAACTGTAGGTAAAACCTATACAGTGGTATCTCGGGTTAAGTGCTTAATTCGTTCCAGAGGTCCGCACTTAACCTGAAACTGTTCTTAACCTGAAGCACCACTTTAGCTAATGGGGCCTCCTGCTGCCACCGCGCCACCAGAGCACGATTTCTGTTCTCATCCTGAGGCAAAGTTCTTAACCCGAGGTACTATTTCTGGGTTAACAGAATCTGTAACCTGAAGCGTATGCAACCTGAAGCGTATGTAACTCGAGATACCACTGTACATTCAAAGAATATAAGACAGTAAAATTACAAGTACAAGTCAAAGTTAAGAACAAATTTTTAAAAAAATCAAAATAGAATGAAAAAACAGCCCTTCAGCTAAAATTGCAGATTAAAACGCATATCTGTGTAGGCTTTCTTAAACAATTTTTTTAATAGTGTGGTGCTGCCACAGTAAAAGAGTCTATTCCTTATACATGTGGAATGAATATTCTGTGGCATTCGTAATAGTGCCAGTGCCACAGAACAAGGCTTTGAAGTGGGCATATATGGGGTAAGGGAGTCCTTCAGGTAAACTGGTCCCAAGCTGTAAAGGCTTTTATATACTAATAGTAACACCTTGGACGTCGGTGCAAATCTCTGAGCAGGGCTATTATATACTGACAGGGTCTCAGCTCTGTCAACAACCTTGCTGCAGAATTCTGCACTAAGTGCCGATTCCAGACCAAATATAAGGGAATCTCCACATTAATAAGTGTGTTGAAGAAGGATCTCAATTAAATTTACATAATGATCAAAGGGCAATTTGTACTATTAAGTTCCATAGACTTTAATGGAATAAATTAAAGTGCATATACTTAATTCTCCTATTGAAATCAGTGAACACTCACCTTTGACTGGATATCGGCCTGTGGAAAAAATCGATCCATGCTTGTATGGTCTATGCACCAACTACACATGTTCAAACCTCAGAGAGAAGAGAAGCCTCTTTGTCTGACTATTAATGCATTTTTACCAAAAGTTCGTGCCTGTGTCCTCATTTGGCTCACAGCCAACCACTCTGCTTCCCTTCCCACTGTAAGATCCTCAGTTAATGTTAGAGGCATGTTGAGTTCGTAGCTTTCCTAATTTTCATATTCACCCCTCACTCTTCCGAAACAGGCGACAGTATATTTCTTCTAAATGATGATGATCATGCAAGACTAATCTACTCTCTTACCTCAAGTGCACAGCTGTTCAAGATAATACCAGGCTGGACAAAGACAATTTGACAGTTCTCCCTCCCTGTTTCTAGTTGTGTTTCTGTAGGCAAGAAATGAGTTTTCAAGTTGGGATGATGAGGCTGCCAACTTCCTTCTTACTGGCCCTGTTTTTGTTCCTTTCATCACCTCCGTGCTGGAAGAAGTGTCCCCAGCTTGATTTTTGCATGTCAGGCTGCTTTTAAAAGTACAGAAGGACAACTAAAAACTGTCAATCTCTGTGATCATAAATAATTGGCATTCTACATTGTATGATTAAGGCTGCAGCTAAAGGTAAAGGTAAAGGGACCCCTGACCATTAGGTCCAGTCATGGCCGACTCTGGGGTTGCGGCGCTCATCTCGCTTTATTGGCCGAGGGAGCCTGCATACAGCTTCCGGGTCATGTGGCCAGCATGACTAAGCCGCTTCTGGCAAACCAGAGCAGCGCACGGAAACACCGTTTACCTTCCCGTCAGAGCGGTACCTATTTATCTACTTGCATTTTGATGTGCTTTTGAACTGCTAGGTTGGCAGGAGCAGGGACCGAGCAACGGGAGCTCATCCCGTTGCGGGGATTCAAACCGCCGACCTTCTGATCCGCAAGTCCTAGGCTCTGTGGTTTAACCCACAGTGCCACCCGCGTCCCTTGGGTGCAGCTAAAAGGTAAAGGTAAAGGGACCCCTGACCACTAGGTCCAGTCGTGACCGACTCTGGGGTTGCGGTGCTCATCTCGCTTTATTGGCTGAGGGTGCCGGCATACAGCTTCCGGGTCATGTGGCCAGCATGACTAAGCCGCTTCTGGCAAACCAGAGCAGCGCACGGAAACACCGTTTACCTTTCCGCCGGAGGGGTACCTATTTATCTACTTGCATTTTGATGTGCTTTCGAACTGCTAGGTTGGCAGCTAGCAGCACCCAGTTTGACCTCCCCAGGACACAAGCCAGGGCAGTGTGTATGGAGGACCTGGGCTGCCCAGATGATAAGACCTACTCTCAGCCTTGCTGACGTGGTCCAAAGGAAATCAGAGCAATACGTATGGCACCAACTTGGCTGCAGGAGTTGCCAGAAGGAGGCATACAAGGCACCATCCAACCATCTTAGGGACTCCACTCCAGATTTGTGTAGGGTTCCTTAGCCTTTTTTCTCCTGAAGATGTCCTGCAAGGCAGCAGGTATGGATTTTTTCTTGCTCTTTCCTCCCAAAGCCAATCTCATGAATGAATATAGCCACAAGGCAAGGGTGATTTAGGACCAGTTTTTCTTCTCCTAGATGAGCTACCTGTTAGGATTTTTATCCATCTGTGCTGCTCCAGCAGTAGCACTATGTTTGGTTATACAGTGGTACCTCGGGTTAAGTACAGTGGTGCCTCGCAAGACGAAAATAATCCGTTCCACGAGTCTCTTCGTCTAGCGGTTTTTTCGTCTTGCGAAGCAACCCTATTAGCGGCTTAGCAGATTAGTGCTATTAGCAGTTTAGCGGATTAGCAGCTATTAAAGGCTTAGCGGCTTAGTGGCTAAAAGGGTATTAGCGGCTTCATGGCTTAGAAAAAGGCGGGGGGAGCAGAAAAAAATCGGAACACTCGCAAGACGTTTTCGTCTTGCGAAGCAAGCCCATAGGGAAATTCGTCTTGTGAAGCAGCTCAAAAATGGAAAACCCTTTCCTCTAGCGGGTTTTCTGTCTTGCGAGGCATTCATCTTGCGGGGCACCACTGTACTTAATTCATTCCGGAGGTCCGTTCTTAACCTGAAACTGTTCTTAAGCTGAAGCACCACTTTAGCTAATGGGGCCTCCTGCTGCCGCCGCACCACCAGAGCACGATTTCTGTTCTCATCCTGAAGCAAAGTTCTTAACTTGAAGCACTATTTCTGGGTTAGCGGAGTCTGTAACTTGAAGTGTATGTAACCCGAGGTACCACTGTATCATGTGAGTGTCTGAGAGAGCTTGAGACAGGAAGTCTCAGCACTGCTGGAAGTTAGTTTCACTTCTGAAAGTGTTGCTGTTCTGTACTGGTGCTTAGAGAGCACAGACATGCTGATGGATTCTCTTTATATAGACTGTAAAATAAAGTAGTTTAGAGCTACTGGTTGACTCTTGCTTCTGCTATGACATACCAGAAGACCAGTGTGCTCCTCTCAGGAGGGAGGGGTCGCTTATCACCGGTCTCTCTGGACTGAGGTAGATTTATAGCCAGAGAGTGACCACCGGAGAGACGCCCCGGAGTCTTGGGAAGTTGGCGGCCTTCCCGGACGTGTTTCCAAAGGTGATTTAGGACCAGTTTTTCTTCTCCTAGATGAGCTACCTTCCCAAGCTGATGTGCCACCCCCTGGCCCTGGGATTCTTCGTAAGGAAGCTGTGCCTGGAGGAAGAACCGTGAGGGGAGAGACTCCATCAGGCAAGGCCTCCTTCTACCTGCCTTGCTCCACCCTCTGGTCTCTGCTTCTCAATTTGTATTGTATTATATTATATACTGTGGCTTGCCATTGTTTTATTGATTATAGTTTGGAAATTATTTATTGTAACTGTTGAGTGGATTTCTGTTGAACTTTTATATGTTGATATTCAACAATTCTTAGAACAGTATAATAATGTTACTTTTTTGATGTAGGTTGCTTATTTTAAAGTTTTGTTTTATTATCACATTTTGGTATTGCATTAGATTGTTATAAGATGTACATTTTTTGTTTCGTAAGATAGAAAGACGATATACAAATTAAAAATGATGATAATGATGAGCCCCATCTGCCTCTCATTTCCCTTGGCAACACATGCAGTATCTGCCTTCTTGACCATTGAACCCACTACTGGTCTCGCCAACTTAATCCACCAGAGCCTGTCACTCCAGGTAGGGGCAGTCCCTAACTTGCTGAAGTTTTGAGACCCATTGGCTACCCTCACCTGGTTTAGACAGCCAGTCGAAGCAGTCTCCCAGTGTGGCCGCTGTTGCATGCTGACAGCTTCTGGGAGCCACAGCTGTGAGTGCAGGATGAAGACCAAACTGGGACAAACTACCCCAGATGGAGCACAATGTGTGTCCCCCACCAGAGGTACTTTGTTGTTGTTTAGTCATTTAGTCGTGTCCAACTCTTCATGACACCATGGACCAGAGCACGCCAGGCACTCCTGTCTTCCACTGCCTCCTGCAGTTTGGTCAGACTCATACTGGTAGCTTCGAGAAAACTGTCCCACCATCTCGTCCTCTGTCATCCCCTTCTCCTTGTGCCCTCCATCTTTCCCAGCATCAGGGTCTTTTCCAGGGAGTCTTCTCTTCTCATGAGGTGGCCAAAGTATTGGCGCCTCAGCTTCAGGAGCTGTCCTTCCAGTGAGCACTCAGGGCTGATTTCCTTAAGAATGGATCGGTTTGATCTTCTTGCAGTCCATGGGACTCTTAAGAGTCTCCTCCAACACCATAATTCAGACCAGAGCAAGCCAGGCACCAGAGGTACTACCCCTCCCCTAACACCCCATATGTATAGGATTTCACTGCATAGCACTTTAAAATCTGCACTGAATTCATCCTGACAATAGCCTTGTAGGTCATCTCATTGTACTCAATATTATGCCCAAGGAGTTGAAGCTCTGGGAGACACTTTAAAAGCATTTAAAGGTAAAGGTACCCCTGCCCATACGGGCCAGTCGTGTCCAACTCTAGGGTTGTGCGCCCATCTCACTTAAGAGGCTGGGGGCCAGCGCTGTCCGGAGACACTTCCGGGTCACGTGGCCAGCGTGACGAAGCTGCTCTGGCGAGCCAGCACCAGCGCAGCACACGGAAACGCCGTTTACCTTCCCGCTATAAAGCGGTACCTATTTATCTACTTGCACTTAGGGGTGCTTTCGAACTGCTAGGTGGGCAGGAGCTGGGACCGAAAGACGGGAGCTCACCCCGCCGCGGGGATTCGAACCGCCGACCATGCGATCGGCAAACTGAGGTTTTACTCACAGCACATCTTTTAAAGCATTTAGTTTTGTTTGTTATTCATCACTTGCCACAACCACAACCTTTGGTCCAACATGACTTACAGAAAATTGCAAAATACAGTGGTACCTCAGGTTACAGATGCTTCAGGTTACAGACTCTGCTGAACCAAAAATAGTACCTAGGTTTAAGAACTTTGCTTCAGGATGAGAACAGAAATCGTGCAGCGGTGGCGCAGCGGCAGCAGCAGGAGGCCCCATTAGCTAAAGCGGTACCTCAGGTTAAGAATGGACCTCCAGAACAAATTAAATTCTTAACCTGAGGTACCACTGTACAAGTTATGACAAAATATGCATTAAAACAGTATATGTGCAATAACAAAAATGTTCATCCATAAGATCACTTAAAAACAAAACATTCCTCCCCACACAACAGAAGAATGAACAAAAGCTGGTCCATTGTTGTTTGCAAACGCCTAAGAGAATAAATATGTCTTTGCCTCCTGCCAAGAAGATGACAATGTTAGTACCAAGCCAACATTGTGTCTCTGAGACAACTTCATAGTACTAGATATTGAAGCTATGTTCTGGTTTTTTATTTGATTTTCTTAGGGTTCATCTACATATTCAGACAAATCACGGGATGTAATGTTCATAGGATTGCACTATTCCAAGATGATGGTGGGTAGGGGGATCACAAATCTGACTCTTTTCCATTTCTCAGATCTTTCTGCATAGGGAAGTCAGGGTGTGGGGTTTTAATCTCACTTTTTTTGCTGCAGTGCTATTTTTCCCCAGCTACAAAGGATAAAAAATACCCCGACTCCCAAAAAACCCCTTATGCAAATGGAAGCGGACAGTACAAAATCGGGAAATCTCTATCACATCGTTTTTCTGCATGTGCAGATCAGTTCTCAATCATCTGTGTGTCCCCTTCTCCTATGATTGGTACCTTTTTATGCTGCGCAAATCTTGACCTCCCCCCCAAAAAAAAGATGGTCTAAAATGGATGTTGTGCATCATTGGCAAAAATGATAGTGGGTAACATAATCTGTTTAAAGCAATATCTATTCACATTGCATTAAAAATGTTCCCATTATATTGTTTGTGCTGCTTAGCTGCATTGACCTTATGCATAACCCGAGGAAAGCAGGCATGGTTAATGTATTATTCTCCCAGGGAGATTCACCTGGCACCCACATTACTTTGTTTTTAGCACCAGGAAAATCTTTTTTATTTTATTTTCACAGGCTTTAAACAAAGAAACAAAACAGCCAAGAACTGAAATGACGCTTAAGCGGCTTTTGTCCACTGTTGTTGTTGAGGGGTAACCATATTCGTCTGTTTCAGCAAACCCAACAAATGTTACTATGGCTTAAGCTTTCATGGGTTAGAGCATGGGTAGGCAAACTAAGGCCCAGGGGCCGGATCCGGCCTAATCGCCTTCTAAACGCGGCCTGTGGGTGGTCCAGGAATCAGCGTGTTTTTACATGAGTAGAATGTGTGCTATTATTTAAAATGCATCTCTGGGTTATTTGTAGGGCATAGGAATTCGTTCATCCCCCCCCCAAAAAAAATATGGTCTGGCCCCCCACAAGGTCTGAGGGACAGTGGACTGGCCCACAGCTGAAAAAGGTTGCTGACACCTGGGTTAGAGCCCACTTCATCAGATGCATCAAGAAAAAACTAATGCATTATAAAAAGTTGTTTTTCTTTCAGGTGCCACAAGTCCATTATTGTATTGTAGAATGCATGTAACTGTCAGATTCAAGCCTGCCTTCAGGAGAAACTGGCCACTCTCCAGGCACCCGGCTTGATCTCCGGTTGACCTCCCTGTCTGCATTCCCCGGCAGGATACAGGCTAGGTCGTGATCGGCGATCCTCCTCAACGTGAGGAGGACACACCACTCTTTCCTGCCCCCCCCCGGGCAGGGGAAAGAGATAGACAGAAACGTATTTACATGCCTTTATTTCTGTCTTTCCAGCGTTACAGAAAAACACGTCTGCTCTCTTCAAACTCCAACAGCAGAGAGAGAAAGACTCCACCTACTGTACTTCCTGTGCAGCTCATATTACACTCTCAGCTAATTCCGGTGCTTCGCACTGTGAATAGACTGTCCCTCTGTTTCCCACGGAAACAGTCCCAATATTCCCATTGTGTTTTGCCTCCAAGCTGCCAGCTCGTGGCCGCATTGCTTCTATATTGTAACAGTAACGGGGGGGGGGCGCAGAGAGATGATGATGGTGATGATAATAATAACTAATAATAATAATTTATTTATTTATACCCCGCCCATCTGGCTGGACTTCCCCAGCCACTCTGGGCGGCTTCCAACAAAAGATTAAAAATACATTAAAACATCAGTCATTAAAAACTTCCCTAAACAGGGCTGCCTTCATATGTCTTCTGAAAGTCTGGTAGTTGTTTTTTTCCTTTGACATCTGGTGGGAGGGCGTTCCACAGGGCGGGCGCCACTACCGAGAAGGCCCTCTGCCTGGTTCCCTGTAACTTGGCTTCTCGCAGTGAGGGAACCGCCAGAGGGCCCTCGGCGCTGGACCTCAGCGTCCGGGCAGAACGATGGGAGTGGAGACGCTCCTTCCGATTAAAAATAAATAAGCGAGATGATACAGGTTTGGTGAAATGGGCTGGGACCCCTTTGCTGCTGCGGAGCTACAGAGTGCTAGGGAGAGGAAATATGAGGCATAAGGAAGCAGCAACAGTGAAGAAGTGGTGGACTCTCCTTCGTTGGAGGTTTGTAAGGAGAGGTTGGATGGCCACCTGCAGTGGCGTAGCGTGGGGGGTGCAGGGGGGGCCGGCCGCACTGGGCACAACATCTGGGGGTTAGGGTTAGGGGGCGCAAATCCACGGGTTAGGGGGCGCAAATTACTTGCCTTGCCCCGGGTGCTGACAACCCACACTACACCACTGGCCACCTGTCATGTACAGTGGTACCTCTGGTTACGTACTTAATTTGTTCCGGAGGTCCATTCTGAACCTGAAACTATTCTTAACCTGAAGCACCACTTTAGATAATGGGGCGTCCCACTGCCGCCGCGCCGCCACCACACAAATTCTGTTCTCATCCTGAAGCAAAGTTCTTAACCTGAGGTATTTTTCTGGGTTAGCGGAGTCTGTAACCTGAAGCGTATGTAACCTGAAGTGTATGTATCCCAAGGTACCACTGTATGACCTAACTGAGATTCAACATAACAACTTAACAATTTCAACATAACAACTTAACAAACCATATACAGTGGTACCTCGGGTTACAGACACTTCAGGTTACATACGCTTCAGGTTAAAGACTCCACTAACCCAGAAATAGTACGTCGAGTTAAGAACTTTGCTTCAGGATGAGAACAGAAATCAACCGGCGGCAGCGCAGCAGCAGCAGGAGGCCCCATTATCTAAAGTGGTCTTCAGGTTAAGAATAGTTTCAGGTTAAGAACAGACCTCCGGAACGAATTAAGTACGTAACCAGAGGTACCACTGTAATCACATATATTATTTTCCCCCTCCCCCCATCCCTCCCTCCCCCCCCCCACCAGGGACTTCCCTCAGCTCCTCTCTCTGATTTCTCTGCACATATTATTCTCTGCCTGTTATGAGATTATACTTATCCTTGCCTTATCTATCTATCTATCATCTATCTATCTATCTATCATCTATCTATCTATCTATCTATCTATCTATCTATCTATCTATCTATCTATCATCTATCTCATGTTATCAACCAATAAATTTGTGTATGTTTATTCAAAACCTGCCAAGGAGTCCAATTCATTTTGTCGTCTTTTTAGATAATTTGTAAAAAGTTCCCATTCTTCCTTAAAGTCACAGTCGTCCTTCTCCCGCAGTTTGTATGTCAACTCTGCCTAGCTCATCCATTTTTCTTGCCACTGTTCTTTCGTTGGGATTTCCTCATTCTTCCATCCTTGTGCTAACAAGACTCTTGCTGCTGTTGTAGCATACATAAATAAATTATTTGTTTTCTTGGTAGATCTTGTCCTACCACCCCTAACAAAAATGCTTCTGTGTTGTTTTTTTACAAATGTCATTTTAAACATTTTTTTTCAATTCATTGTATATCATTTCCCAATTTTTTTAAACTTCTCTGCATGCCCACCACATATGATAAAAGTCCCTTCTTTTTCTTTACATTTCCAACATATGTTTGACCCGGTTTTATACATTTTTGCTATCTGTACTGGTGTAATATACCATCTATACATCATTTTCATATAATTTGTGATTCTATGATTCTAACTGTTCTCCACTAGCCATGTCTCCCACAGGTGACTGGGAACCCCAGCAGGGAAAAAGTGTCTGGGAAGAAGAAAAGAAGAAGGCTTTAGCTGATGGTTCCCAAGCAGTGTTTGTTGCGATTGTGGGACATTTGGATCAGACCTAAGCCTTTAAGCAGATAATTAGGCAATAACTGCTTCCTATAGCCAGCATATGATTCTCTTGAAAGTCTGGAACATCAAGCTATTTGTTTTTTCAGAGCACTGTTGCTGCTTCTTATTTATGATACCCTTTTTACAATATCATTCCTGTATCTAAGTTTTTCCAAAGTCACTAAAGTGATTTACAGGAGACTTATCAATTTCATGTGAATGCACCAAGGAATGCAAGGATTTTCTCAAATTCTTTCCCACAAGAAGTTTCAATTTGCTCATCGTCCCCTCTCGGTATCTGGTTTCGAGACATGATGTGCCGAATTACCTTTAATATCACTTCTGCAGATACAATGCATTAGTAGGGAAAATTAGACACAATTCATTTATATCTGATGTGCTGCTGTTCGTCGCTCTCTTGTCTTTAGGTTGTCAGAGTCTCAAATTAAAGGCAATTGGAGAAGCTTGCCTGCAATTTAAGAGATTGCTGTTAAGGGGAATGTAATACTTTACATCTTTGTCAGGGAGACAGAGAGGCAGCTGTTGCATGTTCTTATATTTTCAATAGGAAATTAATTATTATTATTATTAAAAGTATTCTTTCATTGGTTTGTTTATTTACCACTTTACGGTCCAAAGACCAAAGTTGTGAACAGATTTATACAAAAAGAAAAGTACAATAAATACAAATATATAACCTGCATTTCATCTAAATCAGTCTTTGGCAACATTCACTGACTAAGGGCTGATGGGAAGAGCAGTCAAAAGCAGTTACAGCAAGAGCAGCAATTAAATCTAGTGTTTGCCATAACAGAAATATTTGTATTGATCTCTCTCTTTTGATTGGAATATACATTGCATAGTATACAATTTGTATTGCCTTTCCATTATTATTTTCATTTTGGCATGCAGCTTTTGCAGCAATATACTAAAATAAAAATAAAAATATCCTGATTTTTTAGCTAGTAAAATGACAAAAGCATGGGACGTTGCAATTCTAAGTCCCATTTGCTTTAGATGTTCCTATGAAGTTCAGTAGACTTCTCCCAAAATAAATGGGATAAGAATTGTAGCCACTGACATGAACAAAAATTGTAAGTTTTATTCCTCTACTTCTTGGATATGTACCTTAGCATGCTTTCTGATTTCACGTGCCTTGTGCATATCTTTTTCCAGGTTGTAAACTCCTTGGGGCTAGCTCAAGGCTGTAAGACCAGGAACTGACCAAGCACTCCAGAGTCCCAAGCTAACATGGTCAGATGAGAGGCTGTCATTTACTATTAACAGACTGGCAAATTTTAAGGTCAGATAAGGCCACAAACATAATTCAGCCCAATATCCGGCACAACATAGTCCAGCCGATTTCCATTGCGCCTTCAAGGCAATGCATGGAAAGCTGGTTTATAGACCTTCTTAGCAATATGGTTGCCACTTTCCCATAGCTTTTTTCAACACTGGTATGGTGGCAAGTGGCTTTTGTAGGATAAAACAATGTACTCTCCCCCAGGCGACAGAGGACCCAGAATGACTTTTCTACAGAGCTTTAGGCTGTTTCATGCCTTACACTAGATTATGTTGCAAAAAGTGCTCTGCAAATTGTCACTCAGTTCATCCATGAAACTTTCCTCTACCAGGAACCAAGTCTTAATAGCAGCAGACAGCTCTCTTGGGAGTTTACATTGGGAGCTGTCCTAGGTTCTGACTCTGTCTGGGCTAGCTGGAAGAATCTTGCTATCTGCTACCTACTGCTGGACCATCACCATATCCTAATCCTGTTTTCACTGCTGGACCACAATAGGATGCACCCTATGATCAGATTTGCAATGGAGTAAATGGGGATGTGGGTGGTGCTGTAGTCTGAACCACAGAGCCTAGGGCTTGATGATCAGAAGGTCAGTGGTTCGAATCCCTGTGACGGGGTGAGATCTCATTGCTTGGTCCCAGCTCCTGTCAGCCTAGCAGTTCGAAAGCACATAAAGTGCAAGTAGATAAATAGGTACCACTCCGGCAGGAAGGTGAACGGCGTTTCAGTGCACTGCTCTGGTTTTCCAGAAGTGGCTTAGTCATGCTGGCCACATGACCTGGAAGCTGTATGCTGGCTCCCTCGGCCAGTAGAGTGAGATAAGCGCCACAACCCCAGAGTCGTCCACGATTGGGCCTAATGGTCAGGGGTCCATTTACCTTTACCTTTAACCGATCCTAACCTCCACTTCAAGACGAATATCCTAGGGCATAGACAAAATGATAAATTTCCATGGAAGAAATAGTCACATCGAATGCTTACTCACCCTCGTCTTTTGCACAGCTGTTAAATGCTATTACAACCGGCCCCAAGATGATGGAGAAGAAAGGATACATTTCTGGCCAGAAACACTTTGCTTCTTCACATTCTGCTTGCCTTGAAAACCAACTGGGATGTCAGGCATGTTCCCAACTCCACAGTCTTGTCATACACACCAATAGCACAAGGGCAATTTTACTTTGATTGATACAGATAAAAAAAAGACTCCTCCACTATACAAGGGAAACACGATACAGTCAGGCAGAGAAGCAATTGTCATAAGCAAGCCTGTGTTTCCTGGTCAAAGATGAATTTCCAGATCCAAAGGTTCATTTCCTTTTCACTTTGTGACAGAAAAGAGCATTTGACAGGCTTCCAGCTCTTCAGAAGTCCACTGACAACGGCAAAAAAGTGACAGTCCTCAGATCGCAATGTGGCACAACAGGCTACTGTGTTCTTGTTTTGCAAATCAAAGGCAGCTTTCAATCCTCAACCCCCTTTCTTGCACGATCTTATATGGAAACTACCTGTGATTAACCCTTCAGTATAACAGACCTGTTTGGAAGTTTGGTTAATACTATGTGTCAGAGCTGCTACCAGGTCCCAGCTCACATAGGACCACGCCACACAGCGTCCACTTTAAAAGAGTCTTTATTGAGTTACAGGTTTCATTTCCGAACTGCAGCGTGCAGCTCTACACCTTCTGCTCTAGGTCGGCGAAGACCCGTCTGAGTCCCCGCCTCTTGCACACCAGCTTAATACCCTAGCCTTGCTCCACCTCCTTCGCCTCTCCCTACGTCTCTGGGTCCTTCTGCCCCCCTGGGCCTCCTCCCTTCTACTCTCCTCTGACGCTGACCCCCCTGATCCTTCTGCCTCCTTGCGGCGGGCTTTAGGACCTGGCTCACTCTCCGGGCTGCTTACTGCTCCAGCTTCCGCTGCATTTGAACTTGGCGCGCGCGCCCAACTCTCTACTTTCCTCTTAACCGTTGCCTCGCTCTCTGAGGAGGGCGTGACCACCCCTGACTCGTGCCCTCCCTCCTGCTGACAGCCTCCGGAACCCGATGCCTGGCTACCTTCCTCCCTGCTGCTCTCAGTCTTGAGCGTGGGTCCCGACTTCCAGCTGCTGCCGCCCTCAGTTATGAGCGTGGGTCCCGACTTCCAGCTGCTGCTCTCTGAATCTCCTCTGTTCCCTTCCTCCTGGGGTGTCCCCCCGGATCCCCCCCTTGCTCTGCTCACTGGGGCTCCCTTTTGGGAGTCCTCTGACTCACTGCTTAGGCTTGGAGATCT
This sequence comes from Podarcis vaucheri, assembly GCF_965113315.1. Lineage (NCBI taxonomy): Eukaryota > Metazoa > Chordata > Lepidosauria > Squamata > Lacertidae > Podarcis > Podarcis vaucheri. The sequence continues at coordinate 10,892,836 of NC_138766.1, forward strand.
CGGGTCGTCATCATCACTCATTCTCCCTTCGGCTTCCTCCCCCTCGCTCTCTGTTTCCACCCTTCTCTGCGTCTCTGCTTCTGAACCCCTGACATCCATCCCCCCCTCGAAGCCCCCCCTTCCCCCCTCCCCGCTGTCAGGTGTGGGTGCTGGGCGCTCCATCATCATGGGAGGGAATGCTGGATACAGGTCACTCCCCGTGGGTGGCCGCCAACTGAAGACCTCCGAGTCTTCCCCCTCGCGGTCGTCGACGTTGACTTGTTGCTCTTCCATCTCTGTACCGCCGTGCTCGAACCCGAGGTCCTCCCCGAACACGTCCATGTCAGTCTCTGCGTCGGTCGCTCGACCTGGCATCTCCAGCCACTTCCTGCGCCATCGCTCCTCTGGTCGATCGTCCCACCAATACGAGTTGCCTGATGCCGAACCTGCCGGTGAACCTTCTGGGGAACGGGTGCTCCGTGCGGGTTCCCCTTCTGAGTCGAATCCATGGAACGTGCTGGAAGAAAGTGTGGGTGTGAACAACCAGTCGTCGAAGAAGCTCGCTGGCATGGGTTTGTGTGGGAAGAGGGCATGAAACTCGTCCTTGAGCAGGGGTTCCTCCAAAGCGTAGTCTGGTACCCAGCTATTGGCGCTGGCCCGGGTGCCCTCTCTGGCTAAGAGGTATTCGACTCCCTCTTCCCCCCATCTGGAGTCCAAAATCTCCGTGACCTCGTTGATGTGGTCCTGGTGCTTCACCTCCCGCGTCTCCGTCCGTTCCCGGAGCGGACTTGGCGCCGTCCCTGGCTCCTGGAACCTGTGAGGTGCCTTGTAGGGAGTGAGCACCGACCTGTGGAACACCGGATGCATTCTGGAACCCTCCGGCAGCGCCAGTCGGAAGGCTACCGGGTTGACCTGCGCTTCGACCTGGTACGGACCGATCTGCTTGTGCCCCAACTTCTTCTTGGCAAGCGACCTGGTCGGCACTGCGTGGGCTGCCAACCAGACCCAGTCTCCCACTTGGATCACTTCGCCAACCCGCCTGTGCTTGTCAGCTTGCACCTTGTAGGCGTGCTTAGCTAGCTCCAGCTGCCGTCTGAGTTGATCGTGGACCGCCTGCAGCTCTGACGCGAACGCGTCCGCCGTCTGTGGTTCTCCTTCCCCCACTCTCTCCAGTCCCGGGAAGGTTCTGGGATTCCTCCCATTGTTGGCAAAGAACGGCGTCACTCCTGTGGACACGTGCTTCGTGTTGTTGTAAGCGAACTCGGCTAGCGGCAGGTAATCCACCCACGTCGCAGGCTGTTGATTGGCATAGCATCTCAGGTACTGCTGCATGATGGCATTGACCCTCTCTGCTTGCCCGTTGGTCTGCGGGTGTCTTGCTGATGCCAGATTGACCTTGACATTTAGAAAACCCATCAGCTTCTGCCAGAAAGACGAGATGAACTGGCGTCCGCGGTCGGACAGGATAGACCGTGGCAGGCCATGCACTTTGAACACGTGATCTATGAACAGTTTGGCGGTTTGTTCCGCCGTGGCCACCTTCGCACACGGAATGAAATGTGCCATCTTGGTGAACAAGTCCACCACCACTAGCACAGCTGTCTTGCCTCTCGAGTTGGGTAAATCCGTCACAAAGTCCAGGGCCACCCTCTCCCACGGTTCAAACGGTGTTTGCAGCGGTTCTAACAGTCCCGCCGGTGGTCTGTGTACCGGCTTGGCCCTCTGGCAGGTGTCGCACCTCGCGACGTAGTCCGCGACCTCTCCTCTCAGCCTGGGCCACCAGAAGTCTCTCGCGACTAATTCCATCGTTTTCTCTGTGCCAAAGTGACCGGCCGTGGGTGCGTCGTGCAACTGTTGCAGTACCTTGGCGCGAAGGTCGTCTCCTGGTACATAGACAGCCCCTTTGCGTAGGAGCAAGCCGTCCCGCACCTGGAACTCGTCCGTGGTAGCCGTGCCTCTGAGCAGTTCCGCCATCTTGTCTTGCGCGAATGAGTCGTCCCGCAATGCACGTCGCACCGCATCCAGGTCTACTGTAGCTGAGGCACACGCCCACGCCGTCGGTGCGAAGATGTGCATGGCCGCCGCTGGCGTCACCTCTTCTAGGTATTGCGGTTTTCGGGACAGTGCATCCGCCATGATGTTGGTGTCGCCTGGGACGTACTCTATTCGGAAATTGAAGTCAGCAAAGAACTCCGCCCAACGTATCTGCCTCTGGTTCAGGAACTGAGCCGTGCGCCAGTGCTCCAGATTCTTGTGGTCCGTGCAGACCTGCACCGTGTGCTTGGCGCCGATTAGGAAGTGCCTCCACGCCTTGAAAGCTGCATGAATGGCCAGCAACTCCCTGTCCCAGATGGTGTAGTTCTGCTCCGACTTGCTGAGCTTTCTGGAGTAGAACGCTCCCGGCCGCCACACCCCCTGCGGGTCTCGCTGCAGCAGGACAGCTCCCACGGCTCTGTCTGACGCGTCTGTCTCTACCCTCAACGGTTTACTGGGGTCGATATGCAGCAGTTGCTTCTCCGATGCGAAGAGATGCTTGAGCGCTTGAAAGGACTGTTCCGCCTGCTCCGTCCAGATGAATTTCTTTTTTTTGGAGCTGAGCGTGTCCGTAATTGCTGCCGTCTGCATCGCGAACCCCTTGATAAACTTGCGATAGAAGTTGGCGAAGCCGACAAACCGCTGGACCTCCTTCCGGTTGCGCGGGCTTTTCCAATCCAATACCGCACGAACCTTGGTGCTGTCCATGGCTATCCCCTTGTCCGACAACTTGTATCCCAGGAAATCCACCTCCGTCGTGTCGAACTGGCACTTCTCCAGCTTGGCGTACAGTCTATGTTGTTGCAACCTGCTGAGCACCTCCCTCACGTCTCGGTCGTGAGCTTGCTGCGAGTCAGAGAAAATCAGGATGTCATCCAGGAAGCAGACGCATGTCTTGTAGAGGAGTCCCTCCAACACGTGATGCATAAAAGCTTGAAAACAGTGAGAGCCATTTTGTAATCCAAAGGGCATAACTCTGTATTCGTAGGTGCCCAGCGGTGTGAACATGGCCGTCTTCCACTCATCGCCCTCCCGCATGCGGATGAGATTGTACGCCCCTCGCAGGTCCAACTTGGTGAACACGCGTCCCTTGCGCACCGTCGCGAGGAGGTCGTCAATCCTGGGCATGGGGTAATCAGACGGTTTGGTCATCTGGTTCAAAAGGCGGTAGTCCACAACTAGTCTTTTTTGGGGCGTGTCTTTCTTTTTCACGAAGAAAACGGGACTGCCCCCCACTGCCTTGGACTCTCTGATGAAGCCACGCTCCAGATTATGCTCGATGAACTGTTTGAGTTCCTGCATTTCATCTTCAGACATGGAGTATAGCCGCCCCTTCGGCAGCGTCGCCCCCGGTAGGAGGTCAATCTTGCAGTCATATGGCCGGTGAGGGGGTAGCTTGTCCGCCTCCTTCTCGCAGAAGACCTCCAAAAAGCTCGCGTATTTGTGGGGGACCGCTTGCAACGTTCCCAACTGCAGTTGTGATTCCTCCTCCTCTCCCTCCCGTCGGGGCAGGATGCAGTGTTCTGCGCAATAAGAGGAGCCGAAGATCAGTTGTCTCTGGTACCAAGCCAGTGTCGGACTGTGCCTGTCCAGCCAACTCATGCCCAACACAATGGGCGTGTCCGACAGTTGGGTGACATTAAAACTGATGACTTCCCTGTGGTTGCCAAGGCGCATCACCATCGGTGGCGTCTGCTTCACCACCTGCCCCCCTAGCAACTCTCTGCCATCCACTGTGACGACTTGCAGGGGCAGAGTGGCAGGCAATAGCTGTATAGCGTGCTGCTCCACAAAGCTCTGCGCTATAAAGTCTGCGTTGCTTCCAGAATCCACAGAAAGCGGCACTTCGATAGTGACGCCGTCGGGTAGCTGGAGAGATGCTGTGAGCTGCACTACTGGTTTGGGTGGGAGGGGATCCGTGGGTTGCAAGATTGCTGGGGACTGCTTCACAGATGCGTCTGGCTGGGCCGCAGTGCCTCCGTCTCCAGCCAGACATTGTCGTTTCCCTGCTGTGGTTCTCCTTGCTGCGTTGCTGCAGTCACCATTGCTGAGGCTGCAGTGTGCTTGTGGAGCCTCCGGGGACACTCCTTCGCCAAATGGCCTGGATCCTCGCAGATGTAACACTTCCTGTTCCCTCTAGGAGGCTTCGCTTTCACTGCTGCCGGTGCTAGGGCTCTGGCTGCTGACTGAGCCCTTGCACCTCCAACCTCCATCGGTTCCCCTCCCCCTCCTGGCGGAGGTGTGGATTGCGCACGCGCTGCTTCCCTCGGAACGAAAGAGAAACTTCTCGCTGCTTCGCGCCCTCCACGTCCTTCATCTCTGCACCATGGACGTTCTTCCAGCCTCACCCCCACAGTCAGCGCCCTTTGGACCACCTCCTGCGTGCTTCGGGGCCTCTCCCCCCTTGCAATTTCATCCTTAACCGCTGAACTTAGACCCTCCCAGAAGAGGTCTCTGACAGGGGGCGAATCCCGATCCCATTCTAAAGCACTGACCAGCGCAAAAAATCGGGCGTGATACTGCCGGACGCTCGCCCTCCCTTGTTTTAGTCCATGAATCTCCCGTCTGGCAAGATCCACATCAATAGTAGACAAAAAACACGCATCCATCGCTTTGATAAAGGCATCTGCATTCTGAAGCGCCGGATCTTTATCCCTCCACAAATTGCGCAGCCAGGCTTTGGCATCCCCATGCAAATGGGACAATATGAACCCCACCTTCTCTTCCTCATCTCTAAAGTCTTTTGCCAGCAGTTGCAGTGCGCACATTACGTCTGCTCTAAAATTAGGGTACTGTTGCAAAGTCCCATCGAAGTGAGCCACAAGCCCTCCTGCTCTCCGTGCCAATCCCACGCCCTCCGGTCTGGGTCCCGGTTGCCCTTGCTTAACAAGCATTTCAAACCTGGCGTGTAGGTCTCTGTAGGCGGCTGTAGTCTCCTCCTCCCGTTTCTTGGAAGCCAATACCTCTGAGGACAACTGGTTCACTGCCTCTTGCAGCGCGGAGATCCTCTGTTCTTCCGTCATCTTGCTAACCTTTGTGAGCTCGCTTACAGACACCCCTCTTCCTCCCCTAGCGGCTTCTGCTCCCGCTGCGAGGTTTCAGGTTTCTGAAGCTTTGAAGAGACGGGTCTTACTGTCAGAGCTGCTACCAGGTCCCAGCTCACATAGGACCACGCCACACAGCGTCCACTTTAAAAGAGTCTTTATTGAGTTACAGGTTTCATTTCCGAACTGCAGCGTGCAGCTCTACACCTTCTGCTCTAGGTCGGCGAAGACCCGTCTGAGTCCCCGCCTCTTGCACACCAGCTTAATACCCTAGCCTTGCTCCACCTCCTTCGCCTCTCCCTACGTCTCTGGGTCCTTCTGCCCCCCTGGGCCTCCTCCCTTCTACTCTCCTCTGACGCTGACCCCCCTGATCCTTCTGCCTCCTTGCGGCGGGCTTTAGGACCTGGCTCACTCTCCGGGCTGCTTACTGCTCCAGCTTCCGCTGCATTTGAACTTGGCGCGCGCGCCCAACTCTCTACTTTCCTCTTAACCGTTGCCTCGCTCTCTGAGGAGGGCGTGACCACCCCTGACTCGTGCCCTCCCTCCTGCTGACAGCCTCCGGAACCCGATGCCTGGCTACCTTCCTCCCTGCTGCTCTCAGTCTTGAGCGTGGGTCCCGACTTCCAGCTGCTGCCGCCCTCAGTTATGAGCGTGGGTCCCGACTTCCAGCTGCTGCTCTCTGAATCTCCTCTGTTCCCTTCCTCCTGGGGTGTCCCCCCGGATCCCCCCCTTGCTCTGCTCACTGGGGCTCCCTTTTGGGAGTCCTCTGACTCACTGCTTAGGCTTGGAGATCTCGGGTCGTCATCATCACTCATTCTCCCTTCGGCTTCCTCCCCCTCGCTCTCTGTTTCCACCCTTCTCTGCGTCTCTGCTTCTGAACCCCTGACACTATGCTTAAAAAAAAATGAAAAAATGAAAACTCTCATTGCTGTCATTGTCATAATCTAAGAAGTAAATAAGGCTACAATCATAAGCACATTTACAAGTGAGTAAAATTGCATTGAACACAATGGGGCTTACTTCTGAGTAAATATGCATAGAATTGCACTGTAAGCGGGTTACTTTGGTCACAGGCTGTAACCAACAATACTAAAATATAAAGTAAAATTCAAAACCAAAAGTATTTGCATACGTACATCATATACAGAGTATAGATGCTTGATGAATTTGATATTTGCAGCTTCCAATACAGACTGGCCTGCTCTGCACCTCCTGGTATAATGCGCAGATCAGAACTAAGGCTGTAGTTTGGGAGTAAGCCCCAATGAATTCAGTATGATTCACATCTGTGTAGACAGGGTTAGGATTGTGTTATTAGTATAGAACAAAAAATAAGAAATGTATAGAACAAAAAATAAGAAATGTTGGAAGTGCGGAGAGGTAGAGGGTGACCTCTACCATATGTGGTGGACCTGTAGTAAAGTGAAGGGCTTTTGGGAACTAATCTATAACGAACTTAAAAAAATCTTTAAATATACTTTCCCAAAAAGACCTGAAGCTTTTCGACTGGGATAGATTGGAAAGGAAATTGGAAAAAAAGAAAAAAACCTATTTTTATATGCCACGACAGCAGCCAGAAATATGTTAGCTCAGAATTGGAAAACAGACATAATACCGAATATAATGGACTGGCAGGTTAAAATGATGGACTACGCAGAACTGGCCAGACTATCAGGAAAATTAAGAGATCAGGACGAGCAGAAGTTTCAAGAAAATTGGAGTAAATATTTGATGTATATAAGAAACACTTGTAAATCTTTGAAGACACTGGTAGGGTTGGAATAACTCTTACAGCGTGTAGTTGATAATAAGATATATAGAGTACGTGATATTAGAACTTTATTTGATACTTACCAAAGAAATGGAGGGAAGTCAGAGGCATTATAGAGCCTAAGTTAAATATGTAACCTATATATGTGTAATGTATGAATGTATGTATGTGTACTGAAAATCAATAAAAATTTAATTTGCAAAAAAAAAAAGGATTGTGTTATTAGTGTTTCACTGGCTTTCACACTTCCCAGTTATTAACTCAAAAATGATATATTCAGAAATGTGTATTTTGAAAGAAAATGTATGTAGAAATTAATATTTATGCTCTAGTTAAATGCAAGTTTTCATTTGGATTTTTAAAATGGAAATTACTATGGCGTCAGGGCTGGGCTGTGGGCAGTGACCTAGGGAAAGGGAGGAGCTGGGTCCAAGAGGTTTGGAGGGCAAACCAGAAGGCAGGACTAGAGAACAAGTTGGGAGTAAGGGCAGAAATGAGGGACAAGTTAGAGCTGAGGCAGACTTTTATGCTGGAGCAAGGCTCAGCTGCAAAAGTAAGTCCTTTATACCCCATCATGCTCAGGAGGAGCCAAAGGCCAGTCTGAGCAAGTGGGGCCAGGGCAGATCTGGAAATGTTCTTCCCTGATAGGCTGTGAAACAGGTTATATGGATCAGTACCTGAAATATGAGGGGACACAGGTGGCGCTGTAGGTTAAACCACCGAGCCTAGGACTTGCCGATCAGAAGGTTGGCGGTTTGAATCCCTGGGATGGGATGAGCTCCCGTTGCTCGGTCCCTGCTCCTGCCAACCTAGCAGTTTGAAAGCACGTCAAAGTGCAAATAGATAAATAGGTACCACTCCGGTGGGAAGGTAAACAGTGTTTCCGTGTGCTGCTCTGGTTCGCCAGAGGCAGCTTAGTCATGCTGGCCACATGACCCAGAAGCTGTACGCCGGCTCCCTCGGCCAATAAAGCGAGATGAGCGCCGCAATCCCAGAGTCGGTCATGACTGGACCTAATGGTCAGGGGTCCCTTTACCTTTTTACCTGAATATGGGAATGGGAGGGAATGGACTTAAAGGCGCACACACATAAAAGTGGCATGGGTCAGAAATATGATAATTTATCCATTCCTCATTCAAACCAAAGGTCATAACAAACTATACTTTGATGAAGAGGATGCAGGATGTCAGCCTACACCAGTGTTTCTCGACCTGGTGCCTTCCAGATGTTTTAGACTACCATTCTTATGGCTCCCAGCCAGAATGTCCAACAGACAGATGTGATGGGAGCTCTAATCCAAAATATCTGGAGGGCACGAGGTTGAGGAAAGCCAGTCTACATAGTCATTGATCACTAACACAATATCTCATGGAGCAACATAAAAATCCAGCTGCAGTCAAATCAAAACCACCAAAAAGCAGAAGACAAAGCAGATATTAATCCAAGGTTAACCAACATCTACAGTTAGAAGCTGCAGTTAGAACTGGATATGGAACAACTGGTTGGTTCAAAATTGGGAAAGGAGTACGGCAAGGCTGTATATTGTCTCCCTGTTTATTTAACTTATATGCAGAATTCATCATGAGAAAGGCTGGAATGGATGAATCCCAAACTAGAATTAAGATTGCCAGAAGAAATATCAACAACCTCAGATATGCAGTTGACACAACCTTGATGGCAGAAAGTGAGGAGGAATTAAAGAACCTCTGAATGAGGGTGAAAGAGGAGAGCACAAAATATGGTTTGAATATCAACATAAAAAAACGAAGATTATGGTCACTGGTTCCATCACCTCCTGGCAAATAGAAGAGGAAGAAATGGAGCCAGGGAGAGATTTTACTTTCTTGGACTCCATGATCACTGCAGATGGTGACAGCAGTCATGAATTTAAAAGACGCCTTCTTCTTGGGAGAAAAGCAATGACAAACCTAGACAGCATCTTAAAAAGCAGAGACATCACCTTGCCAACAAAGGTCTGTATAGTTAAAGCTATGGTTTTCCAAGTAGTGATGCATGGAAGTGAGAGCTGGACCATAAAAAAGGCTGATCGCCAAAAAATTGATGCTTTTGAATTATGGTGCTGGAGGAGACTTTTGAGAGTCCCATGGACTGCAAGAAGATCAAACCTATCCATTCTGAAGGAAATCAGCCCTGAGTGCTCACTGGAAGGACAGTTCCTGAAGCTGAGGCTCCAATACTTTGGCCACCTCATGAGAAGAGAAGACTCCCTGGAAAAGACCCTGATGTTGGGAAAGATGGAGGGCACTAGGAGAAGGGGACGACAGAGGACGAGATGGTTGGACAGTGCTCTCAAAGCTACCAACATGAGTTTGACCAAACTGCGGGAGGCAGTGGCAGACAGGAGTGCCTGGCATGCTCTGGTCCATGGAGTCACGAAGAGTCAGATACAACTAAACGACTAAACAACAACAACCAACATCTCTATTCTCAAGGAGGGGGACACTGTATTTTCCAGACATATGGATATATATGTTGCCTTATACTGTACCATTAAGCTCGATATTGTCTGGTGGATTCACATAGGAGCCCTGGGTTCAAATTTTGTTTAGCTAAGTCAGTTACAGGTCCTTTAATGGATCTTTGATGGATAATAAAGCACGTATTGAGGAGAAAGACTTTTTTCTGAACAAAACAAACCTAATGTAAAACTTCCCCAAACAATCAATGAACCACCCTTTTACACAAAGAAATGATCAGAAAGAAACCACCCCTACAAGAACTTCACCCACACACAACCTACATACAGCACCAGATCACCAAATCCCTTGCTCCAGCTGTAGGGAGGCTCTGGAACAGCGGCATCCAGTTCGTGACACAGCAATGTTGACTACGTCACTTGCACTAAGGCATGTTCCAGGTGGCCCTGGATCCCTCCATGACCAAAACCTGTGGTGATTGGGGCATCTCCCAGTCCCACAATCTGGACAATTGAGCCCTGGCTGTGCCACCATGAAGGGCAGGAGTGCTCCTGCGAGGACCTACAGTAGGGTTGATTGCGCAAAGCAAATCCTACACTTCCTTGATCCTCTCTCACGTTTCCACTACAAATCCCCAGTCAGCCAACATGCTTACTGGGTTAGTCATTTAGGAGTCATCTAACCATCTCACAGGGCTGTTGTCAAGATAAAATGAGACAATGTCATGTATGCCACTCTAAGCTTCTTGGATGAAGGGTAGGATAAAATATTTTCAATATAAATATATCGAAGAGCAGTACATTCGCTTCTTGCTCTTACAAGAAGACAAGAATATATCTAAGGGCAGTATATTATTGTCTTCTTGCTCTTACAAGAAGCCAAGAAGTATTAGCAATGCCTAGAATTGCCCATATCCACCCACATGCTGATTGAGATATTAATTAGTTGTGGACTGCCATTTTTCCCAGCTGCTGAAATCAAACAGGGTGGGAAATTACTTTATTTTCAGGCAAAATTCCCCAGCTGCATAAGTTATGCACAGTTCTTTTCCATAGGCTGTGTGTGTGTGTGTGTGTGTGTGTGTGTGTGTGTGTTTAATGGACTCAAAATCAAAGAATAACTGTGGGGGAAATAGCCAGACCTGTCTAACAACACTGAAGATGCCCATCTGTTCTAGCAGTAGGGATCTCGATCACTGAATTTCTTCCTCCCCTTCAACATAAATAAACATAATATGGAAATTGAACTTTATTGGTTCTGGTAAACAATAGGATTTTAAATGGCCTAAAATCGGATTAACATATTGTTACAGTCGTAAAGTTTGATTTAAACAATTGTGATTTCTTATGAGGGCCTTCACAAAATATCTATTTTACATATGATACAAGCCCCGACTGAGATTTTTTAAAGAAAGCTGACATTGCTCAAACATCCCTTTCTTATTAGCCAACAAGAACAATTAGGAAATGTTTCCAGTAACTTTAATCTCTCTGCCTGAATACACATTGTTCATTTTCTTATGTCAACAAATGCATGCTGATACTTTAAAACAGATTTCCATAAGCTAATTTACCTATTTCCCTATCCAGAAGACAGGACTTTCCTGACTGTTAATTCCAGTTGACAGTGAGTGGTTGAGTTGCTTTAGTCCTTGCAAAACAAGGTACTGTTGTGAAGTGATTTATAATGAACTCTATTTAGGGAAGAACTACAATGCTGATAAATTTTGACAACAACAAAAAATGCATTATTAATGAAATAATAACATTGGCAGCATCTTGAAAATAAGCTGATTGCAAAGAGTTTGTTTTCTTTTTTTGTACCCACCATTCATTTTCTGAGTTTGGAGATTTATCTCTGGGTGGAGAAGTTGTGATGGAGAAGAATGCTTAATTTATGGTGCTTTTTTGAAATATGGTGCTGCTGGGTTTGTGTCTTAAGTGATGAGCCACGGGTGCATGAAAAGGGAGACCCAATAGTAGTTTAAATCAGAGGTTTGTCATTTGCACCCCCATACAATGAGAAAATAACTGGTCAAGTCCGAGAACAGTTAGCTAAGTTCAAGTGTTAAGCATTAATTTGCTTGATTGCTTGACTTGGGAGGTTGAGAGAGGTTCATTTCTCCATATTGCCTCTCCTCAGTGTTGACCCCGTATTTTACCTGTTCTTATGCAAGTAGGGAAACGGGTGGCGCTGTGGGTTAAACCACAGAGCCTAGGACTTGCCGATCAGAAGGTCAGTGGTTCGAATCCCCGAAACGGGGTGAGCTCCTGTTGCTTGTTGCCTGCCAACCTAGCAGTTCAAAAGCACGTCAAAGTGCAAGTAGATAAATAGGTACCACTCCGGCGGGAAGCTAAATGGCGTTTCCGTGCGCTGCTCTGGTTCGCCAGAAGCGGCTTAGTCATGATGGCCACATGACCAGGAAGCTGTACGCTGGCTCCCTCGGCCAATAAAGCGAGATTGTGGGCATAAGATTATTATGCAAGTGGGTGGGCATAAAGAATGCTAGGTGGATCTTACAGTTTGGGTGTAGGTGGGGGGGGGAGCCCAGTGTTGAAAATTCAGATCCAGGCACTGCTCTAAATCAAGGGCCTTCATTTTTTATTCAAGGACCCTGATGCATTTTGTGTTAGCTCTTTCAGTCAGCAGGGGAATAACTTGTAACAGATACTCAATTGATAATAAAAACCATTAAAAATTTCCACAAACTCTAATTTGCATGACAGTGTCTAATTAAAAAAAGTTGTTGTCTCATTAATACTAATATTCCAAACTAGCATTCAAGGAATCTTGAAGAGGGTCATTTTCCACTTCAGCTGATAAATATTTCTCATACTTCAATAGGGTGCAAAATTTATGCCATTGTACTGTTGGCAAGGGACGCGGGTGGCGCTGTGGGTTAAACCACAGAGCCTAGGACTTGCCGATCAGAAGGTCGGCAGTTTGAATCCCCGCGACGGGGTGAGCTCCCGTTGTTCAGTCCTTGCTCCTGCCAACCTAGCAGTTCGAAAGCACCTCAAAGTGCAAGTATATAAATAGGTACCACTCCGGCGGGAATGTAAACGGCATTTCCGTGTGCTGCTCTGGTTCGCCAGAAGCGGCTTAGTCATGCCGGCCACATGACCCGGAAGCTGTACGCCGGCTCCCTTGGCCAATAAAGCAAGATGAGCGCCACAACCCCAGAGTCGGTCACGACTGGACCTAATGGTCAGGGGTCCCTTTACCTTTACCTTACTGTTGGCTTCTTGGTCATTAAATATATAAAAGAAGAAACCTACAGAGAAAGTCATTACCCAAATTCACTTCAAATTTTAAGATGAAAACTTCATTGTAACAATGCTTGCACTGTATATACATATATTTTTACGGTCTCTGGGGCCAAGGAACAAACATGCACAAGGCACACACTTGAAATTGACACTCAGCCGGCATATTAGTTACCTGTAGGTGTGAGTCCTATTATGTAAAGCATTGTAATGGCCATACGTAACACAGACAATCGGGGGGGTGGGATTCATGTAGTCCCAAACTTTATTAATTGACCCTCCTTCAATTTATAGAACACCATCTGCTGAAATGATGATAAATCAGCCATACTCAGATTACTTTGTAGTAGGAAGAGGAATGTAGCAAGGATATCACTGATCTCTGATAATGTTCACACTTTGTATAGAGCCCTTAGCAATGGTAATTAGAGGAGATAATGAAATTTGGGGGGTGGTTATATCTAGGAAAAGAAAATATAAAATCTCTTTTTACACTGACAATGTAGCTGTAACATTTTCTGACCCAACAAAATCATTGCAAACAATCTTTTTAAAGGAGCAATACTATGCAAAAGAATCTGGCGTAAAGCAAGCTAGTGTAAGTTAATCAGTGCCAGATTTATGTATAAGTTAAACAAGCTATAGCTTAGGGCCCCACTCTCTTGGGGTCCCCCAAAAAAAATTAAAGGGGGGAAACTGGATGTACATTTCCAAAATATAAGATAAAAAACAAATAAAATAAAACCTACATACAGCAACAGTGTTTTGTATTGTGTAGGCTCCTATGATGTAAGTAATGGGCCCTGCCTGCTAGCCTGCTCCCTAAAATATCACTGGTTTGCTCATTTCTATATCAATTACTTTGATAAAATACATATTTTGTTATGTGCAAATGGCTTGAGGTACCTATTAGGTCCATAAATTACCATATAGCATATATTCAACACAAAAAAACAGTGACAATTTGTTGTTGACAAAGGACAGCTGGACATATAAAGGGCCCCATTACCTTCAGTAGCTGAGGGCCTCATCAAAACTAAATCCGGCCCTGAAGTTAAGCCAATGTGAAGTTACATGCAGTTTAAATTATGCTTTGCTGCAGTCTGTGGCTGCCCTTCTTAAGCCTGGCAGAGGGAAAACAAGCCTTTAAAATAGGTTAACGGTTTGGAGGTTGCCAGGTCAAATGGCCAAACTGAATGGGCTTAGGATGTAGCCTAAGTTGCCCCATTCTCTAGTCCTGTTCCTGCCACAGTCCCTGAAGACTTTTGGGCAATTTACACTGGCCTCAGTTCCTCTAGCTTCTGCTCAGCTGACTGAGTACCACCTGAGATTGAATTTACAATGGTATATCTTTGGCTGCATTAGGACTGGGGACATAATGTTGGCTGAACATGAAATCATCTACACCCTAAACTGCTCATCTCAGCAGATCTTGCCACACGATTGCCTCCTAAAGGTTTGCAGATATTGCTGAGTCTCCAAGTTTTTGCTGTTGTTGACATCACTTTGTCTCAATAGACAATGGAGGTGAATTGAAAACACTGGAGAATCACAGCGTCCACTGTGGCTGCAGAAACTGGCAACTCATCACTGCTGAATCCCACATTGTTTTTGCCGTGTTAGCAGCATAGCTGTCAACCGTCCCTTATTTGGCGGGAAAGTCCCTTATCCCAGCGCCGTGTCCCGCTGCTGTCCCTTATTGATGATGTCCCTTAAATTTCCTGGGTTTCAAAGGAAGCAGCTCCTCTCCCTCCCTGCCTGCCAGCCAGGGAGGAGGGAGGCTCCAACTGTGTTGCTTGGCTGCGTTGCTCACCCAAAAAGGAGTCTAAGAACAACTGGGGGTGGTGGAGCTTGCATGCTTTGTGCCAATCAAATCGGCTGTGTTGCCTGGGGACTCGTCTTTGCTCAGCGCTTCCCAGCGGAGAGGTGATGGTGGTTTTCCTTGCTGCATCCCCTTTGCCGGGTTGCTGCGCTGTGGGAACCACCGCTTGAGGCTTCGTTTGGCTGCTAGCTGGGCTTTCTGCCTTTGGCGTGGAGGGGCTCAGAAGCTGAACATACCTGTGTTTGGAAAATCCCTTATTTTGGCTGCTGATCCCTTATTTTCAAGGCTGCTGGTCCCTTATTTTCAAATCTGTAAGTTGACAGCTATGGTTAGCAGCACTGAAGTGACCTTCCTGGGTCACAGGCCTGGGCAATGTGGTGTATGGAGTTCCTGGGCTGCCCAGATGACAAGACTCATATCATATAATACCAGCCTCACTGATATGGCCGAAAGGAAAGCAGAGCAATACATTTGGCACCAGCTTGGCAGCAGGAGGGTAAAAGACGCCATTCAACCATCCCCAAGTATAAAATTAATTAAAACTGAATTGTGAGGCCATTGTCTGATAAATTCCTAGAAGGATTCTGTTAATAAATTCTGTAATACTATGTGGAAGTCTAGACTTAAATATATTTCAAGTATATGGATAATGAACTCCTGTAGTCAATTTATCCTTGCACAATGAATGATCTCCTCCACTCCTGTGCACGCCTTAAATCTGTTCTGGGCGTTCCACCAACCCTCCAGAGCATACCTGGGGTAGTGTAGGGCACATATGTGGGGCGGAGTGGGGAACCCCTCGCAATAGCGCTAATCCTTGCATTAGCCAGAAATGTAGTTGGTTACTCCCAGAATAATAATTTGGAGACCCTCCAAAATTCTAGTAATAAATTGCGGAGAAGAAGCAATGGCAAGATTTGATCTCTTCCTTCTTTCAAAACAGATGAATGGTTCCATTGCGCCTTCTTTAACAAGGGCTACATATACACAGCTTTGCCCCAGCTACTCTGCATGCCTTACCTTCCATAATCTTTACTAGCAAACAAGTTTTTTGTACTGTCCTCTGCTGTGTTAATTATATTCTTCTTATAAAATATATACAATTAATAAAAATTAACACTGCGCCATTTTCAGGCTTCCTATTCAGTTGCTTTTATTTAATTTCCTGAAAATATTGATGCCAACAGGCAAATGAACATGGGCTTCCTTTATAAAGACTAGTTTACTATCATTATGGAGTTTAATATTAATTATCCTCTATACTTCATTGGATTTACTGAAGTGCTTTGCTGGATGGCCTCCAACCACTAACAGGGAAATGAAATTAAACAGAAAGGTTTGGCTATATGGAAGAGTATTGTGTAAGTATTTTAGAGCCGACTTATAATTAAAAAGGTTGTAAACTTAACACAGAGAGTGCAAGTGTTGTGGCTCAACTGTGGCTCTTCAACTCACCATGTCACCGGGAATTGATCATATATCACAAGCAACTTAATCAAATAGAAGATCTTAATAAATGCAGGATGCCTTACAAATGTTTAGCAAAGATTTATAGATCCTAAAACAGTAATAAATGAGTGCAGTCATATCTATAATATTCTGTTTTATAGTCCGAGAAACAAATGCCCTGGCTTAGAGAAGAGGAAGTACTCATTAATTGCTTGAAAAATAGTTGAAGAGAGAACAAACAGGCGTACTGTCTTTCATATGCCCCCATTTTCCCTATATGCAAGGGAGAGCCTTTGGGATCACTGGGGTGGGGGCAGAGAGAGGGAGGGAAGGTCAGAGCAAAGGCATCATGAGACCCATCCTGCAGATACTTAATGTCAGGACCAGAAAAGGTCCAGACTTGGAGTTAGGGTGGCCATTTACACTTTTCCAAAGAGGAGGAAATACACTGTGGGAAAAGGCACTGATTTGCATAAAATCTGCATATACTAATTGATGCGCATGCATTTATAAATATTTATCATCATGTAAATAAAAATAACATACACCAGAACTTCAGGAATGGAGTTGGGAAGGTGGAAAGCGAGCTTAGCATTTGCATGGGGTGAGGAGGGAAAAGGAGACACGGGTGGCGCTGTGGTCTAAATACTGAGCCTCTGAGCCTCTTGGGCTTGCCAATCAGAAGGCTGGCAGTTCAAATTCCCGCAACAGGGTGAGTTCCCGTTGCTCAGTCCCAGCTCCTGTCAACCTAGCAGTTCGAAAGCACGCCAGTGCAAGTAGATAAATAGGTACCACTCTGGCAGGAAGGTAAATGGTGTTTCCATGCACTGCTCTAGTTTCGGTGTTCTGTTGCGCCAGAAGTGGCTTAGTCATGCTGGCCACATGACCCGGAAAAACAGTCTGTGGACAAACGTCGGCTCCCTCGGTCAGTAAAGCGAGATGAGTGCCACAACCCCAGAGTCTTCTGCGACTGGACTTAACTGTCATGAGTCCTTTACCTTTACCTTTTAAGGAGGAAAAAAAATCTAGGAAGTTAATGTGGGGGGAAATGGCAATGGAGTTGGCCCATGGTGCAACCAGGGGCACAGCCCTAAGGTGGGTATTACTGGAACTACACAGGCAGAAGTACTAGATAGCATTGATTGGGCATAGGTGCAACAATATCTTTCAGCTAACTTAGTCAAGTTAGTGCCTGTCAGGCCTCAATAGGGTGTGTTGGGGGGGGGAGTTAAGTTTTATTTATTATGATATTTGATTTGTTCAAATGATTCAAGCTAACTGTTTTCAATTCTGTTTTTCCTTCCTCTATAAAGCTCCCTATCCCATTGTAAATATGCTTGGATTGGCGGCAAGGTGGGGCGGGGGGAGGAATAATTTGCTCCCAGAGTCAATAACATGGTTTACAACTTGTCTCAGGTTTCTCAGAGATGGTTCGTGCCAGAGTAAGTTAATATATTTGGATCCTGGCCCCTGTTCATGCTTGTTCTATTGGCAGAAAAGTTACAACATAATTTAGGAGCCATTCAACTATATCCAAACCATATTTTAAAAAATGTCAAGCAGAACAACATTTTCAGTAGCTCCCAGGAATACCCTGTGGTAGAACATGAAAAAACAAGCATTTTCATTTGCAGATAAGGTTACAGTATGCCTATCTTCCAATGTACATGAACAGAGAACAAATTAGCACTTGCCAGTTGTGGCTGGCAGGCAAAAGTTCAAAGTTTATTAAGTTCAGGACAGACTGTTCATTTGGCTTAGGGATAAAAGCTGGAAAAATTGTTTCGTTTGGAAATCCAAACAGCGCCGCCTCAAATTCAACTTGGTTAGTTGGCCGGGGGCGGGGCATGTAGCTTGGAACATTGGCTGCACTAAACAAAAACATTTTTTTTTAATGCAGTGAAGGATTCTTGCCAATGAGCCATGAAGACAGCGAAATGGGGAGGGGAGGGAGAAGGTGAGAGGAGCCCCTCTAACATATGCAGATAAATTATGGGTGATGACAGATGTAAAATTAAAAGAGGGCTCATGGTGGGTTCTTCCCAGATTTGCAATTATGGAACTGACAGAAGAGCATGCCAGGGAAACGAATGATGCTTCCAGCTGCTAGCCGTGCCTCTTCCCACCCTCCTCCTCCTCCTCCTCTGACTGGAGAAATTTGACAAGTCACCCGGCATGCAAAGGCCTAACATGGAAACAGGATGCACTGCTTCCATCTCAGGTAACCAGCTGTGGTGCACGTGGTTCTCCATCTGGAGAAGTAGAGGGCCAAGGGATAAAGGGAGTTGGCGATTCAAGAGGTGGACTTGGCTCAACCTTTGATTCTCTGCTTTGCTCTTCTAGTTTCGTTGGGAAATCAAGATTGTAGTGTAACTGAAATATGCTTTATGAGTCTTCTTTTTATCTTAGAGAACAGGTACCTGTAGCCATCCAGATGTTGTTGGACTACACCTCCCATAATCTCTGAGCATTGCTCGTGTTGACAGTGGCTTATGGGAGCTGGAGTTCAACAAGATCTGGAGGATCACAGGTTTGGCATCCCTGTACAATAGAGAGACCTATACAATTGCAAGGAAGTCAAAATATGGTCAGCTACTCCCTGGATGTTGTAACAGCAATGACAACTGCACATAGAAAAGAGGGAAGTTTAGGACAGAGCATGCTTCCTGATGATATGCTACCTTCCCATGAGCAGGTACATTGTGAACTGAGAAACATGAGATTCTCCTCCTGCCGTGTGAAATGATGCATCCTATACACTGAATAGCATGTGGTTTAACTGCATATGAAGATTGACCCGGTGAATTTGTGAGAGGAAACAAAAGCCTCTGGATTAGACAGCCAAGTTCTTTCCTAGACATATTTCTGAAATAGGCTGCCATTTTCCCCACTGTTGTGTGAATATTCAGCAAAATCAGTGGCGTAGCGTGGGGGGTGCAGGGGGGGCCGGCCGCACCGGGCGCAACATCTGGGGGTTAGGGTTAGGGGGCGCAAATCCACGGGTTAGGGGGCGCAAATTACTTGCCTTGCCCCGGGTGCTGACAACCCACGCTACGCCACTGAGCAAAATGTGATATTATTAAAGACAATGGAGTGTATAATCAGACGGGGGTTGCAGCTCTGCTTGTTAAGAAATGCAATATGAGATGAGAAGACATATAGCATGAAAGAGAAGCTCAGCGTGGGCTATGATAAATTTTCAAAGGCATGTAGAATTGTGTGTGTCTTTTATATAGCCTTCTCTGTATTTATTACACATTGCTTGAGGTTATAATTGTTCTTAGGCTATATGCTTGCTTTATTTTCTTGGTTTATTCACTCTGCAAGGCGCCAGGAACCTGAGGCAGTCTCCAGTGCCTTACCTCCAAGTCTCCTGCACCATGAAGTCTCCTGTAATGCAGACTGAAAGGTGTAACCCAAAGATCTAACCCCAAAGTGCCAAGCAAGACATTCTAGCTGACTCACCACCCAGTCAGGTGACTCAAGTCACTGTCTCTGACTGGAAGTTGCCTCACAAATATGCCTTAGCCAGGATAAGTGAGAAATGAGTGGTTTACCAGCACACTGCAAAGGGCTACAGAAATATTGAATAACGCCCACCATATCATTTCTCATTTTGTGTCTGTGTATGTGTGTGTGTTTAGTTAACAACTGCATGTGTACAGTTCCTGAAATATAAATGCACATCACTTAGAAGAATAATCTCACCTTGTGTTTGGGCATAGCCCAAAAAACAGGAAACACATCACCAAATGAGGTCAAAGCAGGCACAGTCTTGCACAAAATCTGCAAACTAATTTATGCAATTTACATAATTGCACTGAAGCAGCAGTTAACAGTAGCAAAATGAAGGCAGGTTTATTACTACTATCTAAGTTACAAAAGTAAAATATCTAAGTTCAAAATGGTGTCTAACATGCATGGTGGTGAGCTTGGAAGCATGTCAAAGAAAACAGAGAGCTGCCCAGGCAGGAAGGAAGTGATCTCACAAAGTTCTCTCTAGCAAATTTCACAGGAAAGCTCTGTGAGTTTTAGCCCCTCCATGCTCCTATTTGGCAAAATGTGAATTGTTGGTTTGACTGCAGTAACGTCACATGTTGCTCACCTGGTTTTTCAACGCTGTCAGTAACCAAAGGGGCAGGGAGGTTGGCACAGTATGGTTGCAACAATGGAAATAACAAATTGGCTTTGTGGCTGAACTTTCACCACATTGACCTCTCTGCCATGTCTCCCCTCCCTTATGTCACTTTTGGTTGCTGGCAGTGGCTGCCATGTTGGGAAGCTAGGTTAAGCAACACTGCCCAAGGACTGCTACTGCTCTTATGTCTGGGGAAATGCAGACAAATGAAGTTTGTGACTGCATTGGATTGTCAATGGATTGCGTTGTTTGTTCCACGTGGTAGTTAGAACCATGGGCTTTTGACATAGGAAACACCAATGTCCTTACTATCTAAAATTTGATGCAGGAAGAACAGAGGATGTAGCCCAATAGCAGAGCTTCTCCTTTGCATGTAGAAAGTCCCAGGTTCATTCCCTGGAATATTCAGGTACGACTGGGAGAGATGCCCTGCCAGAAATTCTAGGGAGCCAACACCAGTTGGGGCAGACAAGCAGGGCCGTCTTTACCCAGGGGTAAAGCAATGGAGCGAAAGACCCCGCCCCCCTCCTCCGTTGCTCTGTTACTCCGTAGCGTCAAATATTCCTGACGTGTCAGAAAACAAAAGCAGTTTTTCCTCTGCGTTGTTGTAACAGGTGAGCGATTTCTCCCTTAAATAAAGGTCAACAACTTTGGCTTCCCCCTTCCCCCAAAAAGCTGAATAAAAGTTAATCTGGGGGCGCTGGGAAGATCTTTGTACCCTGGCGGAACATATGCTAAAGGTGGCCCTGCAGACAATACTGAACTAGATGGACCAAGGGTCAGATTCAGGTTGCATTCAGATGCAAGGTTTGTTGTGTTGGTTTTACTGATTATAATGCTAACACTTCTGTCCCGATTGCTAAAGTTCCTGTTGCACTGAAGTACCTGATGTGGCTTTTTGATCAATATACAGTGGTACCTCGGGTTAAGTACTTAATTCGTTCTGGAGGTCCATTCTTAACCTGAAACTGTTCTTAACCTGAAGCACCACTTTAGCTAATGGGGCCTCCTGCTGCTGCCGTGCCACCGGAGCACGATTTCTATTTTCATCCTGAAGCAAAGTTCTTAACCCGAGGTACTATTTCTGGGTTAGCGGAGTCTGTAACCTGAAGCGTATGTGTCAGAGCTGCCACCCAGTCCCAGCTCACATAGGACCAAGTCCGCCAGCGTTCACTTTATAAGAGTCTTTATTAAGTTACAGGTTTCATTTCCGAACTGCAGCGTGCAGCTCTACACCTTCTGCCCTAGGTCGGCGAAGACCCGTCTGAGTCCCCGCCTCTTGCACACCAGCTTAATACCCTAGCCTTGCTCCACCTCCTTCGCCTCTCCCTACGTCTCTGGGTCCTTCTGCCCCCCTGGGCCTCCTCCCTTCTACTCTCCTCTGACGCTGACCCCCCTGATCCTTCTGCCTCCTTGCGGCGGGCTTTAGGACCTGGCTCACTCTCCGGGCTGCTTACTGCTCCAGCTTCCGCTGCATTTGAACTTGGCGCGCGCGCCCAACTCTCTACTTTCCTCTTAACCGTTGCCTCGCTCTCTGAGGAGGGCGTGACCACCCCTGACTCGTGCCCTCCCTCCTGCTGACAGCCTCCGGAACCCGATGCCTGGCTACCTTCCTCCCTGCTGCTCTCAGTCTTGAGCGTGGGTCCCGACTTCCAGCTGCTGCCGCCCTCAGTTATGAGCGTGGGTCCCGACTTCCAGCTGCTACTCTCTGAATCTCCTCTGTTCCCTTCCTCCTGGGGTGTCCCCCCGGATCCCCCCCTTGCTCTGCTCACTGGGGCTCCCTTTTGGGAGTCCTCTGACTCACTGCTTAGGCTTGGAGATCTCGGGTCGTCATCATCACTCATTTTCCCTTCGGATTCCTCCCCCTCGCTCTCTGCTTCCTCCCTTCTCTGCGTCTCTGCTCCTGAACCCCTGACATCCATCCCCCCCTCGAAGCCCCCCCTTCCCCCCTCCCCGCTTTCAGGTGTGGGTGCTGGGTGCTCCATCCTCACGGGAGGGAATGCCGGATACAGTTCGCTCCCCGTGGTTGGCCGCCAACTGAAGACCTCCGAGTCTTCCTCCTCGCGGTCGCCGATGTTGACCTGTTCCGCTTCCATCTCTGTACCGCCGTGCTCGAACCCAAGGTCCTCCCCGAACACGTCCATGTCAGTCTCTGCGTCGGTCGCTCGACCTGGCATCTCCAGCCACTTCCGGCGCCATTGCTCCTCCGGTCGATCGTCCCACCAATACGAGGTGTCTGACGCCGAACCCGCCGGCGATCCTTCTGGGGAACGGGTGCTCAGTGCGGGTTCCCCGTCCGAGTCGAATCCATGGAACGTGCTGGAAGAAAGTGTGGGCGTGAACAGCCAGTCGTCGAAGAAGCTCGCTGGCATGGGTCTGTGTGGGAAAAGGGCATGAAACTCGTCCTTGAGCAGGGGTTCCTCCAAAGCGTAGTCTGGCACCCAGCTATTGGCGCTGGCCCGGGTGCCCTCTCTGGCTAGGAGGTATTCGACTCCCTCTTCCCCCCATCTGGAGTCCAAAATCTCCGTGACCTCGTTGATGGGGTCTTGCTGCGTCACCCCTCGCGTCTCCGTCCACTCCCGGAACGGACTCGGTGCCGTCCCTGGCTCCTGGAATCTGTGAGGTGCCTTGTAGGGAGTGAGCACCGACCTGTGGAACACCGGATGCATTCTGGAACCCTCCGGCAGCGCCAGTCGGAAGGCTACCGGGTTGATCTGTGCTTCGACTTGGTACGGACCAATTTGCTTGTGCCCCAACTTCTTCTTGGCTAGTGACCTGGTCGGCACTGCGTGGGCTGCCAACCAGACCCAGTCTCCCACTTGGATCTCTTCGCCAACCCGCCTGTGCTTGTCAGCTTGCACCTTGTAGGCGTGCTTAGCTAGCTCCAGCTGCCGTCTGAGTTGATCGTGTACCGCCTGCAACTCTGACGCGAACGCGTCCGCCGTCTGTGGTTCTCCGTCCCCCACTCTCTCCCTTCCCGGGAAGGTTCTGGGATTCCTCCCATTGTTGGCGAAGAACGGCGTCACCCCTGTGGACACGTGCTTCGTGTTGTTGTAAGCGAACTCGGCGAGCGGCAGGTAATCCACCCAGGTCGCAGGTTGTTGATTGGCATAGCATCTCAGGTACTGCTGCATGATGGCATTGACCCTCTCTGCTTGCCCGTTGGTCTGCGGGTGTCTTGCTGATGCCAGATCGACCTTGACATTTAGAAAACTCATCAGCTTCTGCCAGAAATTCGAGACGAACTGGCGCCCGCGGTCGGACAGGATAGACCGCGGCAGACCATGCACTTTGAACACGTGATCTATGAACAGTTTGGCGGTTTGTTCCGCCGTGGCCACCTTCGCACACGGAATGAAATGTGCCATCTTGGTGAACAAGTCCACCACCACTAGTACAGCTGTCTTGCCTCTCGAGCTGGGTAGATCCGTAACAAAGTCCAGGGCCACTCTCTCCCACGGTTCAAACGGCGTTTGCAGCGGTTCCAGCAGTCCCGCCGGTGGTTTGTGCACCGGTTTGGCCCTCTGGCAGGTGTCGCACCTCGCAACGTAGTCCGCGACTTCCCCTCTCAGTCTGGGCCACCAAAAGTCCCTTGCGACTAATTCCACCGTTTTTTCCGTGCCAAAGTGCCCGGCCGTGGGTGCGTCGTGCAGCTGCTGCAGTACCCTGGCGCGAAGTTCGTCTCCCGGCACGTAGATGGCCCCTTTACGTAAGAGCAAGCCGTCTCGTATCTGGAACTCGTCGCCCTTCGCCGTGCCCTTGTGCACCTCTGCCATCTTCGCCTGCGCGAAGGAGTCGTCCTGCAACGCCCGCCGCACCGCATCCAGGTCTACTGTGGCTGAAGCGCACGCCCACGCTGTTGGCGCGAAGATGTGCATGGCTGCCGCTGGCGTCGCCTCTTCGAGGTATTGCGGTTTGCGTGACAGTGCATCCGCCATGACGTTGGTGTCGCCTGGGACGTACTCTATTCGGAAATTGAAGTCAGCAAAGAACTCCGCCCAACGTATCTGCCTCTGGTTCAGGAACTGAGCCGTGCGCCAGTGCTCCAGATTCTTGTGATCCGTGCAGACCTGCACCGTGTGCTTGGCGCCGATCAGGAAGTGCCTCCACGCCTTGAAAGCTGCATGAATGGCCAGCAACTCCCTGTCCCAGATGGTGTAGTTCTGCTCCGACTTGCTGAGCTTTCTGGAGTAGAACGCTCCCGGCCTCCAGACCCCCTGTGGGTCCCTTTGCAGCAGGACAGCTCCCACTGCTCTATCGGACGCGTCTGTCTCTACCCGCATCGGTCTGCTGGGGTCGATATGCAGCAGTTGCTCTTCCGACGCGAAGAGACGCTTGAGTGCCTGAAAGGACTGCTCCGCCTGCTCCGTCCAGATGAATTTCTTTTTCTTGGAGCTTAGCGTGTCCGTGATGGCCGCCGTCTGCATCGCGAACCCCTTGATAAACTTGCGATAGAAGTTGGCGAAGCCGACAAACCGCTGGACCTCCTTCCGGTTGCGCGGGCTCTTCCAATCCAACACCGCACGAACCTTGGCGCTGTCCATGGCTAGCCCCTTGTCCGACAACTTGTAACCCAAGAAATCCACCTCCGTCGTGTCGAACTGGCACTTCTCCAGTTTGGCGTACAGTCTATGCTGCTGCAGCCTCTTCAGCACCTCCCGAACATCTTGGTCATGGGCTTGCTGCGATTCGGAGAATATCAGGATGTCATCCAGAAAGCAGACGCACTTCTTGTAAAGGAGTCCCGCCAACACATGATGCATGAAAGCTTGGAAACAGTGAGAACCGTTTTGCAATCCAAACGGCATCACTCTGTATTCGTAGGTGCCCAGAGGCGTGAACATGGCTGTCTTCCACTCATCGCCCTCCCTCATGCGGATGAGATTGTACGCACCTCGCAGGTCCAACTTGGTGAACACGCGTCCCTTGCGCACCGTCGCTAGTAGGTCGTCAATCCTGGGCATGGGGAAATCAGAAGGCTTGGTCATCTTGTTTAAGAGGCGAAAATCCACCACCAGTCTTTTTTGGGGCGTGTCTTTCTTCTTCACGAAGAAAACAGGACTGCCCCCTACTGCCCTGGACTCCCGGATGAAACCGCGCTGCAAATTGTGATCTATGAACTGTTTGAGTTCCTGTAATTCGTCCTCAGACATGGAATACAGCTTCCCTTTCGGCAGCGTCGCCCCTGGTAGGAGGTCAATCTTGCAGTCATATTGCCTGTGCGGTGGTAGCTTGTCAGCCTCTTTCTCGCAGAAGACCTCCAGAAAGTCTGCGTATTTGTGGGGGACTGCTTGCAACGTTCCCAACTGCAGTTGTGATTCCTCCTCCTCTCCCTCCTGTCTGGGCAGGATGCAGTGTTCTGCGCAATAAGAGGAGCCGAAGATCAGCTGTCTCTGGTACCAAGCCAGTGTCGGACTGTGCCTGTCCAGCCAACTCATGCCCAACACAATGGGCGTGTCCGACAGTTGGGTGACATTAAAACTGATGACTTCCCTGTGGTTGCCAAGGCGCATCACCATCGGTGGCGTTTGCTTCACCACCTGCCCCCCTAGCAACTCTCTGCCATCCACTGTGACGACTTGCAGGGGCAGAGTGGCAGGCAGTAGCTGTATAGCGTGCTGCTCCACAAAATCCTGCGCTATAAAGTCTGCGTTGCTTCCAGAATCCACAGAAAGCGGCACTTCGATAGTGACGCCATCGGGTAGCTGGAGAGATGCTGTGAGCTGCACTACTGGTTTGGGTGGGAGGGGGTCCGTGGGTTGCAAGATCGCTGGGGACTGCTTCACTGATGCGTCTGGCTGGGCCCCAGTGCCTCTGTCTCCAGCCAGACATCGTCGTTTCCCTGCTGTGGTTCTCCTTGCTGCGTTGCTGCAGTCACCATTGCTGAGGCTGCAGTGTGCTTGTGGAGCCTCCGGGGACACTCTTTCGCCAAATGGCCTGGATCCTCGCAGATGTAACACTTCCTGTTCCCTCTAGGAGGCTTCGCTTTCACTGCTGTCGGTGCTTGGGCTCTGGCTGCTGACTGAGCCCTTGCACCTCCAACCTCCATCGGTTCCCCTCCCCCTCCAGGCGGAGGTGTGGATTGCGCACGCGCTGCTTCTCTTGGAACGAAAGAGAAACTTCTCGCTGCTTCGCGCCCTCCACGTCCTTCATCTCTGCACCATGGACGTTCTTCCAGCCTCACCCCCACAGTCAGCGCCCTTTGGACCACCTCCTGCGTGCTTCGGGGCCTCTCCCCCCTTGCAATTTCATCCTTGACCGCAGAGCTTAGACCCTCCCAGAACAGGTCTCTGACAGGGGGCGAATCCCGGTCCCACTCTAAGGCACTGACCAGCGCAAAAAAGCGGGCGTGGTACTGCCGGACGCTTGCCCTCCCTTGTTTTAGTCCATGAATCTCCCGTCGGGCAAGATCCACATCAATAGTAGACAAAAAACACGCATCCATCGCTTTGATAAAGGCATCTGCATTCTTAAGCGCCGGATCTTTATCCCTCCACAAATTGCGTAGCCACGCTTTAGCATCCCCATGCAAATGGGATAGTATGAACCCCACTTTCTCTTCCTCATCTCTAAAGTCTTTTGCCAGCAGTTGCAGTGCGCACATTACGTCTGCTCGAAAATTGGGGTACTGTTGTAAATTCCCATCGAAGTGAGCCACAAGCCCTCCTGCTCTCCGTGCCAACCCAACCCCCTCCGGTCTGGGTCCTGGCTGCCCGTGTTTAACCCATGCTTCAAACCTGGCGTGGAGATCTCTGTAGGCGGCTGCCGCATCCTCCTCCCTCTTCTTGGATGCCAGTACCTCCGCGTTCAATTGGGTAACTGCCTGTTGCAGCGCTGCAACTGTCTCTGCTTCCGTCATCTCTGCTAACCGTCGTGAGCTTGCTCCCAAACACCGATCCCCTCCTCCAGCTGCCTCTCTCTCCGCTGCGAGATATCAGGTGTCCGAAGCTTTTGTGAGACGGGTCTTACTGTCAGAGCTGCCACCCAGTCCCAGCTCACATAGGACCAAGTCCGCCAGCGTTCACTTTATAAGAGTCTTTATTAAGTTACAGGTTTCATTTCCGAACTGCAGCGTGCAGCTCTACACCTTCTGCCCTAGGTCGGCGAAGACCCGTCTGAGTCCCCGCCTCTTGCACACCAGCTTAATACCCTAGCCTTGCTCCACCTCCTTCGCCTCTCCCTACGTCTCTGGGTCCTTCTGCCCCCCTGGGCCTCCTCCCTTCTACTCTCCTCTGACGCTGACCCCCCTGATCCTTCTGCCTCCTTGCGGCGGGCTTTAGGACCTGGCTCACTCTCCGGGCTGCTTACTGCTCCAGCTTCCGCTGCATTTGAACTTGGCGCGCGCGCCCAACTCTCTACTTTCCTCTTAACCGTTGCCTCGCTCTCTGAGGAGGGCGTGACCACCCCTGACTCGTGCCCTCCCTCCTGCTGACAGCCTCCGGAACCCGATGCCTGGCTACCTTCCTCCCTGCTGCTCTCAGTCTTGAGCGTGGGTCCCGACTTCCAGCTGCTGCCGCCCTCAGTTATGAGCGTGGGTCCCGACTTCCAGCTGCTACTCTCTGAATCTCCTCTGTTCCCTTCCTCCTGGGGTGTCCCCCCGGATCCCCCCCTTGCTCTGCTCACTGGGGCTCCCTTTTGGGAGTCCTCTGACTCACTGCTTAGGCTTGGAGATCTCGGGTCGTCATCATCACTCATTTTCCCTTCGGATTCCTCCCCCTCACTCTCTGCTTCCTCCCTTCTCTGCGTCTCTGCTCCTGAACCCCTGACAGTATGTAACCTGAAATGTCTGTAACCGAGGTACCACTGTACACCACCATGTCTACTAATTTTTAAATGGCGGAAAGGAACTGAATGGTGGGATACTTCCCTAGATTTCCCTAGACATGGATGGTGTCAGTATGATCATGAAAAATGTGGGGAAATTATAACACAAAACTCCAGCTGACTTTTCTGAGTTAAAGAGTATACAAACATTTTTTCTTCTTCTGGAAACGGCTAACATGGACATGAACACTAACCGTCTTCTAGATTCCAGGAGCGGCTTTTATGTCATGTGAAAGACAGTCTAAAAATGATAATAATAGGGAGAAATGTGGAATAAAGTGCCACCTGAATGCATCCTCAGTATAAGGCAGTTTGCCATGTTTTAGGAGGAAGAATACAGAAGTGGAGGCAGGGGTAAAAAATCTGTGGCCATCTCAGTAACGTTAGGGTCACCATATTTCAAATAGTAAAAACCAGGACACCCCAAAAACTGAAACGCCAGAAAAACACGATTTTTGGATTGACTTGCCTAAGATCCAGGACAAATTCAGAAATTCCCCCTGGACATCAATTCTGCCTTTGAAATCCCAGTAATGTCCAGAAAAATCCAGAAATATGGCAGCCCTAATTACTGTAATGTCTGCTTAGCTATCAGCATAGCTATAATAAGGGTGAGAGCTATTGGTGGTTATGCTAAAGGTTTTATGGGAAAGGTGGATTTTGAGAACGAATTTGAAGGAAATATGAGCCGCTACAGTATAACACGTGGGAATTGAGTGGTGACCTTGAAGGACAATGTGTTCAGAAATGTTGTTGTGCGCTTTTCTCAAAACAAATGCTTTACTGGAAGAAATTCATGAGGGAATGAATTTGATGACTGATTTGATTGGAAATCTTAAGCAGAATGTGGGAAATCTTGGACAGGCAGTAGAAAAAAGTATGGAGTTTACCCAGGAATTATACCAGGACTGTGCCTTGTCAGAACAGAGGAAAGAAGAAGATTCTGCTGAACTTTGGGCGTCAGAAATGGAGCCACAGATGGAGGTTGTGGCCCTGCAGGAACATGAACCTTTGGAATTGGCAATTGACTTTCGTAAAAACATGCATTTAAGTACTACATGGAGCTCAGTTTGGACTGTGGAAAAGGGACCTTTTGGTTGGAAGGAGGTAAAAGCATTATTAAATTGGAGCCCACACGTGTGAAAAGAAAACATGAAGAAAAACAGTGGAAGGGACATGGAAGGGATTTAAGAGCCTCGGATATAAGATCACAAGGTTAATGTGCCAGCTTAATGGGATAAATGGACTGACAAACCCGGGACCTGGGGGAAGGGACGTTGGACGAAGACTTTTATCTTTTGTTATTAGGACAATTTTATACAATTGATGAATATTAGAAGGATGCATGAAATGAAATTGCTTGGCTCTGGTATAAAGGTTTAAGGGAATAGGAAATAATATAACAGTTAAGAGAAGTTATCAAAAACAAAATTTAGGTTAAGGTCTTTTATAAGACAATGAGGAGAATAGAGTAAGGTAATGTAATGAAAGATTAGAATAGGGTAAAAACTTGATGGTAAGGATTTGCTGAACTAACAAATTGAACTGGAATACAAAAAAGGGAGGGATGAGGAGGTCTGGGGAAATAAGTGTATGAAGATATGTTATGAAAATTAATGTGTTTTTAACTGTTTCTATTTTCTAGGTTTTTTGTTTTTTTATTTTTTCATTTGAATTGTTTTGATTTGTTTTGTTATAATTTGGAAACTTTAATAAAATATCATTTAAAAAGAAAAAGAAAAAGGTATGCTAGTGGCGACATAGAAGCTAGCCAGTTGGCACTCTCCAAGGCCAGTTCAAACTGAACTGTGATACAAACCAGCTGAAAAGCGTTTTCAGGGCTCATCAGGAAAGAAAGAGATGATATATTCATTCTGAACATTGGTGATGGAGCTTCCAAGTTGGCTTCACTGCTCTAAAAAGGTTGCTTATTTCTTAACCATCTTTTTCCCAGCACACTTTCCTCACAAGGAATCCATCACTTGGAAAGACTTGCCCTTGGAGTGGGAAGTACGAAATTCTATCTGCAGCATTGTTAATGTGTCTCTGTACAGAAGAAATGGAGCCATTTCAACACTGTTGATCAAAATAAATGTTCCAATTGACCTAGTTAGAGAGAAGAGATATTGCTAAGCAATGCCTTACTCCATTAAAGGGTTAATAATTTTTGCATGCTATTCTTCCCCCCTCTTTTTCTTTTCTTTTTCTTTTTTTGAAAAGGCTTATTTAAATGTTTATCAGTTGTGCAAAGTGGAGCAGCACTAGAGAGACACAAGGGAAAACTGATCATTGCCTATGCATGGCATCGTTGTAGGAAGATTAAAATAACATTGAGTATATTCTGTAAATGAAGGAGAGAACTAAAAAAAAGCCTCCAGAGTCCATTATAAATTTTAATAATACATCAAGGTAATGTAACTGAATAACCGATCTCTGAGGGAAGAAACACAACATTTGGCTAATATTACAATTTAAATTATGAAAACAAAAAGAGCTTTTAGTTAATCTTGTCTTTCTGCTTTTATTCTTCAGGCTTTTTATTTTTTATTTATTTTTCCCTGAATCCAAAACACCATGTAAACAAATAAAAGTATGGGAGAAAAATAAACAGTTTGGCATCTCAGTAGATTAATTAATGCGCTTCAGCCTTGGCACCAGTAGGCGAAAATTATGTGCATAAATAATATCACTAATTAAAAAGATGCAGATTAACATGCAAATAATGTTAATGAGGATCTG
This sequence comes from Podarcis vaucheri, assembly GCF_965113315.1. NCBI lineage: Eukaryota > Metazoa > Chordata > Lepidosauria > Squamata > Lacertidae > Podarcis > Podarcis vaucheri. Next base: position 10,923,340 of record NC_138766.1, read on the forward strand.
CAATTCCAGAGTGGATTCGCATAACATCAACAATTTAATGGGTTGGAAGGCTTGTGTTTGCATTACATTAATAAATTTCAAAGACCTTGCATAAAAAAGTTCTGTCGGAGCCTCTGTATCCCACTTGTGAGTTGTAAATTCTGTGGGCAGTTGCAAGCACTCATCGGCAGATGCCCAAGTCATTATCTCAAAGGCTGCTGAGAAGGTGCCGTGCGCCAGTGTAACCAGCTGTTGGGAACTGGGCAGTGGGCACCAGGACCTGCCAATTATTCATATTATTTGGGGAGTCTTGATATTTATTTAAAATGATTAATATTTTGTGCTCTGCATCTTGATCTGAAGGGAAATCATTTTTAGCAAGTAAAGTTGTTCTCTTTTTTTCTGTTCTTTTTTCCCCCCTTCAAAATATCTTCTTAGCCTTTGATGTGTCATGGATGGTTGAATGCATAATGGAATTGATTAAGCAGACATAATTTCTAACCATGGGCAAAACAATATAAGATGTCTTTCATGATGTAATCTAATGCCGAGATAAAAATATAGCTGCATCAAAAATCCAAATGAGTCATAATAACCCACATTTTATTTTAATTTTATTTTTTGTTACACAATGGAAAAAAAAGTCCTCTATTGCTGTTCTTATAAATGGGGCGGGGGGGGGGAGCGGGCAGGGAGCTCTTCTGAACACCAAAGCGTAGGGAAGATTAGCACAAACCTTTTTTTTTTAATGCCAAGTTGCTCAACATAGGCCTTTTTAAAATATCTTTTGAAATATGATATAAATGGAGCTGGTGTACTATAGTAGTTAACAGTGCAGGCCTACCTATATATGTCTACTCAGAAGCAAGTTCCATTGAGTTCAATAGTGATTACTTCAAGGTAACGATAGGATGGCAGTGACTGAATCCCACAAAGCCCCTGGTTTGAATCTCACCACGGCCATTATATCCCTAAGTGACTTTAGATTCTCTCACCCTCAGTCCTCCTACCTGATGAATGGGAATAATAATAATGACTGTGAGGAGAACCCCAGCCACGTACCCTGGTAAACTTTTGTTTTAAGGAATGCAGAAGGGAATTCACACCATTATATTTACAATGGACACTTGGGTTGCGAGCGTGATCTGTGCAGGATTCACGTTCGCAACCCGCAGCGGCGCGTCTGCGCACATGCGGATTGCGATTTGGCACATACGCAAAGCGCGATTTAGCACTTCTGCGCAGGCGCGACTGCCGAAACCCGGAAGTAACCCGTTCCGGTACTTCTGGCTTTCAGCGGTCCGTAACCTGAAAAAACTCAACCTGAAGCGTCTGTAACCCGAGGTATGACTGTATTGTTGATTAATTAATTAATTGAATTTATATACCGCCCTTCATCAAAAGATCTGAGAGCTGTTCACAGAATAAAATATAAGAGAAAACACAAGTAAATGATTAAACCAAAAACAGCGAAACAATAACCCCCACTTCCCACAGACACATTTAAAAGGCTGGAGAATATTTAATCAACCAAAGGCCTGGATGAAGAAGAAGATTTTTGCCTGGCGCCTAAAATATATATAATGAAGGTGCCAGGCGAGCCTCCCTGGGGAAGGCATTGCACAAACAAGGAGGTACTGCAGTAAAGGCCGGTTCTCACGTTGCCACCCTCTGGGCCACTCCTGGAAGAGGCGCACAAAGAAGGGACTCAAATGATCAATGCAGAGTCTGGGTCGGTTTATATCTATATAAAGATTTAACTGTATATGACAGGCATAGGCAAACTCCGGCTCTCCAGATGTTTTGAGACTACAATTCCCATCATCCCTGACCACTGGTCCTGTTAGCTAGGGATCATGGGAATTGTAGTTCCAATACATCTGGAGGGACCCCTGACCATTATGTCCAGTCGTGGCCGACTCTGGAGTTGCAGCGCTCATCTCTCTTTATTGGCCAAGGGGGCCGGCATACAGCTTCCAGGTCATGTGGCCAGCATGACTAAGCTGCTTCTGGTGAACCAGAGCAGCGCACAGAAATGCTGTTTACCTTCCCGCCAGAGCGGTACCTATTTATCTACTTGCACTTTGACGTGCTTTTGAACTGCTAGGTTGGCAGGAGCAGGGACCGAGCAACGAGAGCTCACCCCGTCATGGGGATTCGAACTGCCAACCTTCTGATCGGCAAGTCCTAGGCTCTGTGGTTTAACCCACAGCGCCACCCGTGTCCCAACTGTCATATTAAGTTGTGTTAAAACAAAGGTAGCTCCAGGACCAAGGTTTCTGTCTTTATGCATTGACATGGTAGATTGAAAACTAGTGAGACTGAATGTGTCAGTCAATGGAAATTCTGCCTCATACCATTGGACCAGGGTCGTGGCCTGATTTTTTTTATTTTTTGGAAGACAGGAGGCATTCCACCCAGTTTTGATGTGATCAGCTGGAGAGGGATGCTGGTTGAAAATAATAGAGCCCTCTCAGTTGGCATTAGTCCTCCTGTGAGTGTCTGAAGCAGAAACAAAGGTGGAAGATGGAGCCTTAGGAACTTAGGGTGCCTGAGAGAAGCCAAGTGCTGACATCACTGACTGGAGATGAGGAGATCTGGAGATGAGGTAGAATGCTCTGTTAGGAATATAGATCTGTGTAGCCCTGCAATACCTGGTCAGAATCCGGCAAGACTCAGATTAAAAGCTTCCTGCCTGCACACTGTTATACCATGTGATGAGGCCTTCAAGGATGCAGAAAAGAAAAAGAATTGTCCTCCTGGGCTTTGATGTATTCCCCATACCACACCACACTGGTTCTTCCTGATTGTTGTTGTTTAGTCATTTAGTCGTGTCCGACTCTTTGTGACCCCATGGACCAGAGCACGCCAGACACTTCTGTCTTCCACTGCTTCCCGCAGTTTAGTCAAACTCATGCTGGTAGCTTCAAGAACACTATCCAACCATCTCCTCCTCTGCCGTACCCTTCTCCTTGTACCCTCCATCTTTCCCAACACCAGGGTCTTTTCCAGGGAGTCTTTCTCTTCTCATGAGGTGGCCAAAGTATTGGAGCCTCAGCTTCAGGATCTGTCCTTCCAGTGAGCACTCAGGGCTGATTTCCTTAAGAATGGATAGGTTTGATCTTCTTGCAGTCCATGGGACTCTCAAGAGTCTCCTCCAGCACCATAATTCAAAAGTATCAATTCTTCGGTGATCAGCCTTCTTTATGGTCCAGCTCTCACTTCCATACATCACGACTGGGAAAACCATAGCTTTAACTATACGGACCTTTGTTGGCAAGGTGATGTCTCTGCTTTTTAAGATGCTGTCTAGGTTTGTCATTGCTTTTTCCCCCAAGAAGCAGGCGTCTTTTAATTTCGTGGCTGCTGTCACCATCTGCAGTGATCATGGAGCCCAAGAAAGTAAAATCTCTCACTGCTTGCATTTCTTCCCCTTCTATTTGCCAGGAGGTGATGGGCCCAGTGGCCATGATCTTCGTTTTTTTGATGTTGAGCTTCAGACCATATTTTGCGCTCTCCTCTTTCACCCTCAATAAAAGGTTCTTTAATTCCTCCTCACTTCAAGCCATCAAGGTTGTGTCATCTGCAATGTTGTGTTATCTTCCTGATATGGTCAGGCAATAAATGCATTAGTTGTGGCCCCAAATCTCTGCCCCGCCTGGGTTTTGAAATTTTCAGCAGGTTGGGTGATCATGCTCCACCAGCCTGCCTACCCAATAACTGGAATCATTTTCAGGGGACGGCAAAAAAAAAAAAAAGGTGAGGGATTTCTCTCTTTTGCTTCCTTTAAAGAAATTAAAACAGTATTGCCACCTCTTGCAGCAGCCTAACCATGTCATTGGGCCACAAGGCCTCTAAGAACAATGCTGTATCCCAGGTATGTTCTTAAGAACAAAGATGGCTGCCAAGTATTCCCCAACCCCAAGGAACCCTTGGCCACCTCATATAAAAGATAAGACTGAAATGGCTGCGAAATGCTTCCAGTCCCCGCCCCCAAGGTTTGCCAAATATTTCCCACCCACCATCCACTTTCACGGGGGATGAATGGTCCCTCAGAAGTAGGATTAAGAAAAACCGAAGAAATAGTGTCTGGGTTTGCTTCCTTAACACCTGTCTCCTAATCGCTTTTTGTGTTGTGTCTTTCAGATTGTAAGCCTGAGGGCAGGGGCAGCCATATTTGACATTTGTAAGCCACACTGGGAGCCTTGTTTGATTTGAAAAGGAGGGTAAAAATGCTTTAAATAATAAAAATGGTGGTGGGGATATTCGGCACCTATCGACAAGGCCTCAACAGTCTTGTCCTTGCCTTAGCTATGCATGCTAGCCTGCCTGGATATTTTCTCATGACCCTTCCTCCTTCTTTTCTTCTCTGACCTCCAACTTTCTTGCCTCATTTCCAGAGTTCCAGACTCTGGCCTGTGACTGGCTCTATCTCCAAACTACCATTCTTTTAATACATTTCTACAGCCCTACTACCCAATGACTGGTTGATACCTCCTACAGAATCTGCCTCTTTGTCCCATTCAGGCTCCAGTCCCAATCTTGCCAAGATCTGTATTTTCAGCATTCTGCTTGCTTAAGCTGCCTGTGGCCCGGCACTGACATACTGTCAATATTCAGTGGAATATTGACACTCTCTCCACCCTTTCAACTACAAAGGCCTTCTCTGCTAATTTCATTCTGTCTCTTCAAATGCTTGTAATGACTCCTTTGGTGGAGAAAAAAATGGGCTGATGAATGAGATGTTAGAAACAACAACCCTGTCCCACTGCAATACTCCTCAGGTGAATATTGCACTATGGGCTATTCTTTGCCCGCTAATTTGTCTTTCCCTTACTACTGACTTACTTTAACAATAAGATGCTTCATCACATTTTTTCCCCATTCCTCCATAAAAATAGTTGAGAAGCTCCAACAGAATTGAGCAAGACCCCTAAAACTTACCTATATCTTGCAAAATATGGAAATTCTTTTTTTAAAAAAACACACGCATGTTACGACAGAAAGTTGACTCCATCCCTTCTGACTCTTCTTCTTTTAAAAAAGGAAAATGTTGCAGCTTTGCACAAAGACTCTTTCCTCCATGATAGCAAAGCACCTCACCTTTGTCGGAGTAAGTTGTTCACCTAAACATCTCTGTAGTGTTGCAACACCTGACCCACCTTGCTTCCTTGGGTTGTGGGATCTTTCACCAGAATAGGACATCATCACCCAATATGTAGCTTGGGATACAAAAGCAAGGCAGGCAATGAGATATGCTGGCACGTAGCCAATCTGGTAAGGTAAAGGTAAAGGGACCCCTGACCATTAGGTCCAGTCGTGACCGACTCTGGGGTTGCAACGCTCATCTCGCTTTATTGGTGAGGGAGCCGGCGTACAGCTTCCGGGTCATGTGGCCAGCGTGACTAAGCCGCTTCTGGCAAACCAGATCAGCGCACGGAAACGGCGTTTACCTTCCCGCCGGAGTGGTACCTATTTATCTACTTGCACTTTGACGTGCTTTCGAACTGCTAGGTTGGCAGGAGCAGGGACCGAGCAACGGGAGCTCACCCTGTCGTGGGGATTCGAACCTCCGACCTTCTGATTGGCAAGTCCTAGGCTCTGTGGTTTAACCCACAGTGTAGCAGAGAGCAAAAGAGCCACGCTATAGCCTTGGAAACCAGTAAATAATAAACCAATAAACCAATAAATGGTGTGACTTTTAAATGGATAGTGTTATTTGCCATTCCAAAAATCAGTGAAGTTTTGCCAAAGTCAAGTTTTGGTCTACGATCCTGAATACAAAAAGTGCCCAACATACAAACATTTATGTAGAATCACACACATATACCCCGTGCCCATCCTGAGAATCCACATGCCGAGTTCGGAAACAATATTGGGAGGCGGCCAAACCTATGCCAAAAAGGGGGCAAGGTCATGCCAAAGTGACATTTTGGTCCACAACCCGATCCAAAATGGCAATCAAATCCACCCCCCCCCCCCACCTTGGGAGGCCTCGTGCTGAATTTGATGGTGATATCTTGAGAGGAGGCTGAACACATGCCAAATATTGGGTGAAGTCACACCAAAGTCGCATTTCAATCTGTCATCTGAATTCAAAATGGTGCCGAGCACCCAAACATGGATGTAGACCAGCACTTCCACTTTGAGAACCCTTGTGTTGAGTTTGGTGACACTATCATGAAACGTGGCTGAACTTACGCCAAAAAGGGGGTAAAATCAGGCCAAGGGGACATTTTAGTAAACCACCTTGATTCAAAATAGCAGCCACTGTCCAAATGTTGAAAAAGAACACCCATGTAAAGTTTGACAATGGTATCTCTCTTTTTAAAGATATTTTTAATGAATTTTCCATTTAAACATATATAATTACACATATATAATCCACTCTACTTCTTTGGCTCCTTACAGCCTGTCGACTTCCCTCTCACCTCTTGGCTTTCAAAAGTAACCTTTATATCACAGCATTTTATATATATTTTTCAATTCTAATATAACTCATTACAAAATGCCTCAAAGTTTAAATAAATGTAGAAAGGTAAAAAAAAAAAAAATCTCATTACAAGTCTTCAGATAACCCTACTAATGTTGTTAATTGCTTACAATGGTCTTTCAAATATAATATAAATTTACTCCAGTCTTTTTGGAATACTTGATTGTGCTGGTTTTGGATTTTCCCCATCATCTTCGCCAGTTCCGCAAAGTCCATCATTTTCATCTGCCACTCTTCTTTCGTTGGTACTGGCGATGGTATCTCAAGAGGCAGCCAAACCTGTAGAGGACAAAGGAACAAGCCGTTTCCCCACTATTTCCCCAGGATTATTATTATTTTAAGTTTCCTATCCTTACCAAAAGGATTTATTTGGCTTCAATATTCCAGACAATGGAGAGGGGGATGTTGCTGCAATCCAAAAGTAGCCATCTACAGCACTGGCTTAATGAGAAGAAGACCTGCATGGAAGACTCATCAAAACCATGTAATCCTAGTCTAAATTCAGTTTATACAACCTCTAGCCTGTCAAGTTAACAGCCTCGCTCCAGTATATCGTCTCCACCCCCATCGTTCTACCTGGACACTGAGGTCTAGCACCAAGGGCATTCTGGCGGTTCCCTCATTGCGAGAAGCCAAGTTACAGGGAACCAGGCAGAGGGCCTTCTCAGTAGTGACACTCGCCCTGTGGAACACCCTCCCACCAGATGTCAAAGAGAACAACAACTACCAGATTTTTAGAAGACATCTGTTTAGGGAAGCTTTTAATGTTTGATGCATTACTGTATTTTAATATTTTGTTGGAAGCTGCCCAGAGTGGCTGGGGAAGACTAGCCAGATGGGTGGGTATAAATAATAAATTGTTGTTGTTGTTGTTGTTGTTGTTGTTACTTCCCAAACTTGTATTGTGATCTGCTTGACAAATGCAGACCAAGTATAAACATAAAAACAAGGAGGTTTAACAAGCGCTGGTGGACTATCATTCAACGCATTGGGCCACAAGTTGTGCAGATTCGATATAAGCTGGCACTCACCTCCAACCAATTTCCCCTTGAAGTTATGAACCAGGTTTTGGGGGAATGCTTGGATTTTGCACAATGGAAATATGAATAATTTCAAAACATGAATTGTATGGCTTATAATTTGTCAGATTCTTTATCCTTTCGCATAATTAACTTAGGGGGGGACCCCACATTTTTTCTTTGTGCTATTCAGGGCAGTGAGAGTGTAACATGCTCCAAGATTTATAGCTGTTTTGCAAAATGTTTAACTGATCCCTTGTTTCCTCATAGCAGAGTGCTGCCGTATAATATTTTTTGGTAGAAAAATGCCTGTTAGAGGGTTTAGACATGGTACTTCAACTACAATCTTCCTGGGACATCCAGGGTGTGTTATGTTTGGCTTCCACAGAGCAACTGCTGCTAAATTCAAGAGAAAGAAAGCACAATGACCTCTTCAGCTGGACGCATGAGCAGCTGGCCAATAACTTAGCTCAGAGTTTTGCTTTACTCTGCTTAGATTGTCCAGGGGATTGGATAGACAACATATAAAAATATGACAGGAAGATGATGGATGATCAGTCACTAGTCTTATTTCAGCCGTACAAATAAAACTTCGTGCTTGTGTGTTTTGATAGTACATTTAAAGGACAAAAATTAGCAGATGTTGATGGCATTCCACGCCATTCAACATACCAAAACTCACAAAGGAATGTTTTAAGAGATTGTAAAGAGACTTTATCATGTCATGCCTATAGAATAGGATGTCAAGCAGCAAAAACATTGAGGAGACAGTTTCATCCTTGTCTGCGTTTGGTTTTAAAATTTCGCTCTGCCACATTAAAACGCAACCAGATTTTTCCGCATCTGAGTCCAAACTTAGCGGCAGCACTTTCTAGTTGCCATCCAAAGTAATGCCTTCTAATGTCATAAAAACATTTGTACCAGACACAGATCAAAATGACTTTGGGGAGGAGAGCCTTTTAGTTTGTAAATCTTGTCATGGTGTAATGCACAGTTTTCTCTGTTTACATCGGTGGGAAAGCCCTGAGACCTTCATTTTGCTCAGCCTTTCTCCAAATATAGGATAGAGTGCATGAGTGTACACTGAGAAAATGGCTAGAGACTTGTCTGTGAAAAAAAGGTAAAGGTAAAGGACCCCTGACAGTTAAATCCAGTCGCAGAAGACTCTGGGGTTGCGGCGCTCAGCTCGCTTTACAAGCCGAGGGAGCCGGTGTTTGTCCACAGACAGTTTTTCCGGGTCATGTGGCCAGCATGACTGAGCCGCTTCTGGCGAAACCAGAGCAATGCATGGAAATGCCGTTTACTTTCCCGCCAGAGCGGTACCTATTTATCTACTTGCACTTTTTGGCGTGGTTTCGAACTGCTAGGTTGACAAGAGCTGGGACCGAGCAACAGGAGCTCATCCCGTCGCAGGGATTTGAACCGCCGACCTTCTGATCGGCAAGCCCAAGAGGCTCAGTGGTTTATACCACAGCACCACCCGCGTCCCTACAGTGTCTGTGAAAACTGAAGACCAAACCACACATACTTCATAAAAGTGTACTTAATGCTGATTACTTCCTTTCTCAAGAATCTGGGTTTGTTCCTAAAGATCATCCTTAAAAGAACTTAATTATTTGTTTGTTGTTTAAAAGCAGAGACATCACCTTGCCAACAAAGGTCCATATAGTTAAAGCTATGGTTTTCCCAGTAGTGATGTATGGAAGTGAGAGCTGGACCATAAAGAAGGCTGATCACCGAAGAATTGATGCTTTTGAATTATGGTGCTGGAGGAGACTCTTGAGAGTCCCATGGACTGCAAGAAGATCAAACCTATCCATTCTAAAGGAAATCAGCCCTGAGGGCTCACTGGAAGGACAGATCTTGAAGCTGAGGCTCCAAGACTTTGGCCACCTCAGGAGAAGAGAAGACTCCCTGGAAAAGACCCTGATGTTAGGAAAGATGGAGGGCACAAGGAGAAGGGGACAACAGAGGACAAGATGGTTGGACAGTGTTCTCAAAGTTACTAGCATGAGTTTGACCAAACTGCGGGAGGCAGTGGAAGACAGGAGTGCCTGGCGTGCTCTGGTCCATGGGGTCACGAAGAGTCGGACACTACTAAACAACAACAACATTTGTTTGCCAATTAATTAATTATTAAATAATTGAAGGTTCCCGTTAGCCCAAAGTGGTGGAGCATCAGCTCTGCATGCAGCAAAATGCTTGTTTTCAAAGCTATTGTTCTACCAAGCTTACAGCAGGCTTGTGAAACATGGACCACTTATAAATGCCATCTCCAGCTCCTCGAAAAATTCCATCGATGGTGTCTCTGAAAATTTTTACACATCACTTGGGAAAACAAGTGAACTAATGCCAGTGTACTGGAAGAAGCAAAGATTGCCAGTGTTGAAGCAATGATTCTTCAACATCAACTTCATTGGACTGGTCACGTTGTGCGGATGCCTGATTATCGTCTTCCAAAGCAACTACTCTATTCCGAACTTAAAAATGGAAAGCGTAATGCCGGTGGTCAACAAAAGAGGTTTAAAGACTGTCTCAAGTCAAATAAAAAAAAATGTAGTAGAAACACTGACAACTGGGAAACAGTGGCCTGCGAGCGCTCCAGTTGGAGAACAGCCTTTACCAAAGGTGTCATAGGCTTTGAAGATGCTCAAACTCAGAACAAAAAGGAGAAACATGCTAAGAGGAAGGCACGCTTGGCAAACCCTCAACGTGATCAACTCCTGCCCAGAAATCTATGTCCCCACTGTGGATGAACATGTGGATCCAAAATTGGCCTCTACAGTCACTTATGGTAAAGCTAAATGTAAAGGTAAAGGTAAAGGTACCCCTGCCCGTACGGGTCAGTCGTGTCCGACTCTGGAGTTGTGCGCCCATCTCACTTAAAAGGCCAGGGGCCAGCGCTGTCCGAAGACACTTGCAGGTCATGTGGCCAGCGTGACAAGCTGCATCTGGTGAGCCAGCGCAGCAGACGGAAATGCCGTTTACCTTCCCGCTAGTAAGCGGTCCCTATTTATCTACTTGCACCCGGGGGTGCTTTCGAGCTGCTAGGTTGGCAGGCGCTGGGACCAAGCAACAGGAGCGCACCCCGCCGCGGGGATTTGAACCGCCAACCATACGATCGGCAAGTCCTAGGTGCTGAGGTTTTACCCACAGCGCCACCCGCATCCCTTATGGACTTACTGTTAAAAACGTGTTCATAGAAGACAATCCTACTCAGCTATGAGTGAAAGTGATCGAAGAATTAGTAGTAGTAGTAGTAGAAGAAAGTCTTTACGCAGCAGGCCTCAGATTTAGTCCTATCCTCAGATAAGGATGGGAGAGACTCCTGTCAAAAAATCCCAGATAGCCATTGCTGGCCAGGGAAGACCATCTTGGGCTAAAGGGACCTCTAATCTGGCTTGGTATAAGGCAGCTTCTTATGTTCACCTATATGGGCCCTCCCCCCTCCATGATTTTCTGCTCTAGAGTTCTCAAAAACCACCAGCCATGTCTCTGCTCTGGATGTGCCTGGATCATCTAGTCATTCCACATGTAGAGATCCAGCAGAATGGAGCACACTTGGAGGAGGCTGCTTTGAGCCAGAGCCATGCTCAGGACTGTGACTCACCTTAACATGGGTAGGGCCTCCTCTGAGAGTGAGTCATTCCCTCTCAAAACCCAAAGTAAGCCTTTCCAGGTATGAGAATGAAGCATGCCTCCAGTTTTAATTCAGCAAAGGTTATCACCTGTTTCAATGACACCGATTCTGCCTCTGTGCTCTTTCCACGGGGGAAACCTGAATACTGAGAGAATACTCAGTAAGGAGTTCCAGCCAGATATTAAGTAAGGAAGTGTATGGCCCTTGATACATGTGTTTGCCTAAACAAAAAGAAAAATGATTTTTGTAGCACAAATAAGAGGACTTTCCTCATTCTATTCCTTTATTATGTGTAATATCCTTTATGTCTGGTATTTTACTGGTATGCCCTGTGGAACGCCCTCCCATCAGATGTCAAGGAAATAAACAACTACCTGACTTTTAGAAGACACCTGAAGGCAGCCCTGTTTAGGGAAGTTTTTAATGTTTGAAGTTTTATTCCGTTTTTAGTGTTCTGTTGGAAGCCGCCCAGAGTGGCTGGGGATACCCAGTCAGATGGGCGGGGTATAAATAATAAGATGATGATGATGATGATGATGATGATGATGGAACTGAACCCAGTTTTGTGAGAGTCCTGGTGCCCCCCCCCCCCATTTAATTTATTTGGTGGTGGTGGACAGGGATCCTATTTTCCTTCTCCTCCTCCTCTTTTACACAGCAGTTACCATGCAGTCTGGGGAAATGCAGATGGCAGCAGATTCAGCTTTGAGCAGTGCTTAGTTTCACAATGTGCTGTGTGTGTGTGTGTGTGTGTGTGTGTGTGAGAGAGAGAGAGAGAGAGAGAGAGAGAGAGAGAGAGAGAGAGAGAAGTGGTGTCAGCCTTATTGTGTTCTCTTGAAGTCCATGGCACCAAACATTTCCCCAACCATGCTGAGTGTTGACACCTGGCCTGGCGCATCTGCTCCTGCGTGATGGTAAAGCATCACAGAAACAGGATCCTGTTAACAGCAACATGTACAATCTCATGAAGTACGGTGTTTGTTTGTTTTTGTTTTACCATGCTTTATCAACATGCCTGTGTGAAGGGCAAAAATAATCGATGAAACGGAGGATTCCTAATGTTTCAGTTCTATTCTGGAAACAAGAACAGGTAATTTGGAATTCCAAAATCTGCAGAGAACTTTGGATGAGGGGAATTTTGAAAACACTCTGGAAATGTTCCAGAGATTCCTACTTTAGGACAGATTTCCACTGAAGTTCTGCACTAGCCCACTGCATTCTTGAGAATTTCCCAACCCTGGTTTCCGAATTTTAAGAATATATGAGCTGTAATGAATTTAGGAATTCACTATCCATAAACTACGAAATTACTTTTTAAAATGAAGTAACGGCGCACATTGCTTTTTGTGTATGAGTATTTATCTTAGTAAAAACACAAATTCTATGGCTAGCTTACTGGTTCGCTTCTTGTTTCATTAACAAATTGATGGGCTCTCAAAGTAAAGCGTTCTTCTACTATTTGGCCTGTTCCCAATCATGTAACTGCCCCATCTGTATAAACATTGTATTCCCCCGATTCATTTAAATGTAGATTTAGAAATGTAGTCTAATTCATTTAGGTAATCACAAGCTAATGTATGTGCAAAGCTTGCAGTATAGATATAGTTATATCATATTCGCAGTATTAAATTGGCATCATAAGTGTTCTGCCACCTTTCACACAATCTCTCTCTTTGATAACCAGAGTATGCCCCATTAAGTGATCTGTGGGACAAACAAAGAACTGAGTCAAGACAAGGGTTTTCGCCTTTCGTCACTGCTCTGTTTTTGCAATTCCCCACCCCACCCCTTTGCAAAAGAGGACGAAACAGTTGTGTATTGGGTCCCTACTGCTGAAGCCATCTCGCCAGCAGACCATCACCCCAAATCCACCACATAGATTTGACTAGTTGTGATGGGAGGTGGATGAAGATTCATGTACATCGCTTTGAAAGAAACAGGCAACAGCTGAAGATATAATTCTGCCACATAACTAGACACATGCACCTTTGTGCAACTAGACCTGAGCCAGGGTGGATATCAGGAGTCAGGAGTCCAGTCCCCAGCTTGAGAACACAGTGAGTGTAGTTAATTAAAAAGGATGATTTATTGGCAAAAGAAACAGGTAGCTCTGGACGGCTTTAACACAGCCTCCACCCTCATCAATCAAGATGACCCTTCTGAAGACTGCTTCCGGCGTGAACAGAAGCAACTGAACTTTCCAAGGATGGCAACAGAAGGTAACGGAATATTCAGAAATAGCTAAATCAACTGGGGAAATTTGACAACAGGGAGAAGAAACATTTGAAAAAGAATGGGAAAAATTTATGTCATACATAGGAAAGATAAGGTGAAATAGTGAAACCAGTAGAATTGAAATAAACCTCATAACATGAAATACAAAGAAAATTATTGGATAATAAAAAACAATAAGAAGTAAAATGTACAATGTGACTAATGTAAATAATTGTAGTTGTAAATGAATATATACAGACAACAAGAATTTGCTTTCGTAGATTTTCACGGAGCACCCCAGTACTGCATGTCTGCATCTTCAAAGGGAGTACAGCCCCATCCAGAACAGGCAGCTGGCCTAACTCCCAGACATGGGTACCACTCACCTACAGAATCTCTGCCTTGCCAGTCTATTGACCCTCATCCAGTCACTGGTCCAGGCCTTGCACAGCCACACTTGATTCTCAGCTATGGAGAAAGGGACTTGGGCGTCATCAGCAAACTGAAGGCACCTTGGTCCAAATTGCTTAATGGTGGCTCACAACAGCTTCGTATAGATTAGAGATTAAATAGTGCTTTGTAGCACCACATAGCACAAATGCTGAACTTGAACCCATAAGGCAGAACTGAAACCACCACTGTATGGTGCCTCCAATACCCATCTCACAGTTGATCTAGCAGAATGCCATGGTCAAAAGCCTGTCAAGATTGCCATATGTCCTCTTTTTCCAGGACACACCCTCTTTTCCATGGGTATGTAAAATGAGAGTCGTCATAGCAATCCATAGTTAAAAGTAGAAGTTGGCAAATGTGTCCTCTTTTTTGCTCTTCAAAATATGGCAACCATACAATGGAAAGATTGAGGAGAAGAAGCAAAGTTGGACTTCCCATTTCCCTCTTTCAATTCAGGTCATCCATTAGGACAATCAAGAATCTTTCAGTCCCATAACCAGGTTTGCGCCCAGATTAGAATGGCTCTGTATACTCAGTATCCTCCAATAATGCTTGCAGTTGTAACTAGTTGGCAGTTCTTCTGAAATAGGGGATCAGTGGGGAGACGGCTAAACTACCCCCTCCTTGAGAGCAGCTGGGCTTGCTTAGTCCCCATCCCCATTCCAGGAGTGTTTCTGAGGACTTTGGCCCAGCACATCCAAAGTTTCTCCTGATCTACCCCTGACATAGCACCAGGATGTACCAGTTTTCTCCTTACCACCCATGGAGCACAGCCAGAAGAACGGCGACAGTGGCAGAGCTTTCACTAGCTGGGCAACGCACCTCAGTCATGGAGGAACTCAATCAGCAAGTCTCCATCTCTGTCCCAAGACATTTTGCTGCTTGAGGCAAAGATGGCTCTGCCCTTGAATGTACAGAATTTGACCAGAATGTCAATGTGACAAAAGAACCCACTGTACCTGACATTTCATAGCAGTGACCCACTCCATTCTGCCTGTTGGTAGGCCTTCCTTACTGTCCACAAAGGAGAAGGTCCACAGTATCCTATGGCTCCTGGGACCAGTAGGACGCCCTCTGACAGACCATAATATTTCATCCTTATCATTCTAGTTTTGTCACAATGCATCATGGTTTTGAGGTAAGTTGTTCTGAGCAAGTCACCTGAATTCTGTGAAGTAATCTCTTCTCTTAGTGGCCTCCCTCCACTATTTGGCTTCTAGGGGTGTGGGTGGCACTGTGGTCTAAACCACTGAGCCTCTTGGGCTTGCCGATCAGAAGGTCTGTGGTTCAAATCCATGCGATGGAGGGAGCTCCCGTTGCTCTGTCCCAGCTTCTGCCAACCTAGCAGTTCGAAAGCACACCAGTGCAAGTAGATAAATAGGTACCGTTGTGGTGGGAAGGCAAACGACATTTCTGTGCACTCTGGTTTCCGTCACGGTGTTCCATTGCACCAGAAGCGGTTTAGTCATGCTGGCCACATGACCCGGAAAGCTTGCCTGAAAGCAAGATGAGCGCCGCAACCCCATAGTCACCTTTGACTGGACTTAACCATCCAGGTTCTTTTTTTAAATTTGGTTTCTCTCCTCATCAGTGACAAGAAACTTGGTCTCAGCGCAGGAGCAGCAGATGAAGAGACTGCTTCTCTAGCAAGCATATCTGGATGCTTTCTGGACTCTTGGTTCAGACCAGGGCCATAGGAGCCAACTCCTAGGGGCCAAGGCCCCTTCAGCCCCCCTACCAAATATTTGAGGGCCCCCCCCAAGTTGTGGGCATTGCCATTCAAATGGTGTGCATGTGCTGTGCCATGTGATCAATTATGCAGGGTGGAACTTACCTGGGCCCCCTCAATATTTTATTCAATTTGGCACCCCTGACCAGGGCTATAACCCTGAGGGTGCTTTGGAAGTGCAGTTCCCCATAGGCAAATCATAAGACACTTCATAGAGGCATAGAAATATTAGTTCGGCTTAAGCAGAACATGGATTATATGATTCCCATATTCATTTTTTTATGCCTACAACTGCTGGCACATAAATATAATCCATTTTATTTTACTTATTTTATCTTAATTTCTACAGTGCAGTTTATCATTTTGAGAGACTCTGGGTTTATGATGGACTTTAATTGGAGGTGGATTTCTATTGCCAACAGACGACAAGGAGTTGGCCGATAATACCTTGAATTCTAAACAAGTCCCCCTCAGCCCCCACAAAAATCTCATATGTATGCATGATCAGCTACTGGTTTTACTACTTCACTCTGAGTCATATTTTATTATTATTATGGGAAGTCATACCCGGTGACACATATAGTCTCTTCTTTTTCACAGTTGGCAATATCAAAATCATATATATATATATATATATATATATATATATATGAAAAAGAAAAGATAAAACATCTTACTCTACAAGTGATACATAATGTCACATACCTATTACTAAGACAGCCTATTCTCTATGACCAAAGTGAATAACCTGATTTGAACTAAAGGGACTGAATAGAATTGTTAAATAACCCTTTTGCATTTTAAGCAACATTTAATTAGAAACACACTTTTAACCATCAAAACGATAAAAAAAAAATTCCACCAGATTAAATTATGAGTGTCAATTATCATAAAATTCATCATTGTAATTCTTATTAAAACTCAGTGTTTAGATAGGTAATGATTTCATAATGTGGCAATTTGCATAAGGAGCCCTGAGATGGCTTATTATTTCGATCCTACGCAATTACAATTCCAGCTCCATACATCAGAGCTCTTAGCAATGTACAATCACGGTGCTAATTAATAAGCCATTTACTGACTGGAGCTAGTTATGGTGGTCCTGCAGCTGACCTCACGGAAGATGAGCCATCTCTGAAGTGGCTGTGTGTAACTACAAACATAATGATGTGCCAGGAGGGAATCATTAAAAATAATTTACACAAGCCTTCATTTACAAGATCTTTTGATAGCGCTCTTCCCCGGTGTTTAGATCCGCGGTGCAACCCCTACCATTTGGAAAGTAGCAGGCAGGAGAGTGAAGGAGGATACCTAAGTGGTTAATTAAGAGCCATTCGGTCTCCACAAGAGCCTCCTGAAAAATCCCTCTGATGTCGGCTGTGTCAAATGTCTCTCGCAGGCAAAACCACAAGAGGTAGCTGCCATAGCAGGCTAATTACTGGGGACTGGGAGCAGCTGAAGATGGCCTGTCATCCAGCCCTTGCTGTGAGCTTCCCCCAGCTAAGGATTGAGCAAAGCAATCTCTACCGGACTGGGAAGCTGGCTGCAGAAATCAGATAACTTAATATTCAAGATAGCGGCTCTCAGTCAATCAGGAACAAATAATGACAACAAACAACGAGAATATCCCATTGCATTGGGCGTTGTTTTCTTCCCTCCTACGGCATTCGGCAGCTCCACCCCCTGCTTTTAGGCGCCCCCCAGTTCTCGCACTTTGTTCCGCGTTGCTGCTTTTAATTCGGAATGATTTTAGGCAAAGAGCAAACAGTGTTTTGACTAAAGGAAAGGTTGCAAAATATGGCTAGGCGCTGCATGTGTTTGGATTTATCACCCTCCCAATTCTGGATGCTTCAGGCAAGCAACAATATGCTTCAGACATGTCTAATCTAACATATCTATCAGTTAAAAACAGGACTGAGGATACAATGGCAACCAGTTCAGTGTCTTCCCAGAGTTTAGAAAAAGAACCGTAATATGGTTGACTTTACTCTGTCTCATTGCTGCTAGATGCTAAGGCCTCTTGTAGTTAACTCTAGGCCTCGCTCTGTGTTTGGGGGGGGGGAGCTTTTGAAATAATGCTTAAAAGTTTCGATTTAAACTGTACACATTGTTATACCCATTTCCTCAAAATATTTATTTTTCAGTGCTTTTTTTGCTTTATTTTTCTGTAAAATACACATTTTATATGAGTTTTTAACTATAAAATACAATTTTGCGTGTGTCCTTTTTGTGAAACAGCATCACAAGAGCTGGCGAAGCACCTAACGCCATCGGAGTTGTGTTCTGATCCACAAGCAAGTTTGAGATGGCCGAATTGGGTCAATCTGAGAAAAGCAGACCAAGCAAATTCTTCCTCCATCCTTCCTCCATTGTGCAGTGAAGACCAGTCTTCTAATATTTGCACCAGGCATGGCCAAATTGGAGGCATCATACAGCTACCAATAGCTCAGGCAGCCTTGGTGGTGCAGAGCCTTCCGTCAGCTTCGGCTGGTGGCCCAGCTGTTCCCCTAACTGGACAGGTATAGTCTAACATCTGTTGCCTATGCTCTGGTAACCTCTAAGTTAAATTACTGCAATGTGTTGCACATGGGGCTGCCTCTGAAGATGTCTCGGGATCTTCACCTCATGCAGAATTCAGTGGCCAGGTTGTTCACTGGGGCAAGAAGGTTTGAGCGTATTACAAAATTCCTGACCCAACTGCATTGGCTGCCAATCAGTTTCCGGGCCCAATTCAAAGTGCTGGTTTTGACCTAAAAAGTCTTAAGCAGCACATGACTGCAGTACCTCAAGGGCCATCTCTCCCCCAGATGAACCAACCTGGAATCCTGTGATCATCATCTGAGGCCATTCTTCATGTGCTCCCTCCACGAGACGCCTTGAGGGTAGCAATGTGTGTTATGTACTGAAGTTCTCATACTGGGCCAGCAGGGGGATACTGTGGATAGTTATGCAAATAAGGGATCGAAAGTGATGTTCAGTGATTGGATAGTTTTAGAAAGTTGTTACAGTAATGTTGTACTGGAGCTCTATATAAGCAGGCTGACTGAACCCTTCAGTTCTGTTCTGTTCTGGCCTGTGAATAAACAAGAGCTGTTTGAAGAATTGCTGTGTCGTCTGATATGTCACCCACAACTTAGCAATGTGAAAACAGGCCTTTTCTGCAGTGGCTCCCCAGTTCTGGAATGTTCTCCTCAGGAAGCCACAAGGTGATGGGTGAAAATGTTTCTCTACAACCAGCCCTTTGGCTGGTGTGTTTTATGGGGGGCTGGGGGGGCATTTGTTGGTTTTTTGTTTTGATTACATACTTTGTGTTCCCATTTTGTATTTTTACATTATAAACCACTTTGTGATCTTCAGAAAACAAATTTAAAAAATAAGAACAATAAGAATACATTGCTCAGATGAATCAAGCTATGCATTAGAAAAATTAAGAAAACTTACTATGGAGCCACGTTCGAAAAATATGAATCTGATATTTGTAGTACAGGTACAGCATTACAAAATGTTATACCGTACTCAAGTGTTAGTTCAGAAGCTATTTGAAAGGTACCCATTAAAATATTTGAACTTCTTTGTGGCAGACTGAAACATTAAAGTTAGTGAATTATTCATACAATATTTTGAAGCTTGCTGAATAAATTTTGTCGCTAATATTATTCAGCTGGTTCCAGAGGTAAATTGGACTCTATCTGTTATACCTATGGTCAATGAACTCTTAAAGTTTGCCTTATCTGAGCTGCTTTTCCCAACCTTCCTTAGATAGGAAAAGAAGTACTTTTGAGTACTTGGCAATATGTTGGTCTGTTGAAAATAAGACAAGAACTAAATACTAGCTATAATTTCTTCTCCTGCTGTAATGACCAAAGGATACCATTGTAGCATAGATTACAGTCAATTTATGATTGAAGTACTGAGATTTAGCATTCTTGCTCCAATCCAAATCCAGTCATGCTTGTAAAAGTTTTTTTAATGCTTACCTAATTGCACTGGAATGTGATTGCAGAATGCACAAAAAGTATACATTTCCTACAAAAGAGATACCGAACTTTTGATTCCCGAGTATGCTAAAGCCATCCAATATTAGAAGTGCTGGGCAAGGCAGCAAATTCTAAAGTACATCCAGTATAAAATGTAAGGTCATGTGTAGTATTGATGAAACACTGAAAGAAATGCTGGGTGCAAGACAACCAAACCAAAGAAAGAAAAATAAAGTCTTCTGTAAAATAAAAATAAAAATAGTGGGGACTTTGTTGCTTACAGCTAAGCTCATAAGCATGCGTGATGTTCCTGTTAAGAGTGCTGGGCTAGGACAGAGAAGATCCAAATTAAAATCTCAATTCACCTATGCACCCTGACTTGTCCGCCAGAATCGTGTGTGGAATTATGACTCAGATTGGACAGTCCCTGTCTCTCAGGCTACACCATCTCACAACATTGTTGAGAGGATAATATGGGAGCAAAAGAGACATTTATGTTGCCTTGTGTGCATTGGAGAAAAGGTGGGATATAAATGCTTTAGACAAATACCATGGAAGCACTCATACGCTACAAAAATCAGGGCCTTATTGCCTTCATATTTCTCATCCTCAATCAGGATTTATTAGTCAAATAAAGCTTACTGGGAAATGATATATAATGAATTGGAAAATATGTTTAAAATAACATTTGTAAAAAACCCCCCAGAAGATTTCCTTTAGGGAATTATAGGGACAGAACTACCCAAACTGTATAGATATTTATTCATGTATGCGACTACAGCGGCAAGAATGTTACTAGCCCAAAAATGGAAAGAAGAAGTAGTCCCAGCAAAAGAAGAACGGATACAAAAATGTATGGAATATGCAGAAATGGTGAAACTTACCAGAAAAATAAGAAATCAACATAACAAACTTTTTATAAAAGAATGGAAATGGTTTATTGAATATTTACAAACAAACTGTAAACAGATAAGAACATTGGCAGGGTTATTGTAAAATAAACTGCAATTTTATAAGAGTATACAGTATACAGTTGTCCCTTGATTGTTGAACGACTCCCGAAAGATCGAAACCCAGAAGTGAGTGTTCCAGTTTTCGAACTTTTTTGGGAAGCCAGACATCCAATGTGGCTTCCGCCATTTTTTCCAGCACGCCTGTGCAATTGGAAGCCAATCAGAAGGTGCGCCTTGGTTTCGGAACATTTCAGAAGTCTTCCAGAACACATTCTGCTTGAAAACCAAGGTACGACTGTATTTAAAGCAGGTGAATAAATGAAAAAAAAATAAACTTAATTTGGATATGTAGAAAACATTAAAATAAATATTAGGAACCACAGAACGAGGGGGCAGGAAGTCAAGTTTTGAAATGTTAAAATGGTTGTAAAATGATTGAAATGTATAAAACTGAAAATCATAAATAAAAAAAAATATTTTTAAAGGATTTATTAGTCAAATGACAATAATACATAACAAGGACAGAACAGGTCAAAGAAAAATATATAGTATTATATAGCACGGTACCATAAATAATTCTGTTTATCAAGCACTAAAAGTCTGGTATTAAAAACAACGTATAAGAATGTAAGCAACTGACAAAGAAATGTTGACATTAACCTGATCAAGACAAAAAGCAAGGAAGAATTCATCTAATGTATCTCAAGCCCTTTCTGGATCCCTTTTGGGATTGGGGTAATCACTACACACACACACACACACACACACACACACACACACACACACACGTGTTAATACGATTAACAAAATAAAGATTTTATTTATGTGGCAAGAGGGATTTGGCTTCCACTTTTGTCAAAAGATTACAGTAATATACATACACACCTCACCTCAAACATTTTAAAATGGTACTATTGCTGCCAGATCCGCATGCGGATGAGTGAATTAGGCTCCAGTCCCAAATTGCATCTTTCAGTAAAATGAGATTCAATAAGAGCTGGATGAGTGAGTGAAATTAGCTTTCAGATAATTCCTGAACTGATTTATATCAGCAAATTGTTATAACATTCTAAGGATGGAGACAGGCTACAGTCATTTTTTCAGAGTGTCAACAATAGTCATAGAGAAGTGTTATTGCCCATGGTGTATACACCGCTAAGAACTGATGTATTCTTGTAGCTAAGAGAATGTGCTATGAATCAGCAAGTCTCTGGTCAAAGCATATCACTGCTTGGAACCCAATAGGTGACCTCAGGCAAGTCACATACTCTCAGTTCCAGCCCCTCCACACATGGCATACAGGGTTGTTGTAAGAATGCATGTGAAGCACTTCGAACATTCACAGGTATTTATCATTATTATTACCTCCTCTGTACAGGTTTTTGTAGATTATTGTAGGCTTTCAAAGCCCAACAGATAGAGAACGAACTATTCTAAAAATCTGAAAGTTAGCCTAGGCTGCAAGGATTTTTCTCACTCCATGATCTTGGATTAACTTAAGTTTTTCTCTCCCTCTCTGGCTCTGCTAAAATAGCATTTTTTAAGTGCTTACAATTGCACCTTTGCATGTTATGCGCATACAATGTGTGCACAATGCAATGTACAGAACTCTGCACATGTAACATACGCATTCTGTACAAAGCGCAATGAGTGCATTCTGGGTTTTGTTTTTCCAACCACAGGATCTCTTCTGCTCCACGTCCATCACCAATATATTTTAGGAATTAAACATCAGCAGGTGATGTTTAATTCCTTAAAATATATTCTTTGATTGTATGCGTGCATTACAGTGGTACCTCGGGATGCGAACAGGATCCATTGTGGAGCCCCGTTCACATCCTGAATGGAACGTAAGACGCGACGGTGCATCTGCGCATGTGCAGGTAGTGTTTTGCCGCTTCCGCGCATGCGCATGACGTATGACGTCATTTTGAGCGCCTGCGCATGCGCGAGCAGTGAAACCCGGAAGTAACATGCTCCATTATTTCCGGGTTGCCGTGGAGCGCAACCCAAAAGCGCTCAACCTGAAGCACATTCAACTCGAGGTGTGACTGTATAATGTTTTGAGCTTGGAGCAAAACCCCTAACATGGCAGCAAACTGCATTTCCCCTAGAGTTGCCATAAGTCCTCTTTTTCCAGGACATGTACTCTTTTTCATGGGTATATAAAATGAGAGTCACCATGGCATTTCCATAGTTAAAAGCAGAAGTCGGCAAATGTGTCCTCTTTTTTGCTCTTCAAAATATGACAACCCTAATTTCCCACGCCCTTTGAAATTGTGCATATGGCAGGCTAATCACAGTGAAGGAGGACAAACTTGGTTGGCCACATAAACAACACGATCCTATGCACCATCTCTATGGAAATGTATGTGTGCATTCCTGAATAACATGCATGCAACCTGTGGTTTCGTGCACATATTTGCATTATTTATTTTGCTTCTAATTCCTGAACTTTTCTTTTTAAAAAAATATCAAGGCTAAACAAGCAGCTGAAAAGAAGTGTGATGTACGGTTGATCTGATGCAAGACGAAACGTGAGTGCATCAGAACCTACAAATTCATATCAAGGGCCATTTGAAAACTCAGCCAGCCTCTGGGATAGCTCAGTCAGTAGAACACAAGACCCTTAATCTTAATCTCAGGGTTCTGGGTTCGAGACCCACACTGGGCAAAAGATTCCTGAATTGTAGAGGGTTGGACTGCATGACCCTCGTGCTCCCAAGTGTACAATTCTATGGTTCTTTGATTCCTAAAGCATCCCTGCAAACAGCAGTGGTTTGACCAGAGACAATAATGAGACAAAACATATGATAATCACTAATCTAAATTGGAAGTTGATGGAGTTTGCATGTACTGAGAATGGATGGGGGAAATGGAAGGAGTGCCCAGAAGATGTTTTGTTTATGTTTTTATTTTGTGTTTTGTATTTTCATGCTGAGATTTTCGGCAGAAGAGCGGCGTGCAGGTTTAACAAATAAATAAAGCAGATCCATAGAAGAAGTTGTCAGTCACATTTCAGGTGCTCCTAGCTCAGAAACTCTTACATTATTTCATACAAAAACTATGCTTTGCTTTGTGTCTGTCATTATTCTTATTAGTTGTAGCAGTATTCAATATTATAGTATTTATTTGCATCCTTGCATATTCAAAAGATGCTGAATTGATTTCTCTGGGAAGGAGGGAGGGGGACTGTGCTAGCTAGCATGAATTCAAAACCTGCAATGAGCATATGGCAAACATAATTTGACTATTAGCCTGCTATGCCTTACAAAGCAGATGCAAAGAGCCGCAAGCCTCCCCAAGTCTCTCTTAGCCAGGAAAGGCATTGGCAGGACTCAGCATTTCAAAAGCTCCTTCCTCCTCAAACTGAGCTACATGTGATGAGTAAAGCTCTGCCGATTAATAATGCTCAATGTGGGCCCTGCCCCTCGCAGGCTCCCAGTCTCTAGACCAAGGCCTTTGTCTCTGTTCTCGCCACTTGGGTTCTTCAGAAGCTCTTTTCTTACCTTCAAGATGGTCACATGGCACAACAGTGAGCACCAGGTGGTCAGTCCTGAAAACATAGTTCAGTGAATATGCAAAAGACAATACAGTGGTCTGTCCCTCAGGTTACATACACTTCAGGTTACAGACTCCGCTAACCCAGAGATAGTGCTTCAGGTTAAGAACTTTGCTTCGGGATGAGAACAGAAATTGTGCTCTGGCAGCACGGCAGCAGCAGGAGGCCCCATTAGCTAAAGTAGTGCTTCAGGTTAAGAACAGTTTCAGGTTAAGTACGGACCTCCGGAACGAATTAAGTACTTAACCCGAGGTACCACTGTATTTCTTGCAGGGGGCAGGGGAGAGAACCTCAGAACCAACAGAAGCATTTCATCAAGTAAATTGTGTCCTCCCTAAAAGACGTGTTGCAGTGAGACCTGGAGACTGACCTCCTGGTTGTGAGTGGGTCTATTGGATAGCCACAACACCCAATTGGTAGGTCCCTCTTTGCTGGGTGTAATCTGGCCAAGGGGGTGCATTCTAAACGGATCTAGAGACCTACATAAACCCTTGCACACATCCCAGAGCTTCCTCTTTCAGCCTGTGCATCGGAACACCCGCCCACCTCTCCCTAATTTTAGGGCATTTTGCGATTGACCTTGCTATGCCATCGTGGGTCGACAGGAGCACGGCAGGAATTTTCCCCACTTAGCTGATTGGCTGTGGCCATTTGGGTTTCACCTGCCGCATAGCAAACCGTCACAACTTGTAAGGCTGCAGATAGGCACTGGTTCATGTGATAGAGATGGGAGAAAGTCTAGGTTATATGAATAATTCACTCGTCCATCACAGTTCTGACTTTACTCATTGGCTGATACCACTGAAAGGCAGGAGCAGCCAAGCTGGTTTATCTCACAGAAATCACTTAGGAGAGTCTTTGCAGATTTTGCTCCACAACTTTCCTTCTAGTACAGCTAGTTTTATTTTTTCAAGGAAGCTATGAGTCTGCGCTCTCTTGCAGGCATGGAAACTGATGCAATTGCACCATTTACACCATTATAAATCTGGTGGTGGATAACGGTGATCGAGAATTGTATTTGGCTCTATAATCAACCTCAAGACAAATGCGTAGCTTTGACAACCCTTCAATTTATTAATAACAGCACTATTCCATATGTTTACTCCATTTTATGTGTAGTAGTTTTCACTGTACCTGTAACTGCTGCATCTGTTCAGATGTCATATTCAAAGCTGAAATTAATAAAAAATTATCTGCATTCTTCTGTGCTGCAATAACGTCTGCCAGGATTAGCACTGATTTCAGCTGAACATAAAATTGGGAGAGGTTTGGATTACAGTGATTGTACTGAGGACTTTACTTCCAAAATTCCTTTTAAAAGTTCATTTCTTTAAGTAACATACTAGATAATTGATTCCTATATGATAAATCACAATACAGTGGTACCTCGGGTTACATACGCTTCAGGTTACATACACTTCAGGTTACAGACTCTGCTAACCCAGAAATATTACCTCAGGTTAAGAACTTTGCTTCAGGATGAGAACAGAAATTGTGCTCCGGCGGTGCGGCAGCAGCAGGAGGCCCCATTAGCTAAAGTGGTGCTTCAGGTTATGAACAGTTTCAGGTTAAGAACAGACCTCCAGAACGAATTAAGTACTTAACCCAAGGTACCACTGTACCATTATTTATAATAATAATTTATTACTTATACCCCGCCCATCTGGCTGGCTTTCCACAGTTGTTATTCATCAGTTGTCAGTCACCAATTCACCATTTGTACCTCCTACTGTGGTATCATGCAGTTTGCTATTTTAGGGATGGTCTCTTTCTGTTTACCTGTGAGCATCACATATGGTGCTAATAGCATGTTTCTTTTTGTTTCTGACTTGTATTTCTGCTCTAGAGTTGATGTAACGTATTAAGTAATATTCTTCACTCCATTTGTAATAAAAATTGACCACAATACTAAACACATTTTTCTAAACTTTTATTGCAGCTTTGTGTATACGTAAGAATTAAGTTATATTTTATGCCTGATTTGTTTCCATACATTTAAAGGGGCACAAATTACTTTCTCGCCCAGAGCCCCCCAAACTCTAGGGCCACCTCTGACTGGAGTGCCTTGGTTTTCATGTTTGGAAGATTGTAACAGAAAAACATAAAACAGTGAACGCGTGTTGCAACAAAAGAAATAAGTCCTGGAGTTGAGAGGTCTATTGCTGACATCAGAAAAGGTAAAAGAGGAAAGCTTGTCCTTTTCGAAAGTCCAAAACTGTTAACGGGGAATTAATAGTGTGCCAACTTTGAAACACTTCATATAAAACAAAAGACAGAAGACATATCTAAAGGGGTAAAAGAAACAAACTGCGCCATTTAGAATGTTATTTGTGCAAGATAGTTTGACATAACTTGTTGTTACGGTTGTTGTTTTTTGCTTTTTAAAATGGTATCAAATGAACTTACGAACACTAAAAGCAGATACGAAAACAAGAGGAAAAAGACATAATAATATGCAAAAACAGCAACAGAGAATTAAGTTGCAGAAGCCCGGATGAATAAAAATGTTTTTAAAAAGGGGCCCTTGACTGTTAGATCCAGTTGCAGATGACTTTGGGGTTGCGGCGCTCATCTCTCTTTATTGGCCGAGGGAGCCGGTGTACAGCTTCCGGGTCATGTGGCCAGCATGACTAAGCCGCTTCTGGTGAACCAGAGCAGCGCACGGAAACGCTGTTTACCTTCCCGCCTATTTATCTACTTGCACTTTAACATGCTTTTGAACTGCTAGGTTGGCAGGAGCTGGGACCAAGCAACGGGAGCTCACCCCGTCGCGGGGATTCAAACCTCCGACCTTCTGATCGGCAAGCCCTAGGCTCTGTGGCACCTAAAAACAGATAATGATGGCACTAGGCAGGCCTTCTTGGGGAGTGTATTCCACAAACAGAATTATTACTGAGAAGGCTTGTTCTCATGCTGCCACCCTCCACACCTCTGTCAGAGGGGGCACGCAGAGAAGGGCAGACATTTTGGACTACAACTCCTGACATTCCTGACCATTGGCCACATGGGCTGAGGCTAATTTTTGGCATCTAACAACATCCAGATAGCATCAGACCCGGGAAAGCTGCCTTATATTGTTCCAGGAGATTCCTCAGCCTTCCAGAACGGTTATTCAGGTAGTACAGGGGGCTGCAAGGGGATGAATGAATTGGCAAAGTTCATTTCCCCCTCTTCTTCTAGCACGAATGTGCCTTGAGCGGAGACCTGCACGTGGAAATGGCAGTTACAGAACCCAAAATAAATCAAGTATTCAATCTGTGCCAAAATTCCTCTGGCTGGTTGGCTTTGTTTCTTTTAAAACATTTTTGGTTTATCTGTCATCCCCTCCCCCTTTAATACATATGATATATCTTCATTGACCAATTACTTCACTCATCCTGATCCAGGGTCCATACCTGCTCTGACACATACCCAGAACTCCTGTGTAGCTGCTCCTCTTCTGCACTGAGGACGCAACAGACAAAACTGCTTGGCGACTTTCTGCTTTATATCACGGCAATAAAGAAAACTAAGAGTTATGTTATAGGACTGAAGCAGTATTTAACTTCAGGCATGTAAGCTTTGCAGATCAATTCCACAATTAGTCAGAAGGCCACAACAGTTTTCTTCTGCATATTTGTTACAAGGCCGCAATTGTAAATACTACTTAATATTTAAGTAAATCCCACTGGTTTAGTTTAGTACTGAATTGTTTTCCCCAAATATCTCATTCTGCATCCTATTGCAGTTGGTTATGTTATGTTTAGTGACAGTCTGGAAGAGAATGAAATATGCCAGACACAGAAATATCACAGCTTAACATCTCTGCTGTTTTATTTCAAGAGGGTATTGTGAAGTAATTCTAGGTTCCTTTGCTTTCTTCTGCCCTCCATTCTTTCCTTTCTTCCTCTCAAAACCCCGTATCATTTTGTGGTGGGGTGGAGGGGGCAAGCTGTAATGCAACCTAGGCTAGACTGAGCAAACCTTGAAGGGAGAAAAAAAGTTTGACAGGAATTTATAAATGCATGCCTTAGTTAAGAATACCATCATTCATAATATCATTAAATCTATTTCGCTGCACAAAACATGCTTTTCTTATTCAAGGTATTCTCTGTGAAGGGAAAAAAACATTATGTGAAAAAATAAAGTGTTATTGCAAAACCAGTTAAAATCCGGAGTGAAGGTTTGAATAAACAAATTAAATTGCAATGGAATATAGTATGCCTCAGAGCCATTTCTTGACAAAGCAGTCATCTTATTTACACGCTTCACAATACCCCACCATAGATGTCGAAGGGGGGAAAAATAAGGAGAAAAATAATTAGCATATTAATCTTTTTTATGCCGTCATCTTTCAGGTCCAGAAGACCATGGTGTAATTTAAATCTAAACGCTTTCCTGGCATTAGAATTCATTTTAGATGGGTCAATTGTTCCATAATAAAGGGATAGAAGGTGTACTTCATGCAAAAGATTTATGCTTGCCATTTGTTCATATTCATGTGCTACTGAATACCCTCAATTCAGATGGTGATGGCTGCTCATATCAGTCGAGCGCCAGAACCACAGATCACTAACCGGCAGCAATGAATTCCATTTGCAGGACAAAAAATACGGCGAAATTAACTCCAACAGTTTATTGATTTTTGCTTAACAGAAGCCAGTATAACAGCTCTATTGCCCTCATAATGATTAGTGACAAAAGTTTAATTAAGCAATTATGAAGCCAATAATAGAGTTGTCTGGCTTGCTTAGCTTTAGTCCGTTTAGGACTTATCTCCTGCCTGCACATCATAGCAGCTGGAATGTGCTTGAAGAGATTAATGCCGGGAGAACACAGATGCCTACTTTAATTCTGCTTCATGATGCTGTTTGAATGGAGTCGAGAACACAAGCTACCCTTTATCAAATTACAAGTCCGCTTTTCATGAATATGTAGTAAAAAAAAAATCTAGTTGTGGCTTCAAGGTGTAATTATAAAGACATACAACAAAAATGACACACAATTCTGTCTTAGTAATCCCTGCTATGAAATATGCATGATAATGTATTTCTGAATAAAGACTTAACAATGTTATAAGAGGCTTTGGCATTGTACAGTTATCCAAACAATTGGCAGTCTTTTCCAAATGTTATTTGAGATATTGTCTGACCTAACATCTTTGTTTTTACCCCCTCTCTCTTCGTCTTAAATATATTGTTTCAAGCTTATTCCATTGTTATTTGCCCATAATGGAGTTTAAAAACCATCTTATCAACCTGTGAGAATTCCCAATTTATTATGGGTGCTTAAATATGCTAATTCCGAAAAGAGCGCACGCGAGCGCCTTCCAGCGCATCAGTCGGTTTCTAAAATAAGTGCACTGTAAATAAATAAATAAGAAAGACAGAATTCTTAGGTAGACGCAGGCTGCCTTCTTTTAAATGCCACCCTATCTAGACAGAAACCATGCTTGTTATTTCAAATGAATCTTGCTCTGCATTCAAAATTGCACCTTGCTTTTACAGAAGGGAGTTGACAGTCCTAGGAAGCCAGCAAAACACTGTGAGAGGTATTCATAAGTAACTATTGTTGAAACCATGCCCTGTTTCATATAGATACTTGGGGAAAGCTCCAAAAGAAAACAAAAAAACCCAAGGCCAAATAAAGAGCTCACATGAAGCCCAAACCTAATCTTATCAGAACTCTCTTCTTAAGAATTTTGATGTTGAATATGCTTTAGATATTCCTTGAACTGCTGACTATTCTGCCCATATTTGATACCTATGCTCAGCATCCTATTATATTTGACTTCAGTGTTTGATGTTTGACAGCATTTGTGCTTAGAATTAGACTTATTTGATATTGGACACATAATAGGATTTAGCATTTGACAGTAATTGATATCTGACAGCTTAAGAGGTGCCCACATTTGTGATGTCCTGCCAAAACAATCAGGGGGGCAGTCGCTAACAAATACAAAGCATCGCGTCTCTAATTTGGACTCCGAAATTCCGCAGTCAAAATCTAACTGTTGATCCTGGGAAGTCTGGGCAAATTTTGAATATTTCTGAATATTCCTTTCAGCTAGTATTGCTTGTAGTAAATCGCAAGTCGTTTCTGAGCACTGGGTATAAGCGATTTCTGTTTAAAAGATTATGGCTACGTTAAAAAAAAAATGGGCACAGGGTGAATTTCTATCTCACGAAAGTCTGTGGCACACTTCAGCAGCGTCAGGTTTCACCTTTCATCCTGGAAGCGGGCATTTCAGAGTTTGTCTTCTCTGTTACATGCTGGACTGTTGGGGGTGTGCCATTTCCATTCACTTGCTAAATGAAGACAGCTTGTAATTGCCAAAGAGCAGCTGTGTTTTCTGTGGTGTCGCGCAGCACCTAGGAGAGAATACGTGAAGTTATTCCTGTGTATTTACACTGGTTCACCTTGAGTGGGTAACCTATAACCTAGCACTAAGCTCCATTGTTCATAAACCTGATGTGGGGCCCGATTCATCATCGTGTGAGAATGGTTGCATGCTTAACTCCTTTGGCTTGTGAATTCCTTGCCTTAATTCGGGGTTCTTCACCATACTGAAGGACTGTGAATTGGTGGGTATTCCTTGGAGTCTTGGGATACAATCTCCTTGTGGCTTTCTGTAAATAAATCCAAAACATCTTTTCCCTTCTTTTTTTTAAGGGTGGGGGGTGAATAATTGTAGCAATTACAAGGTTATAGGAGAAAGCTTTTTATGTATATATATAAGCACAACTGGGCCATGAATGCACGCCTACAGAAGGTTTATTACTGCAAGCTAATTCGGAATTGATTCACAGGAATGCAAACTATCAAGGGACAGATTCTCCTTACTGCAGTAATAGCAGGGCGTCATATCACAGACATTTAGGGCACAACCCACAAAGCAGGTCTCTTATGCCTGCCCCACTGAAATGAAAGAGAGCTGTTTAAAACTATGTTAGTGTTCTTGCACATCTCACCTTCCTATCAATGGGGAGCATGCAAGAGATAGTCTCAAGGCTCTGTACCCGTAGGCTGCAGTTGTGGCCATCTTCTCAAATTAAAGGCCAGTTTTGCATAGCGCGCACCAAAAGGACTGCATTTCTTTTTAAAGCACTGTGGCAGTGAAATATTTTTCTTTTCTAGTTTTAGAGCAAAAAGCGGCAACAGAGGCCTAAACAGAGGGAGTATCTGTTTCTATCAGCCTCTAAATATAGTCCTGCATTGATAACACCCAATGTCTGAATGAAAAGGGTAATTCTCATATTTTCAAACACTTAAGATATGGTACTTATCTAGTAGGCTGTGGACTAATACAGTGCAATGTTATGTTATAGGAATAAACATTTTTATTGTACTCAATTGATTGTGGCGTATTATCGAAATGTTTCCCATAAGAACCACCTCCTGCACTTTGAAGAGACTATCTTTCTTAGAGGATAAAAGGGTTACTAAATCTTCATAAGCTGTCAATCCTGAGGGACTATTCCCCCCCCCTCCAGGAAATAATGCCTCATTATTTTGAATTGTGATACAAAATAATTTGGGGGGAGCGGGCTGAAGACTGAAGTCCAGTATGGAAAGGTTTAAAGAGCAGCTTGGCAGAGTAATCTTTATCCTCTTGAATAATAATAATAAAAAATAGGAAGAATGAAGAGAATCTAACACATCATTAAGCACAGCCTGTTTGCTTTACTTGTGTACATCTGTTCTGATATCGAAAAAGGAGAAAGGAATGGGAGTCTGTTCAATAATTTTCTCCCTCCCCATCTTAAATTCATAATTTGGAATTGAATATGTCTGTTAAACATCTGATATGCACAGAAAGGCATTTTAATGATCAGCTTGGTTTTACATTTCCATAATATACCACACTTCCCAAATGATGCTCAATGCCCATAGTCTGGGTGCTGTGTATCTTTAATTGAATTAGCCTAGCAAGCAATCTGCCCATGCGGTACACTTGTAATACTCTATCCAGAATAAATTTTTAACCATTTGATAATTAGCTGAGCCATACCTGTGACAACTAGTAAATTGCAAAAGGCCAGAACACTATCTTAATTATCCTTACTAAAGAGACAGAGTAATAATGTGCTTATTGGCAATGAAAGATGAAATAATGGAGGTAATTAAGTTAGAAAAGGATTCTTTTCATGAATAGTCCTTTGGACGACGATGTAAAAGATGGGTGGTGACTCATTCAGCAATATTGGGCAGGATTTAAAGACAAAATGTGTGTGAAAGATTAACTGTTCCTAATGTTAATAACATTATTACAGACAAAAAATGTACACAAAATACCCCGACACACAATACATGTCCACAACAGACAAGGGCTGCTTTGTTTTTAGAATTGCTATCAGTGAGATGCCTTGAAGACTAAGATCTGATTCTAAATCTTAGGCACAAAAATCATTGTCCGCAGCAATATGTGGAAAGGCAAGCAACTACGTAGTTGATTTTTGTTGATACATTTCTCCCTTGGTTTGGTAGGAACTTGCGGTGCCCTCGTGAAATTTCACCACCCAAAGTCAAACATCTCTGTCTTAGTCAACATAAATAACAAAAATCTATACAGCCTTATCATTCTAGTCAGTATAAATTCTGCTCAACATGGTTTGTGGGTCTTTAAAAAAAAATGATTAAGAAGCAAAGCTTACTGCCCATTGTTCTTGCCAGCTCTAAGTTCCGAAACCAAAATTTCACATCAAGTTAATCTTTTTCCTTCTGCTCAATGAATGTAAAAATAATATTTACCTTCTGCATATCCATTGCATATTACACTGCTGGGTGAATGTTAAAAGAATGTGCCTCAAATCTGAAGACTAAATATTAGATACGACCTGAAATAATAAAGTAAGTATGATTGGCTTAGGAAATGCCAATGAATACGAGATGGAAATTAGACTAACTCACTATGCCTGTTCGTTGTTGAGTTTGTTCTTTTGTCCCTATATTTATTTGGGGGGGGGGGACGGAGAGAGAGAGAAAATACTTGAAAAAAGAGAACTGTTTCCTAATAGGATTCACATCTTATTATTGGTGCCGATATGCGGTTTTCCTTAACTCGCCATGATTACTTTTTTAGAAGCTTTTCACTTTTCCCCAGCTGATCCTCGTCTTGTTAGGCAGCCTTAATGACACTTCAGTCATTGCGGCTTTCAAGCGGAGGCCTTCCAGAGTGAACAGAGAGTTGACATTTCCTGACATTTTCTCAACTAATTACAGGACAAATAATTAAGCATGTTCTCGTATGTAACAAATGAAGGCAAAAGCCGTCTGTCACCGATGGTGATTGATGACACTCTGGGAGACTTTATCTGATGGGCCCTGCCATGCGGTGGAGGGGGGGAAAGCAAATTTATTAGAATGAACAATGCAAATTCCGAGTCATCTCATCCAGTTATGCGCCAAAGCAATATCCATGTCAAGGTGAATGTGACAATGAAAGCAAAATATTTGCATTTTGTGGAACAGGTTGAAGGGAAAATCAGAGCGGGAAGATGACAGGCCTAATTATTTTGGCTCATACAGGCTAGGACAGCTGTTTCTGGTGTCCTGAACAAGGCTGTCACACAGGTAACTAAATAGGTCTGCATATAAGCCTGTATGCAACACTGTGCTGAGATGTCTACCACTAATGACCAACGCTAATGTTGCTGCCATCCCTGGAAAACAGTAAATGTGTCACAGTGCACCTTCTGCGTGGCAGTCAACATTTCGCGACATAATTACTTGTTAGCGAATTAATTCCTATCTGTCAGTATCTATGCCAGTGTCATTTTCAGACCATTACGAAATTATACCATCACTATAGCAACTGCAAGTATAGTTAAAAGGCAAAAAAGAAAAAGAAAAGAAAAGGGGGGGATACATTTCAGAGATTCAGGGAAAAGTGCCTAGTTAGGTAGAAGACTAATAATGTAAAATTCAAATGGGGATGTCGCTGCCTGCCACCCTAATTTTCTTTATCTCGATTGCGCATTTGATCAGTGATCATTAAACAATAATTTAAAATTTCCAATTTCAATCCCACAATTAATATTTCATATAATTAAAAACCGCAGCCCACAACAGCATCTTCTTTTCTTTTTTTTACAGGGGGCGAAGTGGGGCGGGGGAGAGAGAGAGAGAGAGAGACAGAAGAAAAAGAACCGAACTCTGCACAGAACGCTGTCAATGCAATTAATTAGGAGCTAAAAAATGACATGCTTTTAAAAAAATGAATCCTAATACCAGAGTTTATATGCAAATATGAATAACTGATAGCATCGGGCTGTTCTTTTTTCTCTCTGACTCCTTTGTAGCTTATAAACAACGGTAATCTGCAAATTCGATATCCTGACATTCTTCTCTCTCTGTCTCTCTCTTTCCCTCACACACACTCCTGCTGCAGCCTCTCTTTTTTATTATGATACTCTGAGCAAGGTCCATTTACCCCAAAGAATTTGAGATCTTGCTCATCATATTAACTATTTCTTAGTATTTCAATATGCCACCACTTGGACCGCGGACCTGAACATTTTCACCTGGAAGGGCAGTTTCAGGTAGCATAAAAAGCAAGGCAAGAAGCATTAATCCAGATAGAACAGTGTGATCCTATACAGTGCTCATTACTCTGAGGTAAGTGGGCATAAGATTGCCTCCTCATTCTTCTTGTACTTCCTGGGAAACATCAGAAGGGGGGAACTTAACAGAACATCCCTTTGAAGAGATACAGGAGCTCCAGGCATGCCAGGAGATCAATAGGGCCAGAACCATTAAGTGGTTTAATCAGTATATTAATCAACCAAAGACAATTTTTAATCGGTGGGTCTGCGACTATTCATGGGGTTCAATTTAATGTGGCAGCAGATTTTAATTGGTGGAAATGCAGGTTCAGTTGGGTTTTTGTGTGTGTGTGTTTTTCAGGTTATTTTGCTTCTGGGGCCTTACTTTAATAGGGAATGGAGAAGAAAATATGAAAGATGGCCTTTGACCTCTCACTTCAGCTATGTCTTCAAGGCTTCTGCAATGATTTCTATGTTTGTTTATTAAATGGCATGTTAAGCTATATTTTCTTCAAGATCCCTGAGGCATCTATAGTGAGGATTTGGGAGTATTCCTAATTATTTATCTCTAACCATCAGGTGATTAATCAAATAAATTGTTTAATTGAGATCTTTATTCTGGGGAGATGGGGAAGTTCCTTAGAGGTGTCTTTTCCTGCTTGTCTGAAATCAACAGAACTCACTAGGCATAGCAGCAAATTTAGGGTATGGGTTTGGGTCATCCCATTTGATTCCTATTTGGCTCCTTCTCAATGGTACAATTAAGTGTACACATTATCAGAAATAACTGGAAACATATATCTCTGAAGCCATGCTTTAGGCCTAGGTCTAACAAAAGTGGTAAACCTTTGTGTAAGCTATGCTAGTAGAGTATAGGATGCAGGTGACATATTTAAAGCATGTCCTCCCTCAAAGAGGGCACGTGTTGCAGTGAGACCTGGAGACTGACCCCTTGTGTTGTGGGTGGGTAGACTGGACAGCCACAACACCCGATTGGTAGGTCCCTCGTTGCTGGGTTTAATCTGGCCAATGGGGTGCAGTCTAAATGGATCGAGGGACCTATATAGTCACGTGACCCAGAGCTTCCTCTTTCAGCTTGTGCATTCGGAACACCCGCCCACCTCTCCCTACTTTTAAGTCATGTGTCATCTGTTGTTGGGACAGGGCATGGCAGGAATTTTCCCTACTTGGCTTATTGGCTGTTGCCATTTGGGTTTCGCCTGCCACGTAGCAAATCGTCATAACTTGTAAGGTTGTGGATAGGCACTGGCTCATGTGATAGGGATGGGAGAGCGGCCTCGCCATCCCTATGTGAAGGATATTCTGTTAAAGGAATCCAGGGACTCAACTGGTTTGGTCAACCCCGAAAGGGAGTTGTGCCCATGCCTGAGTCCAGGGGAGCATCTGGGGAGTGAACAGAGTATGTCCCCAGGCTTTTCACCTGCCTCAGGTGTTCACCCTTGGCTGACCTATGATAGAGCTCTGGGTCAGCGCTACCTGCAAGGGTGCAGGGAGCTAGTCGAACCAGAGCCTATGCAACCAATCACTTTCTGTAATCAATAAAGTTGTGGCCTAAATTCTGCCAAAAACCAAAACTAAAATGTGTCTTTATTTAGGGGGGAGGTCTCTGGGTCTGAACACGCAAATGCTCCTCCATGCAACAGATTCTTTCCAGTTAGAAAACTGAGTGCAAAGCTGAGGAACAGCTTTCTCCCTACCATTTAGTTTTCCGTGTGGAAGGAATTGCTTTACATCAGTCCTGTAAATCTTCACCTGCAGTGGAAAGTGGTACAGCCAGAGAGACAGGCTTACTGCCTTATTGAGATCTAGGCCTTTGCTACAGGGAATTGTTTCAGGGTTCTCATCACTGACGTTTTTAGGACCCTGGATTCAGAACAATATAGATAGCATTGCCACCAAATATTGCATTAGGCAAATTTTCTCCTTGGACAAAAACCACAAACTTGAGGGATTTTGAATTCAGACAAAATATTATTATGATGAAGGGTTCCATATATATCTCAGAAATTAGTGTGGAATGATTAGTCAATCTGTTCTGTATGATTTACCAGCACTGGATATTATGTGAAGAATCTGCAGCTGATTAAAAAAACAACTTAAAATGCAATGTTACGTGTACTGTTTCTATACCTTGGATTAATATTTTTACTAAAAGCAAATTTTCTGGCAGATTTTGGATATCTGAGATACCTGAGAGCAGCAAAAACAATCATTTT
The DNA here is from genome assembly GCF_965113315.1 of Podarcis vaucheri. Lineage (NCBI taxonomy): Eukaryota > Metazoa > Chordata > Lepidosauria > Squamata > Lacertidae > Podarcis > Podarcis vaucheri. The sequence continues at coordinate 10,960,119 of NC_138766.1, forward strand.
TATTTGTATCCTACCATCATTGCAAATATCTATTAAGCAGCAAATTTTAAAATGAACATTTCATTAAAAATTGGGAGTTGGGGTTGCATGCCTCTCAGTTTGCCCCTAAAATGGAAAGCTTGGTAATGTTTTGAAGATAAAGTTTTAGACCTTTAAACCACAATCCAGCTAAAATAAGTCACTGCTGTATTCCATTGAAAGCAATGGAATTTAAGTCAGTCCTGATTAATTTGTCCCATTGGTTTCAATGCAACTTATTAGTTACAGCTAACTTTAGCTGAATCGGGGCCTTGGCTGACAAAACAATTTGTGAAAGGGAGGAATGATCCTGGGATATCAGTATGTAAATGCACATGTCTGCATTGATTTCCTGTTTTGATTAATTGGTTCCAGCCAGGAGATTAACTGTTTTTGGAAGATACCAGCCTAAATTCATCATCTTGAGCTGTATAACATGGCCACTTTTGTTAAGTACAAATGCACATGTGGTGAATTTCTGGAGATATATACCTGCTGAAAAGCATTTGAATGGGCAATTTGAGTGCATCAGAGAAGAAACGAATGATGTGAAATTAAAATGCTCATTAAAAATGAACTCATCAAGAGCTGTGAGATGTTTCTTGGTGGTGATGGAGATGGTTTTCTCTTGATTTGCATAATATATGGTGTTGCATCTGCTTTGTCTTCTCTGTTCACAGAAACACCCCCTGCCAAATACCACTGAGTTTAGCTTTTGTTTTAGGGCTAAAATGATTTTTAGAGCCTAATCCACAGGCTAGTTAAAATGAAGTGCTTCAGTTTAAACTGAATTGATTTGAAACATGCTTACTCAGAAGCCAGTTTCTGTTTGAGTACAACTTTGTGTGTTTTCAGGTTCAGTAACCTTGGCCCATAGTGACATTTTTTCATGCAGTGCCAAGAGCTATTGGGTGCCCCATGGTCTTGCAACTCCTTCTGCAAAGGACCCAGGTACTGACTGTGATACTGAAGAGACCTTCTGGGCCACTACCAAACCAGACGGCAGTGAGCAACACACCATGTGCAAGCCGCACTGAACTTTCCAAGCCTGGTCCGCTCAAGAAAGTACTGTGCCGTATACACCCAAAGTTTCATAATCTTCTGTCCCATCTTATTCAATTTGCCAACAGATTCATCCGGTAACAACTGATGACAAAATGCAATACTCTAAGCTGGGATGTGACCCCTTTCAAGTTCCAACTTCTCTAAAGGCATGTTCAGGTGTGTTAAACATTGAATGCACAGAGGTGCACACCTAAGCCCTGCCCCAGGGCACATGGATATGGTTACCAGACGTACCCGTTTCCGGGGGACAGTCCCCGGATTTACAAATCTGTCCCCGGACAAAATCTGTCCCTGGATTTCATTTAATGTTCCCGGATTTATATTTTAAGTGTTGTATATTTAGTAGGGAATTAATGTTGCGTGATTGGTCCAACGGCACAAGACACATCATATGGGGATTTCCGGTGAGGCAAAATGGCGGGCGCCACGGCAGCGAGCAGCTCCTGAAGCCAGCCAGAGCCAACTGTAATACCAGGCTGGCTCTGGGCTGCTGAGACTGCCTTTGCTGCCACCACTGCCGAGAGGGAACCAGGGATGCCTGGCATGTCAACTGGGGGAACCATTGACCCGCAACCCAAATCAAGCCATGTGCAGCCTCTCGTGCCTGGCCAACTGCCTGCAGCACTCTGGGGCCAGGAAAGCCCCAGAGCCGACGCAGGGAGAAGGAGGAGAGGAGAAGGAGAAGGAGAAGGAAGAAAGAGGAAGAGGAAGGAGAAAAAAGAGTGGAGCCCTGACCATGCCACGCTGCTGCCGCCGCTCAGGAAGAGAGGTAGGAGAGCACCGGGAGGGAAAGGACATGTGGCCGAGCCCAGGCCTGACCCAAGCCTACTCCATGGCGGCTAGCGCTCCAAGAGAGGAGGCTGGGGCCCAGAGGACGGCCGTGTGACAGAGGAGACCACAGAAGAGAAGATATTACTTCTTAATTTTTTAATTGTTTTTTTTAATAACTCTCCCCCTTTTTTTTAAAGTGTCCCCAGATTCTTTGAAAAAAATCTGGTAACCTTACACATGGGTTTCGTGTCAAACCTTCACAAGTAATTAATTAAGTAACCAATCAATTGATTATTATTTATATCCTACACTGTTCTTAGATCTGTGAATTATCTTCCCGACCTTAGCATCTAGAAAGTCCTTGTCCTTTTTAAAACATATCCCTGTTTTTTGCTGCATCAGGTAGACCGTTGAAAAATGGGATGGGGAAAACAGCTGGCCTCCAGCGAGCTACGGCAGAGGGAAGCTCTGCAACTTTGATCACTGTGGCAGCTATGGGGAGAAAAAAGATCATGAGTGGGCACTCAAAGACATCATGGTGCAAGAGGTGAACTGGAACACACACAAGGACTGGGCTTCCCAATACTGTGGTACCTCTGGTTATGAACTTAATTCGTTCCAGAGGTCCATTCTTAACCTGAGGTACCACTTTAGCTAATGCGGCCTCCCGCTGCCGGCGCGATTTCTGTTCTCATCCTGAGGTAAAATTCTTAACCTGAGGTACTACTTCTGGGTTAGCGGAGTCTGTAACCTGAAGCGTCTGTAACCTGAGGTGTTTGTAAACCGAGGTACCACTGTGTTACACACAGCTTCAGGGCCCACCCCTGCCATGTCTTCCTGCCTCCTGCCCTTACTTGTATGCCACATGCCTCTAGGCAGAAGGCTTCACTGTCCTCTCTCCTACCTAGAGCATAGAGTTATAGAAGGCGGGCAGGGCATGTCCCATGGTTCTCTTGGTGTCTCTGCTCACAGTTGAATGGCTGTTTTCCTAGACTACTGGTGTGATAGTACATCACCCCTCTAGACCATCCTGCTTGGACCTCCACCCAGGACAGTATGCTCTGCCCGGTTTCCTATGTATGTTCGGCATGTGGTGTGGTGTGCTGGATTTAATAATAATAATAATAATAATAATAATAATAATAATACCCCACCCATCTGGCTGGTTTCCCCAGCCACTCTGAGCGGCTCCCAACAGAATATTAAAACATCAAACATAAAAACATCCCTAAACAGGGCTGCCCTCAGATGTATTCTAAAAGTCAGATAGTTTATTTCTGTGACATCTGATTGCAGGGTGTTCCACAGGGCAGGCGCCACTACCGAGAAGGCCCTCTGCCTGGTTCCCTGTAGCCTCACTTCTCACAGTGAGGGAACCGCCTGAAGGCCCTTGAAGCTGGACCTCAGTGTCTGGGCTGAAGGATGGGGGTGGAGACGCTTCTTCTTTCTTTTTTATATTTTTATTAATTTTTTGCACAACATTTTTAACAATTATTAAACATACTTTTATATCTTATACACATTTTTTTTACTTCCATCAATCATGTCTGAATTTTTTCCAATCTTATCACTTAGTTTACATTTCTTACTCTCACTATTACATTTAAATATTATAACTAATATCTCCCTTCTTTCTCTTCTTTGCAATATTTCATATATTTCTCCTTACAGAATTTCTTGTAGTCCACCTGGCATAATTTGTTGATTACAGTTGCTCTTCAAATAGTTCGCATATTTCTCCCACTCTTCTGTAAATCTCTGGTCCCGCAGGTTTCGAATCCTTCCTGTCATTTCATCCAATTCTGCGTAGTCCATTAATTTTGTCTGCCATTCTTCTTTCGTTGGTATTTCTTCTTGCTTCCATTTCTGGGCTGGAGCCGCTTCTTCAGATATACTGGACTGAGTCTGTTTCAGGCTTTAAAGGTCAGCACCAACACTCTGTGCTCAGAAACATACTGGAAACATACTCCAAGTTGGCCTGTACGTGTTGGCTTCCTTCATGCTTGTGTTATGCATGAGCACTGTCACCAACTCAATTCCTAATAGGTGTGCTGGCATTTTTATTATTTGCTGCTTGTGGGTTTCCTCACTCCCATTCCAGGCTGAGCACCCACTAGGTATGGCAATTGCTCCACCAGTGCAGAGGGAGCAATTCTCAGTTCCTGGCATAATCTGAGTATAGGATTGCTCTGCCCATGTCTGAAAATCAATCCATTATTTGAAGGATGTTTGTAAAAACAAAAACAAAAAATGATTCATTGAGGAAATTCCATTATTGAACTTTCTGCTAACTGTAACTAATACACAGACACAGAAGAGGACATATATCAATAATTTGCTATTTTGAGTTATTTCATTTGCTCTCACGAGTTTTTCTGCACTCATTTTTCACTTCTTTGGGGTATGAGTTGGATTCTCTCTGCTTTCTTTTCACAATCACCCATTAATTCATATATCAAAACCAAGACATTATTAACAAAAATACACAATTCCACTGCAATAGATTGATAAGTAGTGTCTCACCAATAGGAACATTTTAAGTACATTTTGGGGTGGGGGAGAAACAGATAGGGATGTCATCCAACAAAAAATTCCTGCAGCATTAGACTTCAGTCCTGTACACACTTCCTTGGGGGTAAGTTCCATTTAACGCCATGAGACTTACCTCTGAGTAAACATGCTTAGGATTTTACTGATTTGATTTTTTTATTTTATGGTATCTGTATGCCACTTTTCATTCAAGCGCATCTCAAAGTGGCTTACAAACAATAAATAACAATAACATAAGAAAACACAATGGAACATAAAAAATACTACATAAACCATATAAAACAATTAACAAATTATTAAACAAATCTATAAAATACTATTAACAACAACTAAAAGCACCTTTAACAGCAACTAGAAAGTAAGCTAAACGTCACGATTACAGCAAAAGTCATATTATGTGATTAACGAATCAATACAGCATTTATTATCTATAAAACAATATTAACGTTAACAAAATATGAGGCCCCCCCAAAAAATGAAGCTAACCACTGTTAAGTTGATAGACACACACTCTATGCCTCCATGCCTCATAATCTTTCACTCTGTTGAGCTCATTAAAATACACATAATGCTTGTTGTTTGGCAGTGTAGCCAGATGCTTTGCTAGGTTGGGTGATGGGTCATGGTGGAGATGGGCCAGAGGTAAAGTGGGTGTTGACTCAGGTAGCCTGCCAAGGTGCTGTTGTCATCCTCTCGATAATCAGGAGGTCCATTCCCACTCAAGGAAATCCGAGACGAGCATGTCCCTCCATAGCTGCAAGTCATGACCACACTCTGTGCAGAGGCCAACCGAGAGGTTCAACAGCAGTGCTAGATTTACGTATAAGCTAAACAAGCTATAGCTTAGGGCCCCACTCTCTCAAAAATATACTTCTTCTGAATTGTATTTCAATATTAATATACTTCTTCCTAACTGTATTTCACTTCAACAATTTCTTTGATAAAATACATATTTTGTTATGTGCTTTAGATACCCATTAGGTCCATAAATTACCATATAGCATATATTCAGCACAAAAAAATAGTGACAATTTGTTGCTGACAAAGGACGGCTGGACATATAAAGGTCCCCATTACCTTCAGGAGCTTAGGGCCTCATCAAACCTAAATCTGGCCCTGTTCAGCCGTCATAATTTAATTAATCAATTGATTTAAAAATACATACATTAGCATATTCATTCATCCACCCATCCATTCAAGACATTTATATGCCACCCAATAACTGGAGTTCTTTTGGCAGCATACAATAAAAACGCTAAAATATAACCATACCAGAAAAATATGAATACCATATAAAATTAGATAGTGAAGAAACTGAGCAGGAACTAGCTTTCTGGCCAGGGTGGGTTAGGGTCTACTGTACCACCATACATTCAATAAGAACATATGAAAGCCTCTCTAGTTTGACAGTGGCACAGGAATAAAAGTTTAGTTCTGGAGCAAACCATGTATTATGTTTTGCCACTGAAGACACCATTTTAGAAGAGGCATTCTCTGTTCCATGCCAAAGAAGTTTAGAGGCCTGTTCTAAGATGGCACCTGCCATCTTTTGGAAGTTCTGGTACCAAAAACATTTTTTCTTCTTCCTGACCAACACTTTTTAATACTTGGGAAGGCTTTTAATCTACTAATCTTACCTATCAGTCTAAATGAAGCAGTTCTAAAAATAATCAAAGAAAGAAAGAATTGCCTTGATAGAGATGATATACAAATTTGAGACACGGACCCAATGCGATGGTGTCTTTCTAATGATCCCAGTCAATCTAATTAATGTATTCTGCTACATTACATTTTAAGAAGTGACCATTGTGTAATACACTTTGAAATATGCACAAGCTAATGGGATAAGATACAAAAAATTATTATGCTGACAGTAAATCATATTACATTCCTAATAAGCATTAACTAGATAACTAGGTCAAAGCAGTATTATCTTAATTGATTTTTCAAAAGAAACCTGACAGAAAAATGTCAATGCCGAAGTATTTCTTCATGCATCATTAAAACAAGATTGGCTTTTAACAAAAGAAGAATCCTTCACAGAATTGATTCTTGCTTCAGGCTGCCTGCAAGTAAGTGTATTACATAAAAATCTATACAGGATATTAAAACAACACCATTCTGCAAGACAGTTACAATTAAAAGCTGACACCCCCTCCCTGTCTCCCATGTATCCACCACAGTGCCTTGCCAGCAAATGTATTTAAAGCCTTCAAAGCTGAGTTCCACCAATGTATGAAAAATCATTCCGATCTATTCTCTGACAAAAGAGGAGATGATGATGTGGGCTGCTGATGAAATTGCGACATTAATAACAAACTCATTTCATAACAACATGGCAGTTAAATAAACATACAGGAAGACAACAAAAAATATTAACTTTACCTTGAAGCTATATACAAAATGCCCATTAAAAAAAGAGAAATCTTTACACAGCAAACAGCAGGCGTCAAATAATCCGAGGTTAGCAATTGGACTCAAATGTAATGCACTATGCAGAATACTGCAGCATAAGAGCTACACTTTGCCAGTTTCTCACTTTTATTTAAAATGGATACGGGAAACAGTGAAACATCAAAGAATCCCGAAAGGAGAACATCAACCTGTGTGGCACCAGAGAAGAATGTGGTAGGTTGGTTATTCAACCAGGCATATGGCAAGCAAGCAGTGTTTGGATCGCATGCATGTAATGGGGAAATTGGTGACCAGAAATGGGTGCGACCGCAAGAACTTTTCAAAAGTATCTACTTGGTTTTGTAGCACTAACATTCTCCGACATTCGTTTTTGGCAATAAAAGGGGTTGGGGTTTTAGGAACCCTGAAATCTTCCCCACAAGACTTCCCATAGCATAGTTGCTCATGACTCTAGACTCACTGTTCACTCAACAGCTCTTCCGACGCCATTTTTGGTTTGATTAACCAGGGCTTCTCCTTCCTCAGAATCACACTATGGCCATGATAGCAGACCCTCCAAGTATCTCTATTTTCCAATGGCATTCCCAGATTTTAAAAAGCTGTTCCAGTTCCTGATTTGATCCCTAAATGTTTCCCTTTTCCTTAGGGACCTAATGGTAGGATGTCCCTATTTTCTTGGGAGAAATATTGGAGGGTATAGAGTTATGCAACCCCAAGCCAAGGAGATGAGCAACTATACAACCTTTAGAAGACATTTGAAGGCAAGCCCTGTACAGTGGTACCTTGGGTTACATACGCTTCAGGTTACATACACTTCAGGTTACAGACTCTGCTAACCCAGAAATAGTACCTCGGGTTAAGAACTTTGCTTCAGGATGAGAACAGAAATCATGCTCCAGCGGTGCAGTGGCAGCAGGAGGCCCCATTAGCTAAAGTGGTGCTTCAGGTTAAGAACAGTTTCAGGTTAAGAACGGACCTCCGGAACGAATTAAGTACTTAACCCGAGGTACCACTGTATAGGGAAGTATTTTATTGTTTAATGTTTTATTATGTTTTTATGTATGTTGGAAGCCGCCCAGAGTGGCTAGGGCAACCCAGTTAGATGGGTGGGGTATAAGTAATAAAATTATTACTATTATTATGGAACAGGACACCCCTATGGAGAAATGTTGGAGGGTATGTATTAGTGTAATGGTACCAATCAGATTTGGCATCCTTACACTGACACTAAACGAAATGAAACTATTTCAAGGGTAAAGGCGATGCATATTTTATTAAATTGCCCTTGCTCTTGATGGTAGAGAAGCAGAGAGTAACTCAGGTAACATCTGTCTTGAATGCATGCTAAATCTACTATTGTGGTCATGGGTGCATCACCTGTGCAGTCAAAAATTTAGGGACAAGGGTTCTATTACAGCTTTCTCTCCAGCATGACCATTATCTGTGCCTAGGAGTCTTTTTGGGGGGAGAGCATTGCACCATGGGAGACCTGCCCTGCAACCTAAAGCGGCACATTCATAAATAGGTTTTTGCTACTTGTGAGAACGACTCCAAGTCCCATAGCTGGATTCATGCAGGAATACAGATGTAATTTTTTTATTTTCAATGCTGAGCTACACACTTTGGACTTACTGCAGATGTGACAGTTAATTCTGCATGGCTAATGTTAAGATGTTTTGGGAAGAATCTGTAAACTGAAACAGATGACGTTATTCTCCATTTGCAATTAAGAGCCATTCTAAATTTAATACGGAATGAGGTGTTAGAATTTTGGATTGCACCACTTCAGATTGCAGGTGGGTAACGGGTCATAGTTTTGAATATTTCCTTATGTAACAAACTTTCTGCATGGGCATTGCCAGTTAGAGATGTCTGAGATTTCTGACAAAAAAAAAAAAGAAAAGAAGAGAAGAGAAAGGAAGCAGAAATTGCTGCATTTTGTGTGTTCATCTGTTTGTTAGGAACAGAATTCAGTCAAGCAAATATGATCAGTATTCACTCACACTGTTGCTATTGGTGTTTTTAAGTCCACAAACGATACATGATTAATGGCTTTTTAAAGCATTGTTTTGATGTTTACTTTGAATTGAATGTAAGCTGCATAAATAACATAAGCAGTTATGTAAAGGTAAAGGTAAAGGGACCCCTGACTATTAGGTCCAGTCGTGACCAACTCTGGGGTTGCGGCACTCATCTCGCTTTATTGGCCAAGGGAGCCGGCGTACAGCTTTCGGGTCATGTGGCCAGCATGACTAAGCCACCTCTGGCAAACCAGAGCAGCGCACGGAAACGCCGTTTACCTTCCCACCGGAGCGGTACCTATTTATCTACTTGCACTTAGACGTGCTTTCGAACTGCTAGGTTGGCAGGAGCAGGGACCGAGCAACAGGAGCTCACCCTGTTGCAGGGATTCAAACCGCCAACCTTCTGATTGGCAAGTCCTAGGCTCTGTGGTTTAACCCACAGCGCCACCCGCGTCCCTAAGCAGTTATGTAAGTTAGGTTAAATAGCAGACAGCAACATGAATAAGGTAGTAGTTGGTGGGAACTGAAGTGCAGCAGAACTGAAAGAATGCTGGTTGTGAGGAACAGAAGTCAGAACAGAAAAGCACCATGCCTTCTCTTCCTTCAAGGGTAGATTAAATATGCAGATAATAATCAGGCAAAGCATTCATAGTTTAGAAGTAAGCATTATCATATCTGAATGTTCTGGGTTTTAAGCTGCAGTTAAAACATAGCAGCACAATATAAGATAATTAGAAGATACTTGAAAGTATCTGATAGACCTAGGACTGGAATAAGAATGTTGTATAGTAATATGGCTTTAAGTAAAGAAAAAAGAAAAAAAAGATGAAGATAGTTAGTTGAAGGAGTTAATTGTATTAGAAAGAGGATTTTGGAGAACTGTTACAAAGCAGATACAGTGAAATTCAGTTGAGGGGAATCGAGGAAGTCAGACTATAATGAAAGTTAACTTGGATTTTGGAAATAATGACTGTTTATACTCTTTTTTCTTTTTCTTTCTTTCTCTTAGTACTGTAAGATGTTTTGTTTTATGTTTTTTATATGTGACATTTGTTATAAATGTGGAAAATCAATTTAAAAATTGATAAAATAAAATAGAAAACACAGCAGCACTGAATTGCTGAAAACCTGGTAACCCTACCTGCCTTTGGTAGACTCGCACACTGGAGAGGAAATACGTAGGCATCTCTGTTTTTTGTAAAAATAAATATTTTTGTAAAAATAAATACAGTTCATGTTTATACCACCTCATTCTGAACAATGTGGAGCTTGATAACTGGAGGCATATGAGAAATATTTCACTCAGGAGAAGTAATTTTAGGAAATGAACTCTCATATCCTCATTTGTGTGTCTTAAGAAGTGTAGAATTGGACCTGTTAACCAAAGCCCCTACTTTTTGAGGTGTCATGGAAACATCCAGAGAGGGCCTTTTCAGTTGTGGCACCCAGTCTTTGGAACACCTTTCCAGCAGAAGCAGGGATAGCTGTTTCCCTTTCTATATTTAGCCAGCAAACTAAAGCCTTCATTTCTAGGACGCTTTTACAGTGCTGCCTCGGGTTACATACGCTTCAGGTTACAGACTCCACTAACCCAGAAATAGTACCTTGGGTTAATAACTTTGCTTCAGGATAAGAACAGAAATTGTGCTCCGGAGGCGCGGCAGCAGCAGGAGGCCCCATTAGCTGAAGTGGTGCTTCAGGTTAAGAACAGTTTCAGGTTAAGAACAGACCTCCGGAATGAATTAAGTACTTAACCTGAGGTACCACTGTATTATCAGATAGTTTTATTGGCAATGACTATTTTTTGTGCTTGATGCTGCTGTTTTGTTTTGCTTGATGCTCTTCCATTTACTCCATGTTGTTATTTATATGTATTTTATCCTATTTTACTGTAAACTACTCTGAGGGGTATTTTGGGCAGGGTGTAATATATAAATGAAATAAATGAACACCATTTCTATGCAGGAAGCAATGCAGAGAGTTGTGAATGAGCAATACACCATTCTTCTGCCATGCTGCAGTCTGCGGTGATGCTTGTTTAATGTTAAATTTCATGCTAGTGCAAAACTGTGCTGGGACATAAGGAACAATTTGTTATTTTTTTAAAAAAAACTTGTACTGTCTTGCCAAAGGAAGTGCTGCAAGGCTTCAATTTCAAAATGTTGAAAAACCTGACTTTGGAAGCTTTCTGTTATGTACTAAAGTTCTCACCCTGGGCCAGCAGGGGGATACTCTAGATAGTTATGCAAATAAGGGATTGAAAGTGACGTTCAGTGATTGGATAGTTTTAGAAAATTGTTACAGTTACGTTGTACTGGAGCTCTATATAAGCAGGCTGACTGAACCCTTCAGCAGAGTTCTGTTCTGGCCTCTGAATAAACAAGAGCTGTTTGAAGAATCACTGTGTCGTCTGATATGTTCACCCACAACTTAACACTTTTCTTTCTTTCTTTCTTTCTTTCTTTCTTTCTTTCTTTCTTTCTTTCTTTCTTTCTAGGGGTGGGGGACTGCCACCATGGATTAATGATATTTTCAAAAATAAAATCTTTTAAAAAATAGAACCAAACATCACATTTCACTAGATTATATGGACAGGTGATTAAATATGACCCCCCCAAAATGTCAATTTGTTAAAATGTTTGCTTTAATATTTATCGTTAATGACAGCTGCATGACAGTGCATGCACAGAAAATGGCTTCAGCGAATTGGAATGTAGTGCAGGAGAACAGCTCCACTGCGTTTCGGGCTGCTAAGGTGTACCTAGCGCAAACGCGTCAAGGAAAAGTTGTGCCACAGTAGTTCATGTGTTGGTTACTTCAAAGCTGGATTGCTGCAGTGCTCTCCATGTGGGTCCTCCCTCATGCTTGATCCATTTGTTTTCTTCTAGTGTACCCTGTTAGAGAAGTGATTTCCCCATATTTAAGATTTTAGTGTAGTTGTGATTGAACAGTAGTTTGTCTACTGAATAACATGAGTGCACCTTGTTTCACACCCCCAGGAAGTGATTCTCCCTCCTCTCCATGTTTGTAGACCTCTTAAAAATTATTCTGCCAATGCAGCCCATCATTATTATTACAGTGATACCTTGGTTCTCAAACTTAATCCATTCCGAAAGTCCATTCCAAAACCAAAGCATTCCAAAACCAAGGTACACTTTCCCATAGAAAGTAGAAGAAGAAGAAGAAGAGTTTGGATTTGATATCCCGCCTTTCACTCCCCTTCAGGAGTCTCAAAGCGGCTAACATTCTCCTTTCCCTTCCTCCCCCACAACAAACACTCTGTGAGGTGAGTGGGGCTGAGAGACTTCAAGGAAGTGTGACTGGCCCAAGGTCACCCAGCAGCTGCATGTGGAGGAGCGGAGACGCGAACCCGGTTCCCCAGATTACGTGACTACCGCTCTTAACCACTACACCACACTGGATTAATCTGTTCCAGACTTTTAAAAACAACCCCTAAAACAGCAATTTATCATTAATTTTACTATCTAACGAGACCACTGATCCATCAAATGAAAGCAATAAACAATGTACTGCAGTCACACAATCAATCAATCAGCAATCAGTAGCTGAACTGGGTTCCACACACACACACACAAATACACACACACAGCTGCAAAAATAAAAATGCAAAATAAATAGCAAAAGCAGACAGACCTCAGCGTAACACTCAAAACAGAAGTGTGGCACTCAAAATGGAGGCGTAACACTCAAAACGGCGCACATTTGGCTTCCGGAAAATGTTCACAAACCAGAACACTTTAGTTCCAGTTTTGCAGTGTTTGGGTTCCAAATTGTTCAAGTACCAAGGCGTTTGAGAACCAAGGTACCACTGTACCAGGTGTCAGGGAGCAAGGCAGTGACTGAGAAAATGATGATTATGCCAGCCCTGCAAAGCAGCCAATGTCGTTATACCTGCTTTGCTGGAATGAAATGGGGAAATGTCCATTCATCACAACCCTGTGTGGTGATCCTGCTGTCTTAGGTTGATTTGGGGCAGGGACGCAGCAGGGTGTGGGTGGGTGTGAAGTTGCTTGTAGCAGGAGCATGATTAACTCAAGGCTGGAGAGGCTAAAGGGAGCTAGGGAAATAATTGAATGTTTCAGTAGTGAGTGGAAAGATCTTCCAACAGACTGTCAACAGAGGTTTAGACTTGGAATGCACATCTCTCAGAGGCCAGATCTTCCAGGCCTCATCATTGCTCTACCTGATGTGCTTTACCTATTCTCTGATGCCAGTTGTGTATGTCTGTATCTTTCCTCAATTTTGTAGTTGTGATGAATAAATATTTGCTACGCCCACCCTTACTCATTCAGAGCGGCGCTCTGCCCTTACTCTGAATTGATACCTCGACGTTGTCAAATTGCCATATCTGAGCGGTAATATACCTTGCATGTTCAGACCCAGAGACCTCCCCCCTAAATAAAGACACATTTGACTCAAATTTTAGTTTTGGTTTTTGGCAGAATTTAGGCCACAACTTTACTGATTACAGAAAAGTGAGAGGTTGCATAGGCTCTGGTTCGACTAGCTCCCTGCACCCTGGCAGGCAGCGCTGACCCAGAGCTCTATCCTAGGTCAGCCAAGGATGAACACCTGAGGCATCACTTCCCAGATGCTCCCCTGGACTCAGGCATGGGCGGAACCCCCTTTTGGGGGTTGACTAAACCAAGTTGAGTCCCTGGATTCCTTTAATGGAATACCTTTCACATAGGGATGGCGAGACCCTTCTCCCATCCCTATCACATGAACCAGTGCCTATCCGCAACCTTACAAGTTGTGACAAATTGCTACGCAGCAGGCAAAACCCAAATGGTTACAGCCAATTAGCCAAGTGGGGAAAATTCCTGCCATGCCCCTGTCCCAACGACAGACGACACACGACAGCATAGCAAGGTCAATCGCAAAATGCCCTAAAATTAGGGAGAGGTGGGCGGGTGTTCCGATGCACAGGCTGAAAGAGGAAGCTCTGGGACACGTGCATGGGTTTATATAGGTCCCTCAATCTGTTTAGACTGCACCCCCTTGGCCAGATTAAACCCAGCAACGATGGACCTACCAATCTGATGTTGTGGCTATCCAATAGACCCACCCACAACCAGGAGGTCAGTCTCCAGGTCTCACCACAACACGTGCCCTCTTTTAGGGAGGACACGATTTAATGGTGAAGCCAGTTGAGGATGAGTGCGTGAACTACAGTCCACCTCACCCTGAACTGGCTCAGTAACATTGTCACATTCCCTATGTCGCTCTTTTGCATCAATTGATGCTTTTGAATTATGGTGCTGGCGGAGACTCTTGAGAGTCCCATGGACTGCAAGAAGATCAAACCTATCCATTCTGAAGGAAATCAGCCCTGAGTGCTCCCTGGAAGGACAGATCGTGAAGCTGAGGCTCCAATACTTTGGCCACCTCATGAGAAGAGAAGACTCCCTGGAAAAGACCCTGATGTTGGGAAAGATGGAGGGCACAAGGAGAAGGGGGTGACAGGGGATGAGATGGTTGGACAGTGTTCTTGAAGCTACCAGCATGAGTTTGACCAAATTGCAGGAGGCAGTGGAAGACAGGAGTGCCTGGCGTGCCGTGGGGTCCATGGGGTCACGAAGAGTCGGACACAAGTAAACGACTAAACAGCAACATCATGTCGCCCTTGTTAGCTGGAATCACATAGTGAAGGCCGTTACAAAAAAACCAAAGGCACAAAAAGAGCTTCTAACTTATCAACAGTGTTCAAAATGTGAGTGGAAGGGAAGCAGCACAATCTTCACACCGATAAGAATAATAATAAAATGTTTATTTGCACACATATGTCACAGCCTTAGTATATATATAAAAAAGAATAGTTATTCCAGAGTTTAGAGCATGGCATATGCTTATGCATCTCTCCACCCATTCCTTAACAGCTGTCTATGGAGAAAGGGTTCTTCAGAGTTATGAAATCAAGGAGTAATTCGCCAGATTTTAACACATGCTCCTTCACAGCAAGACTTCACCCGCTTTGATAAAAGAAAACCCAAAACATGGTTCTGTTTCTTTGTGAGACTATTTTTTTAAGGATTTGAATAATCAATAAAAGTGGAAAAAATAGGTTATTTATGCCTTTCAAACATCATAATCTCAAAGGGCAAAGAAGCAGAATACTGTGCAGAGACCAGTCCCTTGACATCCAGCGTGTTTGGCAGATGGTGCTGTCAGTTCTGTTCTGTGTTTATTCTATTGTGCATGTGGTAGCATATTTTAAAATGTACAAGCTCATGTATTATCTATGGGTTAAAAGCATGCAACACAAGCGGGACTATATCACAGGAGTTAAACTTCTGTAAACAACTAGCAGCGGTTGTGTAAATGCTATTTTCTTGACATAAATAACAGAAACATATGGCCTGAGACAGGAAGTGGGTGATACCTAGATAGATTGATATCTTGCTCGACAAGTCACTATATTTATGACATGATTCTGCCTGACAGTGAAAGAGGAGGGGAGGCAAGCTAATGACTTTTTCATGAACTCTCTGACAATGTACATTTGACCACTGAATAGCTTTGCTCAACAAACTGATTCACTGCTCTGCTGTTAAATGGGTTCCAGTGTAATGAAGAAAATATTGCACATTAGGAGCAGGGGATCCAGCTGATCTTTCTCATTTTCCTTTGGGTAATATCTCCCTTTTAGCATCATAAGTCATTTTAACAAGAATAATCAGGTTGCGCTGCGCTGCAGCCTTTGCTGAAGGTGCACACTTGATTCACTGTCTTAGAATCAGCTCTAAAGCCCTGGCCCTACATGGCCTTGCTTGCACCTTTTTGACTAGACAGCTGTGGTTGTTGCATGCGTGCAGCACACATGGCAAGTGATGGTAACATAAACTCATGGCAGTGATGGTAACATAAACTCATGGACACATAATACGTTTATGCTGGTCTGAGGAGCCTGTTAAAGCATAGCCCCCAATGTGTGTGTATGTATTTAATGAACGTCCTCTTCGGGCCTGAACATGGGAGAACACATAGGGGCTGTCAGTTTGCATTTCTTAGTGCAGAAAGTACTGATCTAATGTGTAGATATCTTTCCTATTCTAATTCATTCAAGAGGGTTCTGGAAGCTACTGGAAGCTTCTCTGTGTGAGAGCAGCAGAAAGAAGAGTTAATGATTGTTTGGGTTATACCTTCTGGGAAGCTGGTTTGAATTGGTTCTCTTATCTCTGTTCTGCAGAGTCATGCATATAGGCCTGAAGAAGCCCGGTTTTTTCCTTTTCTCCTTCTATCTCTCTTCCTTCTGGTGTGGTGTTTCTGTACATAGGATGCTTAATATTAAGGGTTTAGCCTTGTTATAAGTTTATAAGTTTTCGTAAGTGCTGCAATTCTGTATGGACTGTGCCAATCCTGATTGTACTGGATTTTATTCTTTATTTTTTAAAATAATATTTATTAATTTTCCAACAAATTAAACACAACACTACAAAACCCCCCAAAAAAATACAATACAATACAGTACAAAAAAACACTACAAAACACTAACACATACGACTAACAAAACAAAACAAAAACCATTTAAAACACAGTCCAATTTCAATATCTTATCTTTCTTTCACTTATTTCCACGACCTCCCTTTTTGTATTCCACTTCTATTGTTTCACCAATTCCTTTCCATCTTCCTCTGTTTTCTATCCTATAATTATCTTAACACATTCTAACCTTATTTTTCCCTTTAATACTCTATGAATCTATTTATACTTAATTCCTTATAACATTTCTACTAAAGCCATATAACTTCATTCCAACATTTTTCTAACATTCATTAATTTTACAGTATTTCTGTAAGTAGTCTTTAAACTTTTTCCAGCCTTCTTCCACCGATTCTTCTCCCTGGTCTCGGATTCTGCCAGTCATTTCCGCCATTTCCATATAGTCCATCAACTTCATCTGCCATTCTTCCCGGGTGGGTAAATCTTGTGTCTTCCAGTACTTCGCCATGAGTATTCTTGCTGCTGTTGTTGCATACATAAAGAAAATTCTATCCTTCTTTGGCACCATTTGGCCGACCATGCCCAGGAGAAAGGCCTCTGGTTTCTTCAAAAAAGTATATTTAAATATCTTTTTCATTTCATTATAAATCATCTCCCAGAATGTCTTAATCCTTGGGCACGTCCACCAAAGGTGAAAGAATGTACCTTCAGTCTCGTTACATTTATTGTCGGGCAAATGATAATTTTTTGCAAGCTTGACTGGTGTCATGTACCACCTGTAAATCATTTTCATTAGATTTTCTCTTAAGGCATTACATGCCATGAATTTCATATCTGTGGTCGATAACTGTTCCCAGTCAGCCATCATTATGTTATGTCCAACATCTTGTGCCCATTTAATCATAGCTGATTTCACCGTTTCATCCTGAGTGTTCCATTTCAACATCAGGTTATACATTCTTGACAAATTCTTAATTTTTGGATCCAGCAATTCTGTTTCCAATTTTGATTTTTCCACCTGGAAACCAACTTTTTTGTCCAAATTATATGCCTCCATTATTTGGTAATAATGGAGCCAATCTCGCACTTTGTTTTTCAATTTTTCAAAGCTCTGCAATTTTATTCTGTCTCCATCTTGTTTCAAAATTTCCCAATATTTCGGCCATTTGGCCTCCATATTGAGTTTTTTCTGTGCCTTCGCTTCCCTTGGTGACAGCCATCTTGGAGTTCTCTTTTCTAACAAATCCTTATATCTTATCCAAACGTTAAACAGTGCTTTTCTAACAATATGGTTTTTAAACGCTTTATGTACTTTTACCTTATCATACCACAAATATGCGTGCCAACCAAATGCATTGTTAAAACCTTCTAAATCCAACACATCAGTGTTTTCAAGAAGCAGCCATTCTCTCAGCCAGCAAAAAGCAGCTGATTCATAATAAAGTTTAAGGTCTGGCAGGGCAAATCCACCTCTTTCTTTAGCATCAGTTAATATCTTAAATTTTATACGAGGCTTCTTGCCCTGCCAAACAAATCTGGAAATATCTTTCTGCCACTTCTTGAAACAATCCATTTTATCCAAAATTTGCAATGTTTGAAACAAAAACAACATCCTTGGCAGCACATTCATTTTTATCACAGGGATTCGGCCTAACAATGATAACTTCAAATTTGACCATATTTCTAAATCCTTTTTCACTTCAGTCCAACATTTTTCATAATTGTCCTTAAATAAATTCACATTTTTCTGATTGTATTGGATTTTATAACCATTACACTACATTTGCCTTCAGCACAAGTAAAACTGCTGGATGAAATATTGCCTCTGGTCTATTTTTGGAAACTCTGCAACGTGTTTAAGTTTTTCCTACATACGTATGACAACTTATGACAGGGGCATGTACACAATATCCACCCACAATATCCCTAAATGTGGGGGGGGGGGGCTTCTGACAACCTCTGGGTACTACTTTGCTTCAGGATGAGAACAGAAATCGTGCAGCGGCAGCGCGGTAGCAGCGTGAAGCCCCATTAGCTAAAGTGGTACCTCAGGTTAAGAACAGTTTCAGGTTAAGAACAGACCTGCTTGGCATGGGGTTGGACTCGATGGCCCTTGTGGTCTATTCCAACTCTATGATTCTATTCTATGATATTCCTTGTCCTTTTATTTCCCCAACAGCCCTGTGAGGCACTGGCAGAAGAAGAGGAGTGCAGGGGGAGCGCACTGCCCCCAGCAGTACGATCCCCAGGATGCCATTGCAGCTGCCCGCGCTGGGCACTCCGCCCCCGCAGGCAGCACGTCACGCCCCCAGGATGAGTGCCAGCCCCGCCCCCACCTGCTTTCCGCCCCTGGTGCCAGAGCATGAAGCTCCGCCACTGCTGTGAGATAAGCGAGGCTGAGAGAGAAAGAGTTCATGACCCAAGTGCTGTCCAGTGAGCTGAATTGAACCCAGGCTTTCTGGGCCCTGGTTGAACATTCTAAGCATTGCACCACACTGCCTCTCATAGAATCATAGAATCATAGAGCTGGAAGAGACCACAAGGGCCATCGAGTTCAACCCCCTGCCAAGCAGGAAACACCATCAGAGCACTCCTGACATATGGTTGTCAAGCCTCTGCTTAAAGACCTCCAAAGTAGGAGACTCCACCACACTCCTTGGCAGCAAATTCCACTGTCAAACAGCTCTTACTGTCAGAAAGTTCTTCCTAATGTTTAGGTGGAATCTTCTTTCTTTCTTCTTTCTTTCTTTCTTTCTTTCTTTCTTTCTTTCTTTCTTTCTTTCTTCTTTCTTTCTTCTTTCTTTCTTCTTTCTTCTTTCTCTCGGTCAGCTATTCCCAGCCATGAAACAGACGCTAAACATCCAGACGTTGTATACTTCTAATACGTACTGGGTACCTGGGCCTCTTTGTGAGTTGCCAGAGGTTTGTGGATGACCACTGCTGAATGCAAAAGCTGGACTAAATGCACCTTTAGTATAATTCAGCACTGGAAACTGAGCTCTTGGATTCTTGATTGATTGATTGATTGATCAATCAATCAATCAATCATATTTCTATGCCAAACAACAAATAACAATAGCATAACATAGTAGAACATCACAAGTACAGAGTGCCCGGGGTGACCCAGTCAGATGGGCAAACATATGGATAAATTATTATTATTACAGTACAAATCATATAAAATTATTAACAACTCATAAATAAAAGAATTGCAATCTATAAAACCCTATTAAAAAAGCAGCAACGGAAAAATGCATCGAATGTTATATTACATGGTTAACAAATTAATACAGCATTTATAATCACTAAAGGGATATTAGCAAAATAGCAACTTAAAAAACAAACTAAGCAATGTTAAGCTCTGATGACATACTCAACTCACTACTAGCTGAGAATAACTTCTATAATGTGATAATTCCTGGAAGATGTTAAACTGAAAACCTTTCACATATTCTTCGGGAACAGCTATATATGTATTCACTACTTTCATGGGCAAGAGTGCTTGTTTGGCAAATATTTCCCAAAGCTGATATTGAGCTTAAATGACATTCATTTGTAAGCTTTTACACTGTTACTTAGCTACAACCTGTAGCTAAGCTGTCGTGATTGTATCGATGTCTGAGTTAGCAGTAAGGCAAACAAAGGGTTTTTTTCCAGGCTGTTTCTGTGCATAGTAGCAATCAAATTCCTGGCATCGCAACCAATCTGCATGTAAATTCACAAAAGAAAATCCAAGTTCCTCATTATCAGCTTCAGTGGGATGATTTAAGTGGTTTCGGGACACTAGGGAAAAACCAGAAATGGCACGGAAACTTTTGTTGACTTTCCACTGTAATAGGGTGGTTGGAAACAGATTGAACAGCTCAGGCTGCAGCTCAAATCATCCATGAATTTAAGGCACCCGCTCAGGGACATGTTGGCAAAGACGTGTGTCTTCTCCTGCCTCCCTTCTTTAGTGCTTTCTAGAGATCAGAGGAAAGGGAAACATATGTTCATAGAGAGCTCAAAACTGGAAGCAATGCTTGCAATCTGTGAATTATAGGAAGCTGATTCTTTTGGCCTTGCACTGCTGGTGTGACTATCCTTTAAAGGACTGGCTCTTTGAATGTAAGTTTGATTGCATTTGGTGATCTAGTACGTGAATAACAGCAGCAGTAAATGTGATCCTTTCGAGTATAAGACTACAATGTCTGAATGTGGAGAGGTCCCCATAATGCTCAAAAAAGTTATTTCCTCCCTCCTACCCCTCAACCACAAGACTCAGAAGGACAGCAGGACATTAGGGTATGAAAGGTCTGTGTGTGACTCTCATATTCCTATCCAGTCTATTGAACAGACCACTAGCAGTACAATGGTACCTCAGGTTAAGTACTTAATTCGTTCCGGAGGTCTGTTCTTAACCTGAAGCACCACTTTAGCTAATGGGGCCTCCTGCTGCTGCCGCACTGCTGGAGCATGATTTCTGTTCTCATCCTGAAGCAAAGTTCTTAACCTGAAGCACTATTTCTGGGTTAGCGGAGTCTGTAACCTGAAGCGTATGTAACCTGAAGCATGTGTAACCCGAGGTACCACTGTACATAAAACTTCCTCTGGGACTAAAAAAACAAAAGCATTCATATTTATACAACTAGGGTTATTTTTAAGTAAATGCAGGAACCCATTCCCAGTTGGACATGCTGGGACTTAGCTCAGTAGCCAACATCCCATTTTTCTTCTTTCTTTTAAGATTTGGGGGTTGTTTGGGGCTTTTTGGGGAGGAGTCTCACAGATATTGGGCCTGAGTCAAACAGAGTGAGGACCTTTTACATCTCGTTAATTCCGAAGGGAAAGTGAAACATATATCTGCATCTTTCCCATTGAAAGAACGTAATCTTAGCCAGATCATTCCTATATAATTTACCAATGAATAGTGAATCAAACAGAAATTTCTCAAACTGAAAAGGGAATTTCTCCCGAGGAAGCCTCATTGAATTGTTGAAGGCACCAGTGGCACAGTAGGACTTTAAACTTGGATTATGTCCATTGTTGAAATCCCAGTTTCATCACAACTTAATACCAAATCAAAAGTCAGCTACACTAGGGTTACCAGACATTCCCGGGGACAGTCCCCGGATTTGCAAATGTGTCCCCGGACAAATTCCATCCCCAGAATGTCCCCAGATTTGCAAATCTGTCCCTGGGAAACATGGCAGCAGCAGCCTCAGCAGCCCAGAGCCAGCCAGGTAGCGCTGCTTGCAGCTGTGGCGCCCGCCATTTTTCCTGCACCACAGCAGCGAGCATCTCCCAAAGCCAGCCAGAGCCAACTGCACTACCAGGCTGGCCCCTCCTGGGCAACGGTCACCCACCCGTGACTCCCGAGCCTACCCTGATCTGTCAAAACAAAGGGGGAAGGAGATTGGGGAAGATTCAAGAGTCATGGGCAGGCGGCGCACCATTGCCCAGTTTTTTTAAAAAAACAAACCTGCGCATTTATGTTTCACAGGGTGCGAAAGAAGGGCTTTGCACCTTTATACAATATGTGAGTGTGCTTGGGCCCAGGGTCTTTTGCCTCACCATCCCCACTACTGACTCCCTGTTGCTACTCAGCTTTTAATAATAATAAAAAGTCCCCAGATTCATTGAAAAAAAATCTGGTAACCATAAGCTACACCAGACCTTAGGGAATGATACCTCCTAAATAGGTAGGGAACTATGGAGTTTGCACAGGAGAACTTCCTAGGTTTTGCCCACTAATTACAGAGGCTTACCTTCAGTGAGAGAGAATGCTATATACTCATGTGTTAATTCACCCATGCTTCTTATTTTCAAGTTGGTTTTATTTAGGAGCACAATCCTGACCTATGCATTAAGTGCCATGTTCGATCCTCTCTTATTGAAATGGCCAGCAAAGTATGCTGCTCATTACCAGACAGAGGGCCTTCTCGGTAGTGGCGCCCACCCTGTGGAACACCCTCCCTTCAGATGTGAAGGAAATAAGCAGCTATCCTATCTTCAGAAGACATCTGGAAAGTTCAGGGAAGTTTTTAATACTTAATGCTGTATTGTTTTTTACACTTGATTGAGAGCCGCCCAGAGTGGCTGGGGAAACTCAGCCAGATGGGCGGGGTATAAATAATAAATTATTATTATTATTATTATTATTATTATTATTATTATTATTATTATTAGCCAGCAAAGTATGCTGCTCATTATTGCTCTTATTATTACTGCTACTGCTCTCCATCATGTAAAATGTTTGTAGCACATGCATTTCAGTGCCTTAGAATTGCAGGTCTCTGTTGTTGTTATTATTATTATTATTATTATTATTATTATTATTATTATTATTATTATTATAAATTGACAGCAGTCACAAAAATAAGAGCACTCGAAAGCCATTAGCAGAAACCTGCTCGGTATTAATGGGTTAGGCTAGTGTACAGAATGTTGAATGTCACAGCCATTCCCAAAGTAAACACGCAGGAGGTATTTTAAATTTAGCACACGGGGGGGGGGGGGAGAGAAACCTGATCCATTTGGAGTGCAAACTTATCAAGCCAGTTCTGCCCCAGTTATACCCCAGACTCACTATTAATGCTAGCGTCTCTTCCCCTCTCTGTCTCCCCTCCACCTCAGACCACTGATTGCCAAAACAAGGACAGAGGAAACGAGCTGTCTATTCTGCAACGCTTTTCCATATGTCACTCCTTGGGACAAGGCAATATTAATGTACAAGTGGTCAGTTCCTTTCATATACTACTAATGTACTGGAAAGTCTTCCGCACGCTGTGCTTTTCCTTCATGTCTCAGGACATCTACAGCTAGAGCACTTTCCCCGAGCCGAACAATATGGCCTTCTCTTAAGAAAAGCCCAGTGGGCTGATCATTGTCAGGTTATGTTATGTTTGAACGAGAGACACTTCAATGCTAGTTTTGTGCAGCAGAGTTGCAGCCGAAACAAGAGGTCTAAACAAATCGCCGAGCTGTGAGAGCCCTTTCATTTATCATAGCGCTGTGACAGAAATTTCTCTCCGCTGCCGGCCGCTGCTGAATTTTACACGGTTCTTTTCAAACTCCTGTCTTTTCCCTTTCTTATTTCTTTCCTTTTTTAAAAAAGAAAAAAGCAAGCTATTGCTGTTCCAGCTCCTTCTGCACAAATGCTTGATTCCCAGCTGTTTGGATAAGTCAGGGAGAAAAATTGGTCCAGGGGATGTCAAGTTGCAGGGAGCAGTTCAAAGACATTGGCCCTCGGCCAGAGTCCCTTGCACAGAATGGGCTGTATGTTCCCTGCGACACAAGAGGGCCTCTTCCCCACCCGCCTCAGCTCTGGGAGCAGATGGCTGATGTGTCAGATCTGACAGAGCGTGTTCTCCTTCATGGAGAGCACGTGTTGCGGTGGGGGCCTCCAGGACACTCCAAAGTTGGGGGGGCGGGCTAATTGTTCGTTGGCCACTGATGCGATTGGGGCTTCCCTGGTTGTTGGGAAGAAGTTAATGTTTCCATTTGTTGATTGACAGCCAGAAATGCTAAAACTCTTTGCACGAGGCTAGGGCTTCCTCTTTTCGACCGTGCATCGGATTGCCCGTCCCCCCCTCCCTAGAATTAGGGTTGTTCGCTTTGACCTTGCTATGCCTGTCATGGGGTCGTCTGCTCTTGGGGCAGGGGCCTGGTGGGAATTTTGTCCATCTGGCTGATTGGCTGGGGCCATTTGGTTTTTGCCTACAGCGTAGCAAATTGTCACAACTTGGAAGGTTGCAGTTAGGCATTGGTTTATGGTTTGGTTGGTTGAGGGGAAGTGGTTGAGTGCCTGCCCTTGGTCGGTTGAGTGCCTGCCCCTCTAATGCTGCTGCTGCAAGGGATTCCGTTAAAGGAATCGGGGGCTAACTATTGCTTGTCCACTCTGTCAAGGGGGCTTGGGCCATAGCAATGAGCTCCTGGTTGCATTTGGGGTGAGGGCAGGTTCCCTGCTCCGTCGCTACCCCCAAGTGTATTCCCCTATTCTGACTTTCGTATCGTGCGGAATGTCAGTCTGTCCCCCATGGTGGGGGCAGATAGTCGCAACCAATGCCTAAGCAACCACTCACAAATTTGTATTTCAATAAAGTTGTGGCCAAAATTATGCCAAAAATCTTAAACAAAAAATTCTGTGGGATGTGTGAGTTATTGGGGTGGCCCTGGGGACCTCGACACGCAACAGCAATCACCTGTTTCGGGGTGGGATTCGTTCCAAGCACACATACACACCCTGCTTCCTCAACACCACACAGGTGACCCGCCATGTCAGTGAAGGCAGACACAATTGTATGACCCTTGCTGGATTTCAGCTGACAATTTTGCCGTCCTCCTTTAAGAATTTCCCCTCTGATAGGAATATTTAGCCAACGCTAATCAGCTAAATCAGACGAGATGGACCTTTTCCAGCTCTTTCTCTGGTGGGCAACCTTCCACAGACCGCAGGCTAGAGTCAGAAGCAAAAACTGGCTGGGACAATGGATTTGATTCTTACCTTTGAAAGAGTAGTGCCATGGACTGGCTGGATGCAGAGGAGGAGTGTGAGGTACCAGCTGGGGAACATCCAAGGGAAGCCCCAGGGGAAGAAGGCTCAGAGCCAGGGGATTCATGATGGGATGATGATGAGTGGTCAGAGGAAGAAGGAGGAGGAGAATGGGAGTAGGAGGTGTCAGAAGCAGAAGAGCAGGAAGAGGCTGTGGCAGAGAACAGTTCCAACTCAGAGGCAGAAGCAGAGGCAGCAAGTAGGCACTACTCTACAAAGCACGATTCCGAGCACGATTCAAAGTGTTGGTGCTGACCTTTAAAGCCCTAAACGGCCTCGGTCCTGTATACCTGAAGGAGCGTCTCCACCCCCATCGTTCAGCCCGGACACTGAAATCCAGCACCGAGGGCCTTCTGGCGGTTCCCTCATTGCAAGAAGTGAGGCTACAGGGAACCAGACAGAGGGCCTTCTCGGTAGTGGTGCCCGCCCTGTGGAACGCCCTCCCATCAGATGTCAAAGAGATAAACAACTACCTGACATTCAGAAGACATCTTAAGGCAGCCCTGTTCAGGGAAGTTTTTAATATGTAACGCTGTACTGTTTTTAACACTGATTGGGAGCCGCCCAGAGTGGCTGGGGAAACTCAGCCAGATGAGCGGGGTATAAATAATAAATTATTATTATTATTATTACTATTATTATTATTATTATTATTATTATTATTATTATTATCCAGGAAGTCTCCCTCTCCCGCTGCAACCTGCGGTGTGTTTCTTCTTTTTTAAAATATAATTTGTATTGAATTTTACACAGGTTTTCCAACACAACATAACAAATCCTGGGTTGTCATAGCCTAGGACTTCCATCAACCCCTTCTAATGGTTTTCTGAATTCCTTTCTAATTATGCATTTTATTACTACGCTTATTGTTTTGAATCCAATCTTACGTCAGCTAATCTTATTACTTCTCACAACAATTTGGATAGTCCTCCTTACAAAACTTCTTGCAATCCTGCAAGCGATGTTAAATGATTACAGTTGTCTTTCAAATACAACATAAATTTCTTCCAGTCCTTTAGGAATGTCGGGTCCCGCTGGTTTCGAATTTTCCCTGTAAGTCTTGCCAGCTCGACGTAATCCATCAATTTTATTTGCCACTCTTCTTTCGTTGGCTACCTGCTGTGGTTTCTCTAGAACACAGAGAGAAACGAAACAGGCAGAGGAGAGGATGGTTGCGCACAGATGCAACCTGAGGCTGTGTGGGAAAGACCCTGGAGAGAAAGAACCTTAGAGAAAGCAGAGATCTTCAGCCCCTGCAACTGCCTCATTGGAGCAAGACCTACTGGCATAAGTTGCTGGGATCCCTAGGTCTGCACTCTTTTGGCTTCTTTGAATAAAGAGTTGACTTTCCTGACACCATGTTTTTTTATTGCTGACCGATGCTTAAATCTAGCTATTGACAAGTCGCCACAGAAAGCCTGGAGTCAGGGTCTGGCTGGATGAGGCAGAGTGGTGGGAACTGCCTGCCCAAGAGCTCTCCCCCCCCCCCAGGGAGGGCACAGAAGACAACGACTTAGATCCCGGATCATAGTGGTGGAATACTGAACATCAGTCTGCAGAATGGACAAGCTGAAAGGTTCTAGGAGCAAGGGGTTTATGCGATCAAGGGGAGGCAGAAGAAGGAGCAGAGCTTGGAAGATGAAGATGATGGACTATATGGAATTGGCAGAAATGACTGGCAGAATCTGAGACCAGGGAGAAGAAATGGTGGAAGAAGACTGGAAGAAATTTAAAGATTATCTACAGAAATACTGTAAAATTAATGAATGTTAAAATGATGTTGGACTGAAAATAAGTGGTTTTGGTATTAAGGCTAATAAGAATATGTAAATATAGATAGTTATTTGGATGAAAATATATAGTTATAATAGGTTGAGAATATAGAGTAAAGATAAATGAAAGAGGGTAAGGATTTGCTGAAAGGGCTTTGTAAACGGGAATACAAAAGGGGAGGTGTGAGGAGGTCAAGGAAATAACCAAATGAACTTAAAGATATTGAAAAATGGATTAT
The DNA here is from genome assembly GCF_965113315.1 of Podarcis vaucheri. Taxonomy (NCBI): domain Eukaryota; kingdom Metazoa; phylum Chordata; class Lepidosauria; order Squamata; family Lacertidae; genus Podarcis; species Podarcis vaucheri. The sequence continues at coordinate 10,986,970 of NC_138766.1, forward strand.
CTTTTTTAAAGATATTTTTCTTTCTTTTTTCTCTTCTTTTTTATTTTTTCAACTACCGGTGTTTTTTTCCCTATTCTGTATTGTTTCTATTTTGTATCACACTGTTTTTCTTTTTCTTCTTTTTTCTTTCTTTTTTGCTTTTTAGGTCTCTTTGTCGGAAACTTTCTTGTTAGCTGTTGTTCTTTTTTCTTTTTTGTATGTGTAATTGTTGGTTTAATTATTTTTAACTTTTTTAAAAAAACTTACGTTTTGTGTAAAATCTCAATAAATATTTTATTTATAAAAAAAAGAAGGAGCAGAGCTGTCTTTCCCATTGGTCTTAGTGGTTCGTTGTGCCAGGGTGCTGGCCTATCGGGGTGCCCTAGCGAGTGGGGGAGCTATGCAGCTTTGCCGGCAGCTTCCTTCCCAAGCCTCCTCAGGAGGAGAGCGATCCCTGCAGAGGCTTAGGATGGAAGCTGCACACTGTGGCGTAGCGTGGGGGTGCAGGGGGGGCCGGCCGCACCAGGCACAACATCTGGGGGTTAGGGTTAGGGGGCACAAATCCACGGGTTAGGGGGCGCAAATTACTTGCCTTGCCCCGGGTGCTGACAACCCACGCTACGCCACTGGCTGCACACAGCTTCCCTCCCCAGCCTCTGCATCTGTAAAGACGGCCCTGCTCCCAGTCGTTGTCCTCCTCCTGCTTCCTGGCAAAAGTCGGCGCACAGCCTTCCTGAGCTGCCTTCTTGGGCGCCCTGATGCCGGAGAGCATGTCCGCCAGCACGTTTTCCTGCTTGATGGCCACCGCCACACCAGGGATCGGGGCAGAGGACATTTTTCACTGCCCCCTCCCTTGTTCTGGAGTTGCCAGGGGGGCGCCGGAGGGATCTTTGCACCACGGTGCCGGATATGCTTAAGACGGCCCTGAGGAGGAGGAGGCTGATGTGGGATTATAATGGCGTCCGGCACATTTCTGCTGCGCCACTGCGCTCCTGTGCCTAGCTCTCTTCAGCTTAGTCTCAGCAGAGTTCCGCAGCGGGAGAAACTGTTGTCGTGTGTGGGTAATAAATCAGACTGTACGCAGGCATCTTGCTTATCTCCAACAGTCTTTAATCGCGTAGGAAAACATCATAAATTAGCCCGGCGAAAGAGCAGCCATCCTTTGCCTCTCGGCTCTCGGTCAAAACCGAAAGAGAACTCACACACAGAGAAACACTCCCGTATGTGAAACATAGCCACGCCTCAGAATGTGAGATGTCACTCAGAACTGTTTAACCCTGTAAGTTCTGATTCTCCTCACAGCTGAGAGGTTAGAGGCTGAGAGCCACAGTGTGAGCACTGACTCAGACAGAGAGGCGTCTGAGGTTGTCCTTGCTATCCTGCAACAGGACAGCCCTAGTCCATAGCTGTCAACCGTCCCTTATTTGGCGGGAAAGTCCCTTATCCCAGCGCCGTGTCCCTTATTGATGATGTCCCTTAAATTTCCTGGGTTTCAAATGAAGCAGCTCTTCTCCCTCCCTGCCTGCCGGCCAGGGAGGAGGGAGGCTCCAACTGTGTTGCTTGGCTGTGTTGCTCACCCAATAAGGAATCTAAGAATGACTGGAGGGTGGAGTTTGCATGCTTTGTGCAGATCAAATCGGCCGCATTGCCTGGGGACTCGCCTTTGCTCAGTGCTTGCCAGCGGAGAGGTGACGGTAGTCTTCCTTGCTGCATCCCCTTTGCCAGGTTGCTGCGCTGTGGGAACCACCGCTTGAGGCTTCGTTTGGCTGCTGGTTGACTAAAATCCCTTATTTTGGCTGCTGATCCCTTATTTTTGAGGCTGCTGGTCCCTTATTTTCAAATCTGTAAGTTAACAGCTATGCCCCAGTCCCGCTGGTTCTCCTGCCCCTCACACTGAGTTTAGCAGCCATAGCTTCCAAATGAACAGGCATAGAACTGTAGCAATAGTCCCTAGGCTACCTAGGTCAGCATGCAGATGATAAATCAATCACATTTTTTTTAAGAATACTAGCGACAGTTCTTCATCTAATTCTATGTTCCAGGACTTCTGTGAAGGCAATCACTGTTGCTCCCATTTTACACATGGACTCCCTGATCTAGCTCAAGTTATGCAGTGTAGAATCTAATGTGAATAATTAGATTCTAAAAAATTAGATGTGTGTGTGTACACATACACATGCAAGCAGAAGCCTTGAAATCTTTCCACATCATGGCTGAAGCACATAAATGGTTTAATTTAGTATGCAGTATACATTTAGGTGTAAGCAAAAGATCACACTCAATCAAAGTAAAGCAGTTGTAAAGCTCTGCATAGGATTATTAATGTAATTAGCAGCTAGTGACACAAACCTACAATAAGTGCTAAATTCAGCTCAATTACACATCATAGAAACCATAATATTGTGCTATTAGTAGTACAGAATAAAGTAATGGACTTTTGAATGTGGCTTCATGGTGCTGATTGCAATGAAATAAAAATCGTTGACAGGAATACAAAACGTTATCCTGGTAAGCCTAAAAAATCAATTAAATAGAGATTTAGAAATTTAAGGGGCTGAATGCCAATTAAACCAGCACTAACTGGAGTAACTAATAGCCTGAATAAGACCTGAACATATCCAACAAGATTGATGCTGGGGATAATATTTCCCCTTAAATTCTCCACATACCCTGCTATAATACAATGAGGTGAGATTAGCATATAATTATAAAAAGCAGCAAAGGCCTGTGTTCTGTTCCCTGGGCACAATCCGCCAGGACATCCTCCTGAGATACTGAATTGAATTGAATGGGAACAGTCCACTAATAAAGTAGTTTTCAAACCTCTTCTACCTTCAGGGATCACATTTCAAATGAACTTGTGCAGAACTCCTGCACATCTGTGATGGAGCGTCCTCTGCACTTTGCTGAAGAGAGCAAGGGTGCAGGTATTTTCTGAGAGAGAACACCTGCACCTCATAATTGACCTGCATGAACATTAATGAGAAGTAGGTAGATTCCGATCTACTTTTAAATCTCTGGGTGATTTGTACCAGACTCATGATTGCTTAATGATAACAATGGAAAGGCTTTAAACACAATAAATTAGATTACTGTGGACAGTGTTCTTGAAGCTACCAGCATGAGTTTGACCAAACTGCGGGAGGCAGTGGAAGACAGAAGTGCCTGGCGTGCTCTGGTCCATGGGGTCACAAAGAGTCAGACACAACTAAATGACTAAACAACAACCACCGACATCTCTATTCTCAAGGAGGGGGGACACTGTATTTTCCAGACATATGGATATATATGTTGCCTTATACTGTACCATTAAGCTCAATATTGTTGGATACGACTAAATGACTAAACAACAAAGAGAGCTTGGGATGGGGAAGAACCAAGGGTGGGTTTTTTGCATGAAAGTGTGAGCTCGGTTTGGGGACTTGAAAACAAATTACGGGGCTGAGCATGTGGTCAAAAGCACCCCGCCCCTAAGCCAAAACACATGTCCGCTCCCTTGAGACACAGTTTTGCAGCAGGCTCTATCTGGTGATCATTCTCATGTTTCCAGTAAGAAATGGTGAACAAGAACTTGCAAGTCTGAAGTCTGCCCACTCCTGCTCTAGAACACAGTCAAATCTAGGTGTGGGTGAGCAGCCCAGTCCCCCCCCTGGACTGACCCAGCAATGAGCCAATATCCTCAAAAGACCCCCTTCAACCTCCCCTTTTCAGAGTTCCTTGGGCATAGCAATGGCCCTTGGAAGGACTACAGCTTCCAAGAGTGACTTCTCTAAAAGCCTGACACAGTGATAGAAAGGGAGAGGGAGGCAGGAAAAATAATTGCCCTAGGAATAGGGATATCTCTGCCCCATTTCATTCTCATTGGTGCTCAATTGTACACATGAAAAGTCTGCATTTAAGCCGTATGAACTTTTTAAAATAAACCTTTTTCGTTAAGCATTCATCAGTAAAATGAGCATTCTGTGCACATCTGTAACACAAAACACAAATTTTGTGTGTGCTTTTTTCACACTGAGAGTGCATCGCCAAATCCAAACATGTGTATTGTCTAACTAGGAGTTGTGATTCGGTCCACAAGCAAATCCAGGAGTCAGTCCACTGAGAAAAGTGGATTTAAAGAGAAGAAGAGTTTGGATTTGATATCCCGCTTTATCACTACTCTAAGGAGTGTCAAAGCAGCTAACAATCTCCTTTCCCCTCCTGCCCCACAACAAACACTCTGTGAGGTGAGTGAGGCTGAGAGACTTCAGAGAAGTGTGACTAGCCCAAGGTCACCCAGCAGCTGCCTGTGGAGGAGCGGGGAATCAAACCCGGTTCACCAGATTACGAGTCCACTGCTCTTAACCACTACACCACACTGGTTCTCGATGAATTCAATGAATTCCTCCTTCATTTTTTTCTTCTTTGGACCATCTATCTATCAGAGCTGGTTTGGGGAAGGATCTTAAAAGCTTTTTGTGTTTTTGAGGCTCTTTGGCTGCAATCTTGTACTTACTTACTTGGTAGTAAATCCCACTGAACTCAGTGAGGCACACTGCAGAGACATCAGAGCAGTGTTACAGAGCCTTAGGAGTTCATATTTGAGACAGGCTCAGGCAAACTTCTTGCAATGCCCCTAGCAAAATCTCCTGTGGCTGCATGTTGCACAGGGAGATTAGTAGCGGTAGGCAAACGTTCCTTCAGGGATACTTCTCTGCTTTTTCAGATATTTTCATTCAGAAACCATTGATAATATTCTGACCTCATGAAAGCAGGGTGGGTTGAAAAGTCGCCTATGTACAGGGAGCCATGTGCTGAAATCTGGTTCTAATTTCTATATAATCAGTGACAGAAGTTCAGGATTCAAATTGTCGCTAGGAGGGGCACAGGTCTCCTTTGTTGTGTTATCCAGAAAGAATGAACAAGGTTGTTGCAAAAAAAATAAATAAATCCTGGAGTGGACCTAACCACAGAAGAATGTATGAAGTAGGTGTACAAGGGTGGCATATTTGATGTGGAATGTCTGCTGCATTAGTGGGAATGAAAAAAGGAGAGGCAATATCTGCATCTTTGTTAGACAAGTAGCGTGGAAGAATCTGGATGGCATCTAATGTATTTCATATTTCATTCTTATTAACATCAGGCAGGCATCTTCATGGTCCAGTTTTGAATACAAAAATAAGTTGTTCCAAAATGTTATGTCTACATATTTGTGAAGCTTGTTGCTTTTTAAAAATGCCTTATAATACCAATTTGATTACGTTTTTCTACTACTTCCTCGTATAAGTTTTATGAAATAAATAAACAGGTGGGTATGAAGGAGGGGGAAAATAGTTTGTATGTAGCACCCTTCTTACCCATTAATAATATTTTAAACTGTTCAAATTTTGGGAGCTTTGTCCATAATCGGTAGAAAATTTAGTAGGAACTCCACAGTTGTTGCGTGCTGAGGTCCCCCAAAACCATCCCTAACCCAATAACTCACACATCACACATAATTTTTTGTTTAAGGTTTTTGGCATAATTTTGGCCACAACTTTTATTATCATACAAATTTTGTGAGTGGTTGCGTAGGCATTGGTTTAAGACTAGCTATCCCCCCCGCCTTGGGGATAGGACTGACTCCCGGATTCCAGCGTAAGTCAGTATGGAGGAACAAGCAGGGCAACTGGAGCTGCGTTACAGACCCTTCAGTTCCTCCCTGCCTGCGCCTTGGGGTCTTACACGGCCCGCACCCGATTCCAGGGGTTTGGACAAGGGGATGGTAAGCCCCAGAATTCCTTTAACGGAATTCCCATGCCGCAGCAGCATTTGAGGGGTAGGCACAGCCAATCCATACCCCTCCACCAACCAATTTAACCAATGCCTAACCGCCAACCTTACAAGTTGTGACGATTTGCTACGTAGTAGGCAAAACCCAATAGGCACACACTAATCAGCCAATTGGAAAAATTCCTACTAGGCCCCCGCACCAAAGCGGACGACCCCATGACAGGCAATAGCAAGGTCAAGCAGCAGCCCCATTCAAGGGAGGGCGGGCGGGTGATCCGGTGTCCACAGCGAAAGAGAAAGGAACAAGCTGTGGACCCAGTATAAATAACCTTTGACTCCACCCCTTAATTGGAAACATTACTTTTCCCCAGTAACAGCAATCACCAATCAATTCAAACTCTTGCCCCAGCCTGGCTGCAGCTGAGGATGTTTTGTCAGGCCCCATCCGCAACACGTGCTCTCTCTTTAATGAGAACACGCTTTGCGTGCTGAGGTCCCCCAAAACCATCCCTAACCCAATAACTCACACATCACACATAATTTTTTGTTTAAGGTTTTTGGCATAATTTTGGCCACAACTTTTATTATCATACAAATTTTGTGAGTGGTTGCGTAGGCATTGGTTTAAGACTAGCTATCCCCCCCGCCTTGGGGATAGGACTGACTCCCGGATTCCAGCGTAAGTCAGTATGGAGGAACAAGCAGGGCAACTGGAGCTGCGTTACAGACCCTTCAGTTCCTCCCTGCCTGCGCCTTGGGGTCTTACACGGCCCGCACCCGATTCCAGGGGTTTGGACAAGGGGATGGTAAGCCCCAGAATTCCTTTAACGGAATTCCCATGCCGCAGCAGCATTTGAGGGGTAGGCACAGCCAATCCATACCCCTCCACCAACCAATTTAACCAATGCCTAACCGCCACCCGAGCCCTTACGCTCGCCGCCAACCACTCACAGACCAAACCACACCCTCAATCTGAACACTACATCCTCCAACCAGACCTCATTCCCCAAAGTGGAAAGATGAACGCCATCATCCCTGTACAGTGCTGCATCTTTGAAGGAAATAAGAGGGTGAGGAATGACCCATCCTCCCAAGCCCACCACCAAACTGCCCACCGCGGAATTAATCCGCTTCCTAGCTCGTTCGGCGGTCGCCGGGCTGGGACTGCCCCGCCAAATGCGACGTTGAAGCAGCTGCGACCAAATCAATTTAGTATTAGGGACCATTGCCGCCAAATCCTTAAGGTCCTGTAACATAGCCATACGTAAAACTAAGCAGGGAGTGGACACCAAATCATTTTCCCCCAGCTGTACCACAATCGCCGAAGGAGGGCCAAACCGAAGGACACGCCTATGCATCAGTGGTAAGAATTCCCTCCAACGCATCCCCCGTCTGGAAATCCAGGACACTTGCACTCGCTGTGGAAGGCCCAGGCCGGCTCCCAATCCCGACTGGCGAGCTCTGTCAGCGGCCCAATGCACAATACTGTGCCCTACTATCCAGATATGGATAGTGACCAGACCTAGGGTGAAAACAAATATAAGTACATCAAAACACATTATCTGCGCACATAAGTCTTGAACGCATCCGACCTCCACCGCCCCATGTCTTTTATCCTATTCACCGACAAACCCCAATGTGCAGCTGTCGTTGCCGCCCCAATCCGGAAGGAATGAGGAGCAAACTCTGACGCCTCAAGGCCACATGCAGCAACTGCTTTACGCAACACCTTAGTGAATTGATGCCGCCCCAACGGGCGCCCATTCTCATGAATAAGCAGGGGCCCTTCACCCACAGGACGCAAGGCAAGGTACTTACTAAGATCCCTTACTGGGCAAGGTCCACCAGCCCCTGTCGCCGGGAGCCTAAGCATGGCTCCCCTACCCAACTGATCCGTCTTTGAATTTCTGATATTAACGTGCAATTCCGATGGAGATATGCTCACATCCTGCAACAACAAACCCCTGGATCTCCCATTTTGCGTAGTCTCAAGGACCACCTCACCTACTCTCAGGGCCCCAAAGAAAGCTAGTGAGAAGGCTGCAGAAAATAAGCGAGCCTCAAATGAGGACCAACAGATGCTACGCAATTTAGTACGCATCTGGGCCAGCAACCCCAATGTGATAGGCCGTCTGGGGGTAGGTTTAGAGGGAGTGAGACGCCCCCAACCTTCCAAAGCTCTGCGAACCACAAACTTCCCACAGGGATCCTTGTTGAAAAATGCCCTGCTAAAAAAGGAAATTGCTGCCGAATGAAGACGCAGCGTCCTGGCCGCCCTACGCATCTGGAATAGATGTGCTAAATACTTGAGTACCTGCGAGGAAGAATGGGGGGCAGTAACCTCCCCAATCGCCTGTCCATTAAACAATAAAAAATCTGCCCAGGCCTTTTTATAAGACCTCAAAGTAGAAGGGGCAACAGATGCAGCTACTCCCTGTAAAACTAAGTGCTGCCAAGGTTCCAGAGATGATCCGGGAAAATTTCCGGACGGTCTCGAGCCACTGGCGCCAGGGATCTGAATCGCTCCATCTGAAAACGGGACAGAGCATCGGCAATCTCGTTAGATATGCCCGGAACAAAACGGGCAGAAAATACAATATTAAAACGCAAACAATGTAAAACAAAAACCCGCAGTAAGGCCGATACCCTCGGAGAACGTGAAGACTGCTTGGCTAGTATCTTCACCACCGCTTGATTATCGGACCAAAAGCAAACTCGGTGGTCCTTGAATTGTTCAACCCACAAGTGCACGGCCACTACAATGGGAAAAAACTCAAGAAAAGTTAAATCCCGAGTTATAGCTTCCCCACGCCAAGCGGAAGGCCACCGCTCAGCACACCACCTGCCATCCCAGAACAACCCAAAACCAAGGGACCCCGCTGCATCCGAGTGCACCTGGAAGTCATTGTGGAGGTTTAAAACGTCCTGCCACAAAGACACACCGTTGAATTCCTGCAGGAATTCCAACCAAATACTGAGATCAGCACGCACATGGCCAGACAGGCGCACCCTATGCTGCGGGGCCCGCAAACCTGAAGTGAGTCTAGCCAAGCGGGAGCAGAATGGTCGCCCAGGGGCAACCACCCTACAGGCGAAATTCAAATGACCTAACAACGACTGCAGCTGACGGAGAGTGACCTTCTTCAAGGGAATTAACTCCTCAATGACCCGTCTCAAGGCAATTATCTTATCCACCGGCAAACTGGAGGTCTGGGCCACAGTATCCAACAAGATACCTAAGTAAGTAAGCTGCGTGGAGGGACCCTCGGTCTTCTCCGCTGCCAACGGGACCCCCAGCTCTTCCGTTAAAGAAGCAAATGCCTGCAACAAAACAACGCAGTCCCCTGTATCACTCGCTGAGGCCACCAAAAAATCATCAAGATAATGAGTGACCCCCTCCAGGCCAGTTTTATTACGCAAGGCCCATTCAAGGAATGAACTGAAACACTCAAATGCTGCACAGGCCACGGAGCAGCCCATAGGCATGGCCTTATCAAAATAAAATCCCCCCTCGAAATGAAAGCCTAACAACCAGAAATCATCGGGGTGAATCGGAAGTAGCCGAAATGCCGACTCAATGTCGCATTTTGCCAGAAGGGCACCAGGCCCAAACTTCCTTATCATCTTGATCGCATGATCAAGAGACGCATATCTCACCAAACAAAGCTCCTGGGGAATCACGTCATTTACTGACGTGCCCCTAGGGTGAGAGAGATTATGAATGAGGTGAAATTCCCCCGGAGCTTTTTTGGGAACAATACCCAAAGGTGACACATGCAAATTAGGAAAAGGGGGGGCCGAAAAGGGACCGGCCATGCGGTGCAAAGCCAGTTCCTTATCGATTTTCCTACGCGCCACCTCCGGCATCTCCTTAACAGATTTCTGGTTAACCAACTTCCCCGCTATAGGATTCGATGCAACCGGAATCCTGAAACCCAAAGAAAACCCGTCACGCAAATAGGATGCCGCTTCCTTGTCAGGATATACTTCCAACAAGGACAATAACGGCTGAAGCCTCACCGGGGTATAGGCTAAGGAGGACAGGGTGCTACTTTCCAGCTCCGGAGGCAGGCACCTGGGGGGCGGCCTTCGGGAGCTGCTGGGAGCCCCCCCCTTGCGAAAGGGTCGCCGCACCCCCGTACACACAGATGCCGAGTGGCTCCCAGAGCACTTCTCACACAGGTGCGAATACCTGCAGGGTTGCCGCTGGCAAACACCCTTATTGAAGTCCCAACAATACAACCGGCGGCCTGACTTCTGAGGAAAAGCCCTAAACTTCTGCTGGTCAGGGGCCTTTTTCTCGATGCGTGGAGCAACATAGGTGGTCCAGACATCCAAGTCTTTTCGATCCCAACGAGCTGTGGGGATCTTGGCCGCCCTGCGCCTAAAATTTTGATCATAGGCCAACGCTGCGGTCTCTCCAGCCATTGTGAAGGCCGAGCGGACTATGGACAAGTAGACCCATAAATGTAAGGACCTTCTAGGGTAGGCTGCGGAAACTACGCCAGCGAAAACTTGGAAACTGTCCAACCAACGCTCGAACGTCCTATCCGCCTTGGCTACAATTGCCCGCTTTTTGGCGGTAGCATAGCCCTTGTCTAAAGACTCCTGCCCCTCCTGCGGAGGGGCTAAACTAAAAATATCGACATAACGACCATTCAAAATCCTGGACCTCAATTTGGCCGACAAATGAGCGCCCGGAATAAGGTCCCTGGCCGAATTGGTGGAGACTTTAACGTCAGGCACCAAAACCCCCTCCTGACAGTCCTGTATAGCCCCATACTTTACTCTGTGAGAGTTCGCCCTACGCTCCCAAACCCACTTAGGGAGCCCCGAAGTCTCACCAAAGCCCCAGTAAAGCTTCATGGAAGCTTCCTCATCGCTGCTGGAACTCTGTGAAGAAGTACCTGTCGAAGAGGACGAAGTATCCTTCCGTCTCCGCTTGGAGCGCCTCCTAGAACTTCTCTTGCGACGGCGGTGTCCACCAGAAGAGGCCCTTGGCGGAGGAGGAAGGCTGTCCTCGACCGATGATTCAGATAAATCGCCACGTTGCGCAGAACCTGGGACTGACTGAAAAGAGACAGCCTGTGAAAGATCTAGTAGTGAACTACCATCTCCCAGCGGCCGCGGCGAGGGACCCCGCCCAGCTCGAGCCCGCGTTGGTGCCCTGCGTCTGGCCCCTCCCCTCGCAACACTCCGACCCCTTGACGCAGCAACCTGCTGCACGGGTAAGGCCGGGGGCTGGGCCAGCTGCGAATCAGGTAAGAAAACCCCAGCAGATGACGATTCTCCTTCATCTTCACTAGATGTTGGCGCTGGCAAGGAAGCGACACGTGAAGGTGCTGGTCGCGCCGAGGAGGTCGCCGGGGTTGAGCGGCGCTGCATCATACTTTCCACCTCAGCCTCGAAATGTGCCAGAGCGACCGGGTCATTCGCCAAACCAGATACCATGGACTGAAGGCGCTGCAATGACTGGTTGGGCTCAGGAGAACGCAAGGCCTGTGAAGGGCCCTTTATAGGCCGCTTAGCCGAGCGGACAGGACCAGACCTCCCTGCCGCCTTTTTAGGAGCCATCCCTACTACTGGTAATGAAAACAAAAACAAAACAAAATTAAAATTAAAATTAACTTGTAAAATCAAAGTTACAAAATTAAGAAAGTTAATAACCAAGATTAAATTGCAGACAGGATTTAATTCAAAAAGGAAATGAATGACCAGTAGTAAGTGACGCCCCAACCCCACCACTCAGTGGTTTGGCGCACTTAAAGCAAATTTAGATGAAAACCCCCACCACCAGGAGGCAATTCGAGCAGCTTCAGCAACCTGCAATATCACACTAGCCACTAGAGGCCTCCCTTGCTGCAAATAAACTGCTCAATACCAGAAACCTTGCAATTACAAGGCCTGGCCACCAGATGTCGCAGCGTGGCCAGGAAAGGAGGCGAAATGGCGCTCCCGCCAAATCGCCACAAAATGGAGGGCCTGCAAGCACCTCCCTAACCCGAGACCACCAGGAAGCCTGCTACCGGCTAACGGGGCCCCCAAATCGCCAGGAACCGCCTGCGGAGGTCACCCGCCAAGCGAGGTAAGTCCTGGCGCTCAGGCAGATTCCCCCCAGCACCACCACGACCCTTCGGGAGAAGGAAGGGAGGGGGGGTGAGAAGGCCCCCCGGCCAGTCTAGATCTCGGCGCAGGCCGCCGGAGCGACCACCCGGCGCGCGCACCGCGCGCAAGGTTCAGGGCCTCCCCTAGCGCCTCCAAGGCAGGCCCGATCCTCGCCGGGCAATGAGGCGATCCCCGGGACCAGCAGGCCCTTTCGGGCAAAGGCAGGGAAGCCGGGAGAGGGAAGAGGCCCCCCAGCCGATCCCCCCGCTCCGAGTAGTGGGGAGGGGGGTAAAAGAAGGCCCCGGCCAGGCGAGGCAGCCGCGGCGCTACCACAACGCCCGCAGGCCTCCCCGCCGCGGGCCAGCAATTCCCAGCGCAGCGCCGGCCGCCGGAGCTACCGCCCGGCGCGCGCGCTGCGCACAAGGATCAGGGCCTCCCCTGGCGCCCTGAAGGCGGGCCGGCTCCCAGCCGGGCCGAGTGGCGATCCCCGGCACCCGCAGGCCCCTCTGAGGCGCGGACAGGGAAGCCGAGGGGAGGAAGAGGTCCGAGGAAATGGGAGGGGGGTGAGAAGGCCCCGGCCGGGCTAGAATAGCCGCGACGCAAACGGGACACCCACCGGGCACAGCGCGCCAGTCAGGCAGGGTTGTTTACCCTGGCCCCGGTCCCGGGCTCGGCCGAGAACCGGGCCGTAAGCCACCCGGGGCCTCGGGCACCCTCCCCCTCCCAGACACAACTAAGCCAATGCAGGAAGGCAGGGGATAAAGGAGAAAAATAAAATAAAACGACAACAACAACAGCAACAACAAAATAAGGAAGGAAAAGGAGAAGAAAAGGAAGGAAAATTAGGGGAATTATACGACCCAACTCTCGCTGATACCACTCCGGTGCTGATCCGGTGTCCACAGCGAAAGAGAAAGGAACAAGCTGTGGACCCAGTATAAATAACCTTTGACTCCACCCCTTAATTGGAAACATTACTTTTCCCCAGTAACAGCAATCACCAATCAATTCAAACTCTTGCCCCAGCCTGGCTGCAGCTGAGGATGTTTTGTCAGGCCCCATCCGCAACACGTGCTCTCTCTTTAATGAGAACACGCTTTGTGAAGAACGAACTGTATTTTCAAGAAGAAAATAATTAGACCCTGTTGTGAGGTGCTGATGCTAACTTCAGAAGTTTAAACTGCTTGGGTTGCAGGTGACTAAGAAATGCCTATTTCCATGTAACCTGCTGGAATGTCGAGGCCTTCTGCCAATGGTCTTCTTCACACCCACACACCCACCCACACACACCTGCTATTAGAGGCAAGATGAGTGGTGACCAAGAAAACATCATTTTAAATGATGGCATTTCTGTTTGTGAAACTCCTTCAAGAGAAGCCCGCCTGGGACTTCCGGGGTGGTGCCATCGGCAATGGCGGACTCCCTCTGAACTGGAGGGACTAGATCTGCGTGAAACGGGTCTTTTCCGCTACAGCGAAGCGGGGACCCTGCTAAAAATCACAGGTGGGTGAAGTCTGTGACCATGGGACTCGGCGGGCACCCTTAGCGCCCCCCAACCCGCAAAGGAACCCACTAACGGGCTCCGAAGTGAAGAGGGGGAAGTGGTGTGAGTCAACTGCTATTTCCGTGGAGCGAAGCTGCATAGCCGTTGCCGAAGAACGCTGCCTTTTTCCTGGGACAATTTGGCTTCTAAAATAAGCACCCGTGAGTACTTAAACTTTGAACAATCGGACTTTAAATAAGGACTTGCGAGCAGAAAGGAATTGGACTCAAAAATTTACTTCAATTTGGTACTGAAACAGGAAGGTCTAAACAGGAAGTCAGCCTTCCGTTTCTTTGTAGACAGAATAAAGCAAAGACAACGTAAACTAGAGCTCAGAAAATCGCTTCTAAAGGATTGGCTTTCATCATTTAAAATTGTCGAACCCCCTTTCGGCAGCAGGAGAAGAAGGGGGATCTTTTTTGGACTGTTTAAACCTGCAGAAGTGAGTTTAAAGTAAAGTAACTTTCCACCGTCCTGATCCTGGAGTGGGGTGTCAGGACTGACATTTGAAGCTCATTGACCAGAGACAAACATTTTTGACAGATAGTTAAAGGAAGAGAAACATAGTGATTCCACTGATTCCTTTCGCACTTTAAAGGAACAAATATTGACAAAATATCTCAAAAAGGATACTTTGTTGCAAGAACAAATAGAAGTTCTCCCCCTAGAGGGAGACCGTGAAACTGTAACTAATTCCAGGGAGCTTGCAGCTGTCTCAGATTACAATCGTGGGAATGGACTTGTGACCTTGTAGGACAATGTATTCAGAGGCTCTGTTGTGTGCTCTCTGCAAAACAAGTGCCCTACTGGAACAGTTAAGTGAGAAGATGGATTTGATGACTAATGCGGCCAGAATTTTTGAACAGGCAGTGGGAAACTATGTGGAGCCCACCCAGGAATTAGATCAGGAGTGTGTCCTGACAGAGCAGATGAGAGAAGAGGATGTTGCTGAATCTTGGGCGCCAGAGATGGAGGGAGCTGCGGCCTTGCAGGAACATAAGCTTTTGGATTTGACAAATGAACTTGGAAAAAGCCAGATTTGGAAAGATAAAGTTTGGTTGGGTTTGGAAATGGGGGGTTGGATAGACCCCCCTATGCAGGGATGTTTGGACTTTCCGAGTCTGGCAATGGGCCGTGAGATGTTTGGAGCTGTGGGGGCTCTCAATTTTGGAGGGATTCTGAAACATGTTTTTAAATACCACATGGAGTTGAGTCTGGACTATGGAAAAGGGGCTGATTTGTTGAAAAGGGTCAAAAACATCACCAAGCTGGAGTTCCCACGAGTGAAAGGAGAATATGAAGAAGAGCTGCGGAAGGGACATGAAAGAGATTTAAGGGCCTCGGATATAAGGTTACCAGGTTAATTCATCAGATCGATGGGATAAAAAGGACTGACAAAACCTGGGACCAGGAGGAAAGGACGCTGGATGAAGATTGGATTGTTTTTATTTCTCTTTTTATTACCTTGTTTTATAAAATTGATGAATGTTAGGAAAATGTTGGAACGAAATTACTTGGCTCTAGCAAAAATGTTTAAAGAATTAGGTAAGAATATTATGGTTGTGAGAAGTCGGTAAAAATAAGATTTAAGTTTTAAGTTTTTAAGGTTTTCTATAAGATAAGATGAAAATAGATTAAGGTAATGTAATGACAGAATACTATGAAATATGGAAAGGATTTGCTGCCATAATTATTAACCAGGATACAAAAAAAGGGAGGAGGAGGAGGTCAAAGAAAGAAGGTAATGACAGTTGAGGATTTGAGAATGATGGATTTATTTTTGTCTGTTTGCGGTGTATTTTTGCTTTTTGAATTTGTATTGTTGGATGTGGTTTGTTTTTTGTTTTTTGTTTTTCTGCTTTGTTTTTTCTCTGTAATTCAAAAATTTTCAATAAATATCATTTAAAAACAAAACAAAACAAGAGAAGCCCACCTGGTGCCTACTTTGTTCTAGATGTCAAGCAAAGAACTTATTTTCTCCAGCGGTCTAAAAATCACGTCAGGTACCAATGAATACCAAATCTTTTCAATTCCACAGAGTTAAAACTCTGTTAGGGCACAGTATAGTAACGGAAATAGACTTTGAAAGGCATTTGAAAATAAAAAGCTATTTTTTGGAGGAGGAGGAGGAGGAGAAGAAGAAGACTAAAGTAGGTGCTATTGAACTTCTCCAGGGAAAGCATGAGAAGGCTCTTTCATATGTGGCTACCCATTCCTTGGGAGGGCACTTGGAGATGATTCAGGACTTAGTCAGGTGTATATGGGAAGAAGAGATGGTCCTTCTGATACTGTTTAACTTGGTGGCTTGTTCTGGTGGTTTTATGCTGATTGCATTTTGATATTTTTAGGTAAAGCTTACTGGGATCTCTCTCTCTCTCTCTCTCTCTCTCTCTCTCTCTCTCTGTGTGTGTGTGTGTGTGTGTGTGAGAGAGAGAGAGAGAGAGAGAGAGAGAAATACATATAGGGGTTTGGGGGTGAATATGAAGGGATTCTGCAGACAGCAACAACACCTCAGTTCCATTTAAAAGCAAGCAAGCAACACCAAATGCACTGCTCTGTCGACTGGGCACTTACTTCCCTAGCTCTCAACACCCAGTTGTAGCACACAACATATTGTTGTAAGCAAATATGATATATTTTTATGCTACAGTATAGCAGTATATGGGGACGCAGGTGGCGCTGTGGGTTAAACCACAGAGCCTAGGACTTGCTGATCAGAAGGTCAGAGGTTCGAATCCCCGTGACGGGGTGAGCTCCCGTTGCTCGGCCCCAGCTCTTGCCAACCTAGCAGTTCGAAAGCGCATCAAAGTGCAAGTAGATAAATAGGTACCGCTCCGGCGGGAAGGTAAACAGTGTTTCCGTGTGCTGCTCTGGTTCGCCAGAAGTGGTTTAGTCATGCTGGCCACATGACCCGGAAGCTGTACGCCAGTTCCCTCGGCCAATAAAGCGAGCTGAGCACCGCAACCCCAGAGTCGGTTATGACTGGACCTAATGGTCACGGGTCCCTTTACCTATAGCAGTATATAAATATATTTATAAATAAATAACAAATTGCTGTTGCCCATTGTTTGACTTGGTGGCTACTTTAAATGGATGCACAATTAACTAGACTCAAGCTCAGAAGCTTAAGACTGCCCCAAATGGTGAGGTGGCAAATGCGCCGGGATTTCACCCTTGCTTACATAAAGCAATTGTGGTAACACAAAGCAAAATTAATGAGGAAAACATCTTCGAAGTCGAGGCAAGGAAGGCAAACACAGCCACCCTTTATTATGCCTTCAAGGTTAGAATGATTGTAGCACTTACCGTTTTATTATAATTACCCATAATGAGTCTTCACATGTGTGATACAGTCTACATACTTTTGACATTAGAAGTTTCTAAAATGCCTCATTAAGTATTTTACTGTATATTTATGTGGTTTCTCTCTGCCTCCCATAGTCAGTGACTCTATATCCCATGAAAAGGCATGCAAACTTATTTTACCGAAGGAGGGGGGAACATGCCCATTAAAGATCATAAAATGATTACAGTGAATTGACATTAAGATGTCACAGCTGTATAACCCGTTCCTTTTATGTACTCCCATGCTGAATTGTTTTACGACCTATCATAAACCTATTAAACTACTGGTAATAAAGGATTGTAATTAGTGATAAAACCTGGTTGCTTAGTGAGCCAAGGCAGTCATCCTTACTTTGGATTTTATTGAAAGTAATCAAGACAAAACCTTCAGCAATGTCAAAAAACAGTCTGCAGATAAGGTTTCACTTTTTGGAAGACCTGGTGACATTTCACCTTTAGGACCGCATATTAAGTGATGGTGACAAACCCAGGTCTAGCCCTGACACTCTCAGGTGGGGTTTGTGTGTGTATCATGATCCAGTTTTAAGAGTTAAAAGTGCTCATGGGTGAGGAGTGTTGAAACTTTCCCCACCTGCCATTTACTTCCCCGTAGTCCTCTGGATCTGTACACATAGCACTTTACTTCCATCTAGTCTCGTTTCTGATATCTGAGCCCGACTAGGGGGGAAACGATAAGGGGAAGCATAGCTTTGAGAGGGACAAAAAGCCGCTGCAGAAATCCTCACTGCATTGTCAATCCTTGTTAACATTTTGTGGGCTGGCCTTCTGGTTTTTGCCGGTATGTTCAGAAAGTTTGGTTCCTGGGGTATTCGTGTGAAAGCTGGCGTTTCCACTTTCCTTGATGCAAATTATCTGTATCTTAGCCTCAATGATGCCAGTAGATTCTGGCTGAGCTCCATCCAGAGGATGTGGAAACCAACCTCTGCCACCATTATTTCTCAGCCTGCAAAAGCCATTTGACCCAAATTACTAGAGTGATCGGGGACTGGGTGCTATTGTGGGTTAAACCACAGAGCCTAGGACTTGCCGATCAGAAGGTCAGCAGTTTGAATCCCCACAATGGGGTGAGCTCCCGTGGCTCAGTCCCTGCTCCTGCCAACTTAGCAGTTCGAAAGCACGTCAAAGTGCAAGTAGATAAATAGGTACCGCTCCATCAGGAAGGTAAATGGCATTTCCGTGCGCTGCTCTGGTTCGCCAGAAGCGGCTTAGTCATGCTGGCCACAAGACCCGAAAGCTGTACACCGGCTCCCTCGGCCAATAAAGCGAGATGAGCGCTGCAACCTAGAGTCAGTCACAACTGGACCTAATGGTCAAGGGTCCCTTTACCTTTTACTAGAGTGATCAATATGCAAAATGTAAGGTTTATACTTATTTTCAAGTAGTAGACAGTTATCCATTAAATCTGGTCAGTGGGGGGGGGGAAAGGAGGTTGAATTAAATTATACCCCTGGCCTTCATTGCAACATATTTCACTCTGTGGCAAATGAGAGAGACAGAGCCTTAAGTACCAAACAATTAACCCACCACTAATTCCCCTTCTATCACACAACATAAAGGAAACATCAAAGAGACAAGCTCAGGTACCTTTTCTCTCATTCCTCACAACACTGACTTATTTGTTCTAACTGAACTTTTAAACCTATTGTACTGGGCTTTCTACAGCACCGTATCATGCAATAGGGAAACTATAGTAACCAATAATCTGTTTTACTTCAATGGAAACTATGTATCTGGGTGGGTAAGAGAGCCTCGGCTAAACAGTAAAAACAAAACAAAAAACACCCACGAAAAGTTTGGAAGGAGATGCTGGAGGAGTTTAATAGATGCCACAAACATTTTATCTGCCTAAAGTACAGAAGTGCTATCAAATAATCCTGCTTCTTCTCCACCAACTAATATTTTTGTTTTTTAAAAAATAGTACTTGGAATGTCTTTATTTAAATGCCTTTATCTATTTCCACAGTGTTTATCCAGTGCATAAACTTGCTAATTACACCAGATCTACATGAAGGCTTGGATTCCTATACATTACCGGGGGGAGGGGTTTAGAAAGCAAGTTCACAACATTATTTTAGAGGGGAGAAGATGAGTCTTGTGCAAAGGCTTTCATCCAGCAGTTCATGGAAAATAAGCAGTTTTCTGGCTTTTGAGATATTCTGTCTATGGGTTTTCATGTGCGACGACACATTCACATGCTTGCTTTTGCAGCCATCAGTTAGAGTGCTGGGCTAAAAATGGGGTGACCAAAGTTCAGATCCAGTCAGTAAAGTCATAGCTTTGCTGTTAAGGGGTGATGATCACCCCAAATACACTAGGCTGTATCCAGTGTAGCACTAAATTAAAGTCACTTACCTTGTTCCATAGGTGAAATGTTTTGTGACACAGCAGGACGGCTGGGCAAGAGAAAGTCAGTGCAGTTTGTTGTCAACATTGTTGCTCAATAGACGGTGTAAAACACGTGTGTGTGTGTGTGTGTGTGTGTGAGAGAGAGAGAGAGAGAGAGAGAGAGAGAGAGAGAGAGAGAGAATAAATGAGTTCAAGTATACAGTGGTACCTCGGGTTACGTACTTAATTCGTTCCGGAGGTCCATACTTAACCTGAAACTGTTCTTAACCTGAAGCATCACTTTAGCTAATGGGGCCTCCCGCTGCTGTCGCACCGCCAGAGCACGATTTCTGTTTCATTCTGAAGTAAAGTACTTAACCCATGGTAATATTTCTGGGTTAGCGGAGTATGTAACCTGAAGCGTATGTAACCTGAAGCGTATGTAACCCGAGGTACCACTGTACAGTAATCAAGTGAAATAACTTGATGTTCCATGTGAACCAAATTACAGGTAACTTGCAGATTCACCACATTTGGCACCTTCAGAAAGATCACTTCATTATGTGAAATATAAGGATAACAAAGCAATCTGAGGGGTGTATGGGGTGTTAGGGGATGGGGGACATATTTCCGAGCACAATTCAAAGTGTTGGTGTTGACCTTTAAAGCCCTAAACAGCCTCGGCCCAATGTACCTGAAGGAGCATCTCCACCCCCATCGTTCTGTCCGGACACTGAGGTCCAGCTCCGAGGGCCTTCTGGTGGTTCCCTCCCTGCGAGAAGCGAAGCTACAGGGAACCAGGAAGAGGGGCTTCTCGGTAGCAGCGTGCATCCTGTGGAACGCCTTCCCATCAGATGTCAAGGAAATGAACAACTATCTGACATTTAGAAGACATATGAAGGCAGCCCTGTTTAGGGAACTTTTTAATGTGTGACATTTTAATGTATTTTTAATCTTTGTTGGAAGCTGCCCAGAGTGGTTGGGGAAACGCAGCCAGATGGGCGGGGTACAAATAAATTATTATTATTATTATTATTATTATTATTATTATTATTATTATATTAGGGACGCGGGTGGCGCTGTGGGTAAAACCTCAGCGCCTAAGACTTGTTGATCACATGGTCGGCGGTTCGAATCCCCGCAGCGGGGTGCGCTCCCACCGTTCGGTCCCAGCGCCTGCCAACCTAGCAGTTCGAAAGCACACCAAGTGCAAGTAGATAAATAGGGACCGCTTACCAGCAGGAAGGTAAACGGCGTTCCGTGTGCTGCGCTGGCTTGCCAGATGCAGCTTGTCACGCTGGCCACATGACCCGGAAGTGTCTGCGGACAGCGCTGGCTCCCGGCCTATAGAGTGAGATGAGCGCACAACCCTAGAGTCTGGCAAGACTGGCCCGTACGGGCAGGGGGTACCATTACCATTATATTATTATTATTATTATTATTATTATTATTATTATTATTATTATTATTACTACTGGGTAGTTTGTCCACCTTTGCTCCCCACCCTGCACTCAGCTCTCACTGTGGCTCCTAGAAGCTGTCAGCATGCAACACCACAGGAAACTGCTTTGACTGGCTGGCTAAACCAGATGGGGGTAGCCGATGGGTCTTAAATCCTTGGTGAGTTAGGGACTTCCCCTGCATGCAAAGACAAGCTCCAGCAGATTGAGCAGACAAGACCAGTAGTGGGTCCAACAGTCAAGAACATGGGTAGGCAAACTAAGGCCCGGGGGCCGGATCCGGCCCAATCGCCTTCTCAATCCGGCCTGCAGACGGTCTGGGAATCAGCATGTTTTTACATGAGTAGAATGTGTCCTTTTATTTAAAATGCATCTCTGGGTTATTTTTTGTGGGGCATAGGAATTCATTCATTATTATTATTTTCAAAATATAGTCCAGCTCCCCACAAGGTCTGAGGGACAGTGGACCGCCCCCCCTCCTGAAAAAATCTGCTGACCTCTGGCCAAGAAGGTGGTTTCTGCATGTGCTGTAAAGGGAAGTTCTCCATAAGGTTTTCTACACAATGTAAAGCACATTTAAAGCTGATTCTCAGCCCCAAAGAATCCTGAAAACTCCAGTTTGTTAATGGTGCTATGAATTGCAGCTCTGTGAGGGATAAACAACAGTTCCCAGAATTGGGGGAGCAAGAGAAATGTTATTAATATGCTTTGAATGCATTGTGTGTATGCAGTCATGGTTTTTCAGCTTGCTAATACACACACACAAATCTTGTTGTTGTTATTATTATTATTTTGTCCTATATTTAAATATGAAGAGCTGTCTGGGGATGTATAGGACATGGGAAATTAGGTGTACAAGGAAGAAGAGAAGGAAATTGTATTTTAAAATAATGTAATGTTTATTTTTCTGTTACTCCATAACCAATATGAATCCTGATGTTTCACCGCTCAAATAACAACAAAAAGGCACTAAACCTTCCCAAAGCAATTATAAATGTGTAATCACAAAAATAAGTCTGATTTCCACTTCAGTGGCAATATTACTGCCTCGTTTTAAGTGACACAAAGATCTGTGCAAAATCAAGAGCGGGAGAAGATGATCACTTTTTCTACGAGATCAAAAGGGCTGTTTATTTTATTATTATTATTTTATCTTAAATGTATCCAGAGTTTTATGGGTAAATACTAAAGCACTAGCAGTTGGTCATGCTATAAGCTACTAGAAGAAAGTTAAGCTTTCGACGTTGGCTAGCCGAGATATCGGCTCTAAGCTGACAAGTAATTAAACCGGCATATCTGTAACAACTGTCATCTCTTATTTCTGTGCAACTTGGATGTAAACCAAAGGCAGGAAAGCCAAACGGGGAGTGGGGGGGGGAGAAGAAAGAGAGAAAGAAAGACTTTATATTACTGGGCAACTGCTGAGTATCTCCTGCTGAACAGTTTAGCAGACCTGGGCATTTAGAGGATTGTAAGAGAGATCAAAAGGGTCAAAGATCCCTTTACCAATTAACAGCAGGCAGAAGAACATCAAATAAGGTGTAAATTTGAGCTCTGCAGTTTTGAGTAAGCCAAGCATGAAATGCATTCTAATACTCTTGAGTAGGCGCAGCTTTGAGCCCTGAGTGATGTCACCACTGAACTAAAGGAAGCTTAATCGTTCTGAGAGTGGCATGTTGCAATCCTGGATGGTTAGGTGCTAACACGGACCGGCTCTTCTCTTTTTGAGAATATAGGGGAAATGCTAGCCTCCCACCCTGACACGCACACACACACACACACACTACAAAAAGCAGTGGGTTGTGTGTAGAGGGGCTGCGTTGTGTATCTATATAGATAGATTTACACACATGCGCATGCACACGTGTGCAAACACTCACACTGTTCTGCTTTTATTTCTTGGTAACTTAAAGAGCAAGGTGCAGCAGGCTTTTCAACCTCTCTGGTTAATTGTTTCCAATAAAGGGAGGGAATAATAATGCCCAGATGTAAATAAACCAGCCATGGGGGGGGGGGAGAGATGGGATGCTTGCAGCACCATTTAATCCAGCCTTATGCAAATCATCAAGGCCAGAGAGATGGAGGTGGTGTAAGTTTCCTCAAGGCAGAGGGCTTCTTTAACAAATCTATTTCAAAAGGAGGGTACAGTCCAAAATAAAGAGGCCATTACTGTACGGCCTCATTTATCAGAACAGCCTAAGGGGCACCCAAACTCCAGATAAACAGGGCAAGCTATTTATATATGGCTACAGGGGCTGCGTAGGAGAGTGGCCAGACATGGTAAATCCAGATAACCGCGGTTTTTGCATAATTGCCACATGGATGGATCTGTTGTATGGGTAGGAAGCCTTCTCCTCAAAGGAAACGGTCCAAATAAAATAAAATATCAGCTCTTTCAAAAGTGCATGGAATTCATTTCCCTGTTCTGGCATGATAGCATGAGGGGTGTGTGAAAAATCTGGCTTACATTAGTTGTGAGGGGAGAAGGAAAATCTCTCTCTTTGTGCAGAGGAGAGCAGAAGAGTGATAGTTCACACATGCATGTTTTTCACTTGATGATTTCAGGGTGAAATAGTAAGTTGCGTGTGACTAGACCACAAAGGGGACTTCCCTTTTACCTCACATCATCTCTGACATGACGTTTTTCAAGAGGGCCTCGTCACACATTCCACTCATGAAGTGATGAAAAATCAAGTGACACCCAAGAAGGCATGATTCGTTCTGGCACACAGAGATGGAAACACATGCACAAACTATATGTAAAAAAGGTGAAGGTACTGCATATTCAGAGACCTTCTGTCAGGGCAGACTTTGGTTATCTTTTGCAATATGGCACCCTGTGCAAGGTCAAAATTTGGTGCCCCCCAATGGATCTTCTCAATTTTGGATCTTCTCAATTTTGGGCCCCCTTGGTTCGGCACCCTGTGTGAGGGAACTTTCCGCACCACCCTAAATCTGGCACCACTTTTGTGTCCCATAAAAATCTCTGTGGGCAGCTGAGTATTAGCGCTGTGCCAAAATCAGTCCTCCGGTTTCTCAAAAAACATCTTCCTTGGCAAAACAAAGCTTCCATTTTTCTGCCTCGATCTTGGGGCACTTTAACATTTCTTGAAAACACCAATGAGTGGTGGACCTTAAGCTTACTTTATCCCTGCAAGATGGCCAAGGGTGGTAGATGTGCCCTACCACCAGCAGCCAGGTAAACATTATCCCAGTACTCTGAACACACCTGTTTCCCACTCTTCCTAGTCTTTGAAAGGCCCTCAGGAGAAGTTGCCCCATGGTGTTTGGTCCTGGGTTTTACTTGTAATAGTAAAGGTAAAGGGACCCCTGACCATTAGGTCCGGTCGTGACTGACTCTGGGGTTGCGACGCTCATCTTGCTTTATTGGCCGAGGGAGCCGGCATACAGCTTCCAGGTCATGTGGCCAGCATGACTAAGCTGCTTCTGGCGAACCGGAGCAGTGCATGGAAACGCCGTTTACCTTCCCGCCGGAGTGGTACCTATTTATCTACTTGCACTTTGATGTGCTTTCAAACTGCTGGCACTCTAAGAGGGGTACAGAGTGCAGAACACTGCTGAAGTGATTTGTAGAATGAATGAAAGAACACTCACACGTGGAAGATAGAAGAAAATACTTCTCCACGCAGCACATACAGTGGTACCTCTGGTTATGTACTTAATTCATTCTGGAGGTCCGTTCTTAACCTGAAACTGTTCTTAACCTGAAGCACCTGGGGCCTCCCGTTGCTGCCGCTGCGCTGCCGGAGCACAATTTCTGTTCTCATCCTGAAGCAAAGTTCTTAACCCGTGGTACTATTTCTGGGTTAGTGGAGTCTGTTACCTGAAGCGTATGTAACCTGAAGTGTCTGTAACCAGAGGTACCACTGTAGTCAAACTGTGGAACTCGAACCCCCAGAAGGCAATGACGGCCACCAATTTGGATGGCTTTAAAAGAGGATTAGATAAATTCATGGAGGAGAGGGCTGACACAATGGCTACTTGCCATGATGGCTATGCTGTACCTCCACAGTCGGAGGCAGAAATGCTTCCAGATAACAGTCTGCTTCCCGGTCTCCCACAGGCATCTGGTTGGTGATGGTGAGAACAAGATGTTGGATTAAAGGGACCACTGACCTGAACCAGGAGACTATTCTGATGTTCTTATGTAGAATGCTATTCCTCTGGAGAAGGGGTCAGCAACCTTTTTCAGCCGTGGGCTGGTCCACTGTCTCTCAGACCATGTGGGGCTTCTCCACCATCTCTCAGACCATGTGGGGCTGGTCCACCATCTCTCAGACCATGTGGGGATGGTCCACCATCTCTCAGACCATGTGGGGCTGGTCCACCATCTCTCAGACCATGTGGGGATGGTCCACCATCTCTCAGACCATGTGGGGCTGGTCCACCATCTCTCAGACCAAGTGGGGATGGTCCACCATCTCTCAGACCATGTGGGGCTGGTCCACCATCTCTCAGACCATGTGGGGCTGGTCCACCATCTCTCAGACCATGTGGGGCTTCTCCACCATCTCTCAGACCATGTGGGGCTTCTCCACCATCTCTCAGACCATGTGGTGCTGGTCCACCATCTCTCAGACCATGTGGGGCTGGTCCCCCATCTCTCAGACCATGTGGGGCTGGTCCACCATCTCTCAGACCATGTGGGGCTGGTCCACCATCTCTCAGACCATGTGGGGCTGGTCCCCCATCTCTCAGACCATGTGGGGCTGGTCCACCATCTCTCAGACCATGTGGGGCTTCTCCACCATCTCTCCGACCATGTGGGGCTGGTCCACCATCTCTCAGACCATGTGGGGCTGGTCCACCATCTCTCCTGAAGTGTCTGTAACCAGAGGTACCACTGTAGTCAAACTGTGGAACTCGAACCCCCAGAAGGCAATGACGGCCACCAATTTGGATGGCTTTAAAAGAGGATTAGATAAATTCATGGAGGAGAGGGCTGACACAATGGCTACTTGCCATGATGGCTATGCTGTACCTCCACAGTCGGAGGCAGAAATGCTTCCAGATAACAGTCTGCTTCCCGGTCTCCCACAGGCATCTGGTTGGTGATGGTCAGAACAAGATGTTGGATTAAAGGGACCACTGACCTGAACCAGGAGACTATTCTGATGTTCTTATGTAGAATGCTATTCCTCTGGAGAAGGGGTCAGCAACCTTTTTCAGCCGTGGGCTGGTCCACTGTCTCTCAGACCATGTGGGGCTTCTCCACCATCTCTCAGACCATGTGGGGCTGGTCCACCATCTCTCAGACCATGTGGGGATGGTCCACCATCTCTCAGACCATGTGGGGCTGGTCCACCATCTCTCAGACCATGTGGGGATGGTCCACCATCTCTCAGACCATGTGGGGCTGGTCCACCATCTCTCAGACCAAGTGGGGATGGTCCACCATCTCTCAGACCATGTGGGGCTGGTCCACCATCTCTCAGACCATGTGGGGCTGGTCCACCATCTCTCAGACCATGTGGGGCTTCTCCACCATCTCTCAGACCATGTGGGGCTTCTCCACCATCTCTCAGACCATGTGGTGCTGGTCCACCATCTCTCAGACCATGTGGGGCTGGTCCCCCATCTCTCAGACCATGTGGGGCTGGTCCACCATCTCTCAGACCATGTGGGGCTGGTCCACCATCTCTCAGACCAAGTGGGGATGGTCCACCATCTCTCAGACCATGTGGGGGGCCGGACTATATTTTTTGGGGGGAAATGAACGAATTCCTATGCCCCACAAACAACCCAAAGATGTGTTTTAAATAAAAGGGCACATTCTACTCATGTAAAAACACGCTGATTTCCGGACTGTCCACGGGCCTGATTGAGTAGGCAAAAGGGCCGCATCTGGCCCATGGGCTTTAGGTTGCCTACCCCTGCTCTGGAGGTATGGCAAAATCCAAGCCTTTCGAGCCAATTTTAGGATTGAAGTTGTTGAGCCTGGAAATAAACTGCCACAACCGGGGCCAAATAAAACTGACCAGCAGGCTGGGTTAGGCCCCCCCAAACGGACTTTGGACATACCTGATATACAGAGGTGCCCCGCAAGACGAATGCCTCGCAAGACGGAAAACCCGCTAGACGAAAGGGTTTTCCGTTTTTGAGCTGCTTCGCAAGACGAATCTCCCTATGGGCTTGCTTCACAAGACGAAAACGTCTTGCGAGTGTTCCGATTTTTCCCCGCTTCCCCCCCTTTTTCTAAGCCACTAAGCCGCTAATAGCCTATTAGCCGCTAAGCCGCTAAGCCTTTAATAGCCGCTAATCCGCTAAGCCGCTAATAGGGTTGCTTTGCAAGACGAAAAAACTGCTAGACGAAGAGACTCGCGGAACGGATTATTTTCGTCTTGCGAGGCACCACTGTAGTAGAATTACAGTTAAATATGTATTGTAGTGAGTTAGGATGAAATGCCCTCTGAATCGCGTAGCTCTCTGGAGGCCTTTGAGGAGGTTTCTATTTCTCCAACCTAGCAAATTTCTGAGATTGCCAGAAGGATGTGATAAAAGTGTGTGTGTGAGAGAGAGAATGAATGAATGAATGAATATATTTTGAAAGGAATATAAATTAATTTTAAATTTGGGTAAGCATTATGTAATTGATGATGCATGAAAGCTTCCAAATATTATCCTATGTGTGATTTCAGCAGTAGGGGGTGTACATTTTCAATACAGAAATGCCTCTATAATATTGATACTGCCTTCAGCTCCTTGGAGGAAGGGCAGGATATAAAAAGTTTTTCCCATTTTACCGGCACAATGGCCCTGTGCAATAGGTTAGCCTGCTAGATTATCCACCACACCACATTGGAGATGAATGTTTTCTACCAATGTGCATTTGCTCATAGCTGGAATCTGACGTCTTTGATGAGCACATAGACAAGGCAGCATCAGAAATTAGACTTCACCATTGAACACAGCTACATAGAGAGCAGGGACGCGGGTGGCGCTGTGGCTTAAACCACAGAGCCTAGGACTTGCTGATCAGAAGGTCGGCGATCGAATCCCTGCCACGGGGTGAGCTCCTGTAGCTCGTTCCCTGCTCCTGCCAACCTAGCAGTTCGAAAGCACGTCAAAGTACAAGTAGATAAATAGGTACCACTCTGGCGGGAAGGTAAACGGCGTTTCCGTGTGCTGCTCTGGTTCACCAGAAGCGGCTTAGTCATGCTGGCCACGTGACTCGGGAGTTGTACGCCGGCTCTCTTGGCCAATAAAGTGAGATGAGCGCTGCAGCCCCAGAGTTGGTCATGACTGGACCTAATGGTCAGGGGTCCCTTTACCTTTACCTTTACATGGAGAGCAAGTAAGCTGAAAAGGTTCAGAACAGAAAACCAACGTGATCGGGGAACTGGTCCCCCTGGGAAGAAAGGTTGCAGGGCTGGGGCCTTTCGATTTAGAAAATAAGCAAGTAAGGCGGTTAGAGTTGGGAGCATGATAGTGATATATAAAAGTATGCAAGTGTGGAGAAGGGAAATACAGAAACATTTTTCTCCCTCTCACATAATACTAAAGCCTCGGTCTTCCAATGAAGCTGAAAAAAGGGCAACCAATAGGGACCACTTTTTCACACAACTCCATTGTTAAACTATGAAAGACACTAGAATCATAGAATCATAGAAGAGTTGGAAGAGACCACAAGGGCCATCAAGTCCAACCCCCTGCCAAGCAGGAAACACCATCAGAGCACTCCTGACATATGGTTGTCAAGCCTCTGCTTAAAGACCTCCAAAGTAGGAGACTCCACCACACTCCTTGGCAGCAAATTCCACTTTCGAACAGCTCTTACTGTCAGGAAGTTCTTCCTAATGTTTAGGTGGAATCTTCTTTCTTGTAGTTTGGATCCATTGCTCCGTGTCCGCTTCTCTGGAGCAGCAGAAAACAACCTTTCTCCATCCTCTTTGTGACATCCTTTTATATATTTGAACATGGCTATCATATCACCCTCTTCTTAACCTCCTCTTCTCCAGGCTAAACATGCCCAGCTCCCTTAGCCGTTCCTCATAAGGCATCGTTTCCAGGCCTTTGACCATTTTGGTTGCCCTCCTCTGGACACGTTCCAGTTTGTCAGTGTCCTTCTTGAATTGTGGTGCCCAGAACTGGACACAGTACTCCAGGTGAGGTCTGACCAGAGCAGAATACAGTGGCACTATTACTTCCCTTGATCTAGATGCTATACTCCTATTGATGCAGCCCAGAATTGCATTGGCTTTTTTAGCTGCCGCGTCACACTGTTGGCTCATGTCAAGTTTGTGGTCAACCAAGACTCCTAGATCCTTTTCACATGTACTGCTCTCAAGCCAGGTGTCACCCATCTTGTATTTGTGCCTCTCATTTTTTTTGCCCAAGTGCAATACTTTACATTTCTCCCTGGGTCTTGCAGGCCCTGTGGAAAGATGTGAAGTCCCGCAGGGCCCTAGTCTCTTGTGACAGAGTGTTCCACCAAGTCTGGGCCAGTACTGAAAAGGCCCTGGCCCTAGTTGAGACGAATCTAACCACCTTGCGACTTGGGACCTCCAAGGTGTTGTCATTTGTGGACCTTAAGGTCCTCCGCGGGGCATACCAGGAGAGCCAGTCCCGTAGGTACGAGGGTCCTAGGCCGCATAGGGCTTTGGGAGTATGATAGTAATACATAAAAGTATGCACGTGTGGTGTGTAGTGTATGTGTGGTATGTAGTATGTAGTGATACTGTAATGGGTATGAGTTACTCGTGCGTAAACTGGTGCCTTTCTCGGTTAATTTGCCTTGTCAAACCTTTCTGACTGCACAGCCCCTTCTCATCGTGGCTGCCTCAGTCACTGGCAGAATCCGTCAGTGGGCGTTTCTTGGACCTCTTCCAACATAAAAGTTGTTTGACACCCAGTCTCCTCCTCCTCTCACTGCGTGGGAGTCTTCTGCGCAGGGAAGGCGTGGGTAGCGGAAGACCTGGGCTCTCCTCACTGGTGTCCAGTGAAGAGTCCTGGAGCCCTCTCTCCAATTCCCCCGTCTGCCCCCCTTCATCCCCGGTGTTGCGCTGATTGGCTTCCCCCGCTACTGAGCTGTTTCTCCCCCTGCTGCTGGGTCCTTCGCCAGCATCATCTGGGAGCCTCCCCTTCACCTCTCGCTCTGATGTCAGTTTCCTGACAGATACCCACCAACTTGGATGGTATTAAAGGGGGATTAGGTGAATTCATCAAAGGCTACTAGGCATGATGGCTGTGCACTAACTTCAGTTGCTTGAGAACACCAGTGGGGAAAGTGCAGTTGCATTCATATCTTGCTTGTGGGCTTCCCATAGGATCTGGTTGGTCCCTGGGAAAACAGGGTGCTGGATTTGATAAGCAGGGCTCTTCTTGTCATTCATACATACATACATACGTACCCCGTCCATCTGGTTGGGTTTCCCCAGCCACCCTGGGCAGCTTCCAACAAAATATTCAAAGCACACTAAAACATCAAACATTTAAAACTTTCCTAAACAGATGTCTTCTAAAAGTCAGATACAGTAGCACCTCGGGTTATGCCAACACCAGGTTGCGAAAAGTGGCAAACTCGGAAATATTTGACCAGGTTTCGCCCCCCCCCCCGTGCATGCGCAGAAGTAGTCTACCATCACGTGCATGTATATGACAGTGATCCTCGGGTTGCAAAAACCTCGGGATCTGGCCGGACCTCCAGAACAGATCCCATTCTCAACCAGAGGTACCACTGTAATTGTTTATTTCCTTGACATCTGGTGGGAGGGCATTCCACAGGGCGGGTGCCACTACCAAGAAGGCCCTCTGCCTGGTTCCCTGTAACCTCACTTCTCGCAGTGAGGGAACCGCCAGAAGGCCCTCAGCGCTGGACCTCAGTGTCCGGGCTGAACGATGGGGGTGGAGATGCTCCTTCAGGTATACAGAACCGAGGCCGTTTAGGGCTTTCAAGGTCAGCACCAACACTTTGAATTGTGCTCGGAAATCACATGGAATATCAACAACATTCTTATCATCAGGTTTGGGGCCAGATTTCTGCCTGGGTGGAGTTCTTAAAAATAAGCCACATGTCTGGTTTGCACACCACATAGCACTTATAGCTACGGTTACACATGAACAAGCAGTTTGCTGGTGCAAGTGGCTCGCAAGTACAGTGGTACCTTGGGTTACATACGCTTCAGGTTACAGACTCCACTAACCCAGAAATAGCACCTCAGGTTAAGAACTTTGCTTCAGGATGAGAACAGAAATCGTGCTCCAGCGGCGCAGCGGCAGCAGGAGGCCCCATTAGCTAAAGTGGTGCTTCAGCTTAAGAACAGCTTCAGGTTAAGAACGGACCTCCGGAACGAATTAAGTACTTAACCCGAGGTACCACTGTACCCACTTTGTTTCTCATCTCTTCCTGCCTGCAACAAACTATGGAACTTCATCTGTTTGCGGTTTATCTTTACCTTCATCTGTTTGTGGTTTATCTTTACAGACCAACCAAAAACAGTAGTAAAGGTTAGTTTTTGACTTGTGGTTTCTTTGGGAGAAATAAACCATGCGCCTCAATCTGGATGACGTAACAAGCCAAGGCTTGTGACTTGTTGCTCCCAGGGTGGCGTCACCAGGAGCAGGGGAGGGGAAAAGCAGAGACTTTTGAGCAGCATGTGCTCATTTGCATTCAGCCATAGTTAAACACTAAACTATGGTCTAACGTGACATGCAAACTCAGACACTGACTTACCTATGAGATGCCTCAGCTAGAAGGAAAGACACTATCCATTATTCAAATGTTGTGAATGACTGATTGCAACCCACACATTTCTTAAACTGGAGCAGCGGCGTAGCGTGGGTTGTCAGCACCCGGGGCAAGGCAAGTAATTTGCGCCCCCTAACCGGGGGCAAGGCAAGTAATTTGTGCCCCCTAACCCTACAAATCTATGCCTATGAATGATGGTCCCTCTCTCTCTCTCTTTCTCATATTCCAATTGATTCCCATTTCCGCCGATCGATCCCCGAAGCTCTCACCCAGCGAAATTCGTGAGTAATTATGCTTCGCCATCCCTAATCCTGCCGCTTCCACCGGGAAATCATGACGGTGCGTTTCTCCTCTCCAAACTTTTCCCGGCCCTTTGCCGGCCGGTGCAGCCCTTTTGGCTACGAGCTCCCCTCCTTCTCTGCCCGCTTCCGACCCCACCTCCCCATCCAACCTCCCTACCTCTTGAAAAAAGGCGCCGGCGCCGAGCAGGACACACCCGCGGCCATCGGAGAGAGGAGGGGCCGAGGGAGGCAAGCCAATGGGCGAGGCGGGGGTAGGTGGCCACGGGGGCGGGCGCTGCCACAGTCCTCAGGTGGGCAAGGTAGGAGCAGGCGGAGGCTGGCCGGCTGCTCTGACAATAGGGGCGGGCTGAGGGCACGACGGGGCTGGGCCCTTTGGACTCGTGCCCCCCCAGATGTTGCGCCCTGTGTGGCCGGCACTCCTGGCACCCCCCACGCTACGCCACTGAACTGGAGTACTACTCTTTGATTTCGCTGCTCTAAAGTGTAGCCGAGTTGTGCTTGATAGGCCTCTTAGTCTTCTGTTGGGAGTGTGTGCATGTGAATTTCAGGTAAAATAAGGTCACCAAGAGAGTAAGCAGAAATTCAGTTAGGCACCGTTCCCAAAGCAAATGACTGACATCTCCGGTGTCAAAAAACATGTATTTTCAAACCAGGGAAGGGGGAAAGCAGCAATTAAAAATCTTAACTGGGCTATTGTCTTGGAAATCTCAGCTTTCATTTGAATTCATCAACACACCGCTGGTTACCAGGAGCCTACACAAATATCTACCCCATAAGTCCCATGTTTCAGATAACTGAAATGTGCAACATTAATTGCACTGGTTTGGGGAAAAGAATTCTATCGGTTTTGCAGCAGCCGGGTTGCAAGGATGTTGTGTGTGTGTGTTTTTAACTGAAATATTGGAGAAACAGCTAGATCTGAGAGACATTATAACCACAACAAAGACAAGCTAGTGACCAGCGCAGCTACATTGTCTTTTGAACAACAAGTCAATGCAGACAGAAGTAAATGACAGTTAATTACAAATTACATTCTGGTTGGGGCTGTGAAGGCCTCGTGGCTTGAATATTAAGCAGGCCCTCGGGCGCTCACCTGCCTGCAAAGGAGCATATGGAGGCACAGGCCGGGGTGCTATACAAGTTTCAAACAAGCTGCTAAACACAAAAGCTTATTGGATTACAGAGCTTTAGGAGAAAGCATTCAGATCTCTGGCAGCCACTGGGTTGAAGGGATTTCTAAAGGATGAATTGCTATTCACTGTAATTTTTTGAATGCTGTTCTTTGGGTGTAGGGAAGGAAATAAATTCACTTATTTTTCTAATATTTGAAGGAGGGGTAGGGAACCCTATTCTGTTACAAATGCCCTTTAGGATCCATGCCTGGAGAAAGGGGAATCTGTTATGAATTGGAAATCTAATCTCTTTGCAAATTAGAGAGATTATGGATAGTGTTGATAATGACGGTGGTGATCTTTCCTATCGTCAAATCGGTATTTTGTTCCTCTTGTATCGTTGAGAGCAAACAAATATGAAAAGAAAACATCTTCTTCCACCGCCTCCCGATTGGAAATGCAGAAGTTTGGTCTTAAAAGGAAAATAAAATCCTGCTTCTTTGATCACTGGAATATTTGCTTACAAATATTATATCCTGGGTTTTCAAAGTTTAATTCTTAACTTGTTATAATGGCGGGGGGGAAATAATAGACGGCGTCTAAAATAATTAACGTCAGAATTAGAGCATTGAAAAGACCTTGGCTTTTCTAATTCACTAAAGCAATTTCTATTCATTTAGTTGAGCTAAGTGCTTATTGTTAAAGACAAAAAGCCCAACAGTTTGACATTGAGCTCATTATGTATGTTTCAAACATTCTGCAATTCAAGGCCACACCACATGCTATAAAGCAGAGGCTGGTGGATTAAAATTCAGACCACACAATTTCCCTGAATAGCTTCCCTTTTAAACCTGATTAAAACTTCAAAACAAAAGCGCATCAGTAGGGTCTGTATGTGTCTGTGTTATGCACACACATCATTTGAGAATATTTTCTTGAGCTCATTATGGGAGAAATAATTCTGATATTCTTACACCCTCGGCCTGAACTCATTGCGACAGAGGTAAGCTCTATTGATTTCCGTGGGAGTTGCTTCCATGAAAGGCATTTGAGGACTGGAGTGTTTTCACTTAGCAATCCAACATCCAGCGACATGCACTTAAATGCCTTTGATTTAAGTAGGATTTTGAGCGCATGCAGATGCACATAGGATTGTGGCCATTATGATTAATAAATAGGACTCCAAGCTTTAGTCTGTGTACATAAAGCAACTAGAGCCTTAGACCAGGTCTGCAAAATGGCAAATCACACAGTGGACTGTTCCACTTCGGGCAGTAGGTGGAACATGGATTGAAAACAGCCCCCACTCGCCAGAAAAATTCCTACACAGAAAACAAGCATGAAAAGGAAAAGGCTAGGCTGGAATCTTTCTCCCTGCATCTAGTACGCAGGAAGTTTTGTAATGTGGGATTCTGCAACCTGTAGTATGAGGTTTTACAGCCCAGGCAATTTTACTGTTTGACCTGCTGTTCAGCTAGGTCTTTGTGGATTTTAATCTGTGAAAGTGAAAATCATACTTACCTCCTTTTGGGAAGTTGGGCAGGGGATGTTTTGGTTCTTCTGTGATGCTGAAATAGGAGTTCAAAATATGAAAGATGGTCTTTTCTTCTAACAGTAGGAAGTGCTTGTAAAAGAAATGTAAGTTATTTCATAATAAATATCTTTAAAGGGCAATGATGTAAGGGTTTATTTAATTCATTCATTCCAAATTATTGTGTTACTGAGATCTTTTTTGAGATCTTTATAATGGTTTAATGAGGGATATGAGATAACTGTCACTTCTTTTTTCTGTCTCATCAAATAAAAACAAAAAAAGGTTAACAGTGCATTCCTGTCCAGATTTATTCAAAGGTAAGTGCCAATGATTTCTGTGGTGGTTGCTGCCAGGTAACTGAGTTATATCGGATTGCAACCTAACTGGACAAATTTAGGCAAATTTTTTTTTTTTTTCATTTCATCTCAAGTGTTTATAGAGGGTTTTATTTTTTTAAAGGATAAAAATGCCATTTAAAAAAATACAACACCCAAAATAGATATTTTATTATAAGAGTCCCATTTAGCATAGAGCATCAGTTTTAAAAAATAGTCTGTGCCACATTTGCACAGCCCCGGTATCAAGAAGAGTAAAGTAGCTGTGATAATTGTTGATGATAGATTAGATTTCAGGATGAAGATGATAGATGCAGATAAAGGGCACAGTCTTTTCCCCCTGCATGGTCACTGTAGGAATCTGTGTTACACAACAAGTCAAAAAGTGCTGTGCTTTGTACTATTTTTTCCAATGTGTGATATAGACATTCAATATCAACAGAGAATTCAGACACATCAAACTAGATACAAAATATGTAGAAATGTTTGTATGCATATATTATACTTCAGGGAGTAATAGCAGTACATAATACAATATATGCATTTATTTACTTCTGTATTTAGCTATCTAAGCCCATGAACTCACAACAAGGTGTATATTTTTAAAAATGGGCCTGTATCTTGATGATTCTTCACCTGTGTGCCATGGTATGAGCTCAATAGTATGGGCTCTTATTTTGTCTTGCACAAGATCATCTGAAGATTTCTGTTTCCACGGTAGGTATATCTCATTCATCCACAATTCAATTTTCCAAACTTACAGCTTAGTCCTGTTGCACAAAGGAAACATACTTCAAAAGGTCAGGTGTCAGACAGTAGAAAAAAGAAGCACTATTTTTTCCATGACCAAAACACAAGTAATCCTTATATTCTTAATAGGTAAAGGTAAAGAGACCCCTGACCGTTAGGTCCAGTCACGGACGACTCTGGGGTTGCAGCGCTCATCTCGCTTTATTGGCCAAGGGAGCCGGCATACAGCTTCCGGGTCATGTGGCCAGCATGACTAAGCCGCTTCTGGCGAACCAGAGCAGCGCACGGAAATGCCATTTACCTTCCCGCCGGAGTGGTACCTATTTATCTACTTGCACTTTGAGGTGCTTTTGAACTGCTAGGTTGGCAGGAGCAGTTACCGAGCAACGGGAGCTCACCCCGTCACGGGGATTCGAACTGCCGACCTTCTGATCAGCAAGCCCTAGGCTGTGTGCCACCCGCGTCCCTTATATTCATAATAAGCAGGTATAATTACACCTTCTCATGCTTCAATCTTACTCTCTGTCTTTTGGAAGCCCTGTTGCATTCCTACCAGCATCAAAATAGCCTTAAAAATAAAATAACATCTAAATTTCCATTTAAATTTTAGGCTCAGTGCCTGATCTACCCCAGTGATTGATTCATCTGCTGATTAAAGTTTACTGCCTTATCAGTTGCACTAACACCAAAGCCCTGTCTCTTTTCTCGAAATAAACCCGAGTGGCAATGCGATCTTTCTGCCAGATAAATGTGGTTAAGAGCGTAACCTAAACTTATTTGCAGTACCATCCTAGACATGTCTACTCAGAAGTAAGACCTATTGAATTGAGTGGGGCTTTCTCCTTAATAAACAGATAAACCTTAAATTATTTACATGAAGATCACATTTGCATCCTGGTTGAGATGTCAATGATGTCTGAAGAAGATCATCATAAATATATGAATAGCCACCTGGAGCAATCACAACCTCGTTTTTTTAGTTTATTGCTTTTGCACCCATTTCAGTTGCCCAGTGTGACTACAGTGGTACCTCAGGTTACATACGCTTCAGGTTACATACGCTTCAGGTTACAGACTCCGCTAACCCAGAAATAGTGCTTCAGGTTAAGAACTTTGCTTCAGGATGAGAACAGAAATCGGGCTCCGGCGGCACAGCGGCAGAAGGAGGCCCCATTAGCAAAAGTGGTGTTTCAGGTTAAGAACAGTTTCAGGTTAAGAATGGACCTCCAGAACGAATTAAGTACTTAACCTAAGGTACCACTGTAAATTTGTTCATTAATTGAGTTACTAATTAATTTTGTAAAACCATGGAAAACTATTGTAGCAGAGAACCTGTTCATTGACAGAGAACTATATGGCAGAGTAGGGAGTTGTCTGGTTGCTAGCCATAAAGTTGGTTGTTCGAGTCTACCCAGGGACGGTTGTGGGCAGGATTTTTCCATCACACAGGGTTGGACTACATGTTGGCCCTTGGGGTACCTTACAACCCTTTGCTTCTATGACTCCTTGGTTCAAGTCTAATGCTGAATCCGTAACACAAAAACACCTGGATCCTGGTCAACGCTACTCATAATACACTCAAAAAGAGCAGACAAAAGCTTTAGCATGTACAGTGGTACCTCGGGTTAAGAACTTAATTCGTGCCAGAGGTCCGTACTTAACCTGAAACTCTTCTTAACCTGAAGCACCACTTTAGCTAATGGGGCCTCCCGCTGCTGCCGCGCCACCGGAGCACGATTTCTGTTCTCATCCTGAAGCAAAGTTCTTAACCTGAAGCACTATTTCTGGGTTAGCGGAGTCTGTAACCTGAAGTGACTGTAACCTGAAGCGTATGTAACCCGAGGTACTACTGTATACCTGGTGTATTAGTGCTTTGTGTAATTGGGAATGCCACACTGTTAGGGATCCTGGGTACATATAGCTGGTTGTGTGTATGTGGCCCTCTTTGTGCCTATGAATAATAATAATAATATTAATAATAATAATAACAATAATTAATTTATGCCCCGGCCATCTGACTAGGTTTCACCAGCCACTCTGGGCAGCTTCCTACAAAATATTAAAAATACAATTTAAAAAATCAAACATTAAAAGCTTCCCAAAATAGGGCTCCCTTCAGATGTCTTCTAATAGTTTTTTATTTCCTTAACATCTGATGGGAGGGTGTTCCACAGGAATAATAATAATATGCATGAGAGCTGGGGTGGGGCCAAGAGATATGGAGAAGGTCTGAAGGGAGCAAATATATTGATGATTCACGTCCACTAAGGATGTAAGCAGTCTGCAAAAGGGGGGCAATGAGTGCGCAGAAGACTTGATTATTCATGTATATTGAGGATCACCTCTTTTTAAATCTGAATTGCGCCCATTTTAGGAAAGGCGTGAAATCTGAGTGCAAAATTCACTCTCGGTGACTGATAAGATGATTTCAGCATCTTAGAAATAATACCAGATTGGAATCCTAGGAGGAAGGAACGGAGGACTCTCCCAGCCAGCCAGCCACCGTTCTGGTTTCGGGAAATTTGTAAGAGCAACAAGATTGGCGGTGGGGGTGGGGTGAGGGAAAATAGCTTCTCTTTACCAAGAGAGAAGAAAGGGGCCATCTTATCAGCAGCAGAGTAATTCTGAACGTACTGACAATGACATGGGTAATCCATCATGTCATCAGTCCTGTGACAGATGTACCCTGCACCTCGTCTCTGTATGTGTGCAGAGAGGACTATGTCGGAAGCCAGGAGGCAAAGAACACTTAACCCCTGCGAGCTGCATGTTCCTGCTGTGCTTCAGACAACCTCTGTCATGTATGAAAAGCCTAAAGAATGACAGTAAATCTATACAGACCTGTGCAATCTACCATCATGACAACCACACACCATGTAGCCTTATAACACTATTAAACTGTATCATGACAGCCATGTAAGACAAGACCTTTATTATGTGCCTTGTTGAGCTACTTAAAGCAAGAGTTGTAGCTTTTAAAAGTCAAGGAAATTAACAGGAGGATGCAGCTTGAAATCTCTGGAGCTGGTTATTTTGCTCCGTTGCTGATTATCCCACTGAGCTGCAGTTCGGTGACCAGATAATTTTGTAGATACTGGCCGGTCAGACCTGCACAATCTGTGATGCACCAGACTTAACCCAGCCAAAAGGCTGACAGAGGTCTTTCTGGGCCTCATTACAGAGTGACTGGGCTGCATTCAACTTACATAGGCTGCACAATGAGCAGAGTCAAGCCAGGCTTTGGGGAGAGAGAGGGAGGACACTATCCTGCTGCCCCACTCGGTGAGCCTAACATGTGAGCGGGAGTATGGCCGCTGGTTCTCATGCAACTGTTTCCAGTACAGTGGTACCTTGATTCTCAAACTTAATCTGTTCTGGAAGTCCGTTCCAAAACCAAGGCACACTTTCCCATAGAAAGTAATGAAAAACAGATTAATCCGTTCCAGACTTTTAAAAACAACCCTTAAAACAGCAATTTAACATGAATTTTACTATCTAACGAGACCACTGATCCATAAAATAAAAGCAATAATCAATGTACTGTACCATAAAATAAATAAGACAGTATTGCAGATGATAATAATAATAATAATAAAAATTTCTTACCTGCACTGATGATACTCATTGTTTGAATGCTTTTATCCATTTCCACAGTCACACAATCAATCAGTCAGTAGCTGAACTGGGTTCCACACAGTCACAAAAACAAATTAACCGCAAAAGCCTCAAAAACAAAAATGCAAAATAAATAGCAAAAACAAAAGCGCCAAACTTAATCCATTCTGGAAGTCTGTTTGACTTCCAAAATGTTCGAAAACCGAGGCGCAGCTTCTGATTGGTGCAGGTGCCCCGGAAACAATAGCCGACAGCTTCCAAAAAATGTTCAAAGACACTTACTTCTGGGTTTTTGGCATTTGGGAACCAAGGCGTTTGAGAGCCAAGGTACCACTGTACACACACACACACACCATATATGTTTAATTGTATGGTAGGTATATAAAAGAAAAATATCATCCTGCACACTTTTCAGATGTGCTTTCTTTGATAGGAGAGGCGTTGAGCCAAAACTGCTGGCTTTTTTCTGCTTTCATTTTTAAGAGTAGCAAATGGCGACTCTTGTTTTCAGCCATTTTTGATGTCCATTGCTAATGTTATTGCCATTGTTCAGAATCACTTTCTTCTGCCTCCTCCTCTGCTCTCAGTGACCTCAATCTCATTTGCCTTCACTAGTATTTAATTGCCTTGGCTCTGTCATCCCATGTAAGTACACGGCTTTTGATGCAGGGATGATGATGTCCACATCACAGACGTCTATAAACAAAATCACACAGGTGGCCACAGCCAATCAGATGAAATGACACTGCGGTGTGGACAAATGAGACCTAGGACCAGTGAGAGCAAAGGCCTAGAATGGCACTCAAAAGAAGTAGCAGTCAAGGAAACCAGCATTAAAATATTGTGAATGTTCAGTGAGGCGTGTATTTGCTGGGCTGCATTAAAATGCGCTAATTCTGAGGTGGAAACACACACACACACATTTTCCATATGTTGCACAAAACTGACCCTTTCAGTATGCATTGAGTGTGACAGTACCAGTTACAAGACAAGGAATTATCGCTTGAGAAAAATGAGGATGGATATGACCCTTAAAATGGAGGCTTTGCTATAATAGCTCGCTTTTACTTTTGCTAACACACGCAAAGCCTCTCTTGGGTAAAGGAAGACAAAATAGCTAGTTGAATAGTAATACAGTTAGTTCATGTATATGCAAGAAAAAGATCTTTCTACACCTTGATGAAATTAACATACATTTAAATAGTAATGAAACGATGGAGACCAGAGAAGAATATCAAGGACCGCATTCAAACTCCACTCCATCCCTCTGAAAGAGATTTCATTTCCAGGGGCACATGACATAATTATGATACACCTTTCGTTCACAAGACACAACTCAAAACTTAGTAAAAATATGAAACCTTTATCAGTGTAATGATACATTTTGTAAAGGATACGTTCCCTCTGGGGTTAAAACCATTTCATTCAATAAAGCCTGAAGTCACTGTCTGAGGCTTCAAATTGGTTGCCCATTCAATGACATGACTCCCCACATCTGCAAGGGAATGGGGTTTCAGTCCTTGGTAGAAACCCTGAAGTACAACTGACCTCCCTGTTTCCATTTCTGGGATTAGGAAGGCTAATATATATCCCTGACATTAGTGGTGAAATTGCATAAAGCCTAACATTAAAAGGACGCCGGTGGCACTGTGGGTTAAACCACAGAGCCTAGGGCTTGCCGATCAGAAGGTTGGCGGTTTGAATCCCCACGACGGGGTGAGCTCCTGTTGCTCGGTCCCTGCTCCTGCCAACCTAGCAGTTCGAAAGCACATCAAAGTGCAAATAGATAAATAGGTACCACTCCAGCGGGAAGGTAAACAGCGTTTCCATGCGTTGCTGGCCACATGACCCGGAAGCTGTAAGCTGGCTCCCTCGACCAGTAAAGCGAGATGAGCGCCGCAACCCCAGAGTCGGTCACGACTGGACCTAACGGTCAGGGGTCCCTTTACCTTTACCTTTAACATTTCATGCAGCAATGCAGGAAAGAAGATCAGAGAGCTTCATTCTGTCTAATACTACGAACTGCATGCATGCGATTGTTTAATCATGCTTTAAGCCAATCATGTCCTGTTACAGGGCACATACACACACTCACACTACAAACGCAAACTAGTTTAAAGTGGTTTCCCTTTCATGTCCCCTACTCCACCTTGGGCCTGGAACAGCCGTGGCAAGTGACCCAGTTCTTATTTTCTTTGTCCTCTCGATATTCTGGTGATTGCGCACCAGGAACCATCTGGGCAGGCCTAATTTTGTGGCTCATTCCAATGGAAACATCACCTATGTGGGCACACAAGGCAACATTAATGTGGCCAGGAATGGTATCATTGGTCCCACTGTCATGGCTGCCATGACAGGCTAGCTCTATGTAACAGGAGTTCCTTACCACTGGGCTCTCTCTTAGACCTCTTTCTATGCTGGTAAACCCCTGTGGCTGGTAAATTCCTGTGGCTTGCCTGACAGTCGTTGCTGAGCCTGCAAAGCTGCCTGCCATTTTAATTTCCCATGATGCCCTGGAGCAGGGCTATGCTGGATGTTGCAGGCCATTGTGGAAAACTTAATGTGGCTTCTCAACTCATCTGCCACCAAATGAATGAGACCATGGAAAAGCAACTGAGTAGGCTGAAAGGGCGAGTGAGCCCTGTTAGCTGCCTGAGGGTGGCAGATGTTGACACCAGGCTGGTTTCCATGCCACTGCTGTTTTTTGTGGTTTTTTAAAATGTATTTTTATTAAAGATTTTCTTGATTTACAAAAGTATGTGCAATGTCTCTCTCTCTCTCTCTTTTCAAGTAACATTTTTTTGCAGATCAGTTTCATCTGTCAAGACATTAGGAAGAAAAGGAGGGAAGAGGTGGAGGGGGGAAAGGCGAGTGGGGGTGGGGTCGGGTGGCGATGTTTCTATTTTACTTAATATATGTGGGGTTTTGTGTCAGCGTTGCTTGTGCAGGTTCTCTGCTGTTCACTCGTGTTCCTTTGGTGGTGAGAGAGGTTGGGGTTGGCCTAGGGTGTGGCTGTTCACTTGTGGTTGGCTGTGGTGGTCTTTGTTTTCATGTGTGAGTGGGGTGGGTGGGTGTTTTGGATCAGGTTAGCCATACTGATTTGTATGCTGTTGGTGGTTTTTTTGTCATTGTCTTGTTGAGCTGTGTATGTGATAAAGGGGAGCCATACCGGGGTGAAGGCGTCTTCTTCTGTTTGTCCCCGTGTCAGTTTCAGTTTATTGGTTAATTTTTCTAGTAAGGCTGTTTCCCATACTATTTGGTACCATTGGTCCATGCTTACAAGTGTGAACTAATCCTTCTAACTTTGTTCAAAATCGAC
This sequence comes from Podarcis vaucheri, assembly GCF_965113315.1. Lineage (NCBI taxonomy): Eukaryota > Metazoa > Chordata > Lepidosauria > Squamata > Lacertidae > Podarcis > Podarcis vaucheri. The sequence continues at coordinate 11,029,174 of NC_138766.1, forward strand.
ACTTTTATTCAAAGTATTGGAAGACACAGGATCTACCCACCTTGGAAGAATGGCAGATGAAGGTGATAGACTATATGGGACTGGCAGAAATGACTGGCAGAATCCGAGACCGGGGAAAAGAGACGGCGGAAGAAGATTGGAAGAAATTTAAAAACTATCTTAAGAAATATTGTAAAATTTATGAATTTTAGAATAATGTGGCTTTTAAAACTAAATGGAGTACAGCTGTAAAGATTAAGTGAAAGGAAAGTAAGGATGATAATTAGATTAAATCAAGGGTGAGGATTTGCTGAATTAAATTTTTGAAATGGGAACGCAGAAAGGGGAGGTATGAGGAGGTCGGTGAAATAAGTTTTAAGAAAATAAGGTATTGAAATTATACTTGTTCTTTTTTATGTTATCTTTGTTTGTGTGTGTGTGTATTGTTATGTTTGTTATAATTTGTAAAATCTTAATAAATATTTATACAAAAAAAATAATAATAAATCGACACTTTTATTAGAGACCTCCCAGTCCTGGACTTTTTTCACAAACCTCAGGGTTTGGATGGGGGCAGAAATCACGATCCCTAAAACATTTAAATACGGAATGTAAATACACCATTGGCATTCTCCTACTGTATTATTGTGCTGTTTTCATTTAGTAGTGTTTTTGCCCATGGTACGTCATCAGCAACTAAATGCATGCGTTTTAGAACTTCAATTACTGCATGTGTGTTTGTCAGCCATGTAGCATTCGGAAACTCTTTTCTTTCCTCCTCTCTCCGCAACCAGCTGCATACGGCATGCATGTAGACCAGCACAAGAGGAGCTGGTGAAGAGCAGCAGATGGTAGCATACCATGCATGCCTAAGCAATTGCCATGCTTTGCTTTGTGAAATTTCCTTTCAACACAATTAGCACCTTTTGTCTGAGACAGGACAGGTCTAAAGTAATGCCAGCGTTAATTTGCCTGTTTACTCTAAACAAGCAAACATAACTAACCTTGAATGCACAGACCCAGTCCCCCTATGCTTCTCATCACAATGTTATTATTCTGGTTGCCTTCAGAACTATTCATAGCATAGTCCCCTTAAACCATGGATGGTCCTTAAATTGTGGTACCTGTCCCTGATCTGCCTTTGCAGAAGAATACTAGGAATGTCCTTCCTCTCCTCATGTTAGTATGAACCCCTAAAATGCCATGCATCTATAAACAGGGGAAGGAAAATATTTATTTGTTGTTATTTATTTGGATTATTTATAAACTGCTAAACATTACAAAGTGTCACTGCACAAGCACAGTAAAAAATACACCTGATAAAAACAAAATTAAAAAATTCCTTCCAGTAGCACCTTAAGGTAAAGGGACCCCTGACCATTAGGTCCAGTCGTGATCAACTCTGGGGTTGCAGCGCTCATCTCGCTTTATTGGTCGAGGGAGCCAGCGTACAGCTTCCAGGTCATGTGGCCAGCATGACTAAGCCGCTTCTGGTGAACCAGAGCAGTGCACGGAAACGCTGTTTACCTTCCCGCCGGAGTGGTACCTATTGATCTACTTGCACTTTGACGTGCTTTCGAACTGCTAGATTGGCAGGAGCAGGGACCGAGCAACAGGAGCTCACCCTGTCATGGGGATTCGAACCGCCAACCTTCTGATCAGCAAGTCCTGGGCTCTGTGGTTTAACCCACAGCGCCACCCGTGTCCCTTAGAGACCAACTAAGTTTGTTATTGGTATGAGCTTTTGTGTGCCTGCACACTTCTTCAGATACACGTGCATGCACATGAAAGCTCATACCAATAACAAACTTAGTTGGTCTCTAAGGTGCTACTGGAAGGAATTTTTTTATTTTGTTTCGACTATGGCAGACCAACACGGCTACCTGCCTGTAACTGATAAAAACAGTTTCCCAAAGAGAAATCTGGCACTGCCCGTGAGTGCTCTTGATACCAAGCTCTTGAAACTGGTCCATATGTACAGTATGCAAATACACCCATATGGATGCAGAGACACAGCCTGACAAAAAATCAGCTAAGGCAGGCGGACTATGGCAGAGAATAACCCACTTGATACAAAGATTTATCAGTGCCTATCAGAACAAGCAAGTCTTCAGAAGGCACTCAAAAAATCATTGAAGGGCCAAACAGATCTCACAGGACAGAGAACACAGTCCGGGATGGGCACAGCCATCTGTCATGTCTCCTCCACCAGTCTCAGAGGGTGGGCAGATTTGTAAAGGAGGAGACCATTCCCTAAACGTCCTCACCTGAAACTGCAATGAGCCTTAAAGTAAACAACCAGCACCTTAAACTGAGCTTGCACAAGGCAGCTAGAACAAGAAATAGGTAACGTCTACTGGGTGCCTATAAAGTCAAAGAGACAGTTGTTAGCAGGGCAAGTCTGAAAATGGGACATCTGTAATCAGGGAACAAAATGAGAGATGCAAGCCTCCTAGCAGATAGCCAGGCCAAGGCCCCCTTAGAATATTGGGCTGTGGGAGTTCAGCTGCCCCTTGATTTAGACTTAAAATTCAGGCAAGAGGGCGCAACAGCCAGGAACAAATTTCACAGGGCAAGTTCCATTTATGTGTGTATGCATGTGTGCACTCTGCCTAAATGCAGGCAGCCCAGAAACCAGCCCAGCTATTGGCGATCTTAAAGGAAACTAAATAACACATCGCATTTGACAGGGTGCGATGAGAATAGCTGTGGCCGTACGTGGAGTGGTATATTTTCACCTGCTCGAGTTTTATATGTTTTGCTTTCCACCGCCACATTTCATTGTGACTTTATCTATGCTCGTTCAATCAGGCCGTGCACATCACAGTCACCTACTGACAACCCACCCAGGCTAAACCATTGAGAGAAACAGCCTCCCATAAACAAAGCGGGCAAGCCCTGTTTCTGTTAAGATAAAATCTACTGATCTCATTATTGATTGTCTGCTTTCCGGGGGTTTTTGTTTCCTGGAAGTTTGATATGGGGCAGCAGAGGTGACAACAGATTGGCACCGAGACCTGGAAATTAAATGGTCGACTATTAGATCAATGTCAACTAGGTGGAGGCTGAAGTGTTTGGCAAAAGCATTAGATGCTGTCTTGACTTAATCTCTCCCTCTCACCTTTATCTTGGATCTGTTTGGATCCCTCCCAGGCAATTTACTATACCAGTTGTTGATTTTTATCGCCCAAATCTGCCCCTATGTAGAATGACTGAATGACTCTGCAGGTCTCCTTCAGCGTTTTATGACCTTCTTCTTAAAGGGAAGGGAGGAAAAGGAGAAGGAAACCTTACCACAACAACACTTACTGAAGTCCAGTAGAAAGGGTGTCTGGTTAGGACCTAGCAGGAAAATGATATAAGAAATAAGTTTGGACCATAAGTTTTGATAAAGCTGTAGCAAGTGAAGAGGGTGCTGGACCCAGAAAGGCTTGGATTCAAACCCTCGCTCTGTCATGAAACTCACTTGGTGACCTTAAACCAGCTAGTCTAACCTGACCGCACAGATTTATTGTAAATCTAAATGGCTCCTGTCTCCTGTTAGTTAACATGGAAACATAGGAACACGGAAAGCTGCCTTATACTGAATCAGATCATTGGTCCATCTAGCCCAATATTGTCTACACTGGCTGTTGGTGGCTCTCCAAGATTTTTCAGGCAGGATCAGCAGATAAAGAGCTCTGCTGGCGCCAACATTTTCCTGTATTCCCATGTGCCTGTATTTTTAACACCTCTTCTCCCACTAGTATTGAACGCTCTACTCTGGATGCAAGATTCTTCATTTACTCTTCAGTTGCCTGTTCTGCACTTGACTTTTAAAAGAGAGTCCATTAATAGGTGGACAGTAACATATTTTAATTTTAATTTTTGGCAGGAGGGAGTATGGAATTGAATGCTCATTGTATATTTTAATTTCATGATGGATCTGGTAGTGGATGGATCTGCTATTACTAGTGGAATAGCTGCTATTCACAGAAAATAAATAATAGGTAAATTTTGAAAGTCTTCCTTTAGGCCCACACTATCCAAAACCATGGGATTTTGCAACACAGTATCCCACACATCCAGTACTTTGCAGTTTCCTTGTCTGATTGGATCTAGGGTCCTTGCCTGCAGCCGTTGTCTCTTTCTCCAATGAGCCTCTCTTCCTGAAGTGATAATTTGCAGGTTTATCAAGTAGGTCTCAGGGCTGCTGCTCTGCTTGATGCAAACCCTCCTATCTCAGTCACACTGGAGTGACTAGCCCTTGAAGGCAGGTGGGTATTTGCTCCAGATGATTGCACTTTATTTCTTTGATATCATAGCACATTGTAATGATGAGCTGCTCAGCCCCCTTGTGGAGAGAATTGCAAATGGCCACCCACCCACCAGGGCAGCTTGGGATTTATCAGAGAGACCAGAGGGGTCCCTAGACAAGAACAGGGTGCCACAGGTTACCTTGCGACTCTTGGTTGTGAGTTATTGTTATTCGTTTTACTGAACAAGTTGATGGACAAGTTGGCCATCTTACAGATTCACTTACAAAAGTGTACTGGACTGGTACTGGTGACAGAACAGTGCCTTCCACTGAACCTGTGGAACACCCACCCTGTGGAACACCCTCCCTTCAGATGTGAAGGAAATAAGCAGCTATCCTATCCTTAAAAGACATCTGAAGGCAGCCCTGTTCAGGGAAGTTTTTAGTATTTAATGCTCTACTGTTTTTAACATTTGATTGGGAGCCACCCAGAGTGGCTGGGGAAACTCAGCCAGATGGGTGGGGTATAAATAAATTATTATTATTATTATTATTATTATTATTATTATTAACCTGAAAGCAGTAGGCTAACTTAGAGGGCATAGAGTGGGCGGGCACAACTCTCTCCTCTAACATGGATTTCCTGCCTTCAGCGCCAGCTGCCTGCAGCAGCTGCCTCACCTTCCCCAATGGCAGGGCCGGCTCTAGTTACTGTGACTTCCACTAACCATCATTTGAGGCCTATGGGATATATGGCATGCTCATCCCAGGAGGAATCAGGCCATTTCGGAATTGTGGTCTATATTTGCATATCCTCCGGAAATCTGTTTGAGTGAGAATGAAGAGAATGAAGAGAACAGGAGAGCGGGAGAAGCTATACAACCTGAAAATTTCATATCCCAGTTCCTGAATAATGTGGACCTGCATGGTGAATCTCCATTTCCCCAAAGGATGAGGAGAATTACCAGAAGAAGAAGAAATTATGAAAGCATATTTCACTCACAGTCATAAAGTCAGCGGTTCATGGCATTGCTCTGTGAAAGATGACGTCCTCCCAGTGAGACGTTCAGTTTGGTGTGAAATGTTAGACAGTCCAAAATATTTACGAAGATGAGGAGCATAATGGCATAGGGTGATTCCATTCTGAGAACACTTGATTTAGCCTTGACCTTCGCTTCATTGAAATGGACGGCGCAGGCTGTTCAGTCTGAATTGGTTTACTTGCTTATCGGAGCGCTGGGAAGCAATCCAGTCCACTTAAAGGGCATAATTCTGATGAACACAAAAGTCTGGATCATCTGTGTGAAGCAAAATATGGTAAAATGTGCCTCTAGGACAAACGTTTGCATACGTTCACTCCAGCAAATGCGTGAGATTTCCTGTGAGCTTAGGCTGGGCTGTGGACATAGCACTGAAGCTGTGCAAGTTACTGTTTGAATCATTGCAGAATAGCCTGCACACCTTGTACCAGAACCAGCTAACCCAAAGGATTCATAACTACCAATTGCAGGATGCAATATTGCACATACCCTCCCCTTTCTGTGTCCATCTGTATCAAGTCAAGTGCTAAAGTAGGAATGTAAATAAAGCATCACTGCTCTCAGTCACAAAAGTCAAATTCCCCTTCACGTAACATGAGGCACTAGTTTCATTGGTATCTTTTTGTGGACACTGTTGCTATTTATGTGGTTTGTGACTATGTTAATTTGCTGGTTATTTCCCCATTTCTGCTCCCAAATGTAGCCAGGCAACACCAGCATCACCCTGACCTACTCTGGTAAACAGCAGCAATGTTGTTGTTGGAGAGATGGTGGGGTTGTAGCACCTCCTGCTTCTACTGAGTCAGACCACTGGGTACATGCAGTACATTTTCTGCACTTACTCGTAGCAGCAATCCATGATTTCAACCAGGCGTTCTTTTGCAGTCCTACCGGGAGAAGTGGCTTCAAACTCGTTCCTCTCTGAGCCATGCCTTTCCTCCCACAAACCCCCACCCCACACGGCTGCTTTTTTCATATTTTCCTGTTGACCACTAATGAACGGCATTATGCAGTTGTCTCCACAAAGAGCTTTTCTAGGAAGAGTGCTACTCCTCGAAACCAATTGATAGTTTAAAGAAAAAATTGCACCCTGGGCTACGACCTCGGTAGCCTTCTCTCCTCGCTTCTTGCCGAACATTAAAATTCCAAAGAGAGCCAACCTGAAAAAGAAAAAAAAGGGGGGGGGAGGAAAGAGGAGAGATGACCTTATTGTAGTTAATGAGATTCTCCACCAAAAAGACTAATCTGGGTTAAAACTAAAAGGACGCTGATAAGGATATTACAACTCACACTGAGAACAAGGATGGTGCGTGGCTCAGATCAGCTGTAGCTATTAGGAGTTAGGCTTTAAAGGTTCTTTTTCATATCTATCAAAATGGCTGTTTGAGACAAAAGTCTTTCAGATGATGAGTGGGTGAAATAGAATGAAACATACCTTCCTTCTTTAAAAAAAATAATTTTACTTTTTCAGAAAAGAAAATGGCACCAGGTACAAATCAACCAATATTAGCAGAAGTTTAACATCACTTTAAAAGAAAGAGATTGACCTACTGAGAAAGTACATGGGTAAATGTGTAGCAATACACTGATTATTACTGTTTCCCCTCAGGCAAATACCTCTCTCTTAAGCATAAGCTGCACTGGAACATTTTGTTTTATTACCTTGTGAGATAAGTGAGGGGAAAAGGCTTTATTACCTGGGGAATTTTTTTTATATATTAAAAAAAAAAACCAGACTTGTCATATCAGTGTCTGCTCTCAATTTCATGCCGGGCGCATAATTATAACGGTGTTTAAATTGAGCCCAGAAGAAAGATGGGTTCAAGTGCAAATTAATTTTAGATTATCACAACAAAGGCAATCAAATCTCAACAAGCTTGCCAGCAAAATACTTTGCAAAGGTCCCCAGGTCCCTTCCCGCCCCCAACTTACAACAAAGACCTTTCAGCTCAAATTAAGCTAATGATCTAATGTAACACTTCTGTCTACCTTTCGGAGTTTTATTATTGATTTGGATTTAATGTAGCACATGGGTAGAGGTGGAGGGGGGAGAGAGAATGGAGGATCGGCAGGGTGGGTGGGTGGGGGAGAGGGAGAGAAGAGAAATATCAGTATTTAATATCAGGCAAGTGACAAAATAAACAGTCAACAGGCCCGACAAGATCTGTGCGGTGTCAGATTGTCTTAGCCGGTAGAAACTATCAGAGTGAATTGACAGTACTGAAAGAGCCTTGAATTTTATCTGAGTCCTTTCCCCTCAATCCAGGCAGAATCCAAAACCAAACAGCATCGTTCACCTCCTCCACCTATCTATCAGCACAGCTTTTATAGAAATCCAACATCTTACTCTATCCTATGGGAACCTGCTGGGGGAATGAAGGGAATCAAGTACTGAGAAGGGGGAAAAAAATATCAAGTCAAGCCTCATTACCTCCTCATTACCTTTGCAAAAGTGGAGTGAGAGAAAATTTTATCTAGGGAACACAAGCTTGGGAATCTCATTGAGAGTTCTGTCTGGTTATTGCACAGCCAAGCATGGAGAGCTGCCTCTGCGGGATTAAAGTTTTCTCCCCATTTCTCTATAGTAATGATCTGCTCATTAAGGTTTTTAAAGGAAATTACCATCACTTATCATTATGCCAGTCACTCAGTAAGCAGCATTAAACAAGGAGTGTCAGTCGAAACCATTTCCCCCCCAATATATTTTCTTTTGCTTTTCTCGGCCTCCAACAATCATATGGAAATAAAGAGAGCCGATTTCTGTGTTGGTTTTTATAATTCCAGGTTCATATCTATGTAATTTTTGACGGCGGGTGTTTGGTTACGCCCTTGGGTCAGATGCAGGAGATGAAAAAGAAAATGTGCTTGTAAAAAAAGGAAAAGAAAAAAGATTGCATCCTTCTGAAATAAATCCCTGGAATGTTATTACTATTATGCATAGTGCGATTTTATAATCATAAATTGTCTAAGGGTTTTAAGCATCGCTAAAGAATCAAAGGGCTGTATATTTTACAAAATGATGACAAAGAAAGAGTTTTTAATTACTGCTGCAAGCAGTTAAAATTTAACTGTTTCTCATCTGGTGGTGAGTAGGGGACTCTAGTATCCCACTTTCAGAAGGCTTTGTAAAAACTCAGTGACCCTCAGATTTTTTGCCCCTTTCCAGAAGGCATGCATTGATCTTCATTAAAAAGAAATTATTCTTCAGCCTTTGGGTTTTAGCCCTTTGAACAGGATTGTAATAAAGTGTGTTTCATTTAAAGATGTGTTAAGTCCAGGTTCTGAAATGAACACATGTTAAATTTCCAGGATATCTGATTGGGCTTTGCTTAAAATTCATTCAGCAAAGAGTTTATTCTCTTGCATTTTTCCAAGAGCATATTAGCTCCTCGTTTTTGGACTTCCTTATTTAGAGGGAGGACCTACACAAGGGAGTTGGCAAAGCCCCTCGCAAGCCTCAGTACATTGCTGGGGATCGGCCTGCGTTTGACCTGGCAGGTCACATGTTGTGCCAGCCTTGTCTAAGTGGACCAAGTCAGTTGCAGGCACTGAAAGAGGTATGTAGAATACATGTCAATTGGAGGACAATGTTGGAGGTGCAGCCAAGATGACCACATCCTTTCATCTTTTCGTCCAGCAGACGGGGCTGTGACAGAAGGCCACAGCACTCAACACTGGAGTTGAGGGAAGAGTTGAGCTCTTTCCTTTTTCTCTTTTCACCCCCTGCTCTGCGAGGAAATCTACCTCCTAGTGAGAGCACACAGCAGTGAAATGCAAATCTTGGCCTGCTCAGATATGTGAGAGAACTCTATTATCATGTTCTCATTAGCGCATCCTGCTAAATCTTTCTCTACGGTTTTCCTATTACAGTGGTACTTCAGGTTAAGTACTTGATTCGTTCTGGAGGTCTGTTCTTAACCTGAAACTGTTCTTAACCTGAAGCACCACTTTAGCTAATGGGGCCTCCTGCTGCTGCCGCGCCGCCGGAGCACGATTTCTGTTCTCATCCTGAAGCAAAGTTCTTAACCTGAGGTAATATTTCTGGGTTAGCAGAGGCTGTAACCTGAAGCGTATGCAACCCAAGGTACCACTGTAAATAATGTAAAAGAGCATTGAGTAGATCATAGTGTACAAATATACGCATGTAGAAAAGATAATCATAACTTTTTGTTTATCCACTAGGTGGCAATATCATTCCCCCCCCCCCCTTACAGTTTTGACGAGCTGGTGATTTTGAGTGTTTCCTGTTTCCTGTAACCCTTTAGAAATAGTGAAATATCTGCATTCTAACTGTGTTCTTGCAACAACCTGCTTGCAGAGGGGCTGCTAGACTGTTGTTGTTGTTTAGTCATTTAGTCGTGTCCGACTCTTCGTGACTCCGTGGACCAGAGCATGCCAGGCACTTCTGTCTTCCACTGCCTCCCACAGTTTAGTCAAACTCATGCTGGTAGCTTAGTCAAACTCAGTTTAGTCCCGCAGTTTATATTTTCCTTAAGTAACATATTAGCTGCTCTTCAGCAATTGTTGTTGTTGTTTAGTTGTTTAGTTGTGTCTGACTCTTCATGACCCCCTGGACCAGAGCATGCCAGGCACTCCTGTCTTCCACTGCCTCCTGCAGTTTGGTCAACTCATGTTTGTAGCTTCGAGAACACTGTCCAACCATCTCGTCCTCTGTCTTCTCCTTCTCCTTGTGCCCTCCATCTTTCCCAACATCAGGTTTTTTTTTCCAGGGAGTCTTCTCTTCTCATGAGGTGGCCAAAGTATTGGAGCCTCAACTTCAGGATCTGTCCTACCAGTGAGCACTCAGGACTGATTTTCTTAAGAATGGATAGGTTTGATCTTCTTGCAGTCTATGGGACTCTCAAGAGTCTCCTCCAACACCATAATTCAAAAGCATCAATTCTTCAGCGATCAGCCTTCTTTATGGTCCAGCTCTCACTTCCATACATCACTACTGGGAAAACCATAGCTTTTACTAAACAGACCTTTGTTGGCAAGGTGATATCTCTACTTTTTAAGATGCTGATTAGGTTTGTCATTTGTATGCCTACTGCTAGGCAGTAGCTAAAAACAAAACCATGAGGTGTGTGTCCTGTTGATCCCATCCTGCTTCTGGATTAAGGAACTTGGAGAAACTTAGTTCAACATAGACCTTTGAGGATGTTCCACCTAAATGTGGACATGGCGATTGCTGACCCCCACCCCATCCAAATTTGGGCCAGAAAAGTTAAAAACAGTGTCCCCAACCTTGTATGCCTAGTTTTGGCATTACCACACACACACAAAAACGGTTCCCCTCTTTTAGTAAGAATGAATAACATAGAATGACTAATATAGAAATAGATTCAGTCCCTCACTTAATATAAAACTGAAGACTCACTAGACAATTGTGTATCATTTCTGACATGGTAAAGTACCGCAAGACCTGAGGGAGGCTGCCGATGCCAAAGTCCGTCAATCTTCATACTTTCTCGTTCAGAGACTCCCAAGGCTGAAGTGTGAGCAATTAGCATTGCTAACTTCCTAGAAAGATGTTAAAATGGGGGCACTCAGTACTGTCAATTGGCAACAAATTCTCTAAAATGATATCCTTACCCCAAATCTATCTGCGATTTTACAGATTTTATCTAAACAAGCACCTCTCCATATCAAAATAAGATCTACTGCATTCAAACTCAAAACAGCTTCTATTATTATTATTGGAAAAGATAACCCAGAATAGAATTTTATCTGACTCAATTGCTTTAGAGCAATTTGTTAACTTTAAGCTGCAAATGTGTATCTGATTTCTGTATGGCAGATATATGTTACATTGATGCTAAAAGCTTGTCACAATCTTGAATACACTCTTGACGTATCTTTTGAGTTATTGAGTTTGTAGTGTACTAAAGAAGAAAAATTCAAGATCTGTCCCCTTGGTATACCCTACTTGTTACTACTTCTAGAAACTTATTTCACTGGTGCCACTGGCTGCCAATTATAGCCACCCAAGCCATGGATATATAAAAAACAAAACAAAACAAAATAGTGACAGTTTAAGGTAAAGGTACCCCTGCCCGTACGGGCCAGTCGTGTCCGACTCTAGGGTTGTGTGCCCATCTCACTTAAGAGGCCGGGGGCCAGCACTGTCTGGAGACACTTCCGGGTCATGTGGCCAGCATGACGAAGCTGCTCTGGCGAGCTGGCACCAGCGCAGCACACGGAAACGCCGTTTACCTTCCCGCTATAAAGCGGTACCTATTTATCTACTTGCACTTAGGGGTGCTTTTGAACTGCTAGGTGGGCAGGAGCTGGGACCGAAAGACGGGAGCTCACCCCGCCGCGGGGATTCGAACCGCCAACCATACGATTGGCAAGTCCTAGGCACTGAGGTTTTACCCACAGCGCCACCCGCGAGGGACAGTTTGGGGGAGAATAAATCAGTGTGGTGTAGTGGTTAGCCTGAGATGCAGGTTCAAATCCTCACTCTGTCATGATGCTCACATATGAAGTGATGCTCAAACGTGAATATTGTGCCAATCATTGACACATAGCCTAACCTCTCTTACTGGGTTGTTGTTGAATGAAGTGAAGGTGAACCATGTGCACCTTGAGCTACTTTGAGAAAAGTACAACAAATACAAAAATTATAATAAGATTATCAATTAACCTGGAGGCACCAGCATGATATCTTGCCCAGCAGAGAGATCTTCAATGTGTTTCCAAAACATTACCATATACAGACAATACGTCACCTAGGTCAGATACAGAACATGTACATCCTGTAGAATTTTAATAGATCCTTAATAATAATAATAATAATAATAATAATAATAATAATAAAACAGAGACTTTGTCTCTGGACAAAGTCAGAAGCCGCCTCTCATCTCAGCTTGGATTTCTCTGTGAAATAATTGATGGATGCTGAGGGAAGAAAACTGGTGGTCCACAGGTTCAATACAAGAGCTTCCAATTAGAACTTGGGGGGCATAAATGGAGTGATAAAAATAATGATGGCCAATCCTAAGATATTTGGATATAGTGCCCAATCCCCAAAGAGTCACCCTTGGCTGTTTTCTGCCCTGTGAGCTGTAATATGGGCAAAGGGCACTTCGCCACCTAGTCGTGAGTGTAAGCAAGGGTTGCTGTGACAAATCCCTTTGCTCAGTCTTGCTCTTTCTTATTTCCCAATGACTTTGTGCACAAGGCTCAGAAAGGAAAACAAGACCCAAGCCTTGGTTGACATTCACAACCAAGAAGGATGAAATTAAAGAGCATTGTGCACTTTAATTTATGCTGGTTTTGTTTTTAAGAGGTGGTGAGACCCAACAGAGCTTCTCTTTCCTCTCATCCCCCCAAAATCTGTTGCAGGAGACTTTCTGGAGCAGATTTAGGGGGAACATGAACTCCTGCAAGGCTCCCCACGCTGCGGATGTCCTGCGGGGATCATTGTCTGTTCAAACCTGAAATTTAACACTATATAAATTGATGGCCCTTTTAATACTGGAAATTCTGGATTATGTGTATGGTAACTGATCTCACTATCCCTCCTTGGAATCACAAATGGCTTTCCTCGCCCATTATTCTCTTGGCCCAAAGTGGCTCCCCCTCCATTGGGACTGACATGCTTTGGTCTGGATGGGCTCTGCTAAACACCTGGTGAACTCCTGCAATGACTTCTCACAATTCTCACCCCAGGGCAGGGCAGGGCAGTCTATTACAATCCATTGCAGCCCAACAGAATGGCCCCTCTAGAGTTTGTCACATGCACACCCACATATGTGTAAATGTGTAAATCTGTCTGTGCTTGGCCACCCAGATCTTAAATACATGGCCTCTCACACGCCCGTTCAAACACATGCATTTGGAGAAGATCCCTAACTTGGCAGAGAGAAGACCTGAAATACAGGACAAAATGGTATCAATACAGGACATTGCATTTTACACTGAAATATGGGACAATCCTGTATTGTACTGGAGAGGTGGTAACCCTCTCCCACCCCCATCTTCACTTTTGATTGGCTGCTGGATTTGGAGCAGTTCCAGAGTTTGAGAGCATCTCTATCTAAAATCCAAAAACTACAGCTCTGAAGGTTTACGAGATGGGCTATAGCAGGCTCTTACTTTTATAGCAGCATTATATTTCCGAAACCTTTTTATTTCAGGGTTGTTGTTTTTTTAAAAAATAATAATATATATCCACAAATTCCATGAAATGTATGGAATGAAACGAAAGGACAAGGTTAGATATTTGCAAGCACTTAGAATGAATTCTTAACAACTAGTTCCAAAACAAAGTTATGTAAGGTCATATCTGCATATTCCACACACACACACACACACACCGCCCCAGTCAGTGTGGGAATAGTCCTAGCAATTTTATTACCACTCACTCAGACAGAATTCCTTCCAAAATATTCCCAGCAGTGTATTCAATTTAAAGGGGAGGGGAGAGATTTGCAAGCTTCCCCCCCCCTACATAGCGTCTGCCAGGTGCTATAACACAGGGCTGTTATTGTTGCTGGACACTCTGTTTCAAAGCAGAGCTCTATAGGTTTAATAGTCAGTCGGTCATTTATTTGCCAAGGTTGGGAAGGCGGCCAGTAATGTACAGTTCTGCTGTCTTAGGCAGACAAATAGCTAAGGATATTTTTACAGGCAGAAAAGAGATAGGAAACTGTAATCCTCTGGACACCAAACTATTAAACAGTAGTTTCCTCTTTTATAAATAAGTTAAACAGCAGGGGTTTAGCAGTCTTCTAAATTGGAGTGGTTTGTTATCAGTGGGGTAACAGATTAATTTTATTTTTGAAACAAGTTAAGCTGGAAACAAAAGTGTTGGGATGAAACAATTTCAAAAGCGCTGGGGGGGGGGAGTTGTTCATGTCTGCTTGTGTGAATAAAAGTATCTGTGTTAACCAGAACTATAACTTGATGTAATACTAGAGATATGGCGCATCTAAGAATTACATGCATTTAATTCCCATTCAGTTTTTTTTAAATAATTAACTACTTTATAGGATCAAAAACAAATGCTTCCTCAGAATAAAAGAATCCTGATAATCCCTTTATATGGAAATGTATTGTGAAACTTTTATTCTTTTTGGTTGGAAATGTCTACCTCTTAATACATTTGAAGTGATTTTAATGTGTCCCAGTAAAGGGAAGTGAGGAACTGATATGCATCTGGAGTTGTGTAAGTGATACAATAACTGATACACACACACACACACACACACACACACACAATGGGAATTGTCTATGTTCATTACTAAATCTGAACCCTGGAAAATCATGGAATAAATAGGCCTGGCCTCAGTGGCGTAGCGTGGGTTGTCAGCACCCGGGGCAAGGCAAGTAATTTGCGCCCCCTAACCCGTGGATTTGTGCCCCCTAACCCATGGATTTGCGCCCTCTAACCCTAACCCCCAGACGTTGCGCCCGGTGCGGCCACACACCCCCCCGCACCCCCCACGCTACGCCACTGCCTGGCCTGCAAAGCCAAATGGTGTCTGCCCAGGAGCCTCAAGGAACCAAGAACGTGTTCTCACGTTGACCCTGATACTTTACTCAATGCAGGTGCAAAGGGAGAACATTCAAGAAAATGAGCTGGGATTGTTTGGCTAGCTTTCCATTTCAGCCATATCCACATAAGCCCATCAATGGATCTGGGCATAAATAATAAGTAAATAAATAAAAATGGGGAGGAGGCGCACCCATTCTCCCCACCTCTGATCTCCATGGTTTTTCAGAAGGCCAGAGCAGCATCTGCAAGCATCCAGCATCCTTACAGGTCAGGGATGAGTACTCTTGGACCAAGTATTAGGCTTTTCTCAAACTGTGGCACGCTTGGAGTCAATCCAATCTCACTTTAGGTTCATCCACACTAACCTTTTGCCCCTACCCCCATGTTTACTAGGCACTTTCCTGCTCTGCACCTGAGAGCATTTTTTCTTTGTCCAATAAAAACTGCTCTTTAACACTCAATCGGAACAAACTGCAATTCAGATTTTCTGCATAATTGTGTTCAGAGGTGAAGAGCAGGTTTTTGCAGGGAGCAAAAGGGGGGGTGCTTGGCCACAGAGTTTTAGGGTGCAGATGTGTGCCGAGAAACATGACAGGAAAGTTCTGTGACATACACTGTTCTGCAGACCTCAGCTTAAAAAAAGGTAAAGGACCCCTGACCGTTAAGTCCAGTCGCAGATGACTCTGGGGTTGCGGTGCTCATCTCGCTTTACTGGCCGAGGGAGCTGACATTTGTCTGCAGACAGTTTTTCCGGGTCACGTGGCCAGAATAACTAAGCCACTTCTGGTGAACCAGAGCAGTGCACAGAAACACCATTTACCTTCCCGCCGGAGCAGTACCTGTTTATCTGCTTGCACTTTGACTTGCTTTCGAACTGCTAGGTTGGCAGGAGCTGGGACCAAGCAATGGGAGCTCAGCCTGCTGCGGGGATTCGAACCGCTGACCTTCCGATCGGCAAGCCCAAGAGGCTCAGTGGTTTAGACCACAGCACCACCCACATCCCAGCTTACCACCTACCCAATATTTCTACATATTCTGGGGGTCATGTCTACATTTAATCAAATATTCTTTGTTGTGTTTCATTGCCCAGCAGACCACCATGCCCTTTGTGGGTCTGTTGGCGAGTCTGACATATGTGTTTCCAGTTTACACGATATGTTTACCCATGTATGTGGCGACGATGATGACTTATGCATCTGCAAGAAAAGAGCAGGTTGGGGGGAGAGGGAGAAATGTCTGAATTGCCTCCCACTCTTTCCTTTAGCATCTTTTTTTGCACACATAGGAAAAGCTGATCAGCAGCCCTGTTAGGACAGTTTGCCAACCACTGGCCATCTAAAGCAAATAAAAGAGCATCACAAAAGCAGCCTAATTTGCTTTCCACCAGGATCCCATGGGCCATGAGCAAGGGCCTTTCCAAAACTGACATGCATACGCAAGAGTATACTTAGCCCAATTTTGCGCTGCTGATTGGTCCTTGGGCACAGCAGTGAAAAGACATTTCCTGTTTTTTTGTGGCTAGTGTAATAGGAGCCACGGATTTCACCCTAAGCCATGAGCTGAAAGAAAGAGGAAATTGGAATGCCTTACGGTAATTAATCATTTACTATGAGACCTGTCAAAACCTTTTGTAAAGCTGATAACTGCTGTCGGTAACCAGCTAGCGCACCGCCATCTGTGATTGCTTAAAATATCATCCAATACTCGGCAAAACACATTTTACATTTCTGCTTCAGTCCATTTCCAGCATATTCTTTTGGGAAGTTCTGCTTCACACTTTGCCAAGAAAAGTGATGTCGCTGGTCCCCTCTCTCTCTGCCTGGCTTTTGGACTCACTTTGGCATTTGTGATCATTTCGATTTCAGATTTAGTGCTTCCGGTTTGCAGTGGGCCTGTGTGACCAAGACATGGCTCTACTACCCTACTGACTGGCGTGTGGGGAAGGGAACCCACTGCTGTGACAATTGCTCCTGACTGATTCAAGAGTGGAGCTGTCCTGAGGGAGAAATGTATTCCTTTCCACCCTCAATCGCTTTAAGCCTCCTGAACAGTTGCTCTCCAAATTTCTCGTGGGGTGAGGTACCTCTCTGACAGTGCCCCACTACTCTTTTGCAGTTATTGATCAGTTCAGGAGAGCCAGTGTGGTGTAGTGGTTAAGAGCGGTAGTCACGTAATCTGGGAAACCGGGTTCGTGTCTCCGCTCCTCCACATGCAGCTGCTGGGTGACCTTGGGCCAGTCACACTTCTGTGAAGTCTCTCAGCCCCACTCACCTCACAGAGTGTTTGTTGTGGGGGAGGAAGGGAAAGGAGAATGTTAGCCGCTTTGAGACTCCTGAAGGGGAGTGAAAGGCGGGATATCAAATCCAAACTCTTCTTCTTCTTCTTCTTCTTCTTCATTCCTCAGGCCAGAGGCAATATGTCTCTGTCATGGGATCCACTCCAGGTTTCCTGCCTCCCATCTCTTTATCACGCTTAGAGAACCCTTGGACTGGCTACTGATATGACAGGCCTACTTATCCCAGGGAGGATTCTAAGCCCATTCAGCTGAACGTGCTTTGGTGCTTATTCATACCTTCCTTCTCAATGTGGGAAGTGTCGGTTTGCATTTCTTAGTGCAGAAAGTGTTGATCTGGTGTGTAGAGATCCATTTCCGATCCTATTCTGATTAATATAAGAGGATTCTAGAAGCTACTAGAAGCTTCTCTGTGTGAGAGAAGCAGGCAGAAGGGTAATGATTGTTTGGGTTATACCTTCCGAGAAGCTGAGTACAGCTGGTTTGAACTAGTTCTCTTATCTCTTCCAATTAAGATTATGCTGACTATAAATATAGGGTAGAAGGAGCCTGGTCTTTACTTTCTCTTTCTGTCCTTCTTCCTTCTTGTATGGTGTTCTGTACATAGTATGCTTAGTGTTAAGGTTTAGTCTTGTTAGAAGTTTATAAGTTTTTGTAAGTGCTGCAACTGGATTTTTATGGACTGTGCCAATCCTAATGTACTGGATTTGTGACCGTTATGTTTATTTGCCTTCAGTAGCAAGTAAAGCTCTACTGCATGAAGTACAATTGCCTCTGGTCTATTTTTGGGAACTCTGCGTTGTGTTTAAGTATGACAGGAAGGTCTGAAGTGGAGCTGGTGCGCTTTTGGGTGGATCTTGGGGTTGGATTTTAATGCATTTGCCTTCCCCATTTTTAGCCCCCACACCACCAGATTTAACCCTACATAGAGCCCAGATTAATTTGGAAGTTTGCACATGCCTACTGACATTTTACCCATTTCAACTTTTTGATTGTTTTGTGCATTGCTTCAACTATGAAGGGAAATCCTGTCCTGGGTGAAGAAAGACTACTCTCCGCCTCCCCTCAGTTTTAGTCCAATCATGCCCTGTACAGCCTCTGACAAACAGTAGCTGAAGAGGCCATTGCAAAGCAGAGAGGAGGCCAGAGGGGCCTGACTCCCTATAATCTGGACACTGCTTTGGTATTCTTGTGTCACCTAAACAATAGAACAATGGATGAACTGAGAGTTTCATTTTTGTGGACAACCCTAACAATAGTCAGAAAAGAAACTTCTAATTTGGATTCCATTTAGCTTTCAAATATGTAGCAGAAACTCATTTTGATCTGCAAAGGAAATAAAATACTTTTACTCTCTGAAGTACCTTTGTTCTCTTCACTCGGAGACAGTAGGCATTAATTACCAAGTCAAAAGACATAAAAATGAATAAATACAATTGGACCAAAGAGAAATCATTGCAAAGGTGGTGTTTCCAAATGCATGCACACTCAAGGCTATTAAATATTTCCAGTGGTGCATGAAAAAAAGTTATATATTACCCTCTTTACATCTACTTTTATGTTACCATATATTCATTAATTAAAGAGCAGGAGCAAAAAAAAAAATATGAAGTTGATGAAAGGTTTACAGACCTTGTGACCTGTTCCAACCCCAAGGATTAGTATGGAAACTGCGTGTGACTGCAAATTATTATGCTCACCTTATTAGCATAATGATTTCCTACCTTCCGTGGTACTTCATTGTTATCTATAAGCTCCCAAAGGCCCTTAAGCTTGTTAATAACCATTATGGCAGTGCAATGAAGTGAATCAAGACTAAACTGAACTCACCTGAGCCTAAGTAGATTAACCCTACTCAGGTCTGACAGTGACCGCATGAATTCAGCAGGATCTTTTTGCACCAACAAATAAGGATGAGCTGAGTGGGATAAAACACAGGCTGATTTTTGAGCTTTCATACGCATTCCCGTGTACGTGTATTCACCAGAGCCAAGTCAGGAATCCACTGCTGGATTTGCAGGGGGTGTGAGGGTGCAAGAGTCATACCAAGAAGTCTCTTCACCAGGAAGATGTGAGGGTCCTGCATGACTTTTTGGGGCACTGTGTGCAAACCAGCAAAGGTAGTGGCATCACCAACAGCCCTTTGCTGTTCCTGGTAAATTGGGAGGTATTTGGCTAAGAAGCACAGGGCACTCTGTCTCAGAGATCCTTTGGAATCAGTTGTGTTGACCTCCCTGAATTCACCTCTCCTGGGGGTTGTTGTGGTTAATAATAATAATAATAATAATAATAATTTATTATTTATACCCCGCCCATCTGGCTGGGGTTCCCTAGCTACTCTGGGCGGCTTCCAAAAGAATATTAAAATACTGTGATACATCAAACATTAAAAGCTTCCCTAAAGAGGGCTGCCTTCAGATGTCTTCTAAAAGTCTGGTAGTTGTTGTTCTCTTTAACATCTGGTGGGAGGGCGTTCCACAGGGAGGGCGCCACTACCGAGAAGGCCCTCTGCCTGGTTCCCTGTAACTTGGCTTCTCGCAGTGAGGGAACCGCCAGAAGGCCCTCGGTGCTGGACCTCAGTGTCCGGGTAGAACGATGGGGGTGGAGACGCTCCTTCAGGTATACTGGGCCGAGGCCGTTTAGGGCTTTAAAGGTCAACACCAGCACTTTGAATTGTACTTGGAAACATACTGGGAGCCAATGTAGGTCTTTCAAGACGGGTGTTATATAGTCCAAGTGGGAGATAACCAGAGCATGCACCACTCTGGTGAGGCAGTCCGCAGGCAGATAGGGTCTCAGCCTACGTACCAGATGGAGCTGGTAAACAGCTGCCCTGGACACGGATTTAACCTGTGCCTCCATGGACAGCTGTGAGTCCAAAATGACTCCCAGGCTGCGCACCTGGTCCTTCAGGGGCACAGTTACCCCATTCAGGACCAGGGAATCCTCCACACCTGCCCGCCTCCTGTCCCCCAGAAACAGTACTTCTGTCTTGTCAGGATTCAATCTCAGTCTGTTTGCCGCCATCCATCCTCCAACCGCCTCCAGACACTGGAGGGAAGTGCTGTGACAGCATTAGTGGAGTCTGAGTTGCAAAGAATGTTGTGCAAAGAAGGGCATAAGCAGGGCTTTTTTTGACAGCTGGAACTCGCCAGGACTCAGTTCCAGCACCATTCATGTGGGCACCATTGCCATTCTAAGAGAATAAGAGAGGCATTCATGGTGAGTTCCGGCACCTCTTTTTCTAGAAGAGTAAAGGTAAAGGTACCCCTGACCATTAGGTCCAGTCGTGACCGACTCTGGGGTTGCGGCGCTCATCTCGCTTTATTGGCCGAGGGAGCAGGCGTACAGCTTTCGGGTCATGTGGCCAGCATGACTAAGCCGCTTCTGGTGAACCACAGTAGCACATGGAAACGCCGTTTACCTTCCCGCCGGAGCAGTACCTATTTATCTACTTGCACTTTGACATGCTTTCGAACTGCTAGGTTGGCAGGAGCAGTGACTGAGCAACGGGAGCTCACCCCGTCGCGGGGATTTGAACCGCTGACCTTCTGATCAGCAAGTCCTAGGCTCTGTGGTTTAACCCACAGCGCCACCCACGTCCCTTGTCTAGAAGAGTAGCGCTGGGCATAAGAAGGCTTTCCTATCTTCTCCCTTGTCAGGGAATACTCTGAAGACGAGGATTAGGGAATGCAGTCGCAGGGAGATCAGGAGGAATATTCGCGTGCCCCCTTGCTTTCAGTATTTCCAGAAGCAGAGAGGCAGGCAGACACAGAGCTACCAAGCTTTGAAATAGTAGCTGAGCAACCAGAAAGGAGGGAGCAGCTTACATCAATTGAGAATGGGGGGAATTTCCTCTCTCTCCCCGAACTTGTAGGTCTGAGCGTGTCAGAGAACAGAGGAGATACAGGGGAGGAGGGACACCCCATTGTTGCTCTTCTTGCTGTGGAAGTGGGGAGGAGTCAGAATGAGCAACTGATGTGCATACGGAGGGTTGCCTGTTTTGTGCTCGCAACATAATACTGTAATGAAAAGACTGGTACGGTATACAGTGCCATACTAGAAGCAAAAAAAACTTGTTTTGATGAATTGGAAGAGCCGCAAAAAGATTCCATTGAGCACATGGATTGACAATATGGACAGACTAGCTACATATGAACGAATTGCATATTGACACAAATTAAGAATGGAAAGATATGAAGAAATCTGGAAGGAATAAAGCAATAAGGCGGACACTGGTGGGAAGTAGGGGGAGGAGAGATGGGGAAATATTGTTAAAAAGGTGTAGTTATAGATATTTCAGTACTCGAATCTGAATTGTTAAATTGTGTTATTAGTCTTATTGTGGTTTTTGTTGTATGTGTTTTTTATGGTTGCTGTTTGTATTGAAAAAATGATTAATTTTTACTATTATTTTTTTAAAAAAAAGACTGTAAAGCTACCAGATGCTCATAAATTCTTATCGGTGAGCTACCAGAAGGGAGAGGGGAACTCCCGTACTTGACACCCCTTTTGTTAAAAGGCAAATTGTTCCTCAGCCCATGTGATCGTATAGGGGTGGACCCAGGCCTTTGGGAAATGGTCAAGCAGACATAGAAAAATCAGTGTTAACGCCACATTAAGGGAGAGTCATAGCTCAGTGGAAGAGCATCTGCGCTGCATGAATAAGGTCCCAGGTTGAGTCACTGTCATCTCCAAGTAGGGTGGAACTCTGGAAGTCTGAAGAGCCAGTCAGTGTCACCAATACTAAGCGAGGGCCCAGTCCTAACCTTTCATCTTCTGGGATGACTGAGATGTGATGAATCTCTGGTTCAGCCAGCAGGTTCCTAGCTGTGTTATACCAGGAGAGGTCACCACCTCTGGCTCAGCCAAATTTATGCTGGTGAAACTCCTGAATTCTAGATCGGCTTGGGCTAAGTCAGATGAGCTGAGGCTGTTGGAATTCACACCAATGTAAGCCCTGAAAAATGGGTATTCTGGGGAAGTGGCAAGGGTGGGACCAGGTAGAGGGGACTTACACTGGATCCTAACTCTGTTCAGCTCAGTCACATGACCTGAGAACCCAGTAGTTACACCAACAAAGAAGGGGTGTTAGTCAAACTCTACTTTGAAGGCTTGTTTTCCCTCTGCCAGGCTTAGGCCAGTTCAACCAGCGATAGCTCCACTCCTGAATGGAATACTTCACTAAAGCTAGTGTAAATTATGCTGGTATCACGTACTTACGATTGGTCCCCCAGATGGGCCATTGATTATACTTGGTATAAGGCAACTTCCAGTAAGGCAACTTGCCAGAGTGGTGCATGCTCTGGTTATCTCTCGCTTGGACTACTGCAATGCACTCTATGTGGGGCTACCTTTGAAGGTGATCCGGAAACTACAATTAATCCAGAATGTGGCAGCTAGACTGGTGACTGGGAGCGGCTGCCGAGACCATATAACACTGGTCTTGAAAGACCTACACTGGCTCTCAGTACATTTCCGAGCACAATTCAAAGTGTTGGTACTGACCTTTAAAGCCTTAAATGGCCTCGGCCCAGTAGACCTGAAGGAGCATCTCCACCTCCATCGTTCTACCCGGACACTGAGATCCAGCACCAAGGGCCTTCTGGCAGTTCCCTCGCTGCGAGAAGCCAAGTTACAGGGAACCAGGCAGAGGGCCTTCTCAGTAGTGGCGCCCTCCCTGTGGAAAGCCCTCCCACCAGATGTCAAAGAGAAAAATAACTACCAAAATTTTAGAAGACATCTGAAGGCAGCCCTGTTTAGGGAAGCTTTCAATGTTTAATAGGTTATTGTATTTTAGTGTTTTGTTGGAAGCCACCCAGCGTGGCTGGGGGGACCCAGCCAGATGGGCAGGGTATAAATTATTATTATTATTATTATTATTATTATTATTATTATTATTATTATTATTTCTAGGATAGACTTTGATAAAGAAGGAGAAAAGGGATAAGGAAAAAGTTGGATGAGGAACATAGAAAGAAATGTCTCCAGAAGAATAGAAATGTTGGTATCTCTCTAATGAGGTGCTAACTCTCCTGTGGGGAAGAACTAGGAAATGGAGCACTAATCAGGGACAATTAGTACTATGAAGTGGGATGAGGGGCAGACTGTACCAGCTGCTCATGCAATTTTCAAAAACAGACGTAATCCGCATGAGTTCAATGAAGATTTATTTGATTTAAATTTAAAGTCTTTAATCAGAGACAATAAATTACAAAGAGTATGTAATGATTGCATCCTAGACTTGTATGATTTTAAAATGAAAAATAATAGAAAATTGCATTATTGATTTATTTGTCCCGATCGCTTATTAGGTAGACTTCTTGCAGAGGCATTCTTCAGGTTCCGCTTAAAATGCACATTCTCATTTGCTCACTGCATATTAAAATGCTAGTGTAGAAAATGATTTTGTGAAATACAATCCCTTATCGTCAGTTCAAAGTTGATTTTAGCATATTTACTCATCTCTCCACCTGTTACTCTTCAACGATTGCCAAATGACCTGCAATAAAGGGGGGTGGGAATCAACCCAAAAAACGGCTTGCTTGCTTGCTTGTGCACCTTTAACAATAGTTTCAGCTGCAGGAGTCAATGGATAGTGTTTTAGGAAATAAAAATAATCGGTGACTGGCATCTTCATATCAAATTGTTAAAGACTTTGGAAAAGGAATAGTTTTAAAAGTTGGCCACCAGATGGATTTATATTTTCCTTAAGTAATGTATTAGCTGCTCCTCAGCAATAGCGGCCTACAATTGTGCAAAAACCCATAACACAAAGTTCTCTGGGTGGCTTAAAGTAAATAAAACAACAACAATGTAAATATAAAATAAAACATAATAGAAAAACTAAATAAAAACAATAAAAACACTGCACAACACATGAGATAATCAGCCTCGTATAACCAACATGCTTAAGTCAAACACATGAAGGGGTTAATGCTATAGAGTTAAGCTATCCTGCCAGGTGAAGCTATGTCCACTTCCCCTCACCTTGGCAGGAACTAGGTAATCAAGCCTTTGTTCTACTCCAGTCTACTGGAGAAGCTCAACATGTGAAGAGGTTTGAGCTGGTTGCTCCAGCTGAGACCACATGGCTCTCACAAGCCACTGATGAGTTCCTATACAGTGGTGCCCCGCAAGACGAATGCCTCACAAGACGGAAAACTCGCTAGACGAAAGAGTTTTCCGTTTTGGAGGTGCTTCGGAAAACGAATTTCCTATGGGCTTGCTTCGCAAGACGACAATGTCTTGCGAGTTCCTGCTGGTTTTTTTTCCCTCCCCCCTTTTTCTAAGCCGCTAAGCCGCTTATCAGCTGATCCGATCAACAGATAAGCTGCTAAAAGCCGCTAAAAGCTGCTAATAGCGCTAATAGCGCTAATCCGCTAATCCGTCAATGGGCTTGCTTCGCAAGACGAAAAAACCGCTAGACGAAGAGAATCACAGAACAGATTCTTTTCATCTTGCGAGGCACCACTGTACCAATATACCAATAATTAAGGAACTTTCAAGTCTAGTGCTGCTCAAAGGTTATGGCAGGCCACACTGATGTGGCAAGAGAGGGTGGAAAGCGTGGCAGGAAGATTCAAGAACAATCAAAGAAATATTTAAACATTCCAATGTGGTGTAGTAGAGTATAGTATCAAGTATAGTATGGTATCAAGATCAGACAAGAGAAAGGCTTCTTTGTGTTGATGAGGGATGAGGAGATGAGAGTTTGTCTCAAATTAAACCTAATATAAGTGAGATTCAGGAAGGAATGCAAGGGGAGCTGTATTTCCCAGCAAAAAAACAGTGGCAGAATCTTACCTAGTTTTTTAAAAGCCTAATATGTGCTGTGTTAGCTATGAGCATAAGACACAAACAAGTGGGAACTTTTCCTGCACAGTCCCCTCTGAAATGAATGGGAGCTGTGTAAGAAAGAGCAGAGTGCTGTTGCACAGTACTCATTCGCACTGGATTGTGCCACATATATAAAAATGAAAGGTAAATAATAAAAATACGTATTGGTTTTCTGTACTCAAAATGACCCCAGCTCTTTCAGTAATGGAATCTGATGACATCATCTTTTGACAGCCCTGATCTTTAACCTGGTTTGATCTAAAGCAGATTCTTCTGGAATGATATCATTAAGGTATAAATCCCTGAATAGAGAGTGAACCATATTCATATAAGCCATTTAAGGGTATTAAGTTACTGAGAATTATCTCCCTGTTATTTTTCTTGTGCAGTACATACAATGTGAAAATTGTACTTGACTGAACTTTAGAGTTGTTGTTGCTGGAGCCACTGAGTATTCTAACCGCTGCTAAAATAATTTCAGAAGAAATGCAGGTGTAAAGATTTACCCATAGAAAATTTTTTACAGGCTGTTCTCAATATCAAGCGCTAAGCGAGAGTTCTGCCAGAGTTTGTGCTTTTTGTTACTTGTGTACTTGTATTTGTAATTTAATACTGCAGATGTCCTAGTAGCTGTGTGTTCCTGGAAATGTCTTAAAAACCTTTTTTTAAAATTTAGTAAAGCACAAGAATAGCATAAATATAATTATAACTGGCAGAGAGAAATCATGCAGGAGGCAAATCAATATTTTTGTTAAGGTGATTTGAAGTTTTATTGCACTCAGGTATATATAATTCTTGTGAAATAAATACATAAATATCATTATTGCTGCTACATACTAGTACTGCCATAAGAACAAGAAAGATATTGTTTATAAAACTGAGCCACTCTGAGGTTGATATATCAATATATACACCATTTATCACCATGGTCACAGAACAAGCGAAAACTTACAAAAGAGCAGCACATTCTTGACCAATATCATGAAACATAAAATTTCAGAACAGCAAGGCTGTCCAGTTTTCAACAAATTTGGTATTGATTTGCCTTTTTTCATATATCCATAATTAGTTAATCTAACTATGAGAGTAATGTTTCGTTCTTTGTACAACCAGGCCATTAATGATGTACAATCTCAGGGGACTTTTCACACATTTCCTATGGAACTCCTGAGAACCGCACATCATGTTTTTCAGGGGAACATTAACTCACACAATGCCAAACTTCATTTATTCTGATGAGTCCCCTTTTACATTAGGCTCTGTTATTCTTGCATACATTTTACCTAGTTTTCTTTCAGAGATAGTCCTCTTTCTCAACGGGTCATATTTCTGTAATATGGAAAGTAATAATCTGAAATATGAAGCAATCAAGGGTCTACATAGATTCTCTAGCATGAATAATTTTACAGTATCTCATTTTATTAACTCCTTTGGTTCAAACAAGATGCTTATTTTCCATAGTATCACATCTCCTAATATATATTTAGATTATTCTGCTAATTGCAAACATGTTCCATGCACTTAACAATGATAAACATGCCCCATTGTGCTGTCCCATGCAAATAAGACAGGCAGACCCGGGGGTAGGAATTGTAATTGTAATTATTTATTTATTCATAAAAGTATTTATATACTGCTAGATCACCAAACATATCAAAGCAGTTTATAAGATTAAAAATATAAAAACCATACTCCAAAAAAGTCATTTTTTAAAAAATGACAGTGATGTCCTTTGAACAGGATGTTACAGTCATTATATAACCACAACCTCCAGCCAATAGGTGGTGCTGTTCCATGTTCTGAGTATAAGTTTCTGTGTCATCCCTTAACCTGTCTTGATGGAAGTTCTTGCTTGATGGAAGATCAGATCTATGCTGGAGGCCTGTACTATTTGTTTGAATTGCAGGCCCTTAATAACATTTATTCCTCTGTGCAAGGATTGCGTTTGTACAGTATATCACCTCTGTGCGCGGATTACACTCTGTTATTAATTAATTGCCTTTTACATTTGTCTCACAGCAATTTAGAAACCTACCATATAAACAGGGTAAAAAAAATGTTTTTGAAACACTACAAGAAACAATTGAAGGTAGCAATACAAAAAGGACGCCTAAGGCTTTTCATTCACCTGGAAGAGCTTGTCGAAAAAGAAATGTCTTCGGCTGTTCTAGAAACCACAGATTGCTATGAGTCTTCGCTCTTCTTCCGTCTATATTTAAGTGGTACAGGGAATCCATTTCCAGATCTTGCTGGTTTACAGCTCCCATAAACCCTGATCGTTGGTCGTGCTGGCTGGAGGCGATGGGATTTGGAGTCCAACAGTAGTTGGCCACAGGTCCCGCAACTCTGCATCACTTCAAAATATCCTTAATTCTGACTCTCTATCCAACACTTTTCACACACACACATACACACACACACACACACACACACACACACACTTTAACCAATTGTCTCATTCTTAGTAAATCACATACTGAGAATGTCCAAAGGGGATTATCTGTCATTCACTCATATTTTACAAAACGTGAAATTCCTTTTAGGAGCCAGATGTTCCTGGTATTTTTAATGGCAAAACTATCTCAATTATTCCGTATCAGTGTAGCCACTGCAGAGAACATAAACACCTTTGCCCTGGTAAGAGTATTCAGGAGTACTGCTACAGATACCAAAGCTAATTGCTTTTAACAAGTGCAAGGAAGAGGTGAGAGGAAACCTGGTATTGATTTTTGCCTTCCCAAAGAGAAACTGACCAACGAAAACATAAGCATCTAAAACTCAAGATGCAGAGAGGGAGCACTTTGCACAGGAAGTATCATGAAACAGGCCATGTCAGTCCAGTAGTAATTGGTCCTTTGAAGCTGCAAATGGGGGAAGCAACAAACATTCATCTTTAAAGCATGCCAAATGCTCTGTGATGGGGTTTGTGGATCAAGGAGGAATGTGCAGCTATGCGAAACCTGACCCCAAGGTCTCTAAAAGTTTGGCTTAGGTTATGCTGGCAGTGACCTTGTAAATTTAGACAGCTGGTAGACTATGGCTAGGAGCAAATTGTTACAGCGATTGTGGTTTTCTTGACTAGACTGAAAGCAAAAGGACAGCTCTTTCAGCCTTGTTGGGTCAACTTTCACCACCATAGCTGATAAACAGAAGGCGCCTCTTGAGTTCAGGAGAACTTTGCTAAACCCTTAAATATATCAGGGGACACTGGAACAAGATTTCCCCCTTAAACACCGGTGTATGTCTGGCACAAATCCATAAGTCGTGTACCTACTAAGTTATATACGTAGCTACGATAGACAAAGGTTAAGAGAACACTTTCATATTTTGAACTGCTGGGAAATAGTCACACTGATAACTTTTCTTACTGAGAATCCTTTAATGATACTCAGAATACTGGAACTGGCTCCTCATCTGAACATTTGGCTATCTATGACTGTCTTTTAGGGCACTGGTGATTTCCTCCTGATTGATGTGACCCATGGATTTCAGAGGTAGGAGAACTGCATGGTTCATAGGTTTGGGGACCCCAGCATCCATTGCTTTGTCTGACAAAGAGCAAACACTAAAGAAATCTGCAATAGAGCTCCAGTTTTATTTAACCCATAATGATTATTCACATTTCTGCATTGCCCTCTTCCAAGGAGCTCTCAGAACCTGGATGATCATCACTGACGGAACTTCTTGACTGAGCTGAATTCGAGGCAGGTTTACCCATGTCAAATCAAATACTCATTTAAGACTACAAACATAGCACTTTATTTATAAAAAGTCAGAATATTGCATGACCCTCACGTATTTTGTCATTTTTTTCATTCCATCCTATGTAAAGTACAGTATTACAAACTCCACAATTCTGCTTTTGTTTTATCTTCTTAAATGCTTTATTATATATTTATCTACACTATTATTTTCTAAAGGATTTGCAGTGGTGAAACCTGCCACAGCATTGTCATGATATGTTCGCAAGAATTCAAACACCTGACAGCAATCCTAACTGAGGTTGGGAGGGGGTGGCATGTAGAGTGGTGAATTCTCTGCTCTATCTGCAGCCCTGCTGGCCAGAATGAAACATGTGGGGACAGATTTACACCCTTTTTTGTTTCCAGCTTCAGGTTCCACATTGGGCTCTTCCCTAGTAAGCAGGCTAGTTTGGGATCCAGCCCTATTTCGCCTCCCAACACACATTGCTATTGGCATTAAGAGATAATGGAGTGCACTTCTGGGAATGAAGTCAAACCACGTGCATTAGCGACACTGGAGTGACTTTCAAAGGACAGCAGAGCAATAAGTTTGACACAAGCTAGGCTGCAGAAGTTGCCAGAAGGAGGTGTACAAGGAACCATCCAACCATCTTGAAAGACCTGCATTGGCTCCCAGTACGTTTCCAAGCACAATTCAAAGTGTTGGTGTTGACCTTTAAAACCCTAAACAGCCTTGGCCCAGTATACCTGAAGGAGCATCACCCCCCCCAACATTCAACCTAGACGCTGAGGTCCAGCGCCAAAGGCCTTCTGGCGGTTCCCTCCCTGTGAGAAGCAAAGCTACAGGGAACCAGGCAGAGGGCCTTCTCGGTAGTGGCGCCCGCCCTGTGGAACTCCCTCCCATCAGATGTCAAAGAGATAAACAACTACCTGACATTTAGAAGACATCTGAAGGCAGCCCTGTTTAAGGAAGTTTTTAATGTGTGACATTTTAATGTATTTTTAGTCTATGTTGGAAGCCACCTAGAGTGGCTGGGGAAACCTAGCCAGATGGGTGGGGTACAAATAATAAGTTGTTGTTGTTGTTGTTATCTTAGGAACTCCAGTCCGGTTAGTGTAGGGTTTACTCTGTGGAGGTTTAGGATCAGAGTTTTCCTTCTCCTAGATAGGCTACTTTCCCAGGTTGATGAGCCCCATCTGCCCTTCACTTCCCTCTACAGCTTTTGGCCTTGTCATCGTTGATTCTACAATGTCTTTTAGCAGAAGAACACTCTGTTGCATGTTGTCCAGCAACCCCATTATGCTTCACAAGGGAAAAACATTTATATGGCATATACCCACTAAATGGGCTATTAGAACATTTCAAACGTATTTGCATAGCGCCATGCTCCAGATTGCAAGCAACAGCTGAATGTTTCTTTATCTGTGGACGTGTCATACAATATTCTCGTTGTGCACGGAGGTCTGCAAAGGTTATTTGTTTTAACAAGAGCAAACATGATATCCATTTATGTACCTCTCTCAACTCCTTTGGTATCTTGGAATAGGCACACACTGCATTTTTTACAAAATGACTTTTTCAGCACATATATCGCCAAAAATGAAGCGCACAACTTATGCAAACATCCACCATACAAATGTGATGGATAAATAAAGACACGATCTGTCCACATTATAGCACTTTTAAGCCTCATTGATTTCAGCAGGGCAGTCAAGTCTGATATCTTTCCTAGTGCTGGACTTTAAAGTCTTCAAACTGAGGCGGATCTTGTCGCTCAGTAAGTAAGTAAAAGTTACAATGAAATGGGAGCTGTGAAACGGTAATCATCCTTGCAAATAATCTAACTTGTTTCTTGGGGCTGATACACACAAACAAGTCTGCAAGTGACCAGTGCCTTTCTGCACACACAGGGTCTCTCCCAGTATAGTGGTACCTTGGCTCCCGAACAAATCGTCTCCTGAACACTGCAAACCTGGAAGTAAGTGTTTCGGGTTGCAAACGTTTTTTGGAAGCCGAACATCCGTTTCAGCTGTCGGCATTGTTTCCAGGGCCAATCAGCCAATCAGAAGCCACGCCTTAGTTTGCAAATGTTTTGGAAGTCGAACAGGGTGTGTTCTCTGACTGAAAGTTGGAATGTTATCTCAAACAGACTGTTGATACAACTTGGTCCTGCAACAAAATAATATGGTGTAATGTGTGCCATGTTCAAGATTCTAGCCCTGGGGTAGGCAAACTAAGGCCCGGGGGCCGGATGCGGCCCAATCGCCTTCTCAATCCGGCCCGCAGACAGTCCAGGAATCAGCATGTTTTTACATGAGTAGAATGTGTGCTTTTATTTAAAATGCATCTCTGGGTTATTTGTGGGGCATAGGAATTCGTTCATTATTATTTTTCAAAATATAGTCCGGCCCCCCCCACATGGTCTGAGGGACAGTGGACCGGCCCCCTGCTGAAAAAGGTTGCTGACCCCTGTTCTAGCCACTCCACCCCATCCTCCCTGTGCCCCTCCCCAACATCCATTCAGCATTCTGTGGCCCCTGAGCATGTTCAGTCCTCTTTAGATGCTTTTGAAGTCCATCCATTTAGGGTCCACCCTTAAAAATGTACTTCTGGAAACCTCCCTTAAGCCTGTTGATACTTCCCTCCTTTGTGGAAATGACATACACTGCCTAAACATAAGAAATCAGTATCTGAAGAAATGTGCATGCACACGAAAGCTTATACCAGAACAAACATAGTTGGTCTATAAGGTGCTACTGCACAATTTATTTTTATTTTTACTTTGACTGCGTCAGACCAACACTGAAATCAGACCAACCTACCTGAAATAAGAAATAAGGGGAAATGATATTTTGCAACATTTCATATAGGTACTGCTTTTCACTGCGAGATCTTTGTTATGAATGAATTAAAAGGAGAAGTAGGATTTCATTCTCCCACCCCCCCCTAAAAACCCACCAACACCCCAAACAGTGAAACAACAACAATCAAGTGGGAAAGTACCATCTGCAACAGGAGAGAAGTGATTATACTGTAGAATAGCTCCTAACAGAACTAACCAGAGGTGAGTCGGTCCTTGAATGAATCATGAATGGTACCCAGCATCTGGGGCACAAGGCTGTTGAACCACTCATAGGTAACCACAGTGCTGTCAAATTATATATATGAATGGCAAAGTCCTCCAGAGGCATCAAGCATACTCACATACAACTTCAAAAGAGGAAACGTTTTCTCTTTTTTTAAAGGGAGGATTAGTTGAAAGCAAGTTGAAAGGGAAAGTCAAGAGGGTCAAATCTCTTCACGATGCTTGGAGGTTATTTGAAAACATGGTAATAGAAGTTCAAATTAAATGTGTACCTCAGCTTAAGAAGGAGACAAAAAGTCCAAGAGGGTGATGATATGGCTAATGAATGGAATCAAAGTAGGTATAAAATGCTAGAAGGCTTCCTTTAAAAAAGCAAGTCATGCCCGAATGAGGAAAATACAACTAATCCAGAATGCGGCAGCTAGACTGGTGACTGGGAGTGGCCACCAAGACCATATAACACCAGTCCTGAAAGACCTACATTGGCTCCAAGTACGTTTCCGAACACAATTCAAAGTGTTGGTGCTGACCGTTAAAGCCCTAAAAGGCCTCGGCCCAGAATACCTGAAGGAGCGTCTCCACCCCCATCATTCTGCCCGGACGCTGAGGTCCAGCGCCGAGGGCCTTCTGGCGGTTCCCTCATTGCGAGAAGCCAAGTTACAGGGAACCAGGCAGAGGGCCTTCTCGGTAGTGGCGCCCACCCTGTGGAAGGCTCTCTCATAGTGGCTAGCTCAATGAAGATGTCAAGGAAATACACAACTATCTGACTTTTAGAAGACATCTGAAGGCAGCCCTGTTTAAGGAAATTTTTAATGTTTGATGTTTTATCATGTTTTTAATATTCTGTTGGAAGCCGCCCAGAGTGGCTGGGGAGGCCCATTTAATACTATTTATTATAAGTAATAAATTGTTATTATTATAATAAAATAAGAAAGACCACAAATTCTGACAAAGCAAATTCAAGTTGGTCACAAGGCTAAAGGGGGGGGGGACACATTGGGGAACATACTGGAGGAGAATTGAGGATGCAGGGTATTTTTGTTTTTGTGTGTGTTTTTTTAGTAAATTTATTTAAGATTCAACAATAACAATAAATCAACAATAACTAATACATCAATTCACTATTTGCTACACTTGACTATCTTTAACAATAGTTAACAAGCTACAAAACATTGCTTCAAGTTAGTCAACTTTTCATATTTTACTTTATCTCTTCCTTAGCAGACCAGAAAAAAGAGACTAAAAGGAAAAAGTGAGAAGAGAAAAAAATTAAGAAAGGAAGAAAAAAAGATGCAGGGTATTTTTATGTGGCTTTATAAGTGGTGCTGAAATAGTTTTTTATTGTTGTGTTGTTTCACTCTTTCATTGTTCTTGAACCTGTTGCCCTAGGATCATATGCTAAAACATGGGATAGTAATTGTCAAACAAAGAAACAAACAAACAAATAAAGTGAGCTCAGAACATGGAAATAAATCACAAAAAGTTGTTTAACTATATCAGAAGCAGGAAAACGGCTAAATGACAGAGGAGTGGAAGAGTTACTGAAGCATATGGAGTTTGTCCAAAAGCTGAGCTAATGTTTGGGGTTGGTTTTCACAGATCCACTTGTAGATCTTACAGATCAGTAACTGGTTAAGGAACAGGAAGGAGGGAGCAGGGAGCATGAATAAATGGACAGTTCTCCCAGGGGAGGGATGTAGAAAGTAGAGTCCTCCAAAACGATCACTCTAGCCTGGGTGAATGGGACGTAAAATGGCAAGCACAATTCAACGTAAGCAAGGGCAAAGTTGTGCATGCAGTCGTACCTCAGAAGTCAAATGGAATCTGTTCTGGAAGTCCGTTCGACTTCCAAAATGTTCAGAAACCAAGGCACAGCTTCCGGTTGGCTGCAGGAAGCTCCTGCAGCCAATCAGAAGCCACAGAACCCGCATCACACATTCAGGTTCCAAAGAACGTTCGCAAACTGGAACACTCACTTTGGCGTTCGGGAGCCAAAACGTTTGATTTGCAAGGCGTTCAGGATCCAAGGTATGACTGTATTGGGACAAAAGAAAAATCATAATTTTACATATGTTAATCTGGTGGGAACTGGCAGTGACTAATCAGGGATGAGGCCTTGGGGTCATAGTGGCTAGCTCAATGAAGATGTCAACCCAGCTGCAAAAAAAGGAGAATTCGGCGGTAGAGATCATTAGGAAAAGTACTGGAAATTGAGCAATGCCATTATACAGTGAGAGCACACTTAGAATACAGTAGTACCTTGGTTTACAAACTTATTCAATTCCAGAAGTCCGTTCTTAAATCAAAACCATTCTTAAATCGAGGCATGCTTTCCCTAATGAGGCCTCCTGCCACCGATGCCCTTCCACCATTCGGCTTCTGTTCGTAGACCGAGGTAAAGTTAGCAAACCAAAACACTACTTCCAGTTTTGCGGAGTTCTTAAACCAAATAGTTCGTAAACAGGGCTGTTCTTAAACCGAGGTACCACAGTACTGTGTACAGTCCTGTTTGCCACATCTCATAAAGAATACTGAAGAGCTGGAAAAAGTTCAGAAAAGGGCACCCAAAATGATCAAGGGAGTAGAACTACCCTATAAAGAAAGGTCTGCAATATTGGGGGCTTTTTTTGTTTAGAAAAAAGATAAGGAAGAGATAACATGAAGAAGTGTATAAAATTATGG
Organism: Podarcis vaucheri; assembly: GCF_965113315.1. Taxonomy (NCBI): domain Eukaryota; kingdom Metazoa; phylum Chordata; class Lepidosauria; order Squamata; family Lacertidae; genus Podarcis; species Podarcis vaucheri. The sequence goes on from NC_138766.1 coordinate 11,063,539, forward strand.
ATGGTGTGGGGAGAAAGTAGATAGAAGTTTTTCTCCATCTCTCATAAGAATAGAACTGATGTGCATCGAATGAAGCTAAGTGTTGGAAGATTCAAGACAGACAAAAGAAAGTACTCATTAACACAGTGGGTAGTTAACCTGTTGAAGTAGTTCCTACAAGATTTAATGGTGGCCATCAACTTGGATGGCTTTAAAACAAGATGAGACAAATAAGGCTCCCAGTACCTGTCAGAATGATGGGGAAAATGGTGGCCACCGGGGGGGGGGGTTGTACCAGAACCAGATGTTGCCTCCTCTTTAGAGCAGTGTTTCCCAGCCTTGGGCCTCCAGCTGTTTTTGAACTACACTTCCCATCATCCCTGACCACTGGTCTTGCTAGCTATGGATGATGGGAGTTGTAGTCCAAAAACAGCTGGAGGCCCAAGGTTGGGAAACACTGCTTTAGAGGACCCCATTGCTTGCTGTAGTTAGTGGAGAATGACAAATCTCCTGAGATCACCACCCAAGAAGATGCTACATATTGTTGGGGAGGCTACTGCTCAGGGGACCAACACACTCTGACTGGTTTCACCGCCACCTATCTTTAGATCTTCCTAAACCAACCATGGGAGCAGAGACAATGGCAATGGCTGTTGGGGACCGTAGGCCTGTCTTCCCTGAGCCATACTCAGGCAGATGAAGCTAGAATCAATGCATGGTGTGGACCCAGCTGATGCTCAAGGAAGGTGCAAGGTAGCCTAGCCATTGTTGATGCCACATCTTATCTATATCAGCTCCTTCTGATCATAGGAACAGCTCCTTCTGTGCATGTGGAAACCTGGTGCCTTGAGTTGTTCAACAGCTCTCCAGCTTTGCTGCCAATAGGAGAACCTAAGCCACACAACAATGGTGTCAGAAATGGGATTGACCATTGCTGTTCATGGTAGGTTCATTTGTTAGGTTTATAGAGTATGTGTCAGAGCTGCTTCCAGATCCCAGCTCACATAGGATCACGCTAGCCAGCGTTCCTTTGTAAAAGTCTTTATTGAGTTACAGATTCCATTTCCGAACTGCAGCGTGCAGCTCTACGTCTTATAAGTTAGACCGACGAAGCTCCGTCTGAGTCCCCGCCGCCTGTACACCAACTTAATACCCTAGCCTTGCTCCACCTCTTACGTCTTTCCTTCCTCCTCTGGGTCCCTCTGCCCCCCGGGGTCCCCTCCTTCCTAGACTCTTCCGACGCTGACGACTGCCCGGACCCTTCTGCCTCCTTGCGGCGGGCTTTAGGACCTGGCTCCCTTTCCGGGCTGCTTACTGTGCCGCCTTCCTGTGTATTTGAACTTGGCGCGCGCGCCCAACCTTCCACCTTCCGCTTGACCGTTTCTTCGCTCCCCGATGGAGGTGTGGCCACTCCTGACTCATGCCCTCCCCCCTGCGGCGAGCCGCCGGATCCCGATGCCTGGCGCCCTTCCTCCCCACTGCGCTCTGCTGGGGACGCTGGCCCCGATCTCCAACTGCTGCACTCTGAACCCCCTCTGGTTCCATCTTCCTGGGGTGTCCCCCTAGGTTTCCCCCTTGCTCTGGCCACTGGCGCTCCTTTCTGTGAATCTTCCGATTCACTGGAAAGACTCAGAGATCTCGGGTCGTCGTCATCACTCATCTTTCCTTCGGACTCCTCCCCCTCGCTCTCTGTTTCCTCCCTTTCCCGCGCCTCTGCTCCTGAACCCCTGACAGTATGCCATCACTACCACCCCCAATAATGCCCATAATAATGGCAGTCATCAACTGAACAGAGCTGCAAATGAGCTCCGGTGAATCTCATCCTGCAAAACATCGGACCTGTAGTTTACTCCTCACAAAGCTACAATTCCCAACACCTTTAACCAACTACAGTTCCCTGAATTCTTTGGGATAATTTGTGTCATTTATTTGTATGGTGTGCAGGCAGCCTCAATTTAGTGATACTTACTTTGAAGTAAACATGCATAGAATTCAGCAGCTAGTTACAACCAAAGCATAGCCAAAAAAAAGAAGGTAAATTTACAAAGTGTTCACTCAGGAATAACTTAATTCAGAGTACCAGGGTATGATATACATTTGTATGAAAATTTGTTGCTTTCTTCCTCTTGCCTTGATTTTGTTCTTTTCTGACTACTTTCAATATAAAAGTATCCAAATGAATTTTTGAATGAAACATCAAGGAATTCCTTTCAAATGCACTGCTCCTTACATAGGAATCATATGAAAGGAAGTTTTTGAATGCTATTTACATATTGTTGAAAAGTTCCCGAATAAATCAGTAGCTGTGGTAATTCACTGCGCATTAATTTACAATAGTCCTCTTTAGGTTCCGGCTGCTTTATAGTTTTGTTTTCAAAGGCACATCCCATGGCTTTAAAAAAAGAGTATTTGTTAAGAGAAGGGTCAGACAAAAGCAGAGGAACTGGCAAGTGTGCATCTTGAAAAGCAATGGCGTGAAAGAGTCGGTTTACACAATTTGTAATTCGAAAGCCCCTTATTTTTGGTGGGGCAGAGTGTGGCTATCTTCTTTCTGTGATCCTTCCAATACTTTCTGAGATAGACGAATTGCGGGGGGGGGGTTTGCATTTGCCTGAATGTAAAGGTAAAAAGGTAGAGGACCCGTGGACGGTTAAGTCCAGTCAAAGGCAACTATGGGGTTGCGGCAATCATCTCGCTTTCAGGCCAAGGGAGCTGGTGTTGGTCCACAGACACCTTTCTGGGTCATGTGGCCAGCAAGACTAAACCACTTCTGGTACAATGGAACACCGTAACAGAAACCAGAGTGCACACAAATGCCAGTTACCTTCCCGCCACAGTGGTACCTATTTATCTACTTGCACTGGCATGCTTTCGAACTGCTAGGTTGGCAGGAGCTGGGACAGAGCAACAGGAGCTCACCCCGCCGTGGGGATTCGAACCGCCAACCTTCTGATCGGCAAGCCCAAGAGGTTTAGACCGCAGCACCACCCGCATCCCTCATATATCCTGTAAGATACAAGTGGGTTCAAATGAATCTGACAATTTCCATTTCCCTTAGATTCTCATTTTTCCACTCTTTTTAGTTTTGTGTTTTGTGATCTGTACATGCATGTGTATCCTTTCAGAAAGTGAAAATGAGGTAGTTTCACCTTTCAATGCAAACTCAATTGAATTTCTTCCTCCTTCAGGTGCTCAAGGTTTGAATCAAGCAGGCCCTGCAAGCAGAGGGCCAAAATCTACTTGTGAGGAACCTAAAGGGGATGTTCACTCTGTCCCGTGTTCCTGTTTGATTTCTTGTGGCACATTGAAGCTCAGGCCTGTTTTATTGCAGGCGTCAACTCTTCAAGTGGGCTCAGCTTCTCCCCACTGATTTTCCTACTGCCCATTCACTTGGACTTCCTGTTGGGACCCAATCCGCAAACAACTGCCCAGGAGGAGAGTGCAAGGCATGTTTTGGATGCTGCTTTAGCTCCTTACTCTTGTTACTTTGCAAGTGACTAGGCAGCAAGAAAGCACAGGGGGGAGGAAGGGCAGCAGAGCCTGGAGGCCCTGGAAGTCTACGATTTGGTCCCTGTAGGGATGCAGATCTTGGCAGGTGCCCTTTTTGTTGTTGTTGTTGTTTAGTCGTTTAGTCGTGTCCAACTCTTCGTGACCCCATGGACCAGAGCACGCCAGGCACTCCTGTCTTCCACTGCCTCCCGCAGTTTGGTCAAGCTTCGAGAACACTGTCCCACCACCTCGTCCTCTGTCGTCCCCTTCTTCCTGTGCCCTCCATCTTTCCCAACATCAGGGTCTTTTCCAGGGAGTCTTTTCTTCTCATGAGGTGGCCAAAGTATTGGAGCCTCAGCTTCACGATCTGTCTTTCCAGTGAGCGCTCGGGGCTGATTTCCTTCAGAATGGATAGGTTGGATCTTCTTGCAGTCCATGGGACTCTCAAGAGTCTCCTCCAGAACCATAATTCAAAAGCATCAATTCTTTGGCGATCAGCCTTCTTTATGGTCCAGCTCTCACTTCCATACATCACTACTGGGAAAACCATAGCTTTTACTATACGGACGTTTGTTGGCAAGGTGATGTCTCTGCTTTTTAAGATGCTGTCTAGGTTTGTCATTGCTTTTCTCCCAAGAAGCAGGCGTCTTTTAATTTTGTGGCTGATGTCACCATCTGCAGTGATCATGGAGCCCAAGAAAGTAAAATCTCTCACTGCCTCCAGTTCTTCCCCTTCTATTTGCCAAGAGGTGGTGCCCTACATGATATAAATCCGATGCAGGCCATGTTTTGCACCCAGCACAGTCTGATATAATTAAACTTGAAGAAGACCATTGCCATTGCACCTTACAAGAGAGAGCCAGTGTGGTGTAGTGGTTAAGAGCGGTGGACTCATAATCTGGTGAACCAGGTTCGCGTCTCCGCTCCTCCACATGCAGCTGCTGGGTGACCTTGGGCTAGTCACACTTCTCTGAAGTCTCTCAGCCCCACTCACCTCACAGAGTGTTTGTTGTGGGGGAGGAAGGGAAAGGAGAATGTTAGCCGCTTTGTGACTCCTTCAGGTAGTGATAAAGCGGGATATCAAATCCAAACTCTTCTTCTTCTCTTCTTACAAAGTCCAGGCACTTGACTTCTCACCATGCCCAAAACACCATTTTCTTCTTCCTCCTCTTTCTCTTCCCATCCAACCTGAACAGAAGTTTTGGAGATCTCGAAAGCTTGCTCACTACTTTGTGACAGTTGATCCCAGCAAAGATATTACCCTACTCTTACTTTTGGTTTTGCACACAGAAGCATTCAAGATGATGTAGGAACAGACAGCTCAACATTCCTCAATGTTTTGTATCTGACCCCCTGTTCAGAGATTGCACGGTCTAATTTTTTGTGCATACCACAAGCATTCCGGATGTTGATTTATCTCTCCTGACAAAAATAGTAGTTTTTTACTTGGAAACCTCTTGGTGATTCCAGCACTCTCATAACAAAAAAAGGGCAAACGTGAAGTCCTGTGAAATATGTAATTTCATTTCCCCCTTCGTATGCAGGATGCTCTGTATGCAATCCCTGAACTCCCCCACCAAGATTTTAAAAAATACTAGTGCACATGAACCCCCTCGTAGAACTAAGCTACATTTGGGGTGATTGGCTGAAGGCATTATACAGCCCTTTCATTGTTAATTCTGTTTTAAAAGCTAATACTACTCTACCATATCTAATCACAACGACACCATCCAGGTTATAGTTATATTTTATAGACATTTTTCACACTGGTTATAAAAATCAAATAAGGCCCTTAAACACAATCCTGGTTATTGAATTTTCCATTTTCCCTCCTTTTACTTTTTTATTGAAGGACTGTTAATGAGTCTTGAATTGATGGCATTACTGATAGGTATTCTCTTTTTGTAGAAACATGTTGACCCAAGTATTTCTTTTAAGCTGTTAGAACTAAAGTTTTCAGCAGATGTGATACAAAAGGGTTCTGAATATACCTGTGTTGTTGAAAGCTTCAGCATTTCAAACTGGAGCTATCATGTAGGAATTGCATGCAGAAGTTGTGGTGCATCTCAGCCTCTTCTGTTTATACCCTATGATAGCAACTACAGTTCCAAATAGTTCCCTTAAAGGACAGGAGATCTTCCTCTAAACCAGAAAAGACCTGTTTGGGATCCCAACCTTGTGCATAAGGTAAATCCACTTTATCAATAATGGGTTGGATTCAGGCAACATTAATTCCCACTGAAATCAAGATGTATTATGTCAGTTCGTGATCAACCTGTTGCATTGAATTCAGTGGGACCTGAGTTCAACTAACTTATTCTGGGGTTGGAATTCAATGTGAAAACAGAACTTAGGGAATTTTTATTTGATTAATTTAGAGCAGTTGTTGTTGTTGTAAAGAATTGTATACCGCCATTCATCCATAGAGCTCAGGGCAGTTCACAACCACAAAATACAATATAAAAAACACAATACAGTGGTACCTTGGGTTAAGTACTTAATTTGTTCTGGAGGTCCGTTCTTAACCTGAAACTGTTCATTACCTGAAGCATCACTTTAGCTAATGGGACCTCCTGCTGCCGCCGCGCCGCCGGAGCACGATTTCTCATCCTGAAGCAAAGTTCTTAACCCGAGGTACTATTTCTGGGTTAGCGGAGTCTGTAACCTGAAGTGTATGTAACCTGAAGCGTATATAACCCAAGGTACCACTGTATTCATAATAAAAACAAGGGCAAACCAATAACCCTCTCCCCCCAATCATTTTTAAAAGAGGCTAAGGATGTTCATCGGTCAAAGGCCTGGCTGAAAAGAACGTTTTTGCCTGGCACCTAAAGATACATAATGAAGGCACCTCCTGAACCTCCCTGGGGAGACCATTTCAGAAATGGCCTGCTCTCGTGTTGCCACCCTCTGGACCTCTTGTGGAGGAGGCACAGGAAGACAGGATTCAGATGATGATCTAAGGGTTGGAGCAGGTTCATATGGAGAGAAGCAGTCCTTGAGGTGTTGCAGTCCTGAACTGTTTAGGGCTTTATAGATCAAAACCAGCACTTTGAATTGGGTCTGGAAATTAATCAGCCACCAGTGCAGTCTGGCCAAGATCAGTGTAATATGTTCAAACCATGTTGCCCAGTGAGCAACCAGCCCGTCAAATTCTCCACCAGCTGAAGTTTCCAAACCATCTTCAGAAGCAGTGCTATAGATAACATGTTGCAATCATTAACCTAGAGGTTACCAGAACGCTGAATAGCTCAACTGGTAGAGCATAGGACTCTTAATATCAAGGTTTGAGGTTCAAGCCCCAAAATGGACTTGCATTGCAGGCGGTTGGACCAAATGGGCCCTGTGGTCCCTTGCAACTCTATAATTCTACGATTCTATGTTTATATAGACAACAGTAGTTTGGCTATCCCTATGCAGCCAAGGGTGCAACTGGGCCACCAGCCAAAGCTAATGGAAAGCACTGGGTAGCCAAGAGGCCACCTGAGCCTCAAGTGACAGCAAAGGACCCAGAAAGACCCTCTAAGCTGCATACCTTCTCCTTCAGAGGAAGTGCAACCCCATCAAGAGCAGGCAATCATTTCATCAGAAAAATATATGATGTGTACATAAAATAATTTTCAATGAAAACAGATAAAACCAGCATTTGTTATAACAAATATGCATAGGGTTGCCATATGTCCAGAATTTAACAGATATATCTGGAATACTGCAGCAGGAAGCAGTGTCCGAGCAGAAATCGATCAAATTTCCTGGAAAATCCGGACTTATGGCAACCCATGTTGGTAGTGTCGTTTTTACTGACTTTCCATAAAAATAGCTCAGTTTTTGTGTCTGGCTTTTCACTTTTTGAAATATGGCAACCCTCTGCATAACTAAATTATATGCTGAAACGGAAAGGTGTGTGAAAGAATAGAAAACAGAGTGGCCTAGTGGTTTTGGTGTTCACATAGTTCAGATCCACATTCAGCCATGAAGTTCACTAGGTGACCTTAGTCCAGTCATTGCTTCTCAGCGAAACCTACCTGTCAGGGACTGGGCAGAGGAGGAATGGTGGAGACCACCTCCCCAGCCTGACCCTTCCAGAGAAGAAGAAGACTGTTCAGAACCACAACAGGGGGTTGAGGGAGGTCACAGCTCAGAGGCAGATGAGGGGAAAAGCTGGGAAATAATGGGAGAGGAGGACGAGGACGAGGAACCACCAGGAGGGCAACAACTGATGTCTTTAGAAAGCATTCCAGACCCTCCCTCTCCCAGAACGTGGCGGGCAATGAAAGTTGGAGAGCAGAGAGCTCAAAGGCAAAAGACACTTTTCAGTACCCGTAGCAATGATTCCTGCAGAAGTAGGACGAGACGGAGAGGGTGGGGTTTCACTCGGAGCAACACCATTACTCCAAGAGGCTGCATTTCTAAGCCTCTCTGTGTGAGTATTGAATAAATAACATTGGTAAGAGCTTTCCTTGTCTTATCTGTTCCTGGCAACCTACTGTGGGGGTGTGTGGATCCTCTAACGTCTGACACTACCTCACAGGGTTGTTAGGAACAAAGACAGGCACCTTATACTGAGTCAGGCCACTGGACCATCTCACTCAGTATTGCTAACACAGACTGGCAGGTGCTCTCCAGGGTTTCAGACACCGTCCTACCTGAATATTGAATGTGGGAGCTGCTGTGCCACAATCGGACAACCTTTCCTTGTTGTGAGGCTAAATGGGGGGAGGAGAAACATTTGTGGTGTTTTACGTTTTTTATATAGAGTGGTGCCCCACAAGACGAATGCCTCGCAAGACGGAAAACTCGCTAGACAAAAGAGTTTTCTGTTTTGGAGGTGCTTCGCAAAACGAATTTCCTATGGGCTTGCTTCGCAAGATGACAATGTCTTGCGAGTTCCTGCTGGTTTTTTCCCCTCCCCCCCTTTTTCTAAGCCGCTAAGCCGCTTATCAGCTGATCCGATCAGCAGATTAAAAGCCGCTAAAAGCCGCTAAAAGCCGCTAAAAGCCGCTAAAAGCCGCTAATAGCGCTAATAGCGCTAATCCGTCAATGGGCTTGCTTCGCAAGACGAAAAAACCGCTAGACGAAGAGAATCACAGAACGGACTCTTTTCATCTTGCGAGGCCCCACTGTATACTGCCCTGATATTTTATGATATGGAAGTATGGAAATACTTTTATAAACAAATAAATAAACCACACAGGCTACCTTGAACTCCTTGGAATAAAGGTGGGTTATAAAGATACTGGTAAATAAGTAAATAAACATAGTGAGGACACAGAGCGATCATTACTTGGCACTTGTAGAAGTGCAAGTTCTGCAGATCAAAGTGGTCAAATAGGCACGTACGGGGCAAGGTAATCCCTCAAGTAAGCGAGTCTCGAGCCATTAAGGGCTTTCTGTACCGATGACAAAACCTTGAACTTGGCCCAGTATCAAACTGGCAGCTGGTGCAGATCTTTGAGCACGGTTGTAACATGCAGACAGGATCTCGTTCCTGTCAGCAATCATGCTACCACATTCTGCACTGACTGCAGTTTCTGGAAGCCTCGTATAGTACACGAAAGTAACCCGATATTGAAGTTGCCCATGCCTGGGCTACTGTAGTCAAGCTTTCCTGGTCCAATAATGGTCAGAGCTGCTCTGTGGGTTGAAGCCATCCAGAGGATGCAATTGGCCAGTTTCTTGGATGTGAGAACCACTAAGAGGACCTGGCATCTCCAAGTAGGGCTAGGAGAGGGACTTATCTGAAACCCTGAAAATCCACAACCAATCAGTGTAGGCCATATTGAGCTCAATGGACCAATTGTCTGACTCAGTGTAAGGTCGTTTCCTATGTTCTTAAGTAAAGTTCTGGGCCTGAGGATTCAGGGCTCAGCTAGACTAGCAAAGAAAAAGCGTTTTATATGTGTTGTATTTGGTCAGCGGTTTGAATCCGCAACGAGGGGGTGAGCTCCTATTGCTCTGTCCAGTGCAAGTAGATAAATAGGTATCACTGTGGCAGGAAGGTAAATGGCATTTCCGTGCATTCTGGTTTCCTTCACAGTGTTCCGTTGCGCCAGAAGCAGTATAGTCACGCTGGCCACATGACTGGGAAAGCTGTCTGTGGACAAACGCCGGCTCCCTCAGCCAGAAAGCAAGATGAGCACTGCAACCCCATGGTCGCCTTTGACTGGACTTAACCGTCCAGGGGTCCTTTACTTCTTCTTTTTTTACCTTTATATGCATTAAACACTGTGATACCACATAGCATTATGGAGTTCCATTTTTGCCAACACAATTTCTCATGCAAAGTTTACAACACGTTTAACTGAAACACTTCTTTGATCCACCCACAGTTTAAGAGAGGACAAAATTTGTCATCAGCTTCTAACATTGGGTGGCCTGGTCCTCAGTGATCAAAGTGTACATATGCAGACACACAATAGCCATTTTTTAACAGCAGACCCTCCAAGTGTCCCTATTTTCCAGGGACAGCCCCAGATTTACAGAAGCCGTCCCAACTTCTGATTTGATCCCAAAATGTCCCACTTTTCCTTTTTTTGTTGTTTAGTCGTTTAGTTGTGTCCGACTCTTTGTGACCCCCTGGACCAGAGCATGCCAGGCACTCCTGTCTTCCACTGCCTCCCGCAGTTTGGTCAAACTCATGCTGGTAGCTTCGAGAACACTATCCAACCATCTCGTCCTCTGTCATCCCTTTCTCCTTGTGCCCTCCATCTTTCCCAACATCAGGGTCTTTTCCAGGGAGTCTTCTCTTCTCATGAGGTGGCCAAAGTATTGGAGTCTCAGCTTCAGGATCTGTCCTTCCAGTAAGCACTCAGGGCTGATTTCCTTCAGAATGGATAGGTTTGATCTTCTTGCAGTCCATGGGACTCTCAAGAGTCTCCTTCAGCCCCATAATTCAAAATACATAATTCAGATACACATTATCGCTTTTCCTTAGGACGTTCCTATTTTCACTGGAGAGATGTCAGAGGGTATGTAACAGTGGGCATCTCATGGTGGAAAATTAAGCCCGGAATGAAGTTTGGATGCATTTAGGGCAGCACAGAACTTCAAGCAAGGAGATGCTGGCGTTTGTTGCACTTCACTCACCACGATCACAGTTTCCGCAATGGGGATGTTGAGAGAAGGTTTGCACAATGATAATATTATAGTGCATCTTTGTTAAGCTTTTGTGGAAGACAATTACTCACTTCTCGACAGCACTTTGAAGATTAAACAGCTTAAATTTGCTGTTGAAAACCCTGTATTCAAAGCAGCCTTCAGTAATTAGTGAACCATGGTGTGTGGCCTGGGGTTAAACCAAGTAGGAAAGGGGGCAGAGGCGGTCTCTCCCGCCTGTATGTTTTTTTAATCTAAAGTGTGTAAATAATTGTTCTTTGATATTGTGGTTCCCAGATGACAAAAGGCTCATTCAGAAATGTCCATTTTGTCAGTCATCCAGGTCAGAGAGGGCTCTTTGCCATAGCTGAAGAGTGGCAGCACTTAGGAACAGCCTTGCAGCCTGCCAAATAAAAGGTTCTTTCGGAGGGGTGTGGGGAAGAATCCTGCCTGTTCAAACCTTTCCTATCTCCCTGGCCTTGTATGAATGATGGAAAGATGACCTTGGAAAGAGGGCAGAAACGACTCTCTCCCCCCCCCCTCCAATATTCTTTTTTTAAAAGCACACAAACACTTAGAACTCTGTGTTAAATCTTGCTTTGTATCTGTTTGTATACAGTATTGGGTGAGAAAATAGTGAGAGCAGTTCTGTGAGCCTTAGAAAAATACCAAGAAACACACATTTATAATAAGGGTATTTGGGCAGTTAAAGGCAGAATGAATGAATGAGCATATAAGCATTGTTTAGCAAGGATACATCTAGTTCAACATTCTGTTTACAAATTGATGCCACTGGAAGCTCATGATAACAACAACAACAACAACAATAATAATAATTTTTATTTATACCCCGCCCTCCCCAGCCAAGGCCGGGCTCAGAGCAGCTTACAAGCAATAATAAAACAATTATAAAAACAAGTTGAATGATTACAACTTAAAAACAAAATTAAAAGACAACATTAACATATTGAAACATTAAAATATTAAAATGTAGCCTCATCGCAGGAGGAGAAGGAAAGGAAAAAAGAAAGAGAGGGAGGGAATCAAATTGGCTCCAAGCCAAAGGCCAGGCGGAACAACTCTGTCTTACAGGCCATGCGGAAAGAAATCAGATCCTGCAGGGCCCTGGTCTCATGAGGCAGAGTTGAAAAGGCCCTGGCTCTGGTTGAAGCCAATCTAACTTCCTTAGGGCCTGGGACCACTAGGGTGTTGCTATTTATGGACCTTGAGGCTCTCCATGGGGCATACCGGGAGAGGCGGTCCCGTAGGTATGAGGGTCCTAGGCCGTGAAGGGCTTTAAAGGTCAAAAGCAGCACCATAAATCTGACCCTGTACTCTACCGGGAGCCAGTGCACTTTGAAAAGCACTGGGTGAATATGCTCCCATGGCAGAGACCCCGTGAGGAGCCTGGCACAAGAATGGCACAAAGGTGACAGCCTTCTTTTATTGCTTGCTCCTTGGCATCTGGTACTGAGAGGTCTATTGCCTCTAGACGTGGAGGTTGCATTTAGCTATTCTCTAATATAGTGTCAGGGACGCAGGTGGTGCTGTGGGTTAAACCACATAGCCTAGGACTTGCCAATCAGAAGGTCGGCGGTTTGAATCCCCATGATGGGGTGCGCTCCCGTTGCTCGGTCCCTGCTCCTGCCAACCTAGCAGTTCAAAAGCACGTCAAAATGCAAGTAGATAAATAGGTACCGCTCCGGTGGGAAGGTAAACGGCGTTTCCGTGCACTGCTCTGGTTTGCCAAAAGCAGCTTAGTCATGCTGGCCACATAACCTGGAAGCTGTCTGCGGACAGACGCTGGCTCCCTCAGCCAATAAAGCGAGATAAGCGCCACAACCCCAGAGTCGGTCATGACTGGACCTAATGGTCAGGGGTCCCTTTACCTTTAATATAGTGTAAAGGGACCCTGGTGGCACTGTGGTCTAAACCACTGAGCCTAGGGCTTGCCAATCAGAAAGTCGGCGGCTTGAATCCCCATGATGGGGTGAGCTCCCGTTGCTCGGTAACTGCTCCTGCCAACCTAGCAGCTCAAAAGCACATCAAAGTGCAAGTAGATAAATAGGTGTGCATTTATCTCCGGCGGGAAGGTAAACGGTGTTTCCATGCACTGCTCTGGTTTGCTGGAAGCAGCTTAGTCATGCTGGCCACATGACCCGGAAGCTGTACGCCGGCTCCCTCGGCCAATAAAGTGAGATGAGCGCTGCAAGCCCAGAGTCGTTCGCGACTTGACTTAACTGTCAGGGGTCCTTTACCTTTTTTAATATTGTGTAACAGTGTTGGACAAAGACCTGGGACTATAATCCTCACTCAGCCCTGAAGCTCACTGGGTGGTGTTGAGCCAGTCAGTCTCACAGTCTCACCTATCTCGCAGGGTTGTTGAGCAGATAAAATGGGGCAGAGGAGAACCATATGAGTCCCCCTTGAGCTTCTTGGAGGAAAGGCAGCATATAAACTGAATAATAATAAAAAAACACAACAAATCTCCTTTCAAGCCAAAGAAGCATAGCTTGCAGTAGTGCATTCCATAAATTAATGACCTGTTATGTGAAAAAGGGTCTTCTGTCTTTATGTATGCTACAGTAGCAGCAAGAATTCTCATCCCAAAGCACTGGAAGACACAAGACCTACCCACCTTGGAAGAATGGCAGATGCAACTAATGGACTACATGGAGATGGCGGAAATGACTGGCAGAATCCGAGATCAGGGAGAAGAGTTGGTGGAAGAAGACTGGAGGAAATTTAAAATGTATTTGCAGAAATATTGTAAAATTTTTGAATGTTGAGGACATTGAAATGAAATGCAGGGGTTTTAGCAACAAGGTAAAATGCAAGATTGGATTAATAAATAGATAGACTAACAGGACATGAATTTGCTGAACCAACTTTTAAAAGGGATACAAAAATGGGAGACGTGAGGGAGTCAGGAAAATAAGTTAACTAAAGAGGAGAAATTAAGAAAGAGGGAATTTTTGTCTTTTTATGTGTGCTTTTTTCTTTTCTTTTTTGTGTTTAATGTCTGTATTTTTGTATTTTGTATTTTATAACTTTGTATCTTTTTTGTTTTTTCTACTCTTTAAAAAACACCTCTTTTATTGTCAAAACCTAATAAAATATTATAAAAAATAAACATTCTCTAAATATCCTCTTTTAAAAAAAAAGAAAAAAGAAAAAGGGTCTTCTGAAGCCACTACTAATGAGCATTATGAGAGAGGGAGAGGGAAATCCTTTTGTCTCAAGAGACAATGGAGTATGCTTCCGGGGGTGAAGTCTAACCACTGCATTAGCAGCAGCAAAGTGACCTCCCCAGGGTGCAAGGAGGTCCTGGGTTCCCCAGATGACTCTTAACCAGATGTCTCTTGACCAGATATCTCTTGACCTCGCCAATGTGGTCCAAAGGAAAGCAGAGCAATATGTTTGGCACCAGTTTAGCTGCAGGAGTTGTCAGAAGGAGGCGTATAAAGAACCATTCAACCACCTTAGGGCCTCCATTCCGGATTTGAGTACAGTTTACTCCTTAGCCCTTTCTTCTCCAGAAGATACCCTGCAAGGCAGTGAAGGTTTAGGATCAGAATTTTCCTTCTCATAGATGTTCTACCTTTCCAGGTTGACAAGCCCTATGTGCCCCTCATTTCCCTTTACACCATCTGCAGAAACCACCTTCTTGATCGTTGGACCCACAATTGATCTTCTCTGCTCAATTCAGCAAAGCCTGTCTGGACATACAGGGGAAGTCCCTAACTCATTGAGGGTTTGAGACCTACTGGCTAACCTTACCTGGTTTAGCCTTCTTTCTCTCCATACCTTTCATAATTTTATAAATCTCTCCCATGTCCCCCCACCCTACCCCGTGACCATCTATTTTTTTCAGAACTAAAGGACCCAATTGCCTTCATCTTTTCTAATAGGGGAGGTGCTCCTGTTCTTTTTAGCTTCCCACACTGAGCACTCTCCTACAGCAACATATGATGTCCTTTTGGATTGGGAATTCCCTAATTAACATTCTGTTCTAGTCCTAGCAACCACTGCCCCCTGTCCTATTACCCAGTTGCTTCATCTAGATCAGAGCTCCCATCAACATCACCACTGTACATTTTAATTTCTACATGCCATTTAATGTTTAAAGAGGAGGAATCCAATGTAGAATAATCGGGCAAGAAACTTTCAATGGACTAAAAGCTCTAAATCACCAAAGCAAAATGATGGAGCCTGCAGTGAATAAAGAGAGAATCTTTGGAGGAAAAATGAAATGCAGTTGGTACTATGATTTTTATTTACTGAGCCCTGATTTCCAGCAACATTATTCCTCTTAGTCCTTGAGGAAGTAATATACTCTCACCCTTAAAACGCTGTAAGTAGTCGATAATCCATTATTACAGTAAGCCGTACACTCTCACAGTAATTATCTAATAACCCTTTATAAAAGACCGTAGCTTCCTAATCTGTTTATAATTATCATTTCAATGATCCTGCGCATTAATCTCTGACCTTCAGCAACTCTGACCTGATCTTAATTAGCTCTAATATCAAATCATCTCTATATAAGAAACTAGCCATGACCAAATGAATGAACCCCAGGTACAGTTAATTTCAGGAGCAATTATATTTCCATGTAGGGAGATTTAAATGATTATCTGCACAATTTCACACAGTTTTATGTAATTCCGCAACATTATAAATTCTGTTTTAAATCATATTTCAAAGGCAGGGCTCCGCCGACTGGCTTCGTATCATATACTAAGTAACTAGATTAGAACATCACATTACCGCTGTATAACAGTGGATGAGTTTTGTGCCCTTGTTTTCAATTACATAGCGAAAACAAAACTGTATTTCACTGAGAGAAACTCTTAGCCAAATATGAAACACAACAATACAAGAGCTAATGGGAGCCAGTTTCAATCATGTGCAATTTTAAATAAATACTGTGCTAAAAAAAATGGATTTAACGGAATTCTGCGCAGTCTGAAGTGTTCCTTAGTGCACAGTCCTGTGCATTTGTTTATTTATTAAAACTCAATAAATTGCCACTTCAAAACAAAGCACCAGAAACAATGTACAAGATAAAATGGTACATCTAAAGCAGATAAACAATGGCAATATTAAAATTAAAATATTGTGTTCGCTTGTGTAATGGCAATATTGTAATGTTTCGGTGATGGAGGCAATAACTCTGGCAGTGATTGGCTGAACTGCTTCATGTCACAGAACAGTGGGGCAGAGGGAAGGCCTCCATTGGCTGCCATTTTTAAGCAACTCTCATCCTAGGGGGGAGGTGGTCAGACGAAAGCGCCTAAAGAAGGGGAGGTAAATGAAGGAAGGGCCTGGGATGGGAGAGACCAGTGTGCTCAATGGGGCTTTCTCCTGGCAAATGGTGCACAGGATCGCAGCCTAAGACTGAAAACTGGAAGAAGGAACAAACAGAAAGGGATATGCTGCTCCATTACGGGACCACCTCTCCTGCTTTGACCCACAGAGGACCTTAAGGTCCATGAATAACCATAGTTTAGAGGTCCCAGGCCCTAAGGAAGTCAAGACTATCCTCCACCAGGGCCAGGGCCTTTTCAGTGATGGCTCCGACCTGGTGGAATGCTCCCATGAGACCAGGGCCCATCAGGATTTAACCTCTTTCCGTCAGGCCTGTAAGACAGAGCTATTCTGCCTGGCCTTTAATTTGAATTCAGCCTGATCTTTTATTTCCCTCCCCTTCACTCCCCCTCCCCTTTTATGAAAATCACCCGCTCTGAGACCCCACAGCTAATTCTCCCCTGGTCTACTCGCTGGCCCAAGTAGGACAATTTCAGCCAGCTAGCTCTGGGGATTATCTAATGCTTATTTCCCCTAAATTGATTTTTGATTTTTATTGTTATTCGTGTTTTTATACTGTATTTTATTATACTTTTATAATTAAGTGTTTTAAATTTGTTGTTAGCCACCCTGAGTCTGGTTTTTGAACCGGGAAGGGCAGGGTATAAATACAAAATTATTATTATTATTATTATTATTATTATTATTATTATTATTATTATTATTAGGAGCTGAGAAAGCATGTCCTCCAAATCATGGAGAGCCACATGTTGCGATGAGATCACCAAACTGCCTTCTTGTTGCTGGGGCGGGCCCGTTTGGATGACCTCTGTACCTCATTGGTTGCCCCTTTGTTGCTAGGGAAAATTTTCTGTCGGTTGTGGTTTGATTGGCAACTAAGGGGCTATTTAAGGGCCTGCATGAGGAGAAGTACTTTCTCTTTTGCATTGTGCAGCGGATCTCCCTCCCTCCCTATAATTTAAGGTTGTGTTTTAACCTTGCTATGCCTGTCTAGGGGCCGTCTGTTTTTGGAGCAGGGGTCCGGTAGGAATTTTGCCACTTGGCTGATGCCATTTGGTTTTTGCCTAGGTAAGGTAAGGTAAAGGGACCCCTGACCAATAGGTCCAGTCGTGGCCGACTCTGGGGTGGCGGTGCTCATCTTGCTTTATTGGCTGAGGGAGCCGGTGTACAGCTTCCGGCTCATGTGCCCAGCATGACTAAGCCGCTTCTGGCAAACCAGAGCAGCGCACAGAAACGCCGTTTACCTTCCCGCCGGAGCAGAACCTATTTATCTACTTGCACTTGATGTGATTTCGAACTGCTAGGTTGGCAGGAGCAGGGACCGAGCAACGGGAGCTCACCCCATCGCGGGGATTCGAATCGCCGACCTTCTGATCGGCAAGTCCTAGGCTCAGTGGTTGAACCCACAGAGCCACCCACATCCCTTTGGTTTTTGCCTACCGTGTAGCAAATCGTCACAACTTTGTGAGCCAGTGTGGTGTAGTGGTTAAGAGCGGTAGTCACGTAATCTGGGGAACCGGGTTCGTGTCTCTGCTCCTCCACAAGCAGCTGCTGGGTGACCTTGGGCCAGTCACACTTCTCTGAAGTCTCTCAGCCCCACTCACCTCACAGAGTGTTTGTTGTGGGGGAGGAAGGGAAAGGAGAATGTTAGCCGCTTTGAGACTCCTGAAGGGGAGTGAAAGGCAGGATATCAAATCCAAACTCTTCTTCTTCTTCTTCTTCTTCTTCTTCTTCTTGTAAGGTTGGCGGTTAGGCACTGGTTCATTCTTTGGTGGAGGTGATTATGGATTGGCTGTGCCTGCCCCTCATTTTGCTGCTGCTGCTGGGAATTCCGTTAAAGGAATCCAGGGGCTCATTTTGCTCTGTCCAATCCCACCTCAGGGGTAGAGCCATGCCTGAGTCCCTGGGAGCATCTGGGGTGAACTAAGAGACGGAAATCTGCCTCTGTGCTCCCCCATTCTGTTTTCCCTTACTGACCTCTGGAGGTTCCAGTTGTCAGTCCTATTCCTGCCGGTGCAGGTTCAGGTAGTCCAAACCAATGCGTAAGCAACCACTCACATGCTGTAATCAATAAAGTTGTGGCCAAAATTAAGGCCAAAAATCTTGAACAAATATTCTGTGTCCTGTGTGATTTATTTTGTTGGGGGTTTGGGGATCTTCAGATGCAAAGGAGAACAGTTGGAATTCCTATGTTCACCTGAAGGCCTTTGCTGCCACAGGTCTCTAGAATCATCTACTTATAGGATCAGAAAACAATTTGTCACATAAAGGACCAAGTGAACTACATTGTTGTTGTCGTTTAGTCGTGTCCGACTCTTTGTGACCCCATGGACCAGAGCACACCAGGCACTCCTGTCTTCCACTGCCTCCTGCAGTTCGGTCAAACTCATTCTGGTCGCTTCGAGAACACTGTCCCACCATCTCGTCCTCCGTCGTCCCCTTCTCCTTGTGCCCTCCATCTTTCCCAACATCAGGGTCTTTTCCAGGGAGTCTTCTCTTCTCATGAGGTGGCTAAAGTATTGGAGCCTCAGCTTCAGGATCTGTCCTTCCAGTGAGCACTCAGGGCTGATTTCCTTCAGAATGGAGAGGTTTGATCTTCTTGCAGTCCATGGGACTCTCAAGAGTCTCCTCCAGCACCATAATTCAAAAGCATCAATTCTACAATACTAGATTTTAAACCTGCCTTTTTTGCATCCAATGCCTGTGGTCTGAGATTTATACACTGCTTGTTTGGGGGGGTGGAACCGTCAAAGCAGTTTACAAAAAAGATAAAACAAGAAAATCAAGAAAACTTGTTACAGATTATGAGGTACTTTGATGCAGTTGATATACCATTAAAAGAACCAAGTTTGGTATTTTCAACTTAATATGATCATAGCGCACAAAGCAGGATGTGTTTTTATTTTGTTTTTCTTTTAACGGTGTTTTCTCTCTCCAAATCTGCTAGGAATTCTACACAGAGCTTCCAGTAAAGCAAATGATTCAGAACTCAGTCGATCGGCGCAGCGTCCAGTTTGGCAGATATGCTCTGTGTGAGTTTGAATAAAATGCTTTAAGAGCTGCCAGTAAAAATGCTGATGTGTTTGGCAAAAGACCCCCTTTTGCTCTTCGTTTATAATGATACAAACTCTACAGCTGGTGATCCAGCTAAAGTCAAGCACCTTTAACTTCCTTTGTTTTCATTTGTGGTGTTAAGCACATCCCACCTTTCCCGCAAAGTCTTTGATTCAACCCTTTAATTTTCTGCCCGCTACAATCTCTAACCTTAAGTACCTTCACGAGCATTCACACCCATTTTTCCTTGCTTCTCCTTTTCCTTTCCTTCTCCACCATTGTCTCTTTCATGGCCAAATTTAGAACACAATCACTGCAAGGCAAGGAATTCTCTGTGTTCTTATGTTACTCTGCAAAACTCATACTGGGTTGTATACAGTTGTGGCTAGGGCTAGCTGTCTAGTTTCTCTTTCCTAGTAATCAGGGATGTCACTTATGTAAACCTCTGTCCAGTCAGTCACTCAAAATGGAACCAGTGGTTTATTAAGTAATCATTATTTCACTTTCTCAATGGCTGTTCCCAGACTTTGGAAAACCTTCCCTAGAGAAGCAAGACTGGCTCCCTCCTTGTTGTCCTTTCTCCGGCAGGTGTAGACTTTCTTGTTCCAACTGGCTTTTAATGAAAGGGCTGGTGCTGTGCTGTTTTTATTGTAATTATTGGTCTAGCGGTTTTTTCGTCTTGCGAAGCAAGCCCATTGAAGGATTAGCGGATTAGCGCTATTAGGGCTATTAGCGGCTTTTAGCGGCTTATCTGCTGATCGGATCAGCTGATAAGCGGCTTAGCGGCTTAGAAAAAGGGGGAGGGGAAAAAACCAGCAGGAACTCGCAAGACATTGTCGTCTTGCGAAGCAAGCCCATAGGAAATTTGTTTTGCGAAGCACCTCCAAAACGGAAAACTCTTTCGTCTAGCAAGTTTTCCGTCTTGCGAGGCATTCGTCTTGCGGGGCACCACTATAGATATATATATATATATATATTTAATTCTGTCAGTGTTTAATAGTTTTTCAATTATTGTTTTCTCTATGTTTTAGCGGTTTTGATTTTTATCTGTAAGCTGCCTTGAGGGGGGGAAAGGCGGGGTATAAATAAATATGTCATAATGTCATAATACTAATAATGGTGAGGCAACTGCCTCAGGTGGCAGGATCAATGGGGCAGCAAATCCCGATGCAGATTCCTGCCCCCCTTGTTCCTGATGTAGATCTTCACTCACCGCTTCTTCCTTGGCAAGAAGGGAGGTACAGTTCGGTGGTTCACCTCAGCTGCCAAAATGTCTGGAGTCAGCCCTAGTTATGGTCTTGTGCACAGTGGCGAAGCTGCATGCTCCGCTACCGGGGTCGGAGAGCAGGCGGGGGCGTGGCTGGCACCCTGGGGGCGTGGCTGGTGCCCCCGGGGTGTGACGCGCATCCCGGAGGCGTGGCACACTACCTGTGAGGGCATGGCACACCGCCGCAGGGGCGTGGCACACGTTCTGGGGACGTGATGCACCGCCTGAAGGGGCGTGGCACCCAACGTGCAGGGGGGGGTGCGCGGCGCCTGTCAGGAGGGCTGCCGCGATGGCACCCTACCGGAATAGTGGTTCTGGGAGTGGTCCGCTCCCTCCTCACTTCTGTTCCTCCACCGGTGCTTGTGCTAATGTTCTGCCACAGTGGCGCACAGTGAAATTTTTCGTAGGGGAAAAGTTGGGGCCAGAGGCACCAGCGTGCGAGGACAAGGGGGGGCAACGTTGCGAAGTGACACATGTAAGCATTGCACCTCCTGTCCTACACTGGGCGGAAGCAAAAAATACCACAATCCATACAAAACCATGTAAAAATATCAAATTGAGTTGGTGTCAAAGAAAGATAGAACATTTTTGATGTATGCTACAACAGCAGCAAGAATACTTATAGCAAAGTACTGGAAGACACAAGATCTACCCACTCTGGAAGAATGGCAGATGAAGGTGATTGACTACATGGGACTGGCTGAAATGACTGGCAGAATCCAAGACCAGAGGAAAGAGACGGCGGAAGAAGACTGGAAGAAATTTAAAATCTATCTTAATAATAATAATAATAATAATAATTTATTATTTGTACCCCGCCCATCTGGCTGGGTTTCCCCAGCCACTCTGGGCGGCTTCCACAGAAACCAAAAAAACATTAAAATATCATACATTAAAAGCTTCCCTGAATAGGGCCGCCTTAAGATGTTTTCTGAATGTCAGGTAGTTTTCCATCACCTTGACATCCGATGGGAGGGCATTCCACAGGGCGGGCGCCACCACCGAAAAGGCCCTCTGCCTGGTTCCCTGTAGCTTCGCTTCTCGCAATGAGGGAACCGCCAGAAGGCCCTCGGCGCTGGACCTCATTGTCCGGGCAGAACGATGGGGGTGGAGACGCTCCTTCAGGTATACTGGGCCGAAGCCGTTTAGGGCTTTAAAGGTCAACACCAACACTTTGAATTGTGCTCGGAAACGTACTGGGAGCCAATGTAGGTCTTTCAAGACCGGTGTTATGTGGTCTCGGCGGCCGCCCCCAGTCACCAGTCTAGCTGCCGCATTCTGGATTAGTTGTAGTTTCCGAGTCACCTTCAAAGGTAGCCCCACGTAGAGCGCATTGCAGTAGTCCAAGCGGGAGATAACTAGAGCATGCACCACTCTGGCCAGACAGTCAGCGGGCAGGTAGGGTCTCAGCCTGCGTACCAGGTGGAGTTGGTAGACAGCTGCCCTGGATACAGAATTGACCTGTGCCTCCATGGACAGCTGTGAGTCCAAAATGACTCCCAGGCTACGCACCTGGTCCTTCAGGGGCACAGTTACCCCATTCAGGACCAGGGAGTCCTCCACACCAGCCCGCCCCCTGTCCCCCAAAAACAGTACTTCTGTCTTGTCAGGATTCAACTTCAATCCATTAGCCGCCATCCAGAGATATTGTAAAATTAATGAGTGTTAAAATGTTATGATTATAGAAAGTAAGTGGATTACAGTTGTAAAGATTAAGTTAAAAGAAAAGAAAAGAATACAACTAGATAAAATTAAGGGTGAGGATTTGCTGAATTAAATTTGAAATTGGAATGCAGAAAGGGGAGGTATGAGGAGGTCGGTGAAGCAAGTTTTAAGAAAATAAGGTTTTGAAATTATATTTGTTTGTCTTTGTGTTTGTTTGTTTGTTGTGAGTATGTTTATATAATTTGTGAAATTTCAATAAATATTATTATTTTTAAAAAATCAAATTGAGAAACAAAGGGGAAAAACTAATGGAATTTTATATATATATATAAAAATAATAACCCCTGAACTCCTCCTCTCTCTTCCCAGCGACTACTTTCCAGCTACTTCCCAGCTAAGTCTGGCAAAGCACCATTTTGTGCTAATGGAAGCATTTCTGCCCAGCATGTGTTAAAAAGCCCAGAATTCTTTCTGTTAGGAATTTTAGGTCAAGATTTTCCAAAAAGTAAACAAAAACTTCTTTTTATGTATGCTACAACTGCAGCAAGGATGCTATTGGCACAAAGATGGAAAAGCAATAAAATACCAACCAAAGAAAAATGGCAACCAAAACTTAAGGAATATGCTGAAATGGTGAAACTAACTGAAAGACTGAGAAATAAGGACAAAAAATCCTTCAAGAAAGACTGGGGACCATTTTCAGCTTACATACAGAATCACTGCAAAGAATTGGACTTATTAGCAGGTTTTGAATAATCATTTACAATTAGCAAAAAATTATATAATTTATAAGTTAAAATATAAAAAAGGGGGGAGCAAATATGCAGGGAGTGATATTATTTTGAAATAAACCAGAGAAGAAGGTTGAAGGAAGTCCAGGAGGAATGACGAAATTGTGGAATTGTGAATTATGTTATTTGTTATGATGCAATATTGAAATACAGTGGTGCCTCGCAAGACGAAATTAATTCGTTCCGCAAGTCTCTTCGTCTTGCGGTTTTTTCGTCTTGCGATGCACGGTTTCCCATAGGAATGCATTGAAAATCAATTAATGCGTTCCTAGGGAAACCGCCTTCAGACCAGGTCCGGGGACAGTCTGTCCCCGGACCTCTTCTGAAGGCTGGTGGGGGGGGACAAGGGCTTTTCTTCCCACCCCCAGCATTTTAAAAAACCCTGGGACAGCGGAGGACTTCTCCGCTGTCTGGGGCGATCTTAAAATGCTGGTGGGCGGCATTTTAAAATCGCCCCGGACAGCGGAGGACTTCTCCGCTGTCCGGGGCGATTTAAAAGTCCCTGGGAAGGCAGGCAGGGGGGACAAAGACTTTCGCCCCCGCCCGCCTTCAGAAGGTGTCCCCGCCCCCCTTCGGAACAGCTTTCCGAAGTGGGGCGGCTGGGGCAGGCGTCCCCGCCCCCCCGCCCCACTTCGGAACAGCTTTCCGAAGTGGGGCGGCTGGGGCAGGCGTCCCCGCCCCCCCTCCCCACTTCGGAACAGCTTTCCGAAGTGGGGCGGCTGGGGCAGGCGTCCCCGCCCCCCCGCCCCACTTCGGAACAGCTTTCCGAAGTGGGGCGGCTGGGGCAGGCGTCCCCGCCCCCCCTTCGGAAAAGCGTTTTAAAATGCTGGGGGTCGGGAGCGAAGCGCTGCCGACCCCCAGCATTTTAAAACCTCCCCGGGACACGGGGAGATTTTAAAATGCTGGGGGTCGGGAGCGAAGCGCTGCCGACCCCCAGCATTTTAAAACCTTCCCGGGACACGGGGAGATTTTAAAATGCTGGGGTTCGGCAGCGCTTCGCTCCCGACCCCCAGCATTTTAAAACCTCCCCGGGACACGGGGAGATTTTAAAATGCTGGGGTTCGGCAGCGCTTCGCTCCCGACCCCCAGCATTTTAAAACCTCCCCGGGAAACGGGGAGATTTTAAAATGCTGGGGTTCGGCAGCGCTTCGCTCCCGACCCCCAGCATTTTAAAACCTTCCCGGGACACGGGGAGATTTTAAAATGCTGGGGGTCGGCAGCGCTTCGCTCCCGAAACCCAGCATTTTAAAACCTTCCCGGGACACGGGGAGATTTTAAAATGCTGGGGGTCGGCAGCTAACGCTTCGCTCCCGACCCCCAGCATTTTAAAATCTCCCCGGGACAGAGACTTCTCTGCTGTCCCTTGGAGATTTTAAAATGCTGGGGGTCGGCAGCGAACGCTTCGCTCCCGCCCGCCAGCATTTTAAGATCACCCGGGGCAGGCGGGGGGGAAGGCAGGCGGGGGGAGCAAAGACTTTTGCCCCCCGCCGGCCTTCAGAAGAGGTCCTCTTCTGAAGGCCGGCTGTGGGCGAAAGTCTTTGCTCCCGACCGCCAGCATTTCCCTATGGGCTTTCGTCTTGCGATGCAAGCCCATAGGGAAATTCGTCTTGCGAAGCGCCTCCAAAACAGAAAACCCTTTCATCTTGCGGGTTTTCCGTCTTGCGAGGCATTCGTCTTGCGGGGTACCACTGTACTGAAAAATTCAATGAAATTATTATAAAAAAGAAGCATTTCAGCCCACGCAAAGCAACACACCTAATTTTCACCCAGTTCCCTTCTACCTAGTGCCACCCTGTGTGTCATAACCCATATTGCTCCAGACAGTCCCCTGCTCTCAGCTTTTCTAGTGGCCTGGGGGCTACAGTGGTTGACGGAATGAGCAAAATCAGGTCCTCTGTCTTGCCAAAACAAAAGTGCTCTTTGTTAATGCAAATGCACCGCTGGATACAACCCATAGATGTTGTTGTTGCTTAGTCGTTTAGTTGTGTCTGACTCTTCGTGACCCCATGGACCAGAGCACGGCAGGCACTCCTGTCTTCCACTGCCTCCCGCAGTTTGGCCAAACTCATGCTGATAGCTTTGAGAACACTGTCCAATCATCTCATCCTCTGTTGTCCCCTTCTCCTTGTGCCCTCCATCTTTCCCAACATCAGGGTCTTTTCCAGGGAGTCTTCTCTTCTCATGAGGTGGCCAAAGTATTGGGGCCTCAGCTTCAGGATCTGTCCTTCCAGTGAGTACTCAGGGCTGATTTCCTTAAGAATGGATAGGTTTGATCTTCTTGCAGTCCATGGGACTTTCAAGAGTCTCCTTCAGCACCATAATTCAAAAGCATCAATTCTTCAGCGATCAGCCTTCTTTATGGTCCAGCTCTCACTTCCATACATCACTACTGGACAACCCATAGATGGTATGGTCTAAATCTAATGATCTCTTCCATTGAAATCAATGGGCCTGCAAAAGTGCTTGACTTTGGCTGGGTGCTTACATACTTTTAAAGTCATTTAGAATTGTTATTTATTTCCAGGGGGGAACTTTGTTGAAATTGCCCCAAGATACACAATTACTTGGAGTGGGGGACAGAGTTCTTCAGGAAACCCAATTTATCAGACTTAAGTCGCTGAAGGCTTCCCAGTCAGGACTCTTTCAAATGCTAACATTTCCTCCATATGAGCCAAAATATTTGTTCTACAGCAACCAGATGAAGATAGTGGTCTGATGAGGGTGATTGATCTGAAAGGTAATTTGAATGGAGGATGTTGTGTACATCCTCTAAAGTGATGTTGTGTTGGCAGTTCAGACAACCTTTCCATGATATATCACCAGAAGGAGCCGAGATGAGTAAATTTAACAACTGGCATTGCCTCTGTCACATATTTCATTTCTCCTAAATGAATACATATTTCTTCAAATCAACCATATTTCTGCATTAGTTATTTGCTTCCAGACATTATACCCAGTGCTATTTTTCTAGAAAAAGAGGTGCCGAAACTCATCATGAACGCCTCCCTTGTTCTCTTATAATGGCAATAGCGACCTGTGATGGCCTGGGAATCGGATTCAGAGGCTGAACCTGAGGAATCCCAGCCTGCACAGGAGTCCCTGCCTCCAGGGCCAGCTGAGCCGGGGCTGGGGCTTGAACCTGAAGGGCCCTCACCTGGGTCGGATCCTCAGGAGCAGACACCAGCTGAATCTGCTCTGGCTCCGGAGGTGATGGAGGACCCATTGCCTGCAGGTGCTCCACTCTCAGCCCCGTCAGGGGAAGAGGAGGTTGCCTCTGGGCCCAGTAACCCTCCAGCCTCTCCTGAGCTGCAGAGGCTCAGGGCAGAGAGGCGGAGGGAACTAAGTTCTCTCAGGAGGAGTGCTCGCCTCCAGGCCAGGAGAGGTGAGTCACCTGTGGACTGGGGCCGCCCTATGCCTCAGAGGAGATAAAGGCCAGTCAGCCCCAGTCCCAGGTTGCAGGAGCAACATTGTTGGTAACCTGTTCCTGCCGGCACCCTGTCCTGCTCTTCTGCCAGAGTTCCTGACCTCACCCGACTCCCTGCCTTGGATCCGGCCTCAGCCTTGACAGACAGCCTCCATACCACACCCTCAACCTTGGACTGCACTCGGACCACGCCACATGGTAACCCTCCGGGACCAACACATGACCACTTGAGAGGCGATAGAACTCAGCTCCAGCAAGTTACGGCTGAAAAAAAGCCTTGATTATACCCCATCTTTCCAAAGCTGGAGGAAGCTTCCAAATATGAAAATAGCAATAGCTCACTTGGTAGAGCATGAGACTCTTAATCCCAAGGTCATGGGTTTGAGACCCACACTGGGCAAATGATTCCTTCATTGCAGGAGGTTGGACTAGATGAGCCTTCCAGCTCTACAGTGTGGAGCCAGTGTGGTGCAGTGGTTAAGAGTGCTAGTCTCGCAATCTGGTGAACCGGGTTCGCTTCCCTGCTCTTCCACATGCAGCTGCTGGGTGACCTTGGGCTTGTCACACTTCTCTGAGGTCTCTCAGCCTCACTCACCTCACAGAGTGTTTGTTGTGGGGGAAGAAGGGAAAGGAGATTGTTAGCCGCTTTGAGACTCCTTTGGGTAGTGATAAAACGGGATATCAAATCCAAACTACTACTACTACTACTACTACTACTACTACTACTACTATTCTTCTTCTTCTTCTTCTTCTTCTTCTTCTTCTTCTTCTTCTTCTTCTTCTTCTTTTTCTTCTACACTTCTACCATTCCATGATTGATAAATACAAAAAAAAAAAAAATCAGCAACATACGCTGACTTATCCAGTACTTAATTCATTCCGGAGGTCCGTTCTTAACCTGAAACTGTTCTTAACCTGAAGCAACACTTTAGCTAATGGGGCCTCCCGCTGCCGCTGTGTGATTTCTGTTCTCATCCTGAAGCAAAGTTCTTAACCCGAGGTACTATTTCTGGGTTAATCCTGCCAATGTATTTTTCTGTTTACAATACTTTTGCCACCACATAATAAACATTTCCCATTCTTTATTAAATTTCTTGTAAAGCGTGTTCTCTAAATACAGGGTTCACAGCCTGGGGCCTTCTCTTGGGCTGCGTGCACCGGATCACCCGCCCACCCTCCCAGAAAAGGGGGGGTTCATTGTCCTCTGGCCTTGCTATGCCTGTCATGGGGTCGTCTGCTTTGAGGCGGGGGCCTGGTAGGAATTTGTCCATTTGGCTGATTGGCTGGTGCCATTTGGTTTTGCCTACTGCGTAGCAAATTGTCACAACTTGTAAGGTTGGCGGTTAGGCATTGGTTAAAATTGGTTGGTGGAGGGGTAAGTGCCTACCCCTCCAATGGTGGTGCAGAAAGGGAATTCCATTAAAGGAATCCAGGGGCTTGCCATCCTTTTCATCCTTGTCCCTGGCATGGGCCAACGGAACATGAGGGTGAGAAGTGAGGGACTGATGCCCAGCTTCATTTCTCCCCAATATTGTTTTCCCTGACTGGCTTCCGCTGGAATCCGGAGGTCAGTTCTATTCCTGGGGCAAGGACAGATAGTCGTAACCAATGCCTAAGCAACCACTCACGTGTGTGTATTTGTGGCCAAATTCATGCCAAAAACCTTAAACAAAAATTGGTGTGTGAAGTGTGAGTTATTGGGGTGGCCTGGGGGGCCTCAACGCGCAATCTTCATTTCTGAGCTTTCCAGTTAGTTTCGACATTTCAACATAGTCCATTAACTTGGTTTGCCACTCTTCTTTAGTTGAGACTGCTTCTTATTTCCATCTTTGGGCTAACAGCATTTGAGTGGCCATCGCAGCATACATAAACAATTTTTTCTGATCTTTTGAAATGTCCACTCCATCATGGTCATTATCATTATCATTATTGGGCAGCTTCCAGAAAAATATAAAAAATAATAAAATGTCAGATATTAAAAACTTTCCTGAACAGGGCTGCCTTCAGATGTTTTCTAAAGGTTTTGTAATTCTTTATCGCCCTGACATCTGATGGGAAGGCATTCCACAGAGAGGGTGCCACTACCAAGAAGGCCCTCTGCTTGGGTCCCTGTAACTTTAATTCTCACAGTGAGGGAACCGCCAAAAGACCCTTGAAAGTGGACCTCAGTGTCCAGGTTGAATGATGGTGGTGGAGATGCCCCTTAAGATATACTGGGCCAAGTTACCCCCTAAGAGAATGAATAATAATAATAAATCCAAAGTATTTAAATCAGCACCCACTCACCAATATATTAAATGTCACTTTAATACTACAAATAAACAAATAACACAGTTTAAATTTTAAACTTTAAAAATGAAATATGAATTTCAAAACACTTATTTTCAGTAACCCCTAGTACGAAATCTTCCACTTTCACCACTGACGCACACTAACAGAGCAATCTTATGTGTGTCTATTCAGAAGGAAGTCCCATAAAGTTCCCTGGGGATTACTCTCGTGTAACTGGATGCAGGATTGCAATCCAAGTCTTCCTTTTCTTTTTTTAAACTGAGTTATGTACCGCAGCATGAATATCTCTTTCCTGATTAGTTGCTGCCAGTTCAGACCCCACCATTATGTACATGTGCAGCTGGGGTTATTTTGCCCCAGTGTGCATCGCTTTATGCTTACTTAGCCTGAACTTCATTTTCTGTTTTCTGAGAAATTAACCATCGGTGAAAGCGAAAACAATCTCACTCTGATCCATATATAAAGAGGCCGATGTACAAGCAGGGCTTCCATGTGCATATCAGCTGCTGGATCAGGAGCTGGAGGCATCAATCATACGCACATTCTGCTGTGCATCCAAAGTCATTGATCCATACTAGATTACTTTCAATTGGATCGTCATTCAGATATGCATTATGATGCGCGTCCCTATCCATATTCTGGCCCGATTAGTTGCGCATGACTACGTGACACCAGAGCTGGATCAGGGCAGTTTTTAATCTCCTTTCAGAATATGAATATGAATGCGAACAAGTGAAGGAATAGAATAGATGGCAAAGTGGGCTCAAGATATGGGAGATAAAATAGGCATGTATAGATGGGAATTTTGTTTTTTCTGTGAACATGGCTATAAGAGGAAATATTTCTAAGATGAGGTGTCCATGGTGTTTTACCCCAAGCATACAGTGGTACCTCGGGTTACATATGCTTCAGGTTACATACACTTCAGGTTACAGACTCTGCTAACCCAGAAATAATACCTCAGGTTAAGAACTTTGCTTCAGGATGAGAACAGAAATCGTGCTCTGGCGGCGCAGCAGCAGCAGGAGCAGGAGGCCCCATTAGCTAAAGTGGTGCTTCAGGTTAAGAACAGTTTCAGGTTAAGAACGGACCTCCGGAACGAATTAAGTACTTAACCTCAGGTACCACTGTATTCCCAAACTCAGTCTAGCTGCATATTATATCCAAAAATATTTTTCCCATTACCGTTTTTATTTCTTTCCAACACTTTTTTTTTTTTTTGCTTGTGGACAAATCCACCAGCACAAGCAACCTGATAGGGATTCAAATTGCCCTCTCCTAGCTAATCAGATCAATTATTTGATGAGCAGAGGGTGGATGGAGGGTGGGAACAGAACCTCTTCAGCTGATCTGTGTGTGTCGTGTGTGGGCATAACAGCAGGCTGTGTGTGTCATGTGCGGGCATAACAGGAGGGTAGGGTGCCCACACTCACTTTTTATAAAAACAAATTTTATTAGATTTTCTAAAGAGAGATGCAGTGGTACCTCTGGTTACGAACGCTTCAGGTTACGAGCTCTGCTAACCCGTAAGTAGGTCTCCTGGTTGCAAACTTTGCCCCAGGAAGTGAACGGAAATCGCATGCCAGAGGCCTCATTAGCGAAAGCGCGCCTCAGAATAATGAATGGTTTCAGCTTAAGAATGGACCTCTGGAACGGATTAAGTTCATAACCAGAGGTAAAGGTAAAGGGACCCCTGACCATTAAGTCCAGTCGTGACCGACTCTGGGGTTGCAGCGCTCATCTCGCTTTATTGGCCGAGGGAGTCATGTGGCCAGCATGACTAAGCCGCTTCTGGTGAACCAGAGCAGTGCACGGAAAAACCGTTTACCTTCCCGCTGGAGCGGTACCTATTTATCTACTTGCACTTTGACGTGCTTTTGAACTGCTAGGTTGGCAGGAGCAGGGACCGAGCAACGGGAGCGCACCTTGTCGCGGGGATTCGAACCGCCGACCTTCTGATCGGCAAGTCCTAGGCTCTGTGGTTTAACCCACAGCGCCACCCATGTCCCATAACCAGAGGTATCACTGTACAAAGAAGAAAAGAAGGGGGGAGTCTATGAGAGGGTTCCAATCTTTAGTAAACATTGACCATGACTTTTCTTTTATTAAACATGTCCATTTCGCCATCTTGCTTTTGATCCCAGCCACCACTAGCAGACACTCCAAGACAGTTAGCCAAGGATGGATGCAATTTACAGGCCAAAGGGGGGGGGAGTGCCACCCCCCTACAAGTTTTAAGTCTTTCTTATTTATTAATTTCTTTATTTTTCATAATATTTATACACTGCTTGATTGTAATAACAAACAAACCTCAAATCGGTTTACAACAGCTAAAACAGTAAAATCAAGACAAAATTACAACCCTACTTTAAATACATGTCAACCACATTAATTTAGGAAATTACTGTACTGCAGAGTGGGAAACTTTATTTTTTCTTGGTGATTTACATCGTCTTGATTTAAAATCTGCCGGCCCTGTTCCTCATCATCT
Organism: Podarcis vaucheri; assembly: GCF_965113315.1. Lineage (NCBI taxonomy): Eukaryota > Metazoa > Chordata > Lepidosauria > Squamata > Lacertidae > Podarcis > Podarcis vaucheri. The sequence continues at coordinate 11,094,417 of NC_138766.1, forward strand.
TTTAGCCATCCTGTCATTCAGAGTATCTGAGTGATACAAAAAAAAGAGGGGGGGGTAAAATAATAGATTCCCTCCCCCACACCCCACAGGTTAGCAATGTCTACTTATGGGTGAAGTAAAGATTCCTAGTCATTGTTTGATCTGTGCTCAGAACTAACAAACGCCCATTATTCCAGTTTAATTTACATGGAGAGCAAAGGTGTGGTCTTGTGGACACGGCACTAATTTGCAATTTAATAAGGTCAGCCATCTTGGATGCAAATTGTTTCTCACTCCTGCCTTCTTCCCCCAGTCTTCACTCTTATTTCAATCAACTTCGTTAGATGTACCTATAGCTTAAGCGCATTCATGATGTCAAAGACGAGCAACGCAACCCTGGTCTGCCTGAACTCCCACAACTTATGATTGAATTCTTCCTTTCTTAATATAGTTGTTTACTGCACTGAAAGAGTTCGGAGGATTTTGTATGTCGTTCCCAGGCAGTGTCTCATCCAGATGCTGTTAAATCATATCGTGTTTGATTCAGATAATTCCCTGAATCAGAACACTTCGTTCAGCATCAAAGGGCAACAGCACTCAACCCACCTCCAGTTCCCAGATGTGAAAACCTGCAAGTTATGAAAACATACAAGACCACCTGGCAGTCTTCTGTCCTATCTCCTCACACTGCTCCCTGTTTTAGTCTTAGCAGGGTGTGCATTTTCCAGAAAGCGTGTTCTCCTTCATAGACAGCACGTGTTGGGTTGGGGTCTAACAAGACACCCCCTCTAGGTTACTGGGTTACTGGCCATGACTGTGATTGGGTCAAGTTGGGTTGTTGGGGAGATTTTGATTTTACCATTTAGAGGGTTGGCCCAAAGGTTATATAAACTTGGCACGCAGTTTTTTTCAGCCTCTTTTGCTGCGCTCATCGGATCGCCCGCCCACCCTCCCTAATTTTAGGGCTGTTGCGTTTGACATTCTATGCCTGTCATGGGGTCTCCTGCTTTGGGGGCAGGGGCCTGGTAGGATTTTTGTCCATTTGGCTGATTAGCTGGTGTCGTTTGGTTTTTGCCTACTGCGTAGCAAATCGCCACAACTTGTAAGGTTGCGGTTAAGCATTGGTTAAAATTTGGTTGGTGGAGGGGTAAGGGTTGGCTGTGTCTGCCCCTCCAATGCTGTTGCTGGAAGGGTATTCCATTAAAGGAATCCAGGGGTTTGCCATGCTCTTGTCTGAACACCTGTCAAGGGGCTAGGGCCACACAAGAGCCCCTGGGAGCATCTGGGGAGAGGTGAGGGTCTGGCACCCACTCTATTCTCTCCCCAAAAATGTTTTCCCTTACTGACTTCGCAGGTTTGCAGATGTCAGTTCTCTCCCTGGGTGGGGACAGATAGTTGCAACCAATGCCTACGCAACCACTCACATTATGTATTTTAATAAAGTTGTGGCCAGAATAAAACCTTAAACAAAAATTCTGTGTGAATTGTGATTTATTTAGGGGGTGGCTTGGGGACCTTGGCATGCAAATGCTTCTGGCACAAATTAAACCATTTCAGTGAATAATTTGTTGTCTAGGACAGCTGCCTGGGAGAGGTGGCATAGAGTATTGGCTGGGATGGGCAATGCCCTCTTGACCCTTGCCCATCCTGGGTTGTTTGTGCAAGTCGGGGGTGGGGGGGTAGGCTGACCGGTTGGGTCCAGAAAGGGTGGTTGACATGTCTTTCATGAGGTAATTGTTCCAACTGCCTTGAAGGTGTTTGTCAATTACCATCAATCTCTAACACCCCCTTTTAGGGGCTCGATAGAATAACAGTGTTTCAGCTGCAAGCAAGTATTGAAGGAAACAAATTATCTGGACCCATTCTAGTCTAGGTTCAGACCTGGGTTTGGCATGGAATCAGCCCTGATCACCTGACAAATGACCTCCTTCAAGGGAGACATGGGAAAGTTCAACAGGGGTTTTTGATACCATTGGTGGTGAAGGTCCTGTGTGAGTGCCTGGAGGCGGTTGGAGGATGGATGGCGGCTAATGGATTGAAGTTGAATCCTGACAGGACAGAAGTACTGTTTTTGGGGGACAGGGGGCGGGCTGGTGTGGAGGACTCCCTGGTCCTGAATAGGGTAACTGTTCTCCTGAAGGACCAGGTGCGCAGCCTGGGAGTCATTTTGGACTCACAGCTGTCCATGGAGGAGCAGGTCAATTCTGTATCCAGGGCAGCTGTCTACCAACTCCACCTGGTACGCAGGCTGAGACACTACCTGCCCGCGGACTGTCTCACCAGAGTGGTACATGCTCTAGTTATCTCCTGCTTGGACTACTGCAATGCGCTCTACGTGGGGCTACCTTTGAAGGTGACTCGGAAACTACAACTAATCCAGAATGCGGCAGCTAGACTGGTGACTGGGGGCGGCCACCGAGACCACATAACACCAGTCTTGAAAAACCTACATTGGCTCCCAGTACGTTTCCGAGCACAATTCAAAGTGCTGGTGTTGACCTTTAAAGCCCTAAACGGCCTCAGTCCAGTATACCTGAAGGAGCGTCTCCACCCCCATCATTCTGCCCGGACGCTGAGGTCCAGCGCCGAGGGCCTTCTGGCAGTTCCCTCATTGCGAGAAGCAAAGCTACAGGGAACCAGGCAGAGGGCCTTCTCGGTAGTGGCGCCCGCCCTGTGGAACGCCCTCCCAACAGATGTCAAAGCGATAAACAACTACCTGACATTCAGAAGACATCTTAAGGCAGCCCTGTTCAGGGAAGTTTTTAATCTGTGATATTTTAGTGTATTTTTGGTTTCTATGGAAGCCGCCCAGAGTGGCTGGGGAAACCCAGCCAGATGGGCGGGGTACAAATAATAAATTATTATTATTATTATCGGTGAGGTAACAGTCTCTCTGTATCTCCCTCTTGGACTACTGCAATGCGCTCTATGTGGGGCTACCTTTGAAGGTGACCCATAAACTACAACTAATTCAGAATGTGGCAGCTAGACTGGTGAATGGGAGTGGCCGCCAAGACCATAACACTGGTCCTGAAAGACCTACATTGGCTCCCAGTAAGTTTCCCAGTAAGCACAATTCAAAGTGCTGGTGCTGACCTTTAAAGCCCTAAACTGCCTCTGCCCAGTATACCTGAAGGAGCTTCTCTACCCCCATCATTCTGCCCGCACACTGAGATCCAGTGCTGAGGGCCTTCTGGCGGTTCCTTCACTGCGAGAAGTGAGGTTACAGGAACCAGGCAGAGGCCCTTCTCGGTAGTGGCGTCCACCCTGTGGAATGCCCTCCCATCAGATGTCAAGGAAATAAACAACTATGTGACTTTTTGGAAGACATCTGAAGGCAGCCCTGTTTAGGGAAGCTTTTAACGTTTGGTGTTTTATTGTGTTTTTAATATTCTGTTGGGAGCTGCCCAGCGTGGTTGGGGAAATAATAAATTGTTGTTGTTGTTGTTGTTTTGCAGCTTGGGGGTACTTCAGAATCCTTTGCTGTTGCCTGAGGCTCAGGTGGTCTGAGTGGCTGGTTGCCCCTATCTGGACAGGAACAGCCTAACTCCTGCTGTTTATGCTCTGATAACCTCTAGCTTAGATTACTGAAATGTGTTATACGTAGAGCTGCCTCTGACAACATTTCAGAAACTTCAGCTGGTGCAGAATTCAGTGGCCAGGTTGCTCACCAATCCTCACCCAACTATGTTGGCTGCCAATTAACCAAAGTGCCGGTTTTGACCAATAAAACTTTAAAGAGCTCAAGGACTGCCTCTCTCCCTATGTAGGTAGACCAGCCCTGCCATCAACACATCCATGCTTGTTCATTAGCTGAGAAAACCTTCATTCAAATCATTTCTCAGCCACTAAGCTCACTAGGTGGCTAACTGCAAGCCACTACCTCAGATCCTCCACTCCTTGGAAAGACAGGAATAATAACAGTTGCCTATCTTAGAGGGTTGTTGTCATGATTACTGCTCCACTATAAAGGATGCATTTCAAACACATGAAAGTGTTAAGTACAGTGGTACTTCAGGTTACATACGCTTCAGGTTACATATGCTTCAAGTTACACACTCCACTAACCCAGAAATAGTGCTTCAGGTTAAGAACTTTGCTTCAGGATAAGAACAGAAATTGGGCTCCTGCGGCGCGGCGGCAGCAGGAGGCCCCATTAACTAAAGTGGTGCTTCAGGTTAAGAACAGTTTCAGGTTAAGAACGGATCTCCGGAACGAATTGAGTACTTAACTCGAGGTACTACTGTATTACTGTATTCTAATAAATGCTATTAATTGCTATTAATTTAATATCAATTACTTGTCAGCACATTTTTGCGAACATTCGTTCTGTGTACTGTTATTCTTTGCCCTACTGGTATATGATAAATTGTTCTATGCCTATCTAGCTGAATTACAGATGAACTCTACAACTTCCTTTATAGTATTTTGAGGAACTTTGCCCTAGATTGCACCAGTTCTTGGAATAAATGTCAGTGTTGATGCACATTTCACACACACAAAATCAATAATAATAATTAATGTGGCTTACCTAGGTGATTCAGATGTCAACAAATGTCCATTGTGTAGTTAACAATCCCTACATACATAATTTAGCTTTTTTAAAGCTCGTACAAATTAGGGACCTGCATATTGTGAAACATAATCTTTTAAGTTGTTTCATAGAATCATAGAATCATAGAATCATAGAATCATAGAGTTGGAAGAGACCACAAGGGCCATCGAGTCCAACCCCCTGCCAAGCAGGAAACACCATCAGAGCACTCCTGACATATGGTTGTCAAGCCTCTGCTTAAAGACCTCCAAAGTAGGAGACTCCACCACACTCCTTGGCAGCAAATTCCACTGTCGAACAGCTCTTACTGTCAGGAAGTTCTTCCTAATGTTTAGGTGGAATCTTCTTTCTTGTAGTTTGGATCCATTGCTCCGTGTCCGCTTCTCTGGAGCAGTAGAAAACAACCTTTCTCCCTCCTCTATGTGACATCCTTTTATATATTTGAACATGGCTATCATATCACCCCTTAACCTCCTCTTCTCCAGGCTAAACATGCCCAGCTCCCTTAGCCGTTCCTCATAAGGCATCGTTTCCAAGCCTTTGACCATTTTGGTTGCCCTCTTCTGGACACGTTCCAGTTTGTCAGTGTCCTTCTTGAATTGTGGTGCCCAGAACTGGACACAGTACTCCAGGTGTGGTCTGACCAGAGCAGAATACAGTGGCACTATTACTTCCCTTGATCTAGATGCTATACTCCTATTGATGCAGCCCAGAATTGCATTGGCTTTTTTAGCTGCCGCGTCACACTGTTGGCTCATGTCAAGTTTGTGGTCAACCAAGACTCCTAGATCCTTTTCACATGTACTGCTCTCAAGCCAGGTGTCCCCCATCTTGTATTTGTGCCTCTCATTTTTTTTGCCCAAGTGCAATACTTTACATTTCTCCCTGTTAAAATTCATCTTGTTTGTTTTTGCCCAGTTCTCTAATCTGTCAAGGTCGTTTTGAAGTGTGATCCTGTCCTCTGGGGTGTTAGCCACCCCTCCCAGTTTGGTGTCATCTGCAAATTTGATCAGGATGCCCTTGAGTCCATCATCCAAGTCGTTGATAAAGATGTTGAATAAGACCGGGCCCAAGACAGAACCCTGTGGCACCCCACTAGTCACTCTTCTCCAGGATGAAGAGGAACCATTGATGAGCACCCTTTGGGTTCGGTCAGTCAGCCAGTTACAAATCCACTGAGTGGTAGCATAGTCAAGACCGCATTTTACCAGCTTCTTTACAAGAATATCATGGGGCACCTTGTCAAATGCTTTGCTGAAATCAAGGTAGGCTACATCCACTGCGTTCCCTTCATCTACCAGGCTTGTAATTCTGTCAAAAAACGAGATCAGGTTAGTCTGACATGACTTATTTTTCAGAAATCCATGCTGACTATTGGTGATCACAGCATTCCTTTCTAGGTGCTCACAGACTGTTTGCTTAATGATCTGCTCCAGAATCTTCCCTGCTATTGATGTCAGACTGACTGGGCGGTAATTATTTGGGTCCTCTCTTTTCCCCTTTTTGAAAATAGGAACAACATTTGCCCTCCTCCAGTCTGCCGGGACTTCGCCTGTTCTCCAGGAATTCTCAAAGATGACTGCCAGTGGTTCTGAGATCACATCTGCCAGTTCTTTTAATACTCTTGGATGCAGTTCATCTGGCCCTGGAGACTTGAATACATCTAATCTAGCCAAATATTCTTGTACTATCTCCTTAGTTATTCTGGGCTGTGTTTCCTTTGCTGAATCATTTGCTTCAAATTCTTCAGGTCGGTCATTGTCTTCTTTATCGGAGAAGACTGAGGCAAAGAAGGCATTGAGGAGTTCAGCCCTTTCTGTGTCCCCTGTTTGCATTTCACCATCTTCTCCTCTGAGTGACCCCACTGTTTCTTTGTTCTTCCTTTTCCTACGAACATACCCATAAAAGCCTTTTTTGTTGCTTTTAACCTCTCTAGCAAGCCTGAGTTCATTCTGTGCTTTAGCTTTTCTGACTTTGTGTCTACACGTGCTGGCTATTTGTTTGAATTCCTCTTTGGTGGTTTCCCCCCTTTTCCATTTTTTGTACACATCCTTTTTTAATCTTAATTCAGTTAAAAGTTCTTTAGATAGCCACCCTGGTTTCTTTAGGCACCTTCCATGTTTTCGTCTCATTGGTATTGCCTGACGTTGTGCTTTTACTATCTCCGTCTTAACAAACTCCCAGCCATCATGAACTCCCTTTCCTTTTAGTATTGCTGTCCATGGGATCTCACCCAGCACTTCCCTAAGTTTTATGAAGTCGGCTTTCTTAAAGTCAAGAAATTGAGTCCTAGTATGCTTGGCTGCTACTGTCCGCTGTATAGTAAACTTCAGAAGAGCATGATCACTCGCACCTAATGATCCTTCCACATCTACCCCACTAACCAGGTCATCAACATTGGTTAGGACCAGGTCTAAAATGGCTGTTCCTCTTGTTGCTTCTCCCACTTTCTGGACAATGAAGTTGTCTGCAAGGCCAGTGAGGAATCTGTTTGACCTTATGCTCTTGGCTGAGTTTGACGTCCAACAAATATCCGGGTAATTGAAGTCCCCCATTACTACTATCTCCCTTCCTTTTGCATGCTTGGCCATCTGTTCCAGGAAGGCATCATCTATGTCCTCCGTTTGGCTTGGGGATCTATAGTAAACTCCCACAATGAGGTCTCTGTTATTCTTCTCTCCCTTAATTTTGACCCAAATGCTCTCACTTTGGCTTTGAGGTTCTAAATCTTGGATCTCTTCACAGGTATACACACCCCTGACATATAACGCCACTCCTCCTCCTTTCTTGTCTGGTCTGTTTCTCTGAAATAGATTGTATCCCTCCATTATTACATTCCAATCGTGGGACTTATCCCACCAGGTTTCAGTGATGCCTATTATGTCATATTTAGTTTGCTGTACCAAGAGCTCAAGCTCATCTTGTTTATTTCCCATGCTTTGCGCATTAGTGTACAGACATTGAAGTCCATTAATCATTCCCCCGTGTCTCTTATTTAAGGATTTTTTCCTCCCTCCACTAGGTCCGCGTGCTGTTTGCTCCATTTGGTCTATGACATTTGGATGATCATCTTCATTAATTGATAGACTCCTACCTTCAGGAGCACTGTCTCCCTCCCCCACATTAGTCAGTTTAAAGCCCTCCTGATGAGGTTTCTGAGATTTTTGGCAAAAACATTTCAGTGGATTAACATCCGTATTGCTCTGCTTTTCTGTATTGCTGAAATCCACTCTAGAGGAGGCTGTTTTCATTACAAAGATGAGGCACAGTGTCCTACAATTATGAGTCCTGTGACGTCAGCACATTCCAACAACTGAAATCAACAATTAAAAAGGAGAGAAGCTTTGCAAAGGAGATGTGAAATGCACAAGCGTTCCTGCTGGTTCAGCTTTCATAATCTGGTTCAGCTTCCCCAGCACAGACGCTGCAGATCCTTTTTTTTTTTTTAACTGAACACCAGAAGATTAAACATTTTCCAAAAGATTTGCTTAAAATGTAGTTAGTAAGTTCCATTTGATTTTTTTATATATATAAAAAAGAATAAAGAATCAAATACAGGTTTAAAGAAATCCATATTCATGTAGTTGTCAATCAGTTAACATCTATAAAGCTGCATGCTAAACTCAACATTATTCTCCCGGGTAATACTTTAAAGTTAAATGCCATCATTTCGCATATATATATTTTATGCAAGACCAACATAGACACAGTCATTTTGCTTTCATGAAATATGAATCCATTCTCTCTAATTCACACACTGTCTGTAGTGTTTATTTTTATTATAAAGTTGCTTTGAACGTAATGTATATTTTAAAAAATAACCCAAACCTTTAATCATTTCGCTGTAAGAATTCGCTCAATAGAATTTCTCTCTCTCTCTCTCTCTCTCTCTCTCTCTCTCTCTCCTTTTAAATTGGGCTTTCTGAACAGGGTTCTTTTGATCTCCTTGACTGCTTTCTATATTGTAATCCTAATCCTATACTTAAACATTTTCCCCTACATTTCATCAAACACTTTGATTTAAATTTTCCTTAATCTAGCTCGTCATATTAATCTACTCCATGTTGTAATGCATGTCATTCCCTTTCTACTGGGGGAGGCGGCGAGAGATAAATAAATAAAAATAAAAAAAATGCTTAATGAAAGGAAGAAGAAGAAGAAAAAGGAGAAGCTACAATACACTTGGAAAATGCTCTGCAACTTAGCATCACTCTCACACAAAAATGAACATTTAAGGCTCTGGCTTTTAAATGCCATCCTAATTAAAGGAACATTCCCTTTTAAATGTGCTCCTTTTTTCTGCATGCAGAAGAGGCCTTATTCAAATGAAGGGGGAGACCTTTCACATACACGAGGCTATAATAGAGAGCTTAGCATAACTTCTACCTGATTTTCAATGCAAATGGCAGAGGAGAAGTTAGTGTGTTGATGCAGATTATGGGTTATCCTTCTCACACACCACAGACTCCTTCACGCTCTGGAAATATTTTGCTTATCAGCGAGAAGCAATGATCAACACCTCACCCTCCCAATCCCAGGGAGACTTGGAAAGTGAGATCATCAATATTCAGATATAGTCAGATTCTCACAGTTCCAGACTATTAATTTGCTCCTGAACTGGAAGATTTACTGTACGTTTTTGTAATATAAACATTTTACTGCCACATATCAAATATCAGAGCAGAGTGATTAAGAGACCGTTGAACAATAATATGGAGGTGAAAAGAACGTCCTTTATTGCTGCGGATGGGCTTTGATACTCACTTTTATACACTGGGAAAAGGGGGTATCTCAGTGAAATGCACAAATGTTTTTTAAAGGAGCACTAAGAAAGTGGCCATTCTGTTTGCCTCGGCTTGGTTTATTTGCTTTGTCTATGGATTCGACAGTAGCACCCAGTTGTAACAGCAACAACATGCCTGGAAGCCCCAGGTCACAAACGGCTCTATCAAATGCACCATCCCTTTCATTTCAAATTAATCGAACATTTTCAAAATTAGGCGGAGAAGAGGAAAGCAGAGGCCGAAATTAGCGTGAGTGCTCAGAACAGTGCTGAGTGACTGGCAGTAGCCTGATTAAGCAGAACTGTCTTTGCTTGGCAACAAACAGGGCAGAGTGTTCCTCACTGTGAGGGATTGTCAGCTTATTTTACAGGCAAGATCAAACTGATAGGGACAGCTCTGAATGCTTAGTTGGGGGTGGAGGAGGGTGGTGAGAGCAATGTCCTCAACTGATATTGATGCCGCTTTGTTTGTGGAGGTCTTGGGAGTCTTTAGAGTAGGGTTACCAGACGTCCCTGTTTCCCGGGGACAGTCCCCGGATTTGCGAATAAGTCCCCGGACAAATTCCATCCCCAGAATGTCCCCGGATTTCATCTAATGTCCCTGGGAAACAGAGCAGCGGCAGTCTCAGCAACCTGGAGCAGTTGGCTCTGGCTGGCTTCAGGAGCTGCTTGGAAGTCCCCATATGATGGTGGTGCAGGGGCTCGAAGATGCAGCTTCCGGGCTGCCTCCACCTTCCCTGACCCCAGCAACTAAGCTGCGAAGGGAGGCTTCATGCTGCCTTTCGGAGCAGCCCTCCTTCCTCACCTTCCATGCCTGACCCATCGCGCACTGCTTCCCCACCACCACCACCACCCAAGAACCAACAACTTGGACTGCCCAGGCTCATAGAGAAAGGAGATGGAAGCTTCAGAGGAAGGGGAAACGTGGCATTGTGGTCCAGGTGCCGGCCACCTCTCTACCACCGCCATCGCTGCAGCATCAACATCCTGAACGTGTACTATTTAATTAATTAATTAATTAAAGTGTCCACAGATTCATTGGGGAAAATCTGGTAACCTTACTTTAGAGGCAGCGACCCATCCCTTGGTATGATGAGCCAACACTCTTCATTGTTGTTTTCAAACCACACTTTAAAAAAGGGGGAGGGACAGTTATGAATGGGGATCCTTAATATTTTCTCTTCTGTAATAGGGAAGGGCCATTCATGAAACTGAATCGTCTACTCTATTGTAGTGGTCCAGCGACTGGAGTAGCCACCTTTATAAGAAAGTTAGCACAATCTACCACTAAAGGCTTCACGGGTATAAATCACCTGTGTTCTCAGGCAAAGTACTACACACCACTTTGTGTATTTATATATGACACACACAGTCCAAGATAAGAGATGTAACAGTAACACATGCTCCCTAGGCTAGGACCAGAGCCGATGGATTCAAGTTACAAGAAAGGAGAGTCTGACTAAGCATCAGGAAGAATTTTCTGACACTAAGAGCTGTTCAATAGTGGAACAAACTCCTACGAGAGGTGGTAGCCTCTCCTTCCTCAGAGGTTTTTAAGCAGAGGTTGGATGGCCAGCTGTCATGATCTAGTCAGTGCCATTTTTCTAGGTAAAGAGTTGCCAGAACTCACCATGAACACCTCCCTTGTTCTCTTTGAATGGTGATAGCACCCAACTGAGAGGTGCTGGAACTTAGTTCCAGAGAGTTCTGGCTGAAAAAAGCCCTGGATCTAGTTGAGATTCCCTTGGGGTCCCTTCCAACTATGCAATTCTATGATTCTATGAATTCCTGTTTCTTACTGCTTTTGAAAACATCTTCAGTAGGTCCACTGGGGACCAGATAAAATTGTTTTGGAAGCCACATTTGGTCACCCCATTCTCAACCTGATAACAGAGGTAGGCAACTGGTGGACTCAGGAGCTCACTCTAGCCAAGAAGAGCTTCCTGTCTGACCCATATCATAGCCCCAGATTTAGAGGTTACACCATATTATATCATCACATTTTTTTCTGTTGCAAAGGGTGTCTTAATCCTCTCCCCCACCTCACAACCAGTAACTACCCTCCCTTACACATCTCAGTTATAGATTCCTGCTATAATCCAAGAAACAAGCAAGATGAGAGCAAGAAACATTGAGGGAGAAAGTGCCAGAATCTCTTGTTGCCATTCACACTGGAACCCCTTTTTGTCCTGAGTCTCAGCTCACAATCACGTCAAATGGTGAGGGCTGTACTGCTTGCCCTCCAGACATGCTCAACTGGGGGGGGGGGGAATCCTAGGTTAAAAACTTGTTCTCAATCCTTACATAATCAACTGAATAATCCACTGCAATAAAGAATCAGTTTGATAACTGGTTTATTACAAGTAAAAAATAAATCAATACGTGGTGAGTGTTGTTTGCTGGGAATTCTTAAAATTGTTAAAGTGGAAATATCAGGAAGTCCGCAAAGCGTCATCGGCCAATCACCAAATTTCTATTATTTACAGTTAACTCCTGGGCAATTGAGTGCCTTTAGGAAATGCCTAAACTCATGTTTTGCTTTTCAGAGATTTGCTTGCTTGTTAAGTGGTTTCTCTAAAACACGGCTTGCCAACATGTAATGGCATCCTGTGGATATTTTGGATTACAGCTCACACCAACCCTAGCTGTTGACCACACTTTCTGAAGCTGATGGGAGTCGTAGTCCACAATATCTAGAAGATGCCATATTGTCCACGCTTTCTCTAAAATGAATGCTGATGTAGGTATTTTAATAAAGGTTATTCATCTAAATAACATCAGCCTGGTTTTGTCTTCTGATCACACTACAGTGTGATGAATAATAATAATAATAATAATAATAATAATAATAATAATAATAATAATAATAATAATAAATTATTTATACCCCGCCCATCTGGCTGAGATTCCCCAGCCACTCTGGGCGGCTCCAAATCAAGTGTTAAAAACAGTACAGCATTAAATATTACAAACTTCCCTGAACAGGACTGCCTTCAGATGTCTTTTAAGATATGATAGCTGCTTATTTCCTTCACATCTGAAGGGAGGGTGTTCCACAGGGTGGGCGCCACTACCAAGAAGGCCCTCTGTCTGGTTCCCTGTAACCTCACTTCTCGCAATGAGGGAACCACCAGAAGGCCCTTGGCGCTGGATCTCAGTGTCCGGGCTGAATGATGGGGGTGGAGACGCTCCTTCAGGTATACAGGACCAAGGCCATTTAGGGCTTTAAAGGTCAGCACCAACACTTTGAATTGTGCTCAGAAACATACTGGGAGCCAATGCAGATCTCTCAGGACTGATATTATGTGGTCCCGGCGGCCACTCCCAGTCACCAATGTAGCAGCCACATTCTGGATTAATTGCAGTTTCCGGGTCACCTTCAGAGGTAGCCCCAAGTAGAGCGCATTGCAGTAGTCCAAGCGGGAGATAACTAGAGCATGCACCACTCTGGCGAAACAGTCCATGGGCAGGTAGGGTCTTAGCCTGCGTACCAGGTGGAGTTGGTAGACAGCTGCCCTGGACACAGAATTAACCTGCCCCTCCATGGACAGCTGTGAATCCAAAATGACTCCAAGGCTGTGCACCTGGTCCTTCAGGGGCACAGTTACCCCATTCAGGACCAGGGAATCCCCCATCCATCCATCCTCCATCTCTCTGGCAAAAGAAGCCAGGAGTTGACATTCAGTGGCTTTTGCACGTATCTCCTTTTCTACCATGACATTGTCCCTGAACACAACATTCCTTTAGCCACTGGAGTGAGTGGCAACTATTTATGGAAGAATATGAGGGGCTACTGCATTTAGGGACACCATATAAGGATAGTGGCTAAACATGATCTGCCTCTGGTGTGCTGAACCATTGAGAAGCAAGCATATTCTATCTGTGTAGAACTCACCTCAGTTCCGTTTCTTGGACACTACAACTCCCATCATCCCGGACCATTGACCATGCTGGCTGGGGCTAATGGATCTGGAGTCCAAGAAAGCCTCTCCTCCTTACAGAGGGGAGGAGTTGTGAGCAGGAGCCGTTTCCCGCGTTGGCAGGGGGCGTTCCAGCCCCCTGCCCAGCTGGCCTAGCTGCTGTGCCACGCCCCCAGGGAGCCAACCAACCAGGTGGAGGCTGGTTTCCCTCAGAATTTTTTATCCAACTGGCAAATTGGCACCGGCCACTTGGTTTTTTGCCTACCTCGTAGCAAATCATCACAACTTTTGGGTATTGGCGGTTAGGCATTGGAATATGATTGTGTATTGGAGGGCAGGGTGTGGCCATCGCCTACCCCTCCACTTTATGGTATTCCGGTAAAGGAATCCAACGGTCGTGGATCCTGTCCGACGCCCTTGCTAGTGGCTAGGGCCATTGCACAACCCCCGGTGACATCAGGGGGAGCTTTCAGTTGTATTTGCATCAACAGGCTCCTCCCACTGGTGGTTAACCCTCGTTAGACTCACCCCTCCCTGAGGGGGTGGAGTCACGCTCTGTTGTTTTATCCATTGCCTAAGCCAATACCTCTCATATGCTGTAATCAATAAAGTTGTGGCCTTTTTTAGCCCATTAACCTAATATACTGTGTCTATGTGTCTTTCTTATCCCCAAGCGGGTTGCGGGTCCTTGAATCACAACATCTGGACTGGAGTACAATGGGATGTTTGGCACTAAGAAAACACAACAAAGCACTTTCTCTACCACTGAATTTTAATCCCTTATTTCTCACATAGTCTTTGGTATTGCTGGGATGATGCCGTTTATCTAGCCGGTCATTTAAATTATAGCAGTTAAGTTCTGAGCATACAAATGTATTAGACCTTCCCCCAAATTTATCAGTTGAGTTGAAGGTTCTGATTTTGGCACATCTTTAAATAGGAACTCCAGGTTTCAATGCAATAAACTCTCTGCTGAACACAAAGGTTATGACAGTATGTATTAATGGCCATGCTAAATACACTTTCCAAACAAGACAAATTATGCAGCAATATTCAGTATACCTGCAAAGGTCAGCAGAGAACTCATCTGGAAGCAGAACCAATAAATTATTTGTGTGATAAAAGCAATGTGTTGCCTAGAACAAAATGCACTGTTTTTTAACTCTGACAATTTATTTTCCTCATAAATAAAACATTAACTGTGGTAAAACAATGTAATGTGCAGGGTACAGAAATAATCTGAATTATTTTTATTTTTTTGCATGCACTTCTGTAATGGTTTGTAACAGTGAGGAAGTTTAAGCAGTAGATGGAGACTAAGAGGTGGCTCCACAGGTAGCAGGAATAAACTATAGCTACACATGTTCCCCACAAAACATTTCTAACAATAGGCACCAGGGATAGAATAGCGTACAGAATGTTGAACTCACTGGGGAGAATTGGATTCAATATCTCACTTTCACAACTCTCACCTGACTGCTCTCTCTCAGCCGAATCTACCTCACAGAACTTGATGAAATGGGATGTGTTCATTGCCCCAAATCCTGTAGGAAGGGTGAAACTCAAGCATTAGTAACAATAATAAATAATAATAATAATAGTTTTTATTATTATTATTATTATTGCTTTAATAATAAATGAGCTTTATTTTTTCCTTTGGTTTTAAACTTTATTATGTTGCTTATTTTGCTCAGCTCTCTCTCTCTCTGCCCATCGGTGTTGACCGTGTGTGTGTGTGTGTGTGTGTCTAAGGTGAAAGGTTGTAGCTTTGCATACAAAATATCCCGGGTGTACCCAGAGAGAGCTAGAAAAGACTCTTCCTTGAAACCACTGCCCATCAGTGTTGACCATACCAAGCTAATAGATGAATGGCCAAAAAGGCAGTTTTCTAACTTCCTGTATGATTTTCTTATGTTTTATGCCCAAGAGAATAAATATTGTATAAGCATTTGAACACAAAACCCTCGTTATCATTGAGATTAAAGTTCACTAAAAGTGGAAAAAGCTGAGAAACATTCTATGTATTTATTTATACATACATACATACCCATCTGTTTCCCCAGCCACTCTGGGTGGCTTCCAACAGAATATTAAAATACAATAGTCTATTAAACATTAAAAGCTTCCCTTTTAATTTTAATTATTATTAAAATTAGCATTATTAGCACTGGCATACCTTTCAGACCTTCCGGTGAAAATGCAGAAGCCTTGAGGCAGAGCAAGAAGGCTCTGTCCTTCTCTCCGCACCATCCATTTATCATACGAATGGAGGAAACAACTGGATGGGTCTATATTCATCAATGGGTATGGAGACCTAACCGCTAGCTGTTACGCAAATACCAATCTAGAGCGCAGCTTCTGGTGGTGGCATCGTAAGAGCAGCAGGATGTGTTGTGGTCCGCAAGTGCATTCCCATGCAAAAGAGTCACCCACAGACCAAGAGGCAACTCACAAACCACAAGTGCAACATGGTGGCACACAATGCAGTCACCATCAATATGTACCACATGGACATCCCAACCATGCACAATTTTATTATACCTTATATACCCATTGGGTTAGGCAGGGGAGTTTTACTGAGTCCCTAAAATATTTGAAGTATGCTGCACAGTAACTTGAAACAGGGCTTTCCATGTGGCTTCTCTCTTTTTGTGCTGACCTTTAAAGCCCTAAACAGCCTCGGTCCTGTATACCTGAAGGAACGTGTCCACCCCCATCATTTTACCCGGACACTGAGGTCCAGCGCCGAAGGCCTTCTGGCAGTTCCCTCACTGTGAGAAGTGAGGTTACAGGGAACCAGGCAGAGGGCCTTCTTGGTAGTGGCACCCGCCCTGTGGAACGCCCTCCCATCAGATGTCAAAGAGAACAACAACTACCAAACTTTTAGAAGACATCTGAAGGCAGCCCTGTTTAGGGAAGCTTTTAATGTTTAATAGGTTATTGTATTTTAATATTCTGTTGGAAGCTGCCCAGAGTGGCTGGGGAAGCCCAGCCAGATGGCTGGGATATAAATAATAAATTTATTATTATTATTATTATTATTATTATTATTATTATTATTATTATTATTATACAGCATCCCTATTCAGGTATGAACAGGGTCTTCTTAATCATATCCGGCGCCTTGGTGCAAAGATCCCTCTGGTCTCTGGTGCCCCCCCCTTTCCCAGAGTTGTCAACCTTTTTTTTTTAGGGATGGAGGAGGCGGGCAGCGGCTGGAGGGCGGCTCCTCCAGCAAGAAAGAGGTGGAGGCTGAACACGGCACCTTGCAGCTCAGCTGGACGCTTTGTGCGGCGGTGGCCACGGCAGGCAGCACACTGAGAGAGTGGGCCTTCGCTGAGGGAGTGAGGGAGCGTGCGCCGCTCCTGCCAAGCGCTGCGCCTCTCCACTGTCCCCGGAGCTTGTGGGGCTGACGGCGGGGTCTCCCCGCCGTCAGCCTCCAAACCACCTCGGGAGACAGCGGGATGGCGGCGTTCCGCCTCCCTCTGTCCCCTGACCTTGTGCGCACCAACCCTTCTCGCTCTCCAGGCTTCAGCGAAAGCCTGCATTCGCCCCATAGGACGCACACACATTTCCCCTTCATTTTTGGAGGGGGAAAAGTGTGTCCTATAGGGTGAAAAATACGGTATATATATATATATATAGAGAGAGAGAGAGAGAGAGAGAGAGAGAGATTGTTGTTGTTTAGTCATGTCTGACTCTTCATGACCCCATGGACCAGAGCACGCCAGGCACTCTTGTCTTCCACTGCCTCCCACAGTTTGGTCAATTTCATGCTGGTAGCTTCAAGAACACTGTCCAACCATTTCGTCCTCTGTCGTCCCCTTCTCCTTGTGCCCTCCATCTTTCCCAACATCAGGGTCTTTTCCAGGAAGTCTTCTCTTCTCATGAGGTGGCCAAAGTATTGGAGCCTCAGCTTCAGGATCTGTCCTTCCAGTGAGCACTCAGGGCTGATTTCCTTCAGAACGGAGAGGTTTGATCTTCTTGCAGTCCATGGGACTCTCAAGAGTCTCCTACAGCACCATAATTCAAAAGCATCAATTCTTCAACGATCAGCCATATATATAATTTTTATTGGTTTTTACACATATTTTCCAAACATAACATCCCATCTTATAAAGTATAACAAACCTTTGGCTATCACAGGACTTCCATCAACCTCAACTAATGGTTTTCTAACTTTCTTTCTGATTTTGCATTTTATTTTGACAGTTATTGCTATAAAATCCAAATCCTAAATAAACTCCGTCTTAGTTGTTTTTGCAATAATTCATATAGTTCTCCTTACAAAACTTCTTGAACCCTACAAGCGATGTCAATTGATTACAATTGTCTTTCAAATATATCATAAATTTATTCCAATCTTTCAAGAAAGTCTGGTCTTGCTGGTTCCGAATTTTCCCAGTTAATTTTGCCAACTCGGCATAGTCCATCAGTTTCATCTGCCACTCTTCTTTTGTAGGTAGTTCTTCTTGCTTCCATCACTGGGCTAATAGTATTCTTGCTGCAGTTGTCACATATAAAAACAATTTTTTTATCATGCTTGTATACCTCTGTACCTACTATACCAAGTTAAAGGGCTTCTGGTTTTTTTGCAAATGTATATTTCAACATTTTTAAAATCTCATTATAAATCATTTCCCATAAGTCCTTTACTTTCTTACATTCCCACCACATATGGTAAAAAGTACCTTCTTTTTCCTTACATTTCCAGGATTTGTTATTTGTTTTGTACATTTTAGCTGATTTCACTGGTGTTATACACCATCTGTACATCATTTTCATTATATTTCCTTTAAAGCACTGCAGGCAGTGAAATTTATTTCCTCTTTCCATAATTTCCCCCAATCTTCTAATTGTATATTATGACCAATGTCTTAAGCCCAGTGTATCATAACTGATTTAACTTCTTTGTCTTTCAATTGCCATTCCAGTAATAATTTATACATTTTGAATAATATTTACATGCACCCGTCACCCTTTCCTGCATGGATGGAGCATACTGTATGGTGAAGAGACAGGGAGGACTTCTGTGTATGAAACAAGTGTTCCAGTGGCCACAGGTTCACGGTCTGGAAGGTCAGTGTGCTGTGAAATTCTTTTTCCTCATTATTCCTTAGGGAATACTTTGCAAAATTGAGACCTACATTTACACTGACCAATTACGAGAAGTGGACAGGAGCAGACTGAGGCCATCGGAGGGTGTACCCAAATCAAACCTGGAGGGTGTGTTATCTAGTCTGGAGTCTGTTGACCAGGCCCAACCAGAAGGCACTATTTCGAGCATTTATACCAGGACAATCAAACCTTGAATCTTCATACTACTTGCCAATTTGATGGGGTGATGCTACATATGACTGAGAGGCCTTTAAGGGTTTAGCACACAGAGCCTTACTAAGCCACATCCCAGCTTCAGACAGATATTCCTGGCTCAGGCCTTGAAGTCCCTGACGGAGGGTAAATAGTCTGACAGATGTGTGTGCTGGTATTTTTGCGTCTTTCCAGGAATAAGTGGCTAGGAGTTAACTTCTTTTCTCCGAAAACTACTTGTCGTTTGAAACAAAGATTTCAGTGCATTCACTGACAGTGACATCTTACCCGAAACCAAATGTTTTGATGGAAATGTATTTACTTTAAGAAGTGCAAAGTGAGATAGACTTCAGGAGCCCTCTGTAGGTGGAGTCTGGAAATTTGTACTTTCACATCTCAGTAGGATCTGAAACCGGGCCGACTGCAATCCAAATAACAGCAGCATCTGCCTTATATTAGTACAAAATTGTTAATAAGCTAGAAATCTGACGTGCTTTTTCTAAATTGTTGCAGAGTAGAATATGTGCATCACTAGGGCTCATACAGTATGTTTCTCCATACAATTCTGTCACTCTCTTTAAAATTAATAGCCCAATCTGCAACCCAGATAATATTTGAAGCCTGGGAATTTCAACTACCGTAAGTGAGTCCTGGTATACCAGTACTGAACATATTTAGTTGTTGTCAGGGATGTCAAGGTGATGTTCAGTCTTGAAATGCACAACTACGAGTGAATAACAGCTTTCAAGCTGATATGTCAGTCTTTGAGGGAGGTATCATATTGCAACATATTTTGTATATTTCCTCCCCACCTTGGAAACTGACGCAGTGGTCAAGCTACTACTTGAGCATTTAATGAAGAATGAATATGCAGACCAATATTCAATGTGGTATCTGCATTGCAGTGGTTTTTTTAAACATAATTTCTAGGCGAGTAGGCCAGGATCTTGTTTGGACATGAAATGGAGAATTGTACCTGAGCATGTGCATTCAAATATTTCAACAATCCATTGAGATATCAAATTAAATAAACCTACAGATGAACAGAATGCCAAAGAGGGGAGTTAAGCCAAAGGCTTTGCTGTGTTCAGCCAATTATTATTTATGATTGACAGATTTAATCTAATTGATTAATTGTCTAATCAGTTAATCAGTTTCAACCTATTCTGGATGAAGTGGCACACTCCCAAAGGAATAGGTTTGGGCTGTGGTCCTAAATCTAACTCTGTCACTGGAAAGGCAGATGATCTTCATGGCAAAGGGTACGTTTCACCAGCTCCAGTTTTTGTGCCTTCCTAGACCTCAGTTATCCATGCCCTGGTAATTTGCAGCTTGGGCAGCTGTCAGGGCCAACCCAAGACATTTGGGCACCCGAGGCAGATCTCCAAATAGGTCCTGCTTCCATGCCAGGGAAGAAGGGGTCAGGGAATATCTACATCAGGAACGAGGAAGAAGGAAAGATTGACAGCAGGTACTGCTGCTCAGGTAGACTCTGTTGCCTGTAGTGATTGCCTCACCTTGTCTCATGGGTGGACCAGCCTTGAATAAACATCTACATCTAGATCTGCTGCCCTGGTGGATCCTGCCACCTAAGTGGACTGGCCCTGGCTGACTTTGAAGACAGCTCAGAAACTTCAGTTAGTGCAAAATACAGCTGTGAAACTGCTACCTGGGAATATATGTTGGGAAGACATCTTACCAATGCTGCAATTTGTACACTGGCTCTCAGATTGTTTCAAGACTCAATTCGAAGTGCTGATGCATACCTTTAGAACTTCAGTCTAGGGTGCCTGATGGACCACCTATCTCCATAAGGAAGCTACTCACAGTCATGTTCAGGTTCCCCCAGTATTATTGATTCAGTGAATTCTGCAACTGGGGAGATGGCTTCATCAGTGGTGGTACCCTGATTATGGAATAGAACCCACCTGGTTCTTTCTTTGATGTTATTTAGACTGCAAAAAAGGCCTTATTTGCCCAGGCATTTTTAGCTATGAACGTTTGGGTTTTATGTTTCTCTTTTATCTGTTTAAGATGTTATTGGTGTTGTTTTATTGCATTCAAATAAGCTTCTTTCTTTCTTTTTATTTTCCCTGTGTTGTTGTATTTTTATATTATTGTAAGTGACTCTTGGAATGCTTTGGAAAAATACCTAAAATCAGTTAATTACTTTTTAAAAATATATATTTGAGTAAAAAAAAAAGTGGCCTGAGTTAATCAGGCAGCAGAATGTTAGAAGTGACGATTATTACAACACAAAAGCTGAAGATAGCAAGCACAGTCTTAGAAGAGTCATTCTGCCCTTATCATACAAGTCATAATGCTTTCATCTCCTATAGCTACATACGCACTATACCTTTAAAACACATTCTTTCCCTCAATAAATTCTTGGCACTGGAGTTTACCCCTCACAAGAGTTTTAATTCTCAGTAAGCCTCAACAAACTACAGTGCCCAGAATTCTTTGAGTGGGGAGCATGTGTGTTGAATGTCCTTTATAAGAAGGAAATTCCGGGGGCGGGGGGGGGGAGTCTTTCATATAAGTTTGGTTTTTACTCTTGTGCAAACATATGCAGATTTGCTGAATTAATTTAATCTAATAAAAACTTCTATGATTAATCAATTAACAGCAAAATCCATTATGAAGTAAGTTTCGCTGAGCTCAGTGAGGTTTACTACCAGATAAGCAGGTATAGGATTGCAGCTTAAGATATCTTTAATCGGGTAAAAGCCATGTTTCCTGCAACTGTGGAATACACTGGAAATGGGAGGTGTAGTATTTGTGAAGCCATGAATGCCTATAGAGAAAGGGGGGTAGGAAATAATATTTACTGCTTCATTCAGAGAGAAGTATTTTCAGATGCTTTGAATGCTGCTGTGTTTTCAGCTGTATAAACCAAATTTTGTCAGGAGAGATTAGCCCGAGAAGGCTCCAGAAACGTTACCTTCCAAATATAAATCTAGTGCCTTGAAACTTTTTCTACCTCACATTTTACTCTAAATCTGACTAAAGAACCTATCAAGAGACTTAGCAAATCATCATGTCTTACTGTAAAGTAATTTACGGCTGCATTCGCAGGCAGGCAACAGGAGGCTCAAAACCCATTACAGCCAAAGATAACAACATTAAGTTAATCCTGACAGGCAAAATACTCCAGTCAATACACTCGCAGGTATGGTATGCTGGAATAGCCAACTACAAACAAGTCTCTGGAAGGTCAGTGCCAAAGATTTTTTCTGTTTTAAATAAGAAAACGGTTTCAGGCAGGGGGCTGGCTCCCCCGGTGCTAAACCTATTTACTCAAAAGCAAGCCCTATTGATTTTGAAGGAACTGGGCCCAATTTCGGTGTGACACTGGGTTGCGTAGTGTTGCATGCACCCAGAATCTCAGGCTCTACAAGAACAATGCTGGTACATCAACTACGTCAGGAGCTGGCAGACTACGTCCCAGGGGCCAGATGTGGCCCACCAGGCTTGTAAATCCGTCCTGCAGAACCTGCTGCCCACTTGGTAAGTCCCCACACTGAGCTAAACCTGCATGGCGTGGTGATTCATTGAATAGAAGCCGCGGATGCCTTGCCGCGCAGGGACTGACTTCGTCAACACTGGCACAGCTTCGGATTGGCTGCAGAAAGTTCCTGCAGCCAATCCGAAGCTGTGGATGCCTCTGGGCGGGTGGTGATGCTAGTGCGGCTTCGGATTGGCTGCAGGAAGTCTTGCCACCCACACGCTGAGGTAAACCCGGCGCAGCCATGGGCAGAGTGGGCAGCGGGCGGCTAGTCTGGGCTGCCCCATGGGCATCGTGATGGGCTTGTCGCGGAGCTTCAGCCGGAGCTTGGTGCACCTGCTGGTCCCATGCCTGGCACACGGCTCGGCGCTGCTGCTGCTGGCGCACTCAGCGGCCACACTGGAGTAGCTGGAGGGCGAGCGGCGCACCACCTGCCCGGCGTTCCGCAAACACGGCCTGCCCATTGACCTGGCCTCGGACGACAGGCTGCAGCCCGTGGTGAATGCCGCCTGGGAGCTCCACGGGGACGGGCTGATGGAGCGGACACTCGTCAACAATGCTGGTGAGCAGGCGGCGCCGAGACGTGCGCCGAGAGTGTGTTCCTCCTCCAGGTCTGGAGGCAGCTGCGGGACCAGTTTTTCAAAATATAGTCCGGCCCCCCACAAGGTCTGAGGGACAGTGGACTGGCCCCCTGGTGATTGGTTTCAACTAAGGCCAGGGCCTTTTCAGCACTGGCCCCGACATGGTAGAACAGTGTTTTTCAACCTTTTTTGGGCAAAGGCACACTTGTTTCATGAAAAAAATCACGAGGCACACCACCACGGTGTGCGGAGAGGGAGATGTCAGAGCCCTGCTGCTCTCTATGGGGAATCGGATGAGAGCGGACCGCCTGTCCGCTCTCATCCGATCCCATCCGATCTGATCCCCACCCAGGATGGATGGAAAATAGGGTGGACACAGTCCGGCACCCGCCTAGTGGGCGAAAATTTGACTTTTTTAAAAAAATCTTTTGAATTTTTCAATTTTTCCCACGGCACACCAGGCAACATCTCGCGGCACACTAGTGTGCCGCGGAACAGTGGTTGAAAAACACTGTGGTAGAACGCTCAGGCATAAGAGACTAGGGCCCTGCGGGACTTGACATCTTTCTGCAGGGCCTGCAAGACAGAGCTGTTCCGCCTGGCCTTTGGTTTGGACTCGGTCTGACCCTTATGTTTCCCTCCCCTTATGGTCTTGATCTATGGGCTACTTTTAAAACGAGGCTGTATTTTAAACTGCATTTTAACCTGTATTTAAAATTGAGGTGTTTTTTCCCCCCTTCTCTTTTTCTCCTATTATGTTTTACTGTGATTTTATTGGTGTTAGCCGCCCTGAGCCTGGCTTTGGCCGGGGAGGGCGGGATATGAATAAAATAATTTATTATTATTATTATTATTATTATTATTATTATTATTATTATTATTAAAAAGTTTGCTGACCCCTAAACTAAGTGTTTACTCGGGATGAGCATCCCTGATCTGGCTCTAACAGGGACATACCTCAATGGATGCAGGATCTCCAAGGTTCAATCCCAGCATACCCAGGTAGGGTTGGGAATGTTTCCTGCCTGAAAGCCCAGGAGAGCCACTGCCAGTCAGTGCACACAACACCGTATGGTGAGCACCACATGGTAGGAACTGGAGTACAACACCACATTCGCTAACCCTGGTGTGGACAATACTGATTTGTTCGACATACCAATGGTCTGACTTAGTATAAGTCATCATCATCATCATCAATCTTTATTACGGTCCAGAGACCCAACAAAACATTACAAATTAATACAGAGTTCATACAGTCTACCTCCAGGTTAATCAAGCACTTTGTTTGGAATATAGGGCTCGTTTGTTCTTGCAACCACCGATAAAAACTTTGCCACTGCCAACGTTCTAGCTTTTGTCCGGTCTTCCAGTAGGAGCCTGACATAGTGAGCCTCTGACTTTCCCGGGAAAGGCACCAGCAAGGGTAGTATCAGTTCAGCCCTGGCCTGCTCATACTTCGCACAATGTAGCAAAATATGATCTATGGAATCAATGTCTTGAGCACACGAGCAAAGTCTGTCCTGGTAGGGAACTCCTCTCAACCTACCATCTAGCACTGCAGAGGGGAAGACATTCAGTCTGGCTTTGGTGAAAAGCCTTCAATAGTTAGGTACTGTTAGGTT
Source organism: Podarcis vaucheri (assembly GCF_965113315.1). NCBI lineage: Eukaryota > Metazoa > Chordata > Lepidosauria > Squamata > Lacertidae > Podarcis > Podarcis vaucheri. The sequence goes on from NC_138766.1 coordinate 11,118,675, forward strand.
TTTGATGTAAGATGTTAACTCAAAGACATACCCATATTGAACTCCTGCTGCCAGCGGACTACAGACTGCCTGTGACTGAGATCGCAAGTCACTGTGTGCATTGTCCCATAATCTTTGCTTTAAAACCTTTTGGGCACCTTCATAGCCCAGGTAATACAAGTATAAGTCAGTTTCCTTTATGATGCTCAAAGGAACAAGAATGCAAATTAACTAGGATGCTAGACCCGTGCAATGATTCAGTGTTGGGTTATTTGTTTGCCTTCGTTTCTGAGGAAGGATGAGGTGAAAATCCGACTCTGTTTGCATTTGTAGCCAAATCTATCACATCCACGCTTTCCAAAGCAATATGAGAACTGAAACAATAGCTATCCTTCAAAATTTGCACAACCGAACTTTGCAATGCATTTTTCCAACCAACCAACAAAACGTATACTTTAGAGTAATGTGTGTATGAAACCGAGTAAACTAGTGAGTTAACATATCAAAATGCATTATATCGGGATAAATTATTTGCAAAAATGTGTAAATCACTGGTCAAAACGGCATACAAAAATGTGTTTAATAGGAGAAAATAACAGTGAAATGCTATTTTGAGGATCTTTTAAAAAAGGATTCACTAATTGCTGCAGAAGTGCAGAGGACTAAATTTAAGACTGGAAAAATAAGAAACTGAGGGAACTCACAACATGAAGAGATCATGCCATACATATTTCCAAATACAACATTTCAAGGTTGCCAGTACAACAGGTGCACTTTAACTGCTATAGCACAGAATCTCTCCCCATGTACCTGATAAACAGGGCAGATATGTCTACAACTCACCACAAGCTCACCACAAGCATACACATTATGTGATTCCCCCAGTCTTACTTCTAGCCTGCTCACTTTGGCAGACACCCAAGATTGCCAAGGAAGCTATGGATTTAAAAGTGTGGTGCTTTAGCTTATAACCGTGTATCTTAATGGGCTCAGGCTGAACTCCTTGCCTTCTCCAGTGCAGGCCTTATAGGGGAAAAACATCCTGGGTAGTGACTCTTGGTGGGTTAATTCAGGTTCCTTACCACCAAAGTCTAAGCTGGTAATCATGGGGACAGTCTGGTATTTTGACCTCCTCAGAGATATCTGTATAGGGTTCCCTGTTAGACTATAGAGTTGGATCCAAACAAACTAAGAATTGTTCCTACATCTTACTCAGAGTACAGTGGTACCTCGGGTTAAGAACTTAATTTGTTCTGGAGGTCCGTTCTTAACCTGAAACTGTTCTTAACCTGAAGCACCACCTTAGCTAATGGGGCCTCCTGCTGCCACCATGCTGCTGGAGCACAATTTCTGTTCTCATCCTGAAGCAAAGTTCTTAACCTGAGGTACTATTTCTGGGTTAGCAGAGTCTGTAACCTGAAGTGTCTGTAACCTGAAGCATCTGTAACCCAAGATACCACTGTACACCCACTTGACTCAGTCAGATGCAACCCTGCGCTGGTTGTGCTTAGTTCCCGGTGAAATCAATGGGACTTCAGAAAAGTCAAGACTAATCTTTGCATCGATTTCAATGAGATCTAAGTGCAATTTGCTTTGGATCCGACCCCATGTCAAGGTCTGCATGACTCCTTGGGCAGATAATATGAAGGTGACTTTTACCAAATTGGACCATCAATCCAAGTACTGCCTATTTTACAGGAGTCATTTCCCCAATGTCTCGGGCACAGGTCTTTACCCTAGAACCTTTTGGGTGGAGATTAGCCTGGGACATTCTGCAAGTGTCCTCTCACAGAGCCATCCTAGTTCAAGGTCACAGAGGTTACAGTTGAAAGAAGCTCTGACAAGAGAGAGATAGAGAGAGAGTACTCATCTGCTTCATTCCTTCACCTGAACTATTGAGAATTCAACCCAGTATCGCAGGGATACATATTAAACCAGCAGCTATAAACGCTGCTACATTTAAGAGAGCGTGGTTTCATTTCTGGAACTTTAGTATTGTAATTACACAGATGACTGAGGCTTTGTGATTTTGTTCAGCAGCAGCAGCAGCAAGACGAGGCTTTGTAATGTAGGTACCTTATTTACAGCAAGTGAGAAGTATCAAACTGTGCCTACGATGGAGTGGAGAATTATGACTACAATAATAATTAACATGTTGCTCTGACATGACTCAATTTCTAGGAGAAAGCGGATTCTCCTCAGGGAAGTACAGTCTAGAAGGTTAAGTCAACCATGCGTCATTAAACAAATGCAAGGCACTCGATCAACTGCCAATAATGATACAACTGATGTACAGCCAGAGACAGGTCTAAGCTAAGATGTTTCTTTCCCTTCTCCCTACCCCCGCTTTTCTTCTATATAGCTTTGTGTGGGACCAGAGAAGGAAGGAAGGAAGGGGTACATGGAGATAGAGGGGAAAGATACTGATATAATTATTCAAAGAAAGAGGACTAGTAGAATGCAGACTTTCTGAATTGTGGATAGGGAGGTTCTGTGTAAGTGAAAATAAAACCAGTAAAATAAGTGGCCCAATGGAGAACGTGTTGGATGTAGACATGGGTGAGACCTGTGATTTTTTTTTAAAAAAACCTTCAGCTATTAATTTACAGGGAGGTGGAGGACTTTTACAGGAATATATAGTCTGAGGGAACTGAGGCAAATAGTAGTGACAAGAGACAACCTAATAATCAAAACAGAAGCTTACAAAATCACCAGGTCCAGAAGACTTCCACTTGGGAGTTCTCGAACAAATCAAATGCGAAATTGCTGATCTTCAAATAGAAATATATAACTTGTCCCTAAGACCAGCCCCCCTGAGGACTGAAAAGTGGTCAATGTAATTCCAAAGGGAGGGGCAGATCCTGGAAATGGCAGGCTGGTTAGCTTAACATATGTCCGGAGGAAACTCATGAAAAGTATTGTTAAAGATAAAATAAGCAAGCATACAGAGGAACAAGCCTTGCTGAAGAACAAGTATGGCTTCTGTAAGGATGAGTCCTGTTTCACTAACCAATTAAAGGTTTTTGAGAATGTCAACAAGCATATAGTATTTCAGTTGACATAGTGTATTTGGGATTTCCAAAAGCTGCCCATAATGTATCCCACTAAAGACTCCCAAGTAAGCTTAGCAATCATGGAATAAGAAGAGAGGTTGTCTTGTGGATAAGGGATTGGTCGTGTAACAGGAAACAGAGACTGATAATAAATGTTACAGATAGGTAGCCGTGTTGGTCTGCCATAGTCAAAATAAAAAAATTCCTTCCAGTGGCACCTTAAAGACCAACTAAGTTAGTTCTTGGTATGAGCTTTCGTGTTCATGTGTGTATCTGAAGAAGTGTGCATGCACACGAAAGCTCATACCAAGAACTAACTTAGTTGGTCTTTAAGGTGCCACTGGAAGGAATTTTTTTATTTTGATAATAAATGGACAGTTGATGTAAAAAGTAGTCACCAAGGATCAATATTGGGACTTGATAAACCATTGGCTTGATCCAGCAAGCTCTTCTTATTTTCATATGTTCTTACCAGTTCAGATTGCAGTTTCCCAATGTAAAATATCTGGAATTAGAACACCAGCACACAGATGCTCTTCTACTTGTAAATACATTTTTAATGTGGGAAAAGGGAAAACATTCAGAAATGGTATCTTCCACCCTTAGTTTGAAGTGGTTTGGTCTATTCTACCACCTCATCCAGAGCCAGAGAAGAATCCAATAGGCTTAAGGTAGCAGGTCAGTGCAAATATGGGCCGAACCTGGCATTTACTCTCTAACCAGACCTCAGTATTGACCACCTGACAACATAGTTCAATTGTTCACATTCACAAAGCTAGGTCATAACTGCAGTAGGAGAATTACTACTTCAGGTAGCTTTGATTGTAGGGAAAAGGGAAGAGGTATCTTTAAAAAGCTAAACATCTCCATTCTTGTTTTAGGTACCTAGACATGATAAACAGGGCCACCCAAAGACATTTTGCTGCTGGGGCAAAGGGCAAGAAGGTTTCCATTTCACATATGGTAATCAAATGGACTGGAAGTTGAATCTTATTTCAGCTGTGAAGACTGGACAGCAAGCTAGCTTAGGGGCAAGGACTGATCGCCGAAGAATTGATGCTTTTGAATTATGATGCTGGAGGAGACTCTTGAGAGTCCCATGGACTGCAAGAAGATCCAACCTATCCATTCTGAAGGAAATCAGCCCTGAGTGCTCACTGGAAGGACAGATCCTGAAGCAGAGGCTCCAATACTTTGGGCACCTCACAAGAAGAGAAGACTCCCTGGAAAGGACCCTGATGTTTGGAAAGATGGAGGGCACAAGGAGAAGGGGACGACAGAGGACGAGATGGTTGGACAGTGTTCTCGAAGCTACCAGCATGAGTTTGACCAAACTGTGGGAGGCGGTGGAAGACAGGAGTGCCTGGCGTGCTCTGGTCCATGGGGTCATGAAGAGTCGGACACGACTAAAGAACAGCAACAACAAAAATCAAATGGACTGGAAGTTGAATCTTATTTCAGCTGTGAAGACTGGACAGCAGGCTAGCATAGGGGCAAGGACAGTATGTGTGCTACATGCAGCTCTGTCCTCCAATACCTCAGCACCACTCCATAACCATCTACCTCTGCATTTGTTGCATGAAGCAACCATCTCACTCTGCCCAATGGTAGAGCCAGCTAGATAGACAGGCAAGCAAACAGGATAACTTTTCACCAATTGCTTAAACTTTAAAAAAGAAAGTAAGATTTTGCTATTAAAAGCTCTGTGTGTGTGTGTGTGTGTGTGAGAGAGAGAGAGAGAGAGAGAGAGAGAGAGAGAGAGAAAAGAGAGCACTTTAAGTTGGTTTCTGTTTATTAAGGCCTCCGTCCTAAGCTCATGAACATCCATGAAAGCTTCAGTGTTGACTTTAATGAGTTTAGAGGGAGACCAATAATGTCTCCTATATTTCTTCTGGAAGTTTCCAAGCAGTTCATATTATCATCATTTTTTGTTGCTCGCAGAAGCAACATGAACTTTGTATACAAGCAAAAGATTAAGGTTCCACGAAGATATAAAAAGAAAAGAAAAAGAAAAGGACAATGTTGCTTTAGCAGACAATTTGTCACATAGCTTTTAAGCTTTACTAGCCCGGAGAGGTATCCAACAACTAAATAGCGAAAGGAAAGTGAATGATTAGCTGGCAGGCCTTCGGGCTACTGAAAGATAGTTTTAGTAGCCTGTCATGAAAATCTGTGGCCTGAGGCTCCAGGGCTACTTTTTATTTCCAAGCCTGTTATTGATTTTGGTATGAAGAAAAATAATTTGGTATTGTTGCTTAAGGTGTCACTGAGGAAAGGGGTGGGGGGTGAAAACAGCAGCCTGCTTTCATTTGCGAACTGTTTTTTGTCCATATTTACATTTTATTACAACCGGTCCTGGGATGGTAAATGAAGGCTTTTACTACTTAAAGGTACTACTGTCTTTATGAAACATGGCACCCTAATCGAAAACACAAGTAAACTGAAAATTAAATTTAAAAGCCTATAATTTAGTATCTTCCTTGCCAAGAATGATGACTTTCATTTACGAAGGGAATCCAGAGCTGCTCAGGGTCAGCCCGGTGTGTGTGTGCCATTTTCAGGCCTATTGCAAAGGCTGATGGTGTTGATTAATTTCTAAGGACTCCGCTTTGTCTTCTCCAGCTCACTGAACAACTTCATTTCGGCTGATGAGTTCAAACAGGGGTCAGAACAATCCTCATTTCTGACAATTCCACAAAATGGGAATTAATTTTATGAGTTAGTACCACCACATTCAAAACTAAGCAGAAGAACTATTGGGCCAAGTTAGCATAAGGAGGGGGGAAGGAAATCTGTTTGCTAAGCCCTCATAGGATAACCTAGTTTGATTAAAAAATACAGACGAATATTTACTTAACCAAGCAGGTGGTGAAATGCCCCACATGATCAAATGCCTACAAACCAATCACCCAGGGCCCTTATCTTTGGTAAATAGCGGGTGCTTTTTGGTTGCTCTTGATCATTCTTTAGCCAACAATCTGGTTGTTATATTAAGTCTGGCAAAGGCATGACACTCAAAAGTTAAAATTCCACGAGACCAAAGAAGTTGCATGTAATAATACATCTTCACTGCTTTAGAGTGAGTTGCAATAATTATCAACATCTTTTCCATGTCACAGATTTAGTGACCTTTTACATTTTTCCTGCTGCAGATGGAGGAGACTGAGATCGCGTCAGCTAATTCTGCATTACACTGAAAACTTCATACAATTTTTAACTATACTATTTTCTTGGAACACCTAAAAACAAGGAAACACTTTGTTGATGACAGCAATCAAATTCAGATGGAAAGAACCAGCAGAATGGGCCAATACAGCATCCTAACAAGCTGAGAAGAGGCTCAGCTTCATGTTAAGAAGCCTAGGACTTGCCGATCAGAAGGTCAGTGGTTCAAATCCCCGTGACGGGGTGAGCTCCCGTTGCTCGGTCCCTGCTCCTGCCAACTTAGTAGTTCGAAAGCACATCAAAGTGCAAGCAGATACAGTGGTGCCTCGCAAGACGAAAAGAATCCGTTCTGTGATTCTCTTCGTCTAGCGGTTTTTTCGTCTTGCGAAGCAAGCCCATTGATGGATTAGAGGATTAGCGGTATTAGCGGCTTTTAGCGGCTTATCTGCTGATCGGATCAGCTGATAAGCGGCTTAGCGGCTTAGAAAAAGGGGGGGGGAAACCAGCAGGAACTCGCAAGACATTGTCGTCTTGCGAAGCAAGCCCATAGGAGATTCGTTTTGCGAAGCACCTCCAAAACGGAAAACTCTTTCGTCTAGCGAGTTTTCCGTCTTGCGAGGCATTCGTCTTGCGGGGCACCACTGTACTTACATATGCATCACCCTCTGAATTTCTTTCTCCTAAGTGACAATTTGGAACACAGTGTCAGAAAATACAGAAACAGGAATTGGTAACACAAAGAGTTTTATAGATCTGAAACTGCCTTGGTCAACCTGGTAGATGATGATTCCCAGTGTGGGACAGGTGGGAAGTGTAATTTGGTTGATTTTCCTGGACCTGTTCATAGTTTTTATTTAGTTATTTGATAAATCTGTATACTGCTTTTCAAGAAAAATTCTTGCCAAGGCAATTAATAAGCCCCATATCAAACAGACACTAAGATATCATTTAAATCCATAAAACACCACAATAATATTTTTAAAAATATATTTCAAAGTGTAGCTTAAAAACAAAGAGGACTAACACCCAAACATCATAATATAAAACTATAAAGATGCAATGAAAATTGGGAAGTTTCTAGAACTCATATCAAATTAGTTGCTAAAGGCAGTGGCAAAGAGGTAGCGCTTTAAGGCCCCTTTAAAAACCTCAAGAGATGTCTATTATCCCATAACACCACATTAAGGGACGGTTGACAGCTATGGCCCTGACAGGGGGAGGGCCTAGGTATATAAAGTATATTCTCCTACCTGCCTAGGCATATTCACCTTCTGTCACCTTCATCATCAAGCCAGAAATGTGAAGAACATCTTAAATTAAACTAAAGCACGTCTTTGTAACTGAATTACCATTTTAAGCCTGCCTGAACGATGCTGCTGTAACTGTTAGGCAAAGTAGTAGATAGGTAGCCGTGTTGGTCTGCCATAGTCAAAATAAAAAAAATTCCTTCCAGTAGCACCTTAAAGACCAACTAAGTTAGTTCTTGGTATGAGCTTTCATGTGCATGCACACTTCTTCAGATACACACTGAAGATTTATGTATCTGAAGAAGTGTGCATGCACACGAAAGCTCATACCAAGAACTAACTTAGTTGGTCTTTAAGGTGCTACTGGAAGGAATTTTTTTTATTTTGTTAGGCAAAGGTAAAGGTAAAGGTACCCCTGCCCGTACGGGCCAGTCTTGCCAGACTCTAGGGTTGTGCGCTCATCTCACTCCATAGGCCGGGAGCCAGCGCTGTCCGCAGACACTTCCGCAGCACCGTCCCTTATTTGGCAGGAAAGTCCCTTATCCCAGTGCCGTGTCCCACTGCTGTCCCTTATTGATGATGTAGAAGAAGAAGAAGAAGAAGAGTTTGGATTTGATATCCCGCCTTTCACTCCCTTTAAGGAGTCTCAAAGCGGCTAACAATCTCCTTTCCCTTCCTCCCCTACAATAAACACTCTGTGAGGTGAGTGGGGCTGAGAGACTTCAAAGAAATGTGACTGGCCCAAGGTCACCCAGCAGCTGCATGTGGAGGAGCGGAGACGCGAACCCGGTTTCCCAGATTACAAGACTACTGCTCTTAACCACTACACCACACTGGCTCTCATCACGTTGGGATCAAGAACTTGATTTTATAGATGTAGACAAATACAAAGGGTTTTGTAAGTATAGGCATGGTCCTCGTGCCATTTCTTCCTCCTGTGAGAAGTTATGATTATTCACAAAGGGCAAAATCAATCATTGAAAGTAAAACCACCACTTGCAGTTGCCATAACTTAATTTATGGACATGACTTCTCCAGAACCAAGACTACTCTTCCAGATTAGACATTTAATTCTTCATATTTATTGTCTCACTTTCTTCATTCAAACCACTTGGCCTTAGACCAAACAGAACACCATTTGTAGTTTCAACCTAGTCTCCCTAGCTTTCCTCTCTTTGACCTTTGAAGAAACACATTCAGTGGGAGAATGTAGAGTTCTCACTAATCTAGTGAGCAATACGTGAGCAATACGTTCAGCCCCAATGGTCACATCGGAAATGCATAATGAGTCACTGGTCCGCAGCTAGCTTTCTTGTCTTTATTTACATTCTATTAGTGACATTTGCATTGCCGGTGAATGGAAGATAGATGTTTCTGAATGTGTGCGTGTGTAAAAACTATTTGTGTAGTCTCTGATGTGAAGCCAAATCTTGCTTTTTTTAAAGAATGTTTTCTATAGGTGGGCCACAGTTAATTCAGGTTCCAATTTCAACAGACACTGGTTATAAAGTTCTGGGCTGATAACTGCCCTCTTGGAGCGTTGAAAGTTGTATTTTATTTACTTGCGCATTTCCTTTCACACTTTCATGCAGATATAACAAAGTGGAGTACGGCATTTAAAAACATTATCAATGAACCTAAGAGCATCATTAAGTACTGACTGGATTAAAATGAAAATTCACGTTGCAAATAATAATAATAATAATAATAATAATAATAATAATAATAATAATAATAATAATATATTTATACCCCGCCCATCTGGCTGGGTTTCCCCAGCCACTCTGGGCGGCTTTCAACAGAATATTAAAACACAATAGTCTATTATACATTAAAAGCTTCACTAAACAGGCTTCCCTAAAAAGGCTTGTCCAAACAGGAAAGTCTTCAAAAGACGTCCAAATGGAGGGAAAGGTGATTCCCCGCCAAACTCTTGCCGGCAGGGAACTGCACAAAGCAGGGCCTGTTGCATAGAATCATAGAATCATAGAATCATAGAATCATAGAATCATAGAATCATAGAGTTGGAAGACACCACAAGGGCCATCGAGTCCAACCCCCTGCCAAGCAGGAAACACCATCAGAGCACTCCTGACATATGGTTGTCAAGCCTCTGCTTAAAGACCTCCAAAGTAGGAGACTCCACCACACTCCTTGGCAGCAAATTCCACTGTCGAACAGCTCTTACTGTCAGGAAGTTCTTCCTAATGTTTAGGTGGAATCTTCTTTCTTGTAGTTTGGATCCATTGCTCCGTGTCCGCTTCTCTGGAGCAGCAGAAAACAACCTTTCTCCCTCCTCTATGTGACATCCTTTTATATATTTGAACATGGCTATCATATCACCCCTTAACCTCCTCTTCTGCAGGCTAAACATGCCCAGCTCCCTTAGCCGTTCCTCATAAGGCATCGTTTCCAGGCCTTTGACCATTTTGGTTGCCCTCCTCTGGACACGTTCCAGTTTGTCAGTGTCCTTCTTGAATTGTGGTGCCCAGAACTGGACACAGTACTCCAGGTGTGGTCTGACCAGAGCAGAATACAGTGGCACTATTACTTCCCTTGATCTAGATGCTATACTCCTATTGATGCAGCCCAGAATTGCATTGGCTTTTTTAGCTGCCGCGTCACACTGTTGGCTCATGTCAAGTTTGTGGTCAACCAAGACTCCTAGATCCTTTTCACATGTACTGCTCTCAAGCCAGGTGTCACCCATCTTGTATTTGTGCCTCTCATTTTTTTTGCCCAAGTGCAATACTTTACATTTCTCCCTGTTAAAATTCATCTTGTTTGTTTTTGCCCAGTTCTCTAATCTGTCAAGGTCGTTTTGAAGTGTGATCCTGTCCTCTGCGGTGTTAGCCACCCCTCCCAGTTTGGTGTCATCTGCAAATTTGATCAGGATGCCCTTGAGTCCATCATCCAAGTCGTTGATAAAGATGTTGAATAAGACCGGGCCCAAGACAGAACCCTGTGGCACCCCACTAGTCACTCTTCTCCAGGATGAAGAGGAACCATTGATGAGCACCCTTTGGGTTCGGTCAGTCAGCCAGTTACAAATCCACTGAGTGGTAGCATAGTCAAGACCGCATTTTACCAGCTTCTTTACAAGAATATCATGGGGCACCTTGTCAAATGCCTTGCTGAAATCAAGGTAGGCTACATCCACTGCGTTCCCTTCATCTACCAGGCTTGTAATTCTGTCAAAAAACGAGATCAGGTTAGTCTGACATGACTTATTTTTCAGAAATCCATGCTGACTATTGGTGATCACAGCATTCCTTTCTAGGTGCTCACAGACTGTTTGCTTAATGATCTGTTCCAGAATCTTCCCTGGTATTGATGTCAGACTGACTGGGCGGTAATTATTTGGGTCCTCTCTTTTCCCCTTTTTGAAAATAGGGACAACATTTGCCCTCCTCCAGTCTGCCGGGACTTCGCCTGTTCTCCAGGAATTCTCAAAGATGACTGCCAGTGGTTCTGAGATCACATCTGCCAGTTCTTTTAATACTCTTGGATGCAGTTCATCTGGCCCTGGAGACTTGAATACATCTAAACTAGCCAAATATTCTTGTACTATCTCCTTAGTTATTCTGGGTTGTGTTTCCTTTGCTGAATCATTTGCTCCAAATTCTTCAGGTCGGGCATTGTTTTCTTTATCGGAGAAGACTGAGGCAAAGAAGGCATTGAGGAGTTCAGCCCTTTCTGTGTCCCCTGTTTGCATTTCACCATCTTCTCCTCTGAGTGACCCCACTGTTTCTTTGTTCTTCCTTTTGCTACGAACATACCCATAAAAGCCTTTTTTGTTGCTTTTAACCTCTCTAGCAAGCCTGAGTTCATTCTGTGCTTTAGCTTTTCTGACTTTGTGTCTACACGTGCTGGCTATTTGTTTGAATTCCTCTTTGGTGGTTTCCCCCCTTTTCCATTTTTTGTACACATCCTTTTTTAATCTTAATTCAGTTAAAAGTTCTTTAGATAGCCACCCTGGCTTCTTTAGGCACCTTCCACGTTTCCGTCTCATTGGTATTGCCTGTCGTATATTGGTATTTCCGTCTCATTGGTATTGCCTGCACTAAAAGCTCTCTTGCTTGTGAAGGCCAGCTGAACTTCAGGGACATGGGGAACCACCTGAATTGCCCCATCAGAGGATTGCAGTGTGGTGTAGTGGTTAAGAGCGGTAGTCTCGTAATCTGGGGAACCGGGTTCACGTCTCCACTCCTCCACATGCAGCTGCTGGGTGACCTTTGGCCAGTCACACTTCTCTGAAGTCTCTCAGCCCCACTCACCTCACAGAGTGTTTGTTGTGGGGGAGGAAGGGAAAGGAGAATGTTAGCCGCTTTGAGACTCCTTAAGGGGAGTGAAAGGTGGGATATCAAATCCAAACTCTTCTTCTTCAGTGCCTGAAAGATCAGACGGTCCCTAAAGTACTATATGCCCAAGTTGTTTAGGGCTTTGTAAATTAATTCGGATACTCTGAACCTGGCCCAGTAGCAAATCAGCAACCAGTGCCGCTCCCTCAGCAGCAGGATAACATGTTGCAGTAATCTGCTGCTGTGAGCAGCCTTGGCACTGCATTCTTCACTAGCTGAAGCTTCCAGACCAGTTACAAGGGTAGCCCCACACAAATCTCATTACAGTAATCAAGCCTTGAAGTTACCAGTGCATGTACCACAGTGGGCAAGCTATTGGACTCCAGGGATGGTCACAGCTGGTGCACCAGCCAGAGGTGGCAAAAAGTTGTCCTAGATAAAGAGGTCACTTGGGCCTCTAAGGACAGAGATGGGACAAGGAGTACCCGGAGACTGAGTACCTGCTTCTTCAGAGGGGCACCACCCCATCTAGAATTGGCAATGGACCTAAGTCCCAGATACAGGAATCACCCACTCATATCCCACAGGATGTGGTCCCTGAAGAACGACCGGAGAGGTAGGATGGGGAAGCAGAGAAAAAGCAAGAAAAGTAAGAGAGCAAAGACTCTCAGTGGTCAGTAGCGGCCACTCTACTCCCTTTCCCAGTGTCCCTGGAATTGTCAGAAACTTCAGATCCCCAGGACACACTCCTCCTTGGCCCCAAAGGGAGTGTTCACTACCTTTCATGCATAGTGCTAAAGCCTTGACCTCTACCAGCTGTTGAGATATTGCTCCATATTCCCACATGCATGAGCCATGAGTTGTGGGAGCCTGCTGATACCTCAGAGCTTCTGGGCCTAGGTGGGCTCACTGGCTCACCAGCTTCTGAAGGAACAGAGACTCATTTCTGAAGAGGTCAGTCCCCACTGAACTGAAGGCTAGACTCTAGGCACAGCTGTCTTACAGAGAGGCCATTTTGGATGTCAGCAGGAAGAAGCAAATTCCACACCCTCAGCATGCCACACACCTGCTTTTCTAGGGTGGCTTGGCAGTGGTAAGTCTGAGCCTTTTCCTCAGTGATGCAGAGAACTAAGTACCCCTGACATGTTTCTGAACAGCAGCTCCCACTCTAGCCAGCTAATTCTGAAAACCGAAGAAGCTTTCAAAGCAATTTCCAGTGCAGCAAAGTATTGCTTGGCATTTGGACATACTTCCAGGAATGTGCTATTCATAGCTCTGTTTGAGGTCATATCCAAAGATAAAGTAGCCATCTCAAGAGTTGGAGATGTAACAGACAGAGTCAATGAGCCCATGCGTGTTAAAAGGGTAATGCTGTTTGTGAACAAGCTGGCTAGGCCTCAAACCAAACAAAGTTAGATTTCCTCACTTCCATGCTTTTAGCTTTCAAGGCATGGTTCTTGGCTCTCCCCATCTCTCCAGTCTTGGTCCCATCCCTCCTGCTCCCAAGCCAGTGCAGGCATTAAAAATCAAGGGGAGGCGTTCTTCTCAACTGGTAAGCAAAAAATTTGATGTTTGTAGAAGTGAGCATGGGCAGAGCCACTGTGAATGTGTTTAAAACTCCCTGGAGGGGGGCTGAATGTGAGGGGCAAGGGGGTCAAAGGGCAGAGACCTGACCCCATTATTGTCTGCCATTTGGGAAAAGGAAGGGGGCTGGCTTTTGCAACACAGCCCAGAGCATTCTTGCCTGATCCTGCATCACACAGAAACCCACGGCAAATAACTATTTATAATTGTGAACTACCTTTTCCTATCTTTTGGGGGGTGGGGGGTGGAAGAACCATACCTGGGGAAGCAATCAGAATATAAGGAACAATGTCACTCATTAACCACGTTTCAAAATGTTGAAAGCTAAAAAGCATATCAGCTCCGATATGCAACGCAGCGTATCTTTGATTAGCACAGATGCCAGGGGCAAGCAATGGATTGTTATCCCCACTCTGCTCTCTTTGTGAATGTCTCTGGGGCATCTGGTTGGTCACTGCTAGACACAGCAGACTAGACTATGAATTCTATATGGCGCTTCACAGAGTTCCATAAGCAAACAATAGACAGGTCCTTGCCTGCAAGGAACCTACATTCTAAAATGGAAAAAGGAGGAAGACCAGAGAGAGAGAGAGAAGGAAGGAAAGAATGTGAGCAAATACAGTTGCATGTAACTAAGGCTGCAATTCTATGCACACTTGCCCTGGAGAAAGCCCCATTGGACTCAATGGATCTTAAAGATAAAGGGACCCCTGACCATTAGGTCCAGTCATGACTGACTCTAGGGTTGCGGCGCTCATCTCGCTTTATTGGCCGAGGGAGCCGGCGTACAGCTTCCGGGTCATGTGACCAGCATGACCAAGCCGCTTCTGGCGAACCAGAGCAGCGCACAGAAACACTGTTTACCTTCCCGCTGGAGTGGTACCTATTTATCTACTTGCACTTTGATGTGCTTTTGAACTGCTAGGTTGGCAGGAGCAGGGACCGAGCAATGGGAGCTCACCCCGTCACGAGGATTCGAACCGCCAACCTTCTGATCGGCAAGTCCTAGGCTCTGTGGTTTAACCCACAGCGCCACCCGCGTCCCCAATGGATCTTACTTCTGTGCAAACTCGTACCCTGAAAGATCAAGGGGGTAAGCCAAAGGGCACGTGTGAAAGGCAGGGCTTAAGGGCAAACATGTCATTTGGTATATCTATGTCACAGTCTACACAACACAGGCAGCCTGGTTTCTGTTTTAGATTAGATACAAATTTTCAGGTGGCACCTTGCTTCATCTGGCTACTGCCACATTCTGCAAACATTGTTTCATTCCTGCACTCAATGATATCTTTATCCCAGTACTCCATTTGCAACTATGGCAGTTATTCATTAAAATTCTGTTTGTTTGTTTTTTTCAGGCACAACTAAAAGGAGAAAGTGATGTCAAGACTTAGGAGACATTTTCCTTCTGAAAACATGTCACAAACTTATCCCAGTGGCTGGCAAGCCTCCATACACATGTTGAAACTTCATCTGACTTCCTCCGGGACAGAGAGGGAAAACCCTGGGGCATGGTTGGTTGTCATCCATCTGTCTCGGAAGACACTGGAGGAGTGTGACTTTGGGGGTGAAGTCAAACTGTTGGATGGTTGCAGCGCCTACTGTGGCTGTAGAAACTGATATGGGATAGACATGTTTTGTTGCAGCTGGGGCAGATGAAGGCATCCAGTTGTGCTGCAGATGCACCATGGCATTTCTTCCCTCTGCGCTCCTCCCAATGGTCACTTCTCCTCTGGTCGCAGTCTGTTTCCAGGCACTGTGGTCATTTGCAAGGCTTTCCCACATGGCAGAGTTGATGTTGCCAGCCTTCGTGTCATGTTTGCAGACATCTTTGTAACACAGAGTTGGTCCCAGAGCTACTGCTAGGATAACTGAAATGCCAGCTGTAAGGCAGTGGGGATGGTGTTAGTCTTTGACTTTATTTTGCAAGCTATCTCAATTATTATTTTTTACATGGAAGGGTGGGGGGTCTGTATTGATTAAAAAGATAAACTACTGCTTCTCCTGGAAGGATCAGGATGTCTCACAGGAAGATGTGACACCCCATGATACTGTCAAGAGCTCGGCCTACACTCGAGTAGGACCCTGGCAGAGACACATGCCCGACTGGCATGTTCTCTCCCTCCTGGTTGATCGTTCGGGAGCTTCAAAAGCTTTCTTCTGCCCGAACATCACAGCGACCGATGCCAACAGACATCGGCACACTTAGGGATCCATAGAGTCTTCGCATCTTGCGTGACAGACCTCAGCAACTCAGCATTTTGGCTAATCTACTTTATTTACATATAAACACACACGGAGCACTGCAACATGGCTCCCTCTCCCTCTAGCATCAGGCAGCAAAGAGAGAGAGAGAGAGAAAGGAAAATAGTCCCACTTCACAGAACACAGTAACACAAACATCCTGTCTCCGTCACTTCCCACTCTGTGGTGTCAGAACATACAGCATCATGTGAAAGACAACAATCTCATGACTGCAATCAAGGAGCAGGAATTCTAACAGACACATGCACAGCTTGCTGTGAGAGCTTCAATCTCAGAGTAGCAGAGGCCAATGGTTAGGCCCGGATCTCTGCTGCCAGTTGCTGCCAGTTCAGAAAGATGCAGAGGAAAATGAGTTAAGGCATTTCTGAGGTCTGAAGGTAAGACAGGGAAAGACAGCAAACCAAGGGGTGGTTTCTCCAGGGAAACACTAGAGGTGACCAGGTCTTGCCTGCTGGGATGGCATGTTCCCAAGCTTTGACAGCCAGGTGCTAAGTAGCATAGAAAAGCAGAACTCGCTTACACGTGCAGAATAACCACATGACACGGCTTTGTTGTCAGTGTCCACCTCTGTGGGAAATTGCATACCTGAAACATTCTCTGGAGGGCCTTTTTGCATGTAGAAAACAAGCACATGAGGGGAAAGACCATGCTTCCATTTATCAGGTCCTAGTTTTCTAAAGGCAGGGAGTTCTTCCGAAAGGGACAGCAGTCAGTGCCCCACTTAACAATCCCAGCAGGGCCATGCCACACAATGACTCTTGATGTGTAGTTGGGATCTCAGCACTGATAGTGACTGAGTTATGCTGATCATATCCACAAAACAGTCGTCGCCGGCAAAGGAGGCCTGGGACCATCTGCCCTTCTCTTGGCAGTGATCATCATGGCGCCTGACATCAGCCAGATAATGTTAACTCCATTGCTGAAAGGGGATATGAACTATGATCAGAGATACAGCCCCATCAATAGACATCTATTTTCTGCTTTGCCATAAATGTCAGCATCCATAGACTCGCTCACTTATTCAGGGCTCTGCTGAAGGTTAAAAGGCCTAGGAACGATTTTATAAGCCAAGCTTGACACTTATTATTGCCTCTGACCACACACACTAATATAAACTTGGAACTTCATAATAAAAGAAGAAAATAGGTTGCCTTAAAGTCGATATTTTGCACCAGTGACACAAAATAAAATCTCTTGATGTTTGAAAGAAGCAGCTTTCAAAAAAAACAAAGGTTCCTAGAAAGGGAAACACTGATGGCATTGAGATTTTTCTTTTCGTGCTTTCCTTTTTGCTTCCCCCTCCACACACACACTCCAAACGCCACATTCACAACCCGCATTACACTTTTATGATGCACAAAGTGGAGAAACTTTCCAAAATGTCAAGTTTTGAGAAAGATTACTATGAATAATGTATAATGATACAGCTTTGTCAAACTGTTCCATGGTACATACATTTGTAATTTCTTAACACTGAATTTGCGGGGAAGTGACACTAATGTGGTCATGTTGTTCACACTTGTTTACAAATGGAGGCAGATTCACATGCAAGAGTCCAGACACTGACGTGACTTGCCTGAGAGCGTTGGCAGGAGGGGGAGGGAAAAGTAGTGTGTCGTGTTAAAAATTCATAAAGAACACTGCTTTTTATTTCAAGAGTAAAAGGAGCAAAGGGTTCTGTGCAGTGCCCAGGGAAACAGAAAGTTCAAATATTGTGAAGTTGCAGGAGCAGATCAGAGCATGGGATTCACAGCTAAAGCCTACAAGGCATTTGGGCGCAGAGAGAGAGAGAGAGAGAGAGAGAGAGAGAGAATGGGGAGAGACAACTAAGGAAGAACCCAACAAGAGCCAATTTGCTGAGCTTTCTTCGGTTTGCAAAATGAGTAATGTATTGGGGGGGGGGCGTTATCTAAAAGAGCTATCACAGGAGATAGCTGAAATCTGAAAGTTAGAAAATAAACAACTGGGACCTGCAGCAAAGCGCTGCATTGTGGAACCAGCCAGCCATGCCCTTTCCTAGGAAACTCCATTCCATTCCCCATTCCCCCTTTTCTGTTTACCACCCAAAAGATTATACCCCGCCCCTTCTCATTTCCTATACTTTTGCAAACTTGGGGTTTGCCCCAGCTAAGGATGGGGGAGATATCTGTTCAGTTCGCAATGCAAGCCTACCTAATTCACATTTCCCGAACTAGAATGCAAACTGAAATGCAACTATCCTTTGAAATTTGCACTTCTCTGAATTTTTGCAACACAGTTCTCAAAACATAAGAAATGCATACAGAGATGCATACATTAGGCAGATTAGTGAAGATAACATTATAAACGAGAATATATGTGTGTGTGTGTGTGTGTGAATTGCTTGCAAAAAGCACATGTAAAGCAACACTGTGTGCAAAATGTGTGTGTGTGTGTGTGTGTGTGTGTGTGTGTGTGTGTGATATACTTAATAAGGGGTGCACCAAATGCAGCTGCTCAAGATTCACTGGGCCAGAATATCACTATAATTTTATGTCACTGTTGAAAGAATTGCACCGGCTGTCAAACAGCTACCAGGCTAAGTTCCAGATGCTTGCACTGGCATACAAGGCCCTATAGAGCTTGTCTTCAGGATACCAGAAATAGAATCTTACTTTTTATAAGTCCAACAAATCACTGTGCTTCACAGGATAAGGCATCCTGCATATTCCATTCCCTCAGGAGGCCCGTTTCATACGATGCCTTTGGTGTGGTGGCACCTTTGAAAACGCCCTCCTGTTAACAAGCTAAACAAGTGCCTTTTTTCTGTGTTTGCCAAAAAAACCCAACACCCTTTCTTTTTCAACAAGCCTTTTAATTGGATATTTTTATCCTAATTATGTATTGGTCTTTAAATTATTATTATTATTTTTTGTGTTAATGTTTTGACCCCTAATGTTTTTATTGATAAATTCCTTTTTGGCAATTTATGGGAAACAATTCCTAAATGAAATAACATGTAGGAAGCTTGATGCAGACTTCTAAGGCAAAGGAACTGCAATCTCAGCTGGGAGGCAACATGAGAGAAGGCAATGGGCAAGGGTGACAACAGGATTTTCTGAGCCAATGACAGTGTATATGGAGGGACCCGCTTCACACACACCCCTTCACAAAAAGAGCACAAATCCACATGAAATCTGTATGCACTTTGTATGCAAATCTGTGGGATGGAGGACTGAGAAAATTAAAACCCGGGTGCTGCCTGCAACTAAAAATATGTCTTACAGACAGAATGTCAACAGGTGAAGCTGATTGTTCTACTTCCATACTAGAAAAGGCTTAACCTGCTGCATTTCTGTCTGTTTTGTTGTTGTCATTGTCGTTTAGTCGTGTCCGACTCTTCGTGACCCTATGGACCAGAGCACACCAGGCACTCCTGTCTTCCACTGCCTCCTACAGTTTGGTCAAACTCATGTTGGTAGCTTCGAGAACACTGTCCAACCATCTCGTCCTCTGTTGTCCCCTTCTCCTTGTGCCCTCCATCTTTCCCAACGTCAGGGTCTTTTCCAGAGAGTCTTCTCTTCTCATGAGGTGGCCAAAGTATTGGAGCCTCAGCTTCACGATCTGTCCCTCCAGTGAGCACTCAGGGCTGATTTCCTTCAGAATGGTGGATAGGTTTGATCTTCTTGCAGTCCATGGGACTCTCAGGAGTCTCCTCCAGCACCATAATTCAAAAGCATCAATTCTTCGGCGATCAGCCTTCTTTATGGTCCAGCTCTCACTTCCATACATCACTACTGGGAAAACCATAGCTTTAACTATACGGACCTTTGTCAGCAAGGTGATGTCTCTGCTTTTTAAGATCCTGTCTAGGTTTGTCATTGCTTTTCTCCCAAGAAGCAGGTGTCTCCTCAAGGGCCAACCCTAATCTATGCTAACAGCAACAGTCCCTCCTGAAACTTTAGAGTAGGGTTGGCAAAAGGAAGGCCTTTAACAGTTATGTAGGTCTTTCATCAATTGATGGTAGGAAGGTAATAATACATTCAGTGCAATAAGAGGTGGATATTTTCAATGGGGTGGGGAGAGTCAAAGAGATTTAAAATTTACACTTCACAGCAGCCAAGGTTCAGGTGCTTGGATAAATTTGGATTAAATTGTTTAAAAGCAAGCAATCTGTTCCAAGAGCATTTGTTGTGGTTATTAATTTATACCTCATAAAAACTACAAGAATGTTACCATCACGGGTCAAACTACCACACTTTAACAGGAATATACCAATTAAAGTGTTACACCAGCAGCAACAATCCACCCACAAGAGTTGCCCTATTTTCTCCCACGAGTGGGGAAGCAATAAAAATTCCCCTCCCTTTCCCAAATGGTTGCTACAAATGCCACCCTCCAATGCATTTCCACAACAATAAATAAAGCAAGCAGACCGAGAGACTGGATAACAACACTGAACTACACAGCAGGTTAGCCATACTCAGTCCTTCTCCTACCTTGCAATATGAGTATAATATCCTTGTAGGGTTGACATAACCGATGTTGTCTCAACCCTTCCCTGTTCCCCGCCACACCCCACTATACAAATCTGTAGTTGTATCTGCAAAGTCATTTTTAACTGTGTGCATACTCAAATAAAATAACATGAGTTGCAGTATGAACTAGTTAGTATCTTAGCTGTTTACCTTTCGCTTTGGTGTGGGCAGACTGTTGCCTAATCAACAACTACACTGATGTCCTAGATTTCTGCATTATTTTCTCTGGATAACAAACACTTATTTAACTGGGGGAGGGGGGAGGTTCAACGTGAAGAAGGTCGTTCCTTCAAAATGGACCAGCTGTTTTGGTGTCTTTCCTGCCATCTAGTGACACAGATGGCAGGGAAGACTCCAAAACAACATCAGAATGAGCCAGGAATTCTCTTCTCCATTGTCTGGAGAAGGAACCTCCTCATGGGTCATTTTATAGCCACTTTTTTTTTGGGGGGGGGAGGTCTTCCCTTTGGGCTTCTACAACTCTAAATGTCTCTAAAGCACTCATCAATCGCAGCTGTGGCTTCACTCATTGGCTAAAAAACATGGAAAGATGGAAACAGGCTCATTTGTCACAAAGCGAATACTTTGAAAGGTGCCTGCACATTGAGCTTCACAACTGTCTTTCTAAAAGGGATATTTAAAAATAAAATAAAATAGAACACTCAAACTCTGGGTTCCCGGCTTGCTTTGAAAGATTTATACAATCTGAAGAGAAACCAGAGAATGCTGTGGGCACAATATAATAGCACACCATTCACCTCCTTTCTTAGTGGCCATGCCAGATTCTGTAATAGCCTATGCAAAACCTTCTCCCTCAGAATTAGGTCCAGTCGTGACCAACTCTGGGGTTGCAGCGCTCATCTCGCTTTATTGGCCGAGGGAGCCGGCGTACAGCTTCCAGGTCATGTGGCCAGCATGACAAAGCTGCTTCTGGTGAACCAGAGCAGCGCACAGAAACACCGTTTACCTTCCCGCCGGAGTGGTACCTATTTATCTACTTGCATTTTGACGTGCTTTCAAACTGCTAGGTTGGCAGGAGCAGGGACCGAGCAACGGGAGCTCACCCCGTCACGGGGATTCGAACCGCTGACCTTCTGAACGGCAAGTCCTAGGCTCAGTGGTTTAACCCACAGCACCACTCGTGTCCCTTTTACAGTATTTAAATAAATTAATACAATTACCTTCTACGCAATTTTCAGATGTTATCAGCTTACTGGGAGGTACCCATTCACCACAGAAAGCTAGCTGTATCTCACTTTTCTGTGCCAAACGATGTTTGGTTTGTTTGCAACTCTAATGCGGCTATGTTTTGTGAAATTAAAAACGGAGGCTGGCTTCCACCATAGAGTGTCGCATTTGGTGGGCTTTTGGTGAGTTTCGTCGGGGCTTGCCGATGAATCGTGACCAAGCACTTTGGGTAAGCTATTCCAAGTGCTTCAGCTAATAGGTTTTTAAATATACCAACACCTACATCACTCCCTGTTCCACGCTTTATGTTACCTTTATCTGGTCGGTTACACGTGGTTTTTCAATGGCACCTTCATTCTAAAGCTCTCTTGGTGAACAATTTGCCACCTCTGCACTGGGTACCCATCACATCACTTTCATATCACCTGGAATGAAAACCTGACTTGACTCAAGTAAAAAAAAGGGGGGGGGAGAAATCATGTTTTATTGTTTGGAGTCGGCCTTTCCTGGCATGTAATGCTTTCAACAGCCCTTCCATAAACTCTTTGTTTCCACTCTGTATTCATAAAAGCCTCTGTCTGTACCTTCCTAAAGACTACCTAGACTGTTTTCTTTGGCCGCCTCTTGTTTTCATTGAGTTATCCAATTATGCCTAGAGCTTTTTCCCAGAGTTGTTACACTTAATTTAGAACCCACCAATGCATGAGATTAGTTCAAATGATTCTTTCAAATGGGCATTACCTTGCTTTTGTCAACAATGAATATGATCTGGCAGGGAGCAGGCCGTTCACCTGGCTCCATCAGGCCCCTGTGGAACTAACTAACTCTCTCTCTCTCTTGTGTCCTCACAGAAACTGGCACCCTTCTCCGGAAGATTAATAAAAATAACACCATTTCTTAAATGTATCCTTGGTAGTCCTATTATGTAGTTTCTTTCCACACTGAGAGATGGGCGCCACCCTCAGCCAGTTTCCTTTTCGCTCTCGGCCTGTTGCAAAGGACTGTTTGCAATTTTCCATTAAAAGCAAACTGCAGCGTAACCTTCCTTCCCTGCACAAATATATAATTTACCTTCATGGCCTCTCTGCCACCATTTTACTATCTTTCACCTTCACAGTTCTCCCATCTGCAAACAGCACACCTTTCCTTTTCATTGGCGGTGGGCAGAGTCCAACTCTTTGAGCTCAAGCCACGCAGAAGCGGCTGCCCTTGGAACATTCTTGTAGCCATGCGGTCCGCCTTCCATCACAGCCTTGCACCAGCTCCACTGCAACACACTCAACATTCCTGCTAAATCTGAGCAGGCTTCCCTCCAGCTTGTAGCCTGAGCCAAATCAACTCCTCCTGGGTGCAGCCAACAGTAAGTTGTGATACGAAGCTCTGGCAAACTACGTTTCCTGAGGATCTTTGTACAGTGGTACCTCGGGTTACAGACGCTTCAGGTTACATACACTTCAGGTTACAGACTCCGCTAACCCAGAAATAGTACCTCGGGTTAAGAACTTTGCTTCAGGCTGAGAACAGAAATTGCACAGTGGTGGTGCAGCAGCAGTGGGAGGCCCCATTAGCTAAAGTGGTGCTTCAGGTTAAGAACAGTTTCAGGTTAAGAACGGACCTCCAGAACGAATTAAGTTCTTAACCCGAGGTACCACTGTACTCATCATAAGGACAAATAGTTTGTTAATATAAGAAGCTTGGCAGTTTATGAAACATCCAGATCCAACCCAGACCTCAAAAACCACACACACACACTGAAGTTGGGTGAAGTGACACTTTTGCTATTTCATTCTGCCAGTTCCCTCACTTGAAGGGTGCTCCTCTTTTAAAAGTTAAAATTTCCTGTGATCTTCAAAGCTGCCTGAAACTCTACCCATAAGGTGTCCCTCTGCTAAAGGAAGTCAGCTCGACTTATCAAATCTATTTTTGAGTCCTGCTCTGTGTTAAGTGCCCGTTCCTTAAGATTCGCCGGGTCTGCAAGCTTTTACTATCAGCGTATTTATTTCACCTTCTAAATGAAATCCAATTTGAAGCTATTAATATTAATGCACTGAGATAATTCTGATGATGAATTAATAAAACACTTGGCCTCTCAATATGCTGTTTGCTCTTACCGTTTAATGATGCTCTTAACTGGGAGGAGGAGGTGGAGGCAGAGATAGAGTCGGCTCCACTAGGAGCCTGAAAATTAGAAGCCTCTTCATTGTTTTAGCTTGCTACTTTAATGGCAATCGATGGCATTGATTTTGGACTAGAAAAGTATTTACTAAATCTTTACCATGTGCTACAATCCCTATTTAGATTCCTGAAGTATCGTCGGGATGTTACACCTGCTTAAAGTATTTTAATTGCCTGCAAATGTCATGGGCTGGGAATATGAAATAGTTTTTTAAAAAACGCTTTCAAATCTTTCTCATTTGTTACTTTTCTCATCAATGAAATGTCGTTGTTGTTTTTTTAAAAAAAATCCCAAAGCTATAAATGGTGGCATTATTAAACTGCCCGAGTGGTAGATACTCTTTTCCTCCCTGAAGACATCATTCTTCTTTAAGAAAAAGCAGGTGCCATCGGTAGTCTCATTATTTTACAAGAACAATCCCAAGCCGCTAAACCATTTGGCTGAGATAAGTCTAATTCGCCCACTTTATACTCCTGAATTACAGACTTGCTTGAAGATATGGGCCTGAATAACATGTGTGACTTTCTAACGTTTATCTTATATTGCAGTCAAAAGAAACAGCAAAGCAACAGCAGACTGCTAGTTAAAGTGTGTGTGTGTGTGTGTGCGCGCGCGCGCAGTGCTTTTTTTCTTTAAAAAATGTTTAGGGGTACTCTCATTCTCCTACTCATATTGAAATATTGAAATACTGCCCCTCAATGATGCGAAACTCAGATTCACATAAGGTTTAGGGGTGTGCGTACCCCTGATTCCCCCCCAGAAAAAAGCAGTGTGTGTGTGTGTCTACACACACACACACACACACACACACATATATATATATATATATATATATATATATATATATATATGTACATAAATATGTGTGTGTGTGTGTGTGTGTGACATGTACAGTCAGTCGACCACGATTGACAGGTAGATCCCTGGGTGATCGTGGTCATTCATGGTTAATCGCGGGACTGTATAGGATCACCGGATAGGGGGAAAAAAGGGATATTGATTACTCCCCTGCCTGCCCCACACTGGTTTGAAACCCCACCCCACCCCATAAAAAAAACCTCAGCAACTCCTGTCCCTCCTTCCCCCCAAAAGTTGAACAACTCTGCTTTCTCCCCCCCAAAAAAAGTTCAACAACTGTGGTCACTCCTCCCCCCAAAAAGCTAAACAACTCTGGCAATGACAATGAGTAGATCACTGCCATTATTTTACTGTGAGTAGATCGCAGTCTATATAGAGTTGGACGTGCCTGATATATATTATACAGGCATTCACTGCAGGCTGCAGCATTATAATTTTGTCTATTCTCTGTATATGTGCTTCTCTCCCATTTCCAACCACGCCCCTCTTTCTTCCATTTTCAGTTGTAATTTCTCTCTCGGAATGAATATATAGTCTATCTCTATCTAAATAATCAAAGATATGTAACAAACACTACTGGTGCCTCTTCGATCTAAGACAGCGGCTATGTGCCCCAATACAGAGAGTCGCTAGCAAAGCCTTGTCATATTAACCTCTACCCCCAAAAAATGATTTTGTATAGGGTATGTGTAGAGGTACACAGCAACACACTCCCTTTCTTCCCCCATTGTGTGTTTAGAATGGGTGGGCGGGCGGGAATATTGAAAGCATTCTATGTTGCATGTTTAATGGACATTTCAAGGTAATTTGATACGGGCAATTTCCAGATATGATGTCCTACTCGTGCAAATGGGACTTTTCTTTCCTTTCTCCCCTACCCCCCTTCTCCATCCCCCCAAACAGTTGGGGGACCTTCCAGATCAGACTGAGGGGGTATGGCAGCTGGAGAGGGACAAGAGAACAGGGGAGCCCCATCACATATAATGATAATGATATATAATGTCACTCACCGTGTGACATTAGCTGATGATCAGCATTGAATCTGGTCCTGATTTTTAGGACTGGGGTAAGGGGAAATGGAGTGTCCCTGATTTCTTATTTTAAAACACTTTGAGACGACTTAAATGGAAAAGGAACCTCAAAGGCAGAATAAAAAAGGGCTAAGACTCCAGTAGCAGAACTGATGGCCCTGGAAGCTGGTTAACTATTCAAATGATTTTTAAATTCGGTTATATAGATTAACTAGGCAGGGGTCAGCAAACTTTTTCAGCAGTGGGCCGGTCCACTGTCCCTCAGACCTTGGGGGGGGCAGACTATATTTAGAGGGGGGGATGAACGAATTCCTATGCCCCACAAATAACCCAGAGATGCGTTTTAAATAAAAGGACACATTCTCCGCATGTAAAAACTATGCTGATTCCTGGACCATCCACAGGCTGGATTTAGAAGGTGATTGTGCTGGATCTGGCCCCCGGGCCTTAGTTTGCCTACCCATGAACTAGTGGAATGTAAATGGCTATTTTTTTAAAAGAAGGGGGGGAAAGCATGGTTATGGAAATGCAAGCCATTGAAATGAATGGGCATAACTAAGCTGGGCCTGTTTATTTTAATAGGTCGCCTCTAAGTAAAATGTAGTTGGACATCACCCATGCATCAGTTCTTCTGTGTGCATTGGAAGACAAAGATCTAGTTCTCTGTTATGTTCTACATCCTATAAATCCTCTCAGTCGTGCTGGCTCCCAATGTCCCTAGAGCCTCCTTTCTCCTGGTCCAGTTATTCCTGTGCTTGTCTCTGCCTCCTGCTGCCACATATTGCTTTCTCCTTCTGTCTAGGTAAAGTTAAAGGTATCCCTGACCATTAGGTCCAGTTGCAAACAACTCTGGGGTTGCGCACTCATCTCGCTCTATAGGGCGTGGGAGCCAGCGTTTGTCCGCAGACAGCTTCTGGGTCATGTGGCCAGCATGATTAAGCCGCTTCTGGCGAACCAGAGCTGTGCACAGAAACACCGTTTACCTTCCCGCCGGAGTGGTACCTATTTATCTACTTGCACTTTAACGTGCTTTCAAACTGCTAGGTTGGCAGGAGCTGGGACCGAGCAATGGGAGCTCACCCCGTCGCGGGGATTTGAACCACCGACCTTCTGATCGGCAAGCCCAAGAGGCTCAGTGGTTTAGACCACAGCACCACCCGATCCTTCTGTCTACACAGAGGAAATGTCAGCAGGTATACAAAGCTCTGGGAACGTGTTTTTGTTTCTTTGTTTTGGAGAGAGATTGTGCCACATGAGGTAGTACTATTGCCCCTCTCCCTCATGTTACTAGTCTCAGAGCTTCCAGGACAATCTTTGCCTCTCACTTTTCCTCATGGGACCCTGTTGAACTCTGGACCTATGCATTGTCCTGCCCCATCCCTTTGTCTTGCCTTACCCTGCCCAGGCCATGACACCAGCGGTGCATTGTGATTGACCTGGGATACTTGGGAGAAAAGCAATGACAAACCTAGACAGCATCTTTAAAAGCAGAGACATCACCTTGCCAACAAAGGTCTGTATAGTTAAAGATATGGTTTTCCCAGTAGTGATGTATGGAAGTGAGAGTTGGACCATAAAGAAGGCTGATCGATGAAGAACTGATGCTTTTGAATTATGGTGCTGGAGGAGACTCTGGAGAGTCCCATGGACTGCAAGAAGATCAAACCTATCCACCATTCTTAAGGAAATCAGCCCTCAGTGCTCACTGGAAGGACAGATCCTGAAGCTGAGGCTCCAATACTTTGACCACCTCATGAGAAGAGAAGACTCCCTGGAAAAGACCCTGATGTTGGGAAAGATGGAGGGCACAAGGAGAAGGGGATGTCAGAGAACAAGATGGTTGGACAGTGTTCTTGAAGCTACCAGCATGAATTTGACCAAACTGTGGGAGGCAGTGGAAGACAGGAGTGCCTGGCGTGCTCTGGTCCATGGGGTCATGAAGAGTCGGACACGACTAAACGACTAAACAACAATGATGGACCAATCTTCCTTTGGTGTCTGTCAAGGGCTGCAGAAATGAGGAGGTTGCCACAATGCCTGCCTGGAAGGCCAAGCACGTCGCTATGTATGACAGCTGCCAAATGTCTGCCAACTCCCCTGGTTTTACAGGAACAAATGCAGGAAGCACCAAACCTCAGGTGGGACAAATCTGTGTTTGCAGTGATGGGTCACTAATTGTGCAGGCAGGCCCAGTGTTCATTGTCCTTTGATTAACAGGTTTTCTGCCTCCCTTGTGAAGTCCCCCCCCCAAGTGTGTTGTTGTGATGAGGAAGTATGAGTGTGCCATGAGATTGAAATATCTGCACAATAAATTACAAGGCAGCCTACCCAATGTGACACACGCCTTGCAAACTAAACATCTCAAACCAACTCCCATCTGGTGATTACATTAAAAATCCCATCGATACCGGTCAGGATAATCTGCTTCAAGCTTCTGGAGGAACTGAAAAAAATTAAACTAAATCCAGCATTTCTAAGTTCTTAAATACATATACACACACACATAACCTGCTTGTCATCGCTTTGGCCACCGAACCTTTGTATATCCTCATAGTAATCCTCATAGAACTCTAGCCCAATGGTTGCCATTAATTTGATTTTGAATTGATTTTAGAATAAATTGATTTTAGAACGCATTTCAATTAATTGATTGTGATTTTATGTAAACTGCTTTACTTTTATTGTTGTTAAATTCTCTAAGCCCGGCTTTGGCTGGGTAGGGCGGGATATAAATAAATTTTTATTATTTATTATTTTATTATTATTATGATAACCAGGTTTACTCCACCTGCACAGCCCTGACCTCACCACCTCACAGCTAAATAACACCAGCTCCAGTGTCTGATGAGGGTTTTTTTTGTGTGTGTGTGTGTGTGTGTGCGCGCACGCACCACATTCATCATGGGCATTGTTGAGTTTTAGAGGTTGACTGCCAATTAAAGATGGAAGAGTTTGCACTTACATCATGCTCACTTTCCAAAATGAAACGAAGACCAAAACACAGCCAATTTTCACAATTTGCAACTTTCTGAATTTTCAAACGCACTTCTCCAGCCAAATAATCTGTACAGAAATGCATACACTTTGATAAATGACTATTATTAAAAAAATATTTTTAATTAATAATAATTAATAATAATTAATAATAATAATTAAGAATGTATTATATCTGGGGGAAATGGCTATGCAAAACTATGCATATTTGGCAAAGTTGCATGCAGAAGTGAATATATGTATTAGGACTGTATATTGTTTTAAATGTTTGTTTTGCTATTGGGATTGTAGTTCCATTTGTGTTTCTCAAGCTGGTCTCTGACCATAATAAATTTCATGTTCATGTTCATATGTATTAGGAGAAATTAGCATTGAAATGCTGGTGGATATTCATGAGGGTTTTGTGTGGTTTTTTTTAAAAAAAAACAACAGACTGATGTGGAAAAGTGCAAGTCTGAAATTAATATTGGAAAAATGAGAAATGGAAAACCTGAAAGTGACCTATTTGCCCATCCCTACTTTCTGTGCAGGGGATGTGGGTGGCACTGTGGGTTAAACCACAGAGCCTAGGACTTGCCGACCCAAAGGTCGGCGGTTTGAATCCCCATGACGGGGTGAGCTCCCATTGCTCGGTCCCTGCTCCTGCCAACCTAGCAGTTTGAAAGCACCTCAACGTGCAAGGAGATAAATAGGTGGGAAGGTAAACGGCATTTCTGTGCGCTGTTCTGGTTCGTCAGAAGCGGCTTAGTCATGCTGGCCACATGACCCAGAAGCCGTGCGCCGGCTCCCTCGGCCAATAAAGCGAGATGAGCGCCGCAACCCCAGAGTCGGTCATGACTGGACCTAATGGTCAGGGGTCCCTTTACCTTTACTTTCTGTGTAACTTGGCCAGAAAAATGGTTAGCCACTCTGACCTACATCTAGCAGTGCCATTAAGTGTGGTAATGAAGGGGAATTCTTCCAGGTGTGGTTTCTGCTTGTCTCTGCTTCTGTGCCACACACTCCCAGCTGCTTCTCTCTCCTTCCTGAGTTAATCAATGGGGAGATTTCAGGTAATCATGGACAGGGCCATAGCTAGGTGGTGGTAAAGTGGGCCTCCGCTAGGGGTGCAAGCAATGGGGGGGGGAGCTAAAAATATGTCCATAAATATAAATATCAATTGTTGCCCAATAAGAAATTGTTTAAAATAGAGGTGGGATTGAATGGGTGGTAG
Organism: Podarcis vaucheri; assembly: GCF_965113315.1. Lineage (NCBI taxonomy): Eukaryota > Metazoa > Chordata > Lepidosauria > Squamata > Lacertidae > Podarcis > Podarcis vaucheri. The sequence continues at coordinate 11,148,225 of NC_138766.1, forward strand.
GGGGATGGGGTTGGAGGAGAGGCGGGAAGAAGAGTTCATTTGTCCATGGCTAGAGGATGCAATCTGGACAGTTCTGCCACGGGCGCAAGATCACCTAGCTATGGCTCTGATCATGGATCACACTGGTGTCACTCATGGCAAGTGAAGGCAACTGAGAGAAAAAGCCAGTGAGGGCAATGCAAATAAGCAAACTTTTTTTTTTTTTTTTTGCAATGCATGCATGCATGAAATGAAAAAAATCATTGGGGAACAGAGGTGTGTCTTTAGCACTGCCAAGAATATTTGCCAAAAAAAAGCTGATTAGGGTTTCCCCTGCCGCAAAGTACAATAAACTTTTTAAGAAGCACTGCCACAGCACTCGTGGTTATGTAACTCTGTTTGAGAATCAGTTTTGTCTTGTTTCTGTTAGATCTAGTTTTATGCCTTACCCAAAAAAAAAAGGTGGAGGAGGTTTAAGTAAGCATCCTCACGGCGCAACACTCCTGGCACTGATGTGTATAAAAGTCTTCCTCTCTGCTTTTAAGGTGATGAAAAGGACAACTCGATCGTGTCTAAATCAGAAGAATCTGATATAATGTCAAAGCCTTTGGCAAAACATAGATTGACTTAATTCTTTCAATAATGAACTTTGGTCTTCAGCATTTAACAACCACAAGAGGGAGAAACCCAATATAAAAGAGAAAATCTCCTTGTTCAGGTTATCTTGACTCTGCTGCAGGCAAAACGTAGAAATATTTTTTTTAATCGAGATTCTTGGCAGCAGCCCTTTCCCAAATGCCAGTATCCATCACTGATGACTGGATCAATAGCTATGTTTTGGCCCCAGTCTTCTGCGAGAGATGGCATGCCATCACTGACAGACAAATATCACAGTTAAGCAAAGTATCCAGCCAGACCCAGTAACATTTTTATTGATTTTTGTTGTGCAAATAATGTCTTTTTGGGCTGAATAAATGGCTTTGAGCCAAACAGTCATTGTTTATGATTCCAAAATGCAATAAAAGGACAGGAAATATATTATAGCCAATGTCTCAAGGCACACAACATAATCATCCTTTGGTGGTGAAAAACTATCCGGCTGAACCCTTGAGTGCATATTTATCCATGCTTAAAGGTACCTGTAGGACTTGCAAATCTTACACCAACAGTCCTGTTAGGAAACAGATGGTATTGCCCTTTAACCTCCTGAATCATGACCAGGGGAAAAAAGTATGGAAAAAATAAGCACTATATTTCTTCAATCAATACAAAGAAAACACTTTATTATATTCCCTTTAAATGAAATATCAGACTTCCTGGAGTTGCATTAATATGCTTTCAAATACCATGCCCAGACTTTTTTCCTAGTACAAGAGAGTGGTAAACTATTTCCTGCTAGCAATTTTATTTAATTTTATTTTAAGCAGCCTAAAGTTTAACTACTACAAAGAACAGCACTGCCTCCTCCTCCTCCAGCCATCATATATATATATACATACATACACACAGAGAGAGAAAAAAACAAAATCTACCTTGAGGACCTTATACTCTAAGGCAGGAATGGAGCCCTCTAGATGTTGCTAGACTCCAACTCCCATCAGCCCCAACCAACAGTTGGGGATGATGGGAGTTGTAGTCTGAGAATATATGGAGGACCACAGGTCTCTCATTCTTGGTCTAAAGTAGGAGTGGGACCAAACTGGCAAAAATGTATAGGACAAGTAGTAAAACTTGCTGGAAATGCAAGGAAAAGGACGGCGATTTTTACCACATGTGGTTGTCATGTAACAAAATAAAAGATTTTTGGGAATCGATCTATAATGACTTTAAAAAGATGTTTAAATATACTTTTCCAAAAAAGCCAGAATAATTTTTGCTAGGCTTGGTGGGAGAAGTCATTAAGAAGACAGACCAAAGATTATATCTGTATGCAACAACAGCAGCCAGAGTTTTGATAGCCCAAAAGTGGAAGTTACAGGAGATTCCGACTGTAAGCGAATGGCAGATAAAGCTGGTCGAATACACTGAAATGGCAAAACTGACACACAGAATTCGCAATCAGGAGGAGACGAAGTACCAAAAAGAATGGAGTAAATTTATGGTTTATATAAGTGAGAACTGTAGAAATATGAAAACGTTGGCAGGATTGAATTAAATCTTATGTCACGGTGTAATTTTTAACCAATGAAACTGTGAATTATAGATTGGAATAAGAAAACTTGTGGAAGTGAAGGACGGAAGTCAACGGCTCTATGGAGCATAAAGCAGGATATATGTAATAAGACTTGATGTTTTTGTAGCTTGGTGTTCTTAAATCTCAATAAAAAGCATTTGAAAAAAATAAAATAAAGTAGGAGTGGGGAACATCTGGCCCACAGACTGAATTAGGCCCACTTGACCCATGAGGCCATTTTAGCCATCACACTCATGCCCAGTCGGCCTTCTAAGCAAACAGGAAGCCAGTACACTTCCTTTAAACCCACCATTCAGCCCTTCATCTCCAGCCTTTGTTTCCCAAACTTGGGTCTCTAGCTGTTTTGGGACTACAATTCCCATCATTCCTGACCACTGGTCCTACTAACTAGGGATGGTGGGAGTTGTGGTCCAAAATCATCTGGCGATTCAAGTTTGGGAATCCCTGGTCTAGGGCAAGGGATTTTTGTTTGTTTGTTTTTTGTATATAAAAACTGAAGACATACGCCAGCCCTGTTTGTTTCAATGGGAAAGTTAAGCTGGAGTTTGAACCTCACCTTTAAAAAACAAGAAAACTTCAAAGTACTTACTTTTTATGAGATTATACAAAGTGTGATTTCTTTAATTTTTGCATTGCTTATTAAAGACATTGGCTGATATTCAACACTAGTCATTCTTTGTGTAATAGACCCTCTGAAATCAAAAGGATTTTTAAAAGGAGCTTCAGGTCACTACTCATGAAAAAAGAGACTAGTAAATGTTAATAATAATTAATATTAATTATAATATAATATCATCATCATCATTGGGTCTACTCTGAGCATGACATAACATTGACATCCCAAACCCATTGTGTTCAGGTTTATGCCATTTCCCCTGTATTAACAGTTGTCAGCACCAATGATTCATAAAAGTGAGAAATCTCGATATGCCAGTGAATGGGAGAAGGGGGGCGGGTATCTGTGGAATAAATGCAGATCCTCTTGGAACAGTGTTGTGAAAATGCAAACCATAAGCTGCTTGAGAAATATTTTATATCTGTCAATTAAGAAGAAATAAACAGCATTAAGCTAGTCGTCTTAAAAGGCTAGTAAAAGGATTTCCCCATAATTCCACACTCTGATTTGTGTGAGGAAAATATCAATAATTCAAACACCTTTCAGAAAAATCAGGAATATTTATTCTCCTCCCTGAAAAGTGTCCGTTCAGCTACAGGAATGTGCCACAGCAGTGACGGGCTGGCTCACATTCTGATGTTCTCTCTTACGTTCTTGAATGCCATGAGCATTAAAATTAACTCTCTACTGATAGCTCTGCTGAACAGACCATTGTTGTTTTAAAATATTCTTTATGAGCAGTAAATAAAGGCAGCACCTTAAAAAAAAAAGTTAAAAGCTAGAAACTGAAAGGATTTGTGGAAAGCCTATTGCTTCATTTCCAGCAGCAACACACAGAAATTAAATTCAGAGCAATAATAGTTAATTCAATGAATAAGGCCAGGTTCACTGAGAGCAATATTAGCTCTTTAATATCAATATTTGATTCCAGGGCAGTACACAATATTAAAATAAAAAGACAAACACTATGCCAGATCCCTCTATCAAGAGGACAGACGGCACCCTAAGTTTCTAGACCTCATGACTGGACAGGTAAGGTTGAAAGCATGTGGACGATTACTACTGGAATTTCAGGAACAAGAGGGGTGGCTTAAAAAGTGGTTGGCAGTGGCGTAACATGGAGGGCCAGAGGGGCGGTGACTCCAGGCACAAAAATTCTGACAAAATCAGGGTCGTCTTAAGCATATCCGGTGCTGTGGTGCAAAGATCCCTCAGGCGCTCCCCCCCCCCGTTTCCCAGAGTTCTCCCCCTCTAAAACAAGGTGCGTCCTATGGTCGGGTGCATCCTATAGAGCGAAAAATACGGTTTATAGCTGATTCCTGCAATCCTTCCACCTAAATACACACACACACCCCAGCACAGACTTCAGAGAGCATGCATGATGGTAGTCAAATGGGCAGGGACAGTCGATGTGCATACCACATTTTCAGGCAGCTGACCATATGATGTCTAACGTCCAAGCTAGCTGTGAAAGAAAACCTAGAGGCTTTGCTATTAAACATCCCCAGCTCTGAAAATGGCCTTTTCTCCAAAGTTGAAATGGAGGGGGTTGTTTCTAAAGTCTGCTGTTTCCCTTTGCTCTCTCTCATATTTCTGCTTTTATTTATTTCCACTTTTTCCCCTTTAGGGGCCCAGGTACAGATGTCAGAAGGAAAACAGAAAAGCTGCCACTTTAGATGATGGGAAACCTTTCTATAAGCCTTAACCCACCAGAGTGTTGGGGCTGTGACATGAAGATAATAAAGAGATGATTGCTACAGAACAAAATCACTTTTTCTAACTAAAGGAGAGTTGAATAGACTTTTTCCCTCCCTTTATAAACCTGCTACTATGGCAAGGTATTTTCCCTTGAGTGCAAGCAATGCTCCTGTTATCTCTCAGGTCAGATCCTCTGCCCCACCTTCCCCATCTTCAAGAAGGCAGATGGCAAAACAAAGACTCAGGTACAGTTCACAGCCACAGACAGACTGATGGGTCTGTTATGTTTTGAAAGTCAGTGACAGTCGTGGCCAATGTGGATGGCTTCAGATAAAAGATGGAGACTCCACACAGCATTTATAGGCTGCTTTTGCAAACACTCAAAGTGGCATATATATATATTTTAAAAAAATGGTAAAATGGTAAAACAAAACAGCAGATAATAATGGTTAAAAAAAACACACCAGCAACTGCATGCAAACTACTCAGTCACCCAAATAAATAAAAGGCCTGTGGAAAACTGCAAGCATTATTTCAGTTGCGTGTTCAGACCCAGAGACCTCCCCCCTAAATAAAGACACATGTGACTCAAATTTTAGTTTTGTTTTTTGGCAGAATTTAGGCCACAACTTTATTGATTACAGAAAGAGAGTGGTTGCATAGGCTCTGGTTCGACTAGCTCCCTGCACCCTTGCAGGCAGCGCTGACCCAGAGCTCTATCCTAGGTCAGCCAAGGGTGAACACCTGAGGCAGGTGGAAAGCCTGGGAGCAGACTCTGTTCACTTCCCAGATGCTCCCCTGGACTCAGGCATGGGCACAACTCCCTCTCAGGGGTTGACCAAACCAAGTTGAGTCCCTGGATTCCTTTAACGGAATACTCTTCACATAGGGATGGCGAGACCGTTCTCCCATCCCTAGCACATGAGCCAGTTCCTATCTGCAACCTTACAAGTTGTGATAATTTGCTACGTGGCAGGCGAAACCCAAATGGCTACAGCCAATCAGCCAAGTGGGGGAAATTCTTGCTGTGCCCCTGTCCCAACGACAGACAACAGACGACGGCATAGCAAGGTCAGTTGCAAAATGCCCTAAAATTAGGGAGAGGTGGGCAGGTGTTCTGATGCACGAGCCGAAAGAGGAAGCTCTGGGACACGTGCATGGGTTTATATAGGTCCCCCGATCCGTTTAGACTGCACCCCATTGCCCAGATTAAACCCAGCAATGAGGGACCTACCAATTGGGTGTTGTGGCTATCCAATAGACCCACCAGGAGGTCAGTCTCCAGGTCTCACCACAACACATGCCCTCTTTGAGGGAGGACACGGTCTACCACCATTTGAAATAGGCACAATGCATCCTTTCCTTTAGGCTAATGGAAAGAAAATGAAAGTAGGTGATGTGAGGGTAGACAGCACCCAGCGCACCCACAGCTCAGTAACATGGGGCTTTATATTGGATTTCCTTCCTTTACTGGAGTATCTGTGGATTATCAATATCCAGTTTTAGAGGGGTGGGGGAGCGCAGGCTGCCACTTGGATAAGGAGGGCATTGTGTGGATTTTGCTGAAAAATGAAATTAAATCCAAGTTTAATTTCAAATCCAAGTTGATCTCCAGTGTGGATGAGCCCTAAATTGTGCTCCTATTTTGACTGCAGTCAGGCGTGGGCCAAGACACATTGTTACAGGAAGGGGTCTGAATGATGCTCCCACATCCTGGTTAAAAGCAAATAGTAAATGTCAACTTACCACCCTTAGATGCCACATAAATATATGGTACTGCCAGATGGGTGTTTATTATGGGATGGGAAATCTTTGCGCATGCACATTTTTCATGTAACACAGTGGGCATCATAATGCCTTGCCTGTTTGGGGCTTTGTTTGTTTTTGTTTTGTTTTCCTATTTAATGTGGATATGCCCTTCCTGGAAGAAATCCAATGAGGGTTTTTTAAAAAATCAGCCTGCTGCCAATGATCTGTTTCCGATATTTGAATGACCCATTTGCAATATTAAACTTCCACCTGGAAGTGCTCACTTTTTATACCTATGGATCTCTATGCGCTGGGAAGGATGTCTCTCTTCCCAAACTGAAGGGGAGTTCCGAAGGGTGATCCCAACAAGGAAACTCAAGGATATTGCTTGCTGGAATCTGGGTTGCTATTTGGATGAAAGACCTTATTGGTTTCAGTTTCACTTTGATTAGAACTAGGGCAGTGGTGGCCAAACTCGGCCTTCCAGATGTTTTGAGGCTACAACTCCTATCCTCCCTAGCTAACAGAACCAGTGGTCAGGGATGATGGGAATTGTAGTCCCAAAACATCTGGAGGGCCAAGTTTGGCCACCATTGGACTAGGTTTTAGGAGTGGCCTTTGTAGAAAGTTGCAACCCCAAATCTCTTCCTCCCTCTGCCATGATATGTTTTCAACATGTGTAATATAACTCCATTCAGCTAGTGAAATGGAGGACTGGTGGGGAAATTCACAATGTGATGGCATCACAGGACAGCAATGATCAACGGGATTGGGGATGAAGAAGCAAGCATGACACGCTGTGCATTTAAAGCACATTGCATCCACCAAGAATACTGGGAAAGGTAGTTTGTTAAGAGTGCTGGGAGCTGTAACTTTGAAGGGTAAACTACATGTTCCAGGATTCAGGGAGGGGTGGGACCATGTACTAAATGTGGTCACAGGGTTGCTATTTTTTAACAGCCATTGCATCCTGGTCATTCTACTTGGTCCTGGCTTTATTTCCAAACATTGTATTTAGAATCTGCATTTAGGGACAGCTGAGCTTTCGCTTTTTGAATGCTGGCCATTGACCATCACAATAAAGATTTTATTTGATTTATGGTCAGTTGAAATGCATGTCAATGACTCTAGCAAAATGTTTACCCAATGGCTCCTCTATGAGTACTGCATATGCAAAACTTGAGAAGGTAGATTTCCTTTCCCTACACACCCCAAGTCTGGAAAAAGTATGTGGCACTGGGGAGGCAAGAGAGGATTGGGGAGAGGAGGAGAACGAATGCTCAGCCAAACTATTTGCAACAATATTGTCATAGTAACCTATTCCTTGTGGAGTGTGATTATAGGAACCGGGTAGCTAGCAAAGCAGTAGCGAAGGGTTTTTTCCTTCTTCTTCCAGGGTTATCTGGCTTTGAAAGGATCATGTTCAAACCCTGAAGAGATAAAAGCGAGACTATACAGAATGTAAGCTGGACCGTTAAGCATTTCCATATGACAAACTTCTCTCTGGAGATCTGACCTGCCTGTAGATTCCCCAGTTTACAGATCTGAAGGAACCAGACCCACCCGCTCCTGCCCTAAAGAGAGGAAACTGACTCTGACTCGCTTTTGAAAACTCATTTAGAATTCTCTCTAGAAAGATGCCCCCAATAAGAAAAGAATATATATCCATAAAAACTCAAAAGGGGGGATAAAGAAAAAGCCACACACACAAACACACACCATCGATGGAGGTTTTTAAGAAAGCTTCTCCTTAGATGCAACTATAAAGAGAATACTGTATGTAGACATTTTTGAGAGAAGTTGCTGCCCTCTATAGAAGGTGCTTCTGTTTCTCTTTTGGCCGGTAATATCCACAGGCGTCAATTATTTTGTACATGGTTTATGACATAGAAGCAGCTCCCTGTGTCTGCTTGCTTTGGATGCCTAATGTGAAGTGCATGCAAAAATGATAGATTAATTGGGGACTTCATTTGCCAGATCACCTATATAGAGTACGCAGCCTTATTTTTTCATTGTTGATTTCACAAATCCTTTTACAGTGGTACCTCGGGTTAAGTACTTGGTTCATTCCAGAGGTCTGTACTTAACCTGAAACTGTTCTTAACCTGAAGCATCACTTTAGCTAATGGGGCCTGCTGCTGCTGCTGCACTGCCAGAGCACAATTACTGTTCTCATCCTGAAGCAAAGTACTTAACCTGAAGCACTATTTCTGGGTTAGTGGAGTCTGTAACCTGAAGCGTATGTAACCTGAAGTGTATGTAACCCGAGGTACCACTGTATACACTAAAAGAGTTAATCATATCAAAGTGAAAATCAGTTAATTACCTTCGTTTGGGCTTCCTCACAGAAAGCCCATCACTCACATGGGTCAAGTTCCTATTCTTTGATGGTTTAGTAGAAGAATCTGAGAAGAGAGAATTATTGCACTGGGGTGGGGACCAATCTGCTGTCTGTTGGAACAGAAATGGATTCCCCACAATTCTCACCTGTGAATGTTGATGTTGTTCATATCTGACAGTATTTAATGTGCAGCTGTCGATAACTTGTGTGTTTCATCTTTGGATCTTGCCAGAATAAAAACAGTGAAGAGATTCCAATAAGCCCAAAGCACTCAGATTTCAACAACTGAGAGAAAATCGTCACGTTGAAATTCAGACTGTTGTATATTGTCAATTTACTCACCTTTCTAATAGCAAACCCAGGTGGTGAGTGCCAACACAGATGGATCCGAAACAGAACTCCTGAGAAACAAAAGAGGAAGGTACAAGCATTCTTGGGGAAATCCTGAGGTTTGCAGAAGCACATGTGTGCGCGCACACAAACAACACTTTAAAAACTAAGTAGGCCTATCAATGGGGAACTTGAGGTCTACCCACAACTTCCATGACTCTGCTTAACCTTCCTTGACTTCAGAGCCATTGAAAATTGGTCTTGCTCCCCAGTTGGGTTTCTAAAGAACTACCATGTTGTTGTTGTTGTTTAGTCGTGTCCGACTCTTCGTGACCCCATGGACCAGAGCACGCCAGGCACTCCTGTCTTCCACTGCCTCCCGCAGTTTGGTCAGACTCATGTTTCTGGCTTCGAGAACACTGTCCAACCATCTTGTCCTCTGTCGTCCCCTTCTCCTTGTGCCCTCCATCTTTCCCAACATCTGGGTCTTTTCCAGGGAGTCTTCTCTTCTCATGAGGTGGCCAAAGTATTGGAGCCTCAGCTTCACAATCTGTCCTTCCAGTGACCACTCAGGGCTGATTTCCTTAAGAATGGATGGGTTTGATCTTCTTGCAGTCCATGGGACTCTCAAGAGTCTCCTCCAGCACCATAATTCAAAAGCATCAATTCTTTGGCGATCAGCCTTCTTTATGGTCCAGCTCTCACTTCCATATATCACGACTGGGGAAAAAGAACTACCATATCCCAAGTCAAAGTAAGCTAAGCCAGCATTGCCTGACCAGGCAGCCTCCATAAGGGCTCAGATTCAAGTCTTTCCTAGCACAGCCACCTAATATCTTTCAGCTCAACATATCAGGGATTGAACCTGAGACCCAAACCTTATATATATGCAGAGCACGCACTGCACTGTTGAGTTGTGATCCCTTCCGTTCTCCTCCCTGAAGGTTCACTAATTAAAAGGTTCACAAATTTGAGGAGTGCCAATTATGTGCAGCTAACATTAGCTCAGCTGTGGACCAAAGTGGGGCTTGCCTATACCCTGTGGGCCTATTCAACAGTCACACAGTTGTGTGCTAGCAAAAAAGGTGGGGGATGACTGCTGATAACAGCCGTAGTCATCCGTTTGATGAATCCCCCATGCATTTCCCAATTGCTTTCTGTGCTGCAGAAAGAACAGAAGCTACTCTGGCAGAGCGTTGATGAGAAAATGTGATTCCACTTGACCATTCACTCCCCACGAAGAGCTGAGGATTGAAGTACGTTCGCCAGCATGGTGGCTGCTGACTGTTTTGACAATCGTCCCCATGCACTGCAAACAGTGGTACAGTTAGGTAATTTTAGATTCTAGGCTTAATGGTTTTATAGCTGTCTCCAACCCCCAGTTCCCTTTCGGTGGCAATGTATATTATTCATTTATTTCAGAATGCGGTAAGACTAGCCAGCATCATTTGGGGGCTTCCTGATCATTCTGCTGAATGAAGCCCTGGACTTCTGAATAGGGCCCTAGCAGGGGTGCCCAGTATTTTTAGCCCTCCATGATTAAATGTACAGTACAGATAGGACCCTAGAATTCATATTTTTAAGTGTGCCCTAGGTAAGGGCCAGAGTCTATTCTGTGTTCTTTTGTAGAAACCATTCACACCCTAGTTCCTAGGTATAGTGGCTGTGGCAGCCCAGCCAGATGGGTGGGGTATACATATTATTATTATTATCAGTGCTTTTTTTCTTTAAAAAAATGTTTAGGGGTACTCTCATTTTGATACAAGAAAATCACCATTTTATAGTTCAAATCAGGGAAAATAAATACAGTAAATGGACAAAAGTACAAAGAACATGCGTTACCGTATATTACACAGCTGACAGTTCACAGTAACTTCCACATTGGCATGAGGTTGTGTGCACTAACATCTTCTCGACTTTCATCAGTAAAACGCCACATATCCACATTCCACACTGCTTCACACATTAAATGCTCGCTTCTGTCTGAGTCTCAGGAAACACCAGGAAAGGAAGCTGCTATCGGAGGTAGTAACAACAAAACTGACCAATCACCGTGCTAGATTCCAACTCCTACTTCACACATTAAACACTCACTTCCATCTGAGACTCAGAAAACACTGTGGCAGGAAATGAGGCCGCCATCGGGGGTAGCAACAGAACTGACGATTCACCGTGCTAGAGAAGAAACTAATTTTTTTAACATTTGTTTAGGGGTATGCGTACCCCCAGAAAAAAGCACTGATGATGATGATGTTGATGATTTCACATACGCAGACGTACAATACTAGCCCAATACATTGTGCTGCCTGATGAAGTGGAGCCCAAAAGGTACTCCCCACTCACAAGTTAGGGCCAATAAAGGATCTTTCCAAGATTTCTTGCTACACCATTCAGAAACAATGCCCACTTCCCCCCAGCTCCCACAATGATGCCCCAAAGCACCCCACAACATGACAGCACTTCCCCTGCATAGGTATCATGCCATCATTACTTTATGGTTCCCAGCTGAATGTGTGAACAGAAAAACACTCCTGCACTTCAAGTGAGCTAGACGTTCTCTCTCTGTGGCGTGGTGGCTGTTCGCACATGCAAGTCACTGTTTGCGCTTGCAATCTCCAAGTGTTAAACATGCATGTGTGGCCAAACTTTCAGTCCTTTGCTTTTCTAATCCTACCTGTGCTAAACTACCCCTTCTTTCTTGCAGCCATTGCGGACTCCGTTGGTATTCAGTCTGGGAATCTCATGCTATTTCTTACTATCCATCCAATCTGAATTGCTTTATCTACACTTTGGAAGACCTGTCTAATTTGTTAAATTAGCAGGTCAGTTTAAATGATCTGAAGGTAATATTTAAATCCTCTAGTAGCAAAATATGACTTATATCTTCTATCTCTCAGTATTTAATATTGCAGTAGGGAAGGGAGGGGGAACACACAGTACTCACTTTGTGTTTTATCGCCAGCTACTCAGTCAAAGTAGAATTCATAACAGATAGAGACAAATCATCTGATGGCAGAGGTTAAAAGAAACCTGTTACTATGACTACAGATAGGGTCAGATAACAAAATGAACAGCTACTTTTGATCTTCAAAAAACCCTTTTTCCTTTGCTCTCTCCTCTGTTATCTGGACCACTCCATCAAACACCTAGCAGATAACAGAGTTGAAAACCCAGTCGACCTTCAAGGAAGACCAGACAAGTTGGAAAGTCTGTGTAAAGGTTACTCTTACAGTGGAAGGGCCTGTGATGACATTTTTGTATATGTGTATGTGCCTGTGTATTTATGAATTTAACTAAAGCAACAGGCTGCAGTTCAAAAGGGGTTACCGGTGTGCTTAATGTCAGTCCAGAAATGCACTCTTGACAACTGCGCACGTTTAAAGAAAATAAAAGCCCAAATAAAAAATGCAGAAAGGGGGAAATCTGCAATAAGCCATGTGCATATTTCAGGCATTATTATTATTATTATTATTATTATTATTATTATTATTATTATTATTATAGCTTGTTGGTCCATTGGGGGGGAAATGTAAAAGACACACAGGACATTTCATTAAAACGTCACAAAATACTTAGCAAACTTTTGAGTTCTCCAGAGCTCTTCTTCAAGCAAAATTTTAAGGGGACAGAGGAAGGAGAGAAACATGGCATGATGCTGATGCCCCAAAGACTGTGATTTATCTTAAGATGAGTACTGACTTGGGTTACAACCTCCTTCTTCAGCTTCAGTAGTGGAAATTAGGAAAAAGGGCAGCAAGATACTTGCCCATCTGAAGAAATAAATTGCAACCTATAAAAAACTTCTGCTGCATTAAAACATAGCTGGAAGAGGCGTTACTGAATTTATACTGTGTCTGGCATGCTGTTTACATGGGTAGGATAGGGACTGTCCTCAAGCACAGCTATTTAGCAGGCTGTAAAGGTAACGATAAAGGGACCCCTGACCATTAGGTCCAGTCGTGGCCGACTCTGGGGTTGCGGTGCTCATCTCGCTTTATTGGCTGAGGGAGCCAGCGTACAGCTTCTGGATCATGCGGCCAGCATGACTAAGCCACTGCTGGCGAACCAGAGCAGCACACGGAAATGCCGTTTACCTTCCCGTCTATTTATCTACTTGCACTTTGACGTGCTTTCGAACTGCTAGGTTGGCAGGAGCAGAGACCGAGCAACGGGAGCTCACCCGGAGATTCGAACCACCGACCTTCTGATCGGCAAGTCCTAGGCTCTGTGGTTTAACCCACAGCGCCACCCGTGTCCTTAGCAGCTGAGGAGAATGCGATTTATGTGGGTATGATGGCAAGCGGGGAGGGTTATTCCCACTCACCAACCTACCCATGAAAATCATGCTTCTACCATGATGAGGAGAATTCAGTGAAATTCAGTGGTGAGGGTGCAGCTGGGGCACCCAATTCGGGCAGCATGTCCTCTGAATTGATGTACCGTATTTTTCGCTCCAAAAATGAAGGGGAAATGTGTGTGCAAAAATGAAGGGGAAATGTGTGGAACTCCCGCCGGGCTCTGAAGGCTTGCAGATAGGTGCTTGCAGCCCAAAGTCCGGGGTGTGCAGCGGGCTACAGCGCCGCGCTCCTGGGCTTCGGATAGCAGCAAGCTCCAGGAGCGATGGCGAGGTTGAGTGCAACCTCGCCTTCGCTCCCGGACCCCCAGCCCCATGGCTAAAAATGAAGCCAAGACAGCGAGCAGGATGGATCCCGCTCGCTATCATGGCTTCTTTGCTCTTTGGGGCTCGGGGGGGGAATATATTTTTTTTCTTTATTTCCCCCCTAAAAAAAAACACAAATAGGTGCGCCCTATGGTCCTGTGCGCCCTATAGAGCGAAAAATATGGTACATGACATGTAAGCAATAAAAGTGATGTTCCAAAGAGTTCATCACTCACATTTCTACAGCATTGGACACCGCTACATCGGGTACCAAAATGGGGGAAGCAGGATCAGCTGAGAGAAAAAGGCAATGGCAGCACACCGGATCATTAAAGAGCTCTTTGGAAAATCCCATCCTTTAAAATTCACTAAATCCAGATTGATTGAGCTTCTGACTCATTCACCCCCATCCCAAACTTGCTGAAAGTCAAAATACTTGATCCACATCCACAGGAGAATGTTGAGTGTGTTCTAAGGTAGATTTTTTATTCACATACATTCCCCATGAGAACCAAGTGCGCACACTAGACTAAACCTCGAAAATCTCCGCAAGGACATGTCCCTCTGCAGAAAAGCAAATGTGAAAAGTGTTTCCTGAAGGGTAGAAACCACAGTGACATACCGTTGTGCAGCAGCTATCAATATTGTCAAATACTAAATGCCATTGCATGTCAGCTATCAACAACTGTTAAATCAAACATTAAAATCAAATATCTAGTGTCAAATGCAGAAACTTAAATATTTGGCAAATATCCTGTCATTCAGAGAATATCTCAATAATATTTGACACCAACATTTGAAAAAGAGGATTTGGGCGAGTAAATTAGTTTTGGCTCTGTATGGTACCAGGGAAAGTTCAGTATAGGGTGTTGCTGTTTTTATTCATAATGGGAACACAGCAGCTTCTTTAATGCAATTAATACAAATTTGATTATTGAAGCAGCTGTAGTATATGTCAAAACACCTAGACCTACTCGTACCTGAAAATGATCCATCAGATGAGATTACCTTTCAGAACTGCCACATCAGCTTGAAAGTCAAATACCAAAATCCTATTGCATTGCCAACGAGTATCAATTGCTATATGTGCCTTTTTAGCAGGATGAAAATGTTTCAGCAGAAAGCGTACTGGGTGTCAATACCTGGGAAGGAAATAAATGTTAAAACAAGCTAAATAATTGTCTAACAGTACTTGTACTAATGACCTTAAACTTCTACTATGCTAATTTTTCCTCTGCACTTTTAATTACAGATCAATAATACTTTGCTGTTGACATTTAAAAATGCTGAACTGCACAAGGAAACACTGGCTGGATGGAAATATACAGTGTGGGGCGGAATTTGCCAAATCAATAAACTTTGCCATTTAACAAACAATTGTGTGTATAGCAGTGACCAAGATTAGCAAGCATAAAAGACCACACTTCAGCTCCTTAATTATTCTTTAATAACATTAAGCCTTACATCATTGGCAAAGTTATGTTGCTGTGAAACCCAATAGCTTCCTTTGTTTATATAGAGCATCTCCTTCAAAAGGTTTAGGGGAACTGTATCTCTGCACACTAAAAGAGGAACTTTATCATGCAAAGCTTTGAATGATCAGACATTTAGAAATCAAGAAAGAGAATACATGGTGATCTATTTATTAAGGGCATGATCCAGCCAAAGGTAAGATGTTTTAAGCTCAGGACTTTCAGATGTGACAGCACTATAGGATATGCTTAGAATAATCTAACTTCCACTACACGTTTGTTTAAATCAGGATTTAATAGTCACCTCCTTAAAACCACTTGCAGAAAGACCCAAAGGATGATGATGGCACAAAACCAATTCAGAGTGAGATATGGAGGGGCACAGGAGTGGTTGCCCCGGGCACAAATTTGGTTGGGGTGCAAAATTTCAACACCTGGTGCTGCCTCTGCTTCATGCTTCTATCACAGGGCTCCGTTGAAAATGGCCTCTCCATGCAAACAAGGAAGTGACTTCTAGATAACGGAACAACTCTTCTTTTCTTAGCTCTGCGGCTGCAATCTCATGAGTGACGTGGACAACGCCAGACAGTTGAATGTGCATGTGTACTTCATATGTTTCTCTCCCTCCCTGCCCCGGGCACTGGCAACCCATGCTAGGCCACTGGAGTGAGGGCAGTGCTTCCTCCCATCACTCTGTCAAAGAGAACCCTACTTTGCAACCACCTTGGGTATTTCTGCTTGGCTGGAATGCGTCCTTGAAGTCTGACCATGCTTCTTGCTTCCCTGTATGGATGACTGAGAAGAGTGTGTTGGTTTGTATTAAAGGTAAAATTTACATTCATAGCCCCACCCACTTTCATCTCTGGTCCCACCCAGCATGTGGCCCCCAGAAGAGAATGTGGCCATTGATCTGAAGGTTTTCCATCCTTGGGGAAAAGTCATGTGTGCACACTGTTTCAGTTCACTCTTCTTTCTTAGAGCATGGCTCAGTTAACTGCATGCACTGGAGAGTGGGACTCATGTGCCATGTTTAAATTCGCTATAGCATTCTGGCCAAGGTAGGTTGTTCATTTGAATTACAGATGTGAGAAATGCAAATAACAGTTTGTGTCATTTATGAAAACAGCCTAGGTTTACACCATTGTGCATCATCACTGTACTAAGTAGAAAGCCTAGATTATATATGGATTTATGTACTGCCTATCATTACTGTAGGTAAACAAAGAATTGATACTCCAGTTCCTTGAAGCAAATTCATTTAAAGTCGTGTTATATATAAACTTTGATTTCATAATGTAAGCAAGAAAGTGATATGTTTCTATTAAACATTGAAAGTGTTCTGTGGATGGAATTGCAAGAATATAATTCAATTTAGTACCAGTAATTTGTGTAAATAAATGTCTAATATGAAAGAATCACTGCAGGCAGAAATTAGTCATGTTAAATTTTTATGACACTTATCAAAGGAGCAAAAGAGGCTATGTTCCTAGTTTGTTAAAAAAAATTAAAATAGCAAGCCTTGTTCTTTGATGATTTTCATATGAATTTTTTATCTTCCATTTTAAAGGTACAACTCTGCTGTACACACACTTTAGACTACACACATGGGCTGAATTTAAACTTTTCTACTAAATTATTAAGCTCAGCTCCAGTGCGCTATAAGGTGAACTATTTAGAAAGCACTGGCTTGTAGAATATTGTAGGGAAATGGGGGTCAGAAGGAGGGATATTATTGTCTAGAATCATTGGGGGGGTGTATCATTATGGATATATTGCAAGAAGAATACAGGAAGCTGACTTTCGACCTAGTTTGGGGCCCATCTGCACTATGCATTTAAAGCAGTATCATACTACTTTAACCAGCCATGGCTTCCCCCAAAGAATCTTGGGAACTGTAGTTTTTTAAGGCTGCTTTCCTTCACAAAGTTACAATTCCCAGAGTTCCTGGGAAGAGGGTTTGATTGTTAAACCACTCTGGGACGGAGTCTATCAGACCTCCATGTACGTACAATCCTTTCAGCTGGGGCAATACCTGAACATCAGTCTTGCTTTCAGAACAATGGCAACAGCAAGCAGGGTCTGGTGGTCAGGATTCTCTGGGGGCGGTTTAGATTATGTCACTCTTTTGCACTTTGAGAATGCAGAACAAAGAACCTTAAGTCTGATCTTGATCTGGGTCACCTGAATTTCAGTCCCCTTTTCTCCATGTGAGCTTTGACAAGTCACACTTTCGGGTGCAACATTAATTCATAGTCTCATACCATGATAGAGTTGGCAGGGACCCTGAGAGAAACCCCTAGGAATATCCACCTTTGGAGATATACCAGTGTCAGAGTTCTGACTGCGGCTGGGCCAGGACATCAGAAGAACCAGTAGCTGTGGGGAAGGAAGCTCTGGTATTGAATCTCCCTCTCTGATGCCGAAGGGTTAGATCTATCCTATGGCCTTCAAGGGACCTTAGGATTCCACCATTTCATAGAATCATAGAGTTGGAATAGACCACAAGGGCCATCGAGTCCAACCCCCCTGCCAAGCAGGAAACACCATCAGAGCACTCCTGACATATGGTTGTCAAGCCTCTGCTTGAAGACCTCCAAAGAAGGAGACTCCACCACACTCCTTGGCAGCAAATTCCACTGTCGAACAGCTCTTACTGTCAGGAAGTTCTTCCGAATGTTTAGGTGGAATCTTCTTTCTTGTAGTTTGGATCCATTGCTCCGTGTCTGCTTCTCTGGAGCAGCAGAAAAATTATGAAGGTCTCACTTTACAAATGTTTGCTATGTGAAAATTCAAACGAATTAGTACCCAAACCTTGCCATACACAACACAGATTCAGATATCCAGAAAGCATTTTTTTTTTTACTTCTGTTTGCATTTTGCTACTTGACTGAGGAACAGAAGAAGGGAAGGAGACCAATTGAACAAATCAGAGAGTATTTGTAATGGCTTTTCCCAGGGTTTTTGGCTGGGGGGGGTCAAATTACCTTATTTGGGAATGCATTAGAAATTTCCCCATAGGAATAAATGGAAATTGTTGACTCATTATGCAAACACTCATCTAAAAATGATTTGCATGGGAAGACACAAGATTTGCCCACACTGGAAGAATGGCAGACGCAGTTAATGGACTACATGGAGCTGGCTGAAATGACTGGCAGAATCCGAGACCTGGGAGAAGAAACAATGGAAGAGGACTGGAAAAAATTTAAGGACTATTTACAAAAACAATATAAGTTATATGAATGTTAAAAATTTTCATGATTTGGAAACTATAGCTCCAGCAACTAAAGTGGGGAGTTAGGAAATTATATTTTAAGTAAGAAAAGGTTAAATCCAAAGGTAATACTATGGATATAAGTAATTGATGGAAAGTACGAAAAATTTGAGGTATAGTATTTGAAAAGTATAAAATAAGGTACGAAACAAGGTAATAATTTGCTGATAATTTTATTATAAAGAATGCAGCGTAGGGGAGACGTGAGGAAGTCCAGTTGGTTTTTGAAAAATGTGTTGGACGGTTGGTTTTTCTTTCTTGTGTTTTTCTCTTCTTTTTCTTGTTTCTTTGTTTCTGGCTTCAGTCTATGTTTATAATCTTTGTATCTGAAAACTGAATAAAATATTTATAAAAAAATAAAATAAAATAAAAATGATTTGCATGGAATGCGTTGTCTGTAGTAAGTGGGACCTGTGTGTAGTAAAATATGCCCTAGAGTGTTTCAGGTCAGAGGGGGGGGCAGTTTCCAAACAGCAGTGCCACTATCCCACTCAGTGTGGTCTCCTGATTTTGAAACGATGTGCTCTAAGGGATATGGGGGGAATGGGGGAGTGTCAAAAATTCCACGGAGCTACCACAAATCTCTTGTGTCAGCCCTAAGCAGCCCTTTGAATGTTTACTTCCTCAAGAGATGTACACAAATGTGTCACCTAGCCCTGGCCTATGAAACTGCAAATGAGATTATAAAACTGTCCTTCAGTAAGACTGCTTCAGCCTTCGTCATGCATTATGGAATTGTTGTTGTTTAGTCGTTTAGTCGTGTCCGACTCTTCGTGACCCCATGGACCAGAGCACGCCAGGCACTTCTGTCCTCCACTGCCTCCCGCAGTTTGATCAAACTCATGCTAGTAGCTTCAAGAACACCATCCAACCATCTCATTCTCTGTCGTCCCCTTCTCCTTGTGCCCTCCATCTTTCCCAACATCAGGGTCTTTTCCAGGGAGTCCTCTCTTCTCATGAGGTGGCCAAAGTATGGAATGCTCCTACTTAATCCTAGTGCTTTTAAAATAATAGTTGTTATTGTTGGATTGATTTTGAAGAGTAGGAGAGGGTATTTTATTTAGTAATTATCCTTCCTCTTGCTCACCTGTGTGAGAATGCAAATATCTATTTTAGCAGAGTTTGGAAATCACCATATGTGCACAACTTGTCTCTAGAAGCTATTAGAACAAGGTTGCATAACCTTCTAGAACAAATATGATATTCAATATGATATCTGATGTATAAGGCAGACTTGGATTATCTTCTCCTGTTTAATGTTTGCCTCTTAACAAAGAAATCACTCTCAGACTGTTTAGTAAACAATAAGAATACAAGGTTTACTCACATCAAAGTCTTGCCAGGATTCAACCGTTACACTGATGAAAATCAGGCAGGTAATACTCCTTCAATGATACAAATATCCATAGTCCAATTCAAAATGGAGATTCATCTCTGGAGGAGAGAGTTTGTAGTGACAGGAAGAAGTAGAAATTAAAATTCCATTGTTCCCCTTCCCAACACAGAGGTTTAGAGGATATGACGTCACAGAGTCTGCTATTCATGATCATTTAGCAATCATGCATTTGTGATTGGGCTGTAGATCTTCCCACAGTTATTGCCATCACCATGTTGGACTGAAGAGTTTTGCTCAGTGTTAAGCATGACACACTACTGTGCTATACTACATGTATATTGTAGTACACGCATGTAGTATTTTATTTTGTTTTATTATTTTGGGGTGAGGAAGTGTCCAGTCATGAAACGGCCACCTTTAGTTAGATGTGCTACAATCCAGGAACAGTCTGAGCATCTCATCCACAGTTTGCATAGGCCAGGCCTTGGTGCTCACACAGGAGAATGAAATAGACAAAAAGTGGCCTACCCAGTAGGCTTGTTCCGAGAGGAAACACAGTGAAATGCAAAGTGCTGTTCTATCTGTCGTAAATAAGCATGGGTTTTCTGCTTTTTCTCTTCATGCATTCTCCAAAGCTGCTGCTGGTATTTGGAGCCCTCCCCCACCCACAAGTCTTGCTGCACCTCCTGCAGTTGTGCTCTGTGAATGTAACGGATGGTTTTTTGCATGTCTGTTTAATTTTCAGAAAATTGTCCCATTGCCTCCAAATTGCAAGTGTAAGGAAATCCAGCTGTCAGTTCCCATTAAACGGAGCTGAGTTGTCTATCGTTAATTCAGTTGTCTTTCACAGTCTGGCTGCTCAAGCTAAAGAACTCTTTAAAAAACCAGATTTATGATGGATGCCATCTGGCCTGATAGAAGGAAACAGATATCGATTTTTAATATTTTCTCCAAACTTGTTTACTCTGGGATAATACAGCAGCTGTGTGGCGGCTTGTCTCAGAGTGGAAAGGATTATTACCCCTGCCTTTTGATGAGATAAATTACCAAGAATGACTTGAATGGCTAAAGGGTATACTTTGATGTTCTGTCGCTTCATTTACCCTTATGACTAAATGATTATTGATTTTATATTTTTAAGCTCTTGAAACGTGAAAATAAGTTGGTCGAGAAGCCTAGCTGTGTTAGTTTTATTAATTTATTTCTGCAGGGCATAATTCACTTTGGACCAGGTTGTGAAGGTTTTTGGGTTCATGACCGACTCCAGATACAGTTGCAAAGAAATGGCTTATTTATATAGTCATTGCAAGTAGTTCCAAAATCAATACAGTCTGGGATTGGATGATTAAACCTAGTCCCTTTGTGGGATTCATTCCTGTAGCTACCTCTGAAATGATCTTGAGTCTCAAGCAGATTCATGTGATCCAGTCTTACAAATAGCAAGTTTGTTCAAGTTGAAATATTATTATTTTTTTGGCTCATCTTTTTTTTTCTTTTCCATTTTCCTTTTTTTTAATCTACTCTGCTCATTCAGTGACATTTTAACAGCCGGGAGAGAGAAAGGGGGAAAGAAGAAGAAGAAGAAACGCAGTTGATTGACTACTTCAATGAAATCGCTAATCTGCATTCAAAGAGTCGCCTCCAAAGACTACTTAGATTTTCCATGGATAGATTTAACTACTGCTTTGATCAGTTAGTCCCAGTATGCAGTGGATTTAGGTCTCTGTACTTATGTAGACAGCAGGAATCCAAGGTGTACACTAAACCTTTAAATAGTTTTCACAGTTCAAAACAGCTGTTTGCCTTTGGAGTACAGCAGACACCTACCTTTCCCTGTGAAGTCCTGCCTTTTCTGTCATCATCACTTAACACATTGGAGCTATTTAATGTTTGTCTGAAATGGGGCCTCATGTCAATCTACTGAAGTATTTTGTAGACAGAACAAGTGCAGAAATGTTACGCCAAAAAAAACCCAACCACCTCTCACCATTAAGTTTCCCCTTTGTTTGTGTGTCTTCACTGTATGTAAAAAATCTCTGCAATTTCAGAGTTAAAATACTTTTGCATTTAATTTTTTAGGGGGGGGAAATACCATTTTTTTTAAAAGTGCCCTCGGCCTTTGCTTTAAAATAAATCAATGTGAGACACTACATGGCATGTATTGAGCATGATGTGGTTGAAATTCTTCCAAGGAGAGCTGGAAAACTGCTGGAATCTCTCCAGTAGAAAGGAGTGGGGGGTTTAAACGCACTTAAAATTGTATGGGTGGTGTCAAATGTGTTGATATTTTGCTGACAAGGCAATTTTGTGCCCCTTTCTTGGTACCTTGAAAATGTCAAAGCTGAGAGGAGGGAGGGTGCTTCTGAGCAGCCCTGACCTTGAAACAATTATGACAATAACACATGATCTGTTTTGACCTATTGACCTTATTATTATTAATTCCTTGGTTGGGTTTTTTTATTAGCATTAAAGGTAAAGGGACCCCTGTCCATAAGTCCAGTCGTGGCCGACTCCGGGGTTGCGGCGCTCATCTCGCTTTATTGGCTGAGGGAGCTGGCGTACAGCTTCCGGGTCATGTGGCCATCGTGACTAAGCCGCTTCTGGCAAAACCAGAGCAGCGTGTGGAAACGCCGTTTACCTTCCCGCTGGAGTGGTACCTATTTATCTACTTGCACTTTGAGGTGCTTTCAAACTGCTAGGTTGGCAGGAGCAGAGACCGAGCAACGGGAGCTCACCCCATTGCGGGGATTCGAACCGCCGACCTTCTGATCAGCAAGCCCTAGGCTCTGTGGTTTAACCCACAGTGCCACCAACGTCCCTTCTTATTAGCATTAGTATTTAATTAATTTCTATATTACTTAATGACACAATAGGATTCTAAGTGGCTTCTCACTTGAGGAAAACTAGGTGGGCAAGCAAAGCTGAATGTCTCCCTGACATTTCACAGATCCAAAGCTGTGTGCCCATTACTGCCTTAAAACTCAGGTAGTCACTATTTTTCTCAAATCGGATTAAAGCTGGTCATGGTGGTGGAGGGCACATTAAAATGTTGTAAGAAACAATGAGATGGTTACAAGATATATATGGATGTCAGCATCGCCCTTGAGCCAGTGCCACCAACTGCACTCATCCACTTCAACCCCGACTGGGCCAGGCGAGCTGGGTAGCACTTCCAAAGACCACCTTCTGCACAGGAACAGGTCAAAGTGCTGTGGACCCACAGCTTAGAGTTGTGAGCACCGGATTCACTCCAACAAGTAGACAGTCATCGCACAGCAGAGTATAGCAGAGTATAGCAGAGTATAAAGGTAAAGGTAAAGGTACCCCTGCCCGAACGGGCCAGTCTTGGCAGACTCTGGGGTTTGTGCGCCCATCTCACATCTATTGGCCGGGGGCCAGCGCTGTCCGGAGACACTTCCGGGTCACGTGGCCAGCGTGACAAAGCTGCATCTGGCGAGCCAGCGCAGCACACGGAACGCCGTTTACCTTCCCGCTGGTAAGCGGTACCTATTTATCTACTTAGCAGAGCATAAATGACTCGGAGAGCAGCTCTGTAGAATATCTTCTTTATTCTATCTACAACTATAATACACAACTATATACAAAGCTAAATGAGGTCTAAACAAAAATGCTGGACTGCATTGAGTGTCTACAGCTGCTCTTAGCAGCAACCTTATCTATACACATGATCTCTCTCTAACACTCAGTCTCTCTCTCTCCGACACACTGACTGACTCTTTGATGTTAGGCTGGAGCGGAATAAGTAGAGAGTAGAACATCGCCCCTCCTCTCTGGAGAATCAGCAGACTCATCAGCAGATTCTTGGATATGGGAGGGGTGAAATCTCCTCATCTGGACTGTGACAAATGTTGAGGGTACACCACTTCCCAGTGCTAGATAGTGTCCATTAGAGCTGGTATTATTATTATTATTATTATTATTATTTTATTTATTTGTACCCCACCCATCTGGCTGGGTTCCCCAGCCACTCTGGGTGGCTTCCAACAAAGATTAAAAATACATTAAAATGTCACACATTAAAAACTTCCCTGGTACGGCAGAAGGCAGGTAAACTGACAGCAGGTGGGACAGGAGCCAATGACAGGCAGAGTCAACTAATTCTAATTTTGTCCCCATCCTCCTCCCTGCTACAAGAGGCAACACTGAGACTATGTGGAAATGGCTCAACTAACAAATAGGTTAAGAGGTAACACCAAACAATTATTTTCTCAAAAATGGGAAATGTTTAAGAGATACTTACAAAAAAATAACAGCAACGTATTATCTTTGGTAGTGTTTGAATGACCCTTGTGTACATAAAATATTAAGAAATAAAGGAAAATCGGTATGCTAGGTTGTAAGAAAGTATTAGAAAGTACCGTATTTTTTGCACAATAACACTCACTTTTTTCCTCCTAGAAAGGAAGAGGAAATGTCTGTGCGTGTTATGGAGGAAATGTCTACGGGTGGCATGCCTACGGATTTTCCTCCTCTAAAAACTACGTGTGTGTTATGGTCGGGTGCGTGTTATAGAGCGAAAAATACGGTATATTAAATGTAAGGTAATAATTATAAGTACATTCAAAATCACAAATGTCAACTATATCGGGAAATGGTGGGAAGTCTATATTTATTTTACTTCAGTTTGTTGTTGTTTTATTTTATTTTATTATTTTATTTTATTTTATGTACCATTATATGATTTTAGCTTAGCTGATATCTAAGTGGAATTAGGTCAAATAACATTCTAAGTTAAACTAATTTAAGAATATATATATATTGTATGTATGTATGTATGTATGTATGTATGCATGTGTATGTGTGAAGTTAAATCTGTAATGACATTAATGAATTTCGATAAGGAATTTTTTCATCCAAAAAAAAGGAAAAAGGAAACAAAACTGAGACCAAGGAGGAGGAAATTGACCGGGAGTGCCACCCCATGGACTGGCTGCAAGTAGAAAGGCAGGTAGGTGGAGCACATGGAAGTTGGTGCGCCAGTGCCTCCTTTGCTCAAATGGACTGGCCTCCACTGTCACTTCCCAAACCAGCAGTGAGAGTGTCAGGAATGAGCCAGCTCCCAAAGAAGGCATGCAGCCAACTGCAGAAAGCAGCCAGGAACAGGGAGACTTAGATGTGAGACAGGCAGGGGAGAGCCAGCAGCTGCAGACTTTGGCCCTTCCTGACCTTGATGAGCAAGCTTGATAAGGCAGTAACCGAGTGCAGGCTAGAACACAACCAAAGCTCGCCGGAAGCACAAAAAGGCACACAGAGTCTCAAAGGCAGCCTCTCAGACCAGGAAGAAGGCGGAGCTTACCCACTAAGTCCTAAGAGACGACGAATGGGAGGGTTGTTAGACAGGAAGCAAAACAAGAGCCATAAGTTCAATATCTTCTGTAGATCCCAGAAGGACTCTTTAGCAGGGTCATCTTGAGTAATGATGCCAGAGGTTTTGTTTGAGCCGTCCGGAGTTATCTGTGTGTTTTTGCAATAAATCCTCCTTTTAATTATCTGCACTTACTGTGTTATCAAGCTGGGAACCTGGACTCCTGACAGAGAGCAGACCGGAT
Organism: Podarcis vaucheri; assembly: GCF_965113315.1. Classification (NCBI taxonomy): domain Eukaryota; kingdom Metazoa; phylum Chordata; class Lepidosauria; order Squamata; family Lacertidae; genus Podarcis; species Podarcis vaucheri. The sequence continues at coordinate 11,173,444 of NC_138766.1, forward strand.
GCAGACTTAACATCCTAAGTCAAAGGATCTGTGGTGAGCTTGACTCTTAGAAGGCAATGACTCTAAAGTCTAGGAAGGTTACAGAACAAAGGAAGGACTGTTGGAACAGAATAAAAAAATTCCTTCCAGTAGCACCTTAAAGACCAACTAAGTTAGTTCTTGGTATGAGCTTTCGTGTGCATGCACACTTCTTCAGATACGTGTGCATGCACACGAAAGCTCATACCAAGAACTAACTTAGTTGGTCTTTAAGGTGCTACTGGAAGGAATTTTTTTATTTTGACTATTTTGACTATTTTGACTATGGCAGACCAACACGGCTACCTATCTGTTGGAACAGAAGTTTTGTAAGCAAAAAGTGCCACGTTCTGTTGTCATCATCTCCAGCTAGGGATGAGAAAGACTCCTGTCTGGAACCCTGGAGAACCACTGCTGTTGGGTGTAGTCTAGGGAGAGGGAATGTAATTCTGATACTGTTGGGCTCCATCAGCCCTGGCCGGTACAGCCAGTGGTCAAGGATGATGGAGTCTTAGTCCAGCAACATCTTAAGGGCTACATGTTCCCCAAATGTGCTGCAGACATTACTGAGGTAGATGGGCAAAAGTCCTGACTCAAAACAAACTTCCAATGTTCCCAAACTGAGGCAGACCACTGCAAGCGTCCAGTGTCCGCCTCCTTCCCTCCTGCGCTGATGGTGCCCTCTGTTGGTTTCTGCTCTCTTCACTGTGCAGCAAAGTGCTTGTCACAAGACAATGTTTACATTCCACAGTCAGAGCACTGTTGGGTTTTCACACGGGAATGGGAAGCTGGATGTGACGTACACTGGTTTCCTGTTTTTCACTGTTCTCTTGGTGTTCGTTATTCCGAAGAGAAGGACGGTTGCTTCTCTGCTCCAGCAGAGGCAAGATGCATGTTTGTAATTTCTCAACTCTGAACTGAAAATAAAGCAACATTAAAGCATGTGGCACGTACTGTTCGTCATTCCGTTATGCACAGGACTCTGCAATCACAACATTTTGGTTATGGGCCCAGAAAGACGTAAATCAAACTGAGGAATGCCGGCAGAGGAACAGAGGAACGGATCGCGTTATCTGCTCTGCGCGTCAAGTTTGATTGATGAAGGTATGTGCTCATGCTGCCCGGAGCAGCCTGGCAGCCTGCCAGTTTCTAGTTTATGGTTTTATGGCTGGACTTTGAACTTTTAAAGCCGTTTTGCCACGATAAAGGCTATGAGACACAAGCTCACATGCTCAATGGCTGAGAAAGCGAAAGTACTTTTTAAAAGTGCTTTTGGAAAAAGCTGCAGTACTGTGACGCAGCTTGTTTAAAGCAGCAATGATGGCTGAAGCAAAGCTGGCTGATGCTTTTGGGATTCCTAAGCTCAATAAAAAAAATTACACGGAGTGGGTGCAGTATGCAGAGGCAATTCTGCAGAAAGAAGGTCTGTTTAATGTTATTACAGACAACCCCCCAGCTCCAATTACAGCTGAATGGACTGCTAAGGATTCCAAAGCAAGGGGAACACTTACGTTGATAGTATCCCCAGAAGAGCTCTGTCTGTTGCGTGGAAAGACCACAGCCAAAGAAATTTGGAACTCTTTAAGAGAAGCGCACTTGAGGACAGAAGCTGGTTCCTCAATGTACTACTATGCCAAGCTGCATGGTATGGCTCTTGCTGAAGGTGGAGATGTGCGTAAACACCTGATGGAGATGCAGAATCTGAGACATGAGTTGCAACACAGAGGACTCAACTTTCCAGAGGCTGTGTATTCCTTTATGATACTACATTCTTTGGGTCCAAGTTGGGAGTCCGTTGCCACTCAGATTGCTGTTCAACCAACTGCTCAGCTCACAGTAGCCTATGTTACTGCCGTGATCCAGAATGAAGCAGATCGCCGGGGTGCTAGCTGCATGGGTAAGGGGGAGTCTTCACAGACGTCATCCCAGAGTGCAGTGGAACCACCAGAGGGCGCCAAAGCTTTGAAGGCAGTGAAATGCTACTCGTGTGGACGTCTAGGCCATATGAAGAGGGAATGCAAATATCCCAGGGCCAAGACAGAGCAGCGCAGCGGAAGTTCATCGCGTGGAAAAGGCCAAAGCAAAGGCAAAGGTCCGGTGTCCAGGACAACGCAGCACAAGGCAATGGTCTCACGCTTCACTCCAAAGGTTGCAAAGGTCCAGAAGACGTCTAGATCTTTCTTCGTTGTTGATTCAGCAGCTACCCACCACATGTGCAACGATAAGAGACTGTTCGTGTCTTTTACACCGCAGGAAGGTGCGATTCACCAGGCGGATGACCACACGATCCCCAGTCAAGGCTACGGAACTGTTGTTCTTCACAGTTTGGACTTATCGATACAGGATGTACTTTATGTTCCGGATGCCACACACAATCTTCTCAGTGTGATGCAGCTGAATGAACGGAACATTGACGTTTCCTTCAAGAACAAGAAATGCACCATCACAAAGAAAGACAATTATGTATTGCATGCTGAATGTGTTGATCGTTTGTTTGTTTTGTATTATGATGATGTTGTGCAGAATGATACTTGTTGCATTGCAGGTTCTAACAAAAGTTTGCATGCAGGATGTATTCATGATTTTCACAGGAAATTTGGTCATTTGCATTTTGAGGCAGTATCTAAAATGCCTACCTTGGTTGAAGGTATGACTATTAAACCCTGCAGGTACCACATGAAGTGCAAGGCATGCGCAGCAAACAAGGTGAAAATGGCTGCGAAAGGTAAGGTGTCTAGTAGGCAAGCTACAGAACCATACCAGATTATTCATGCTGATTTAGTTGGTCCACTATCGCCCTCTTTGGGTAGCAATAGGTTCTTCATGGTTCTCATTGATGCATTTTCCAGGTATATTTACGTGTACAATCTCAAACAGAAATCAGAGGCTTTTCCAAGGTTCAAGGAATTCTGTGCTTGGTTGGAAAATGTGCATGGTAAGAAGATAAAGATTCTTTTCACAGATCGCGGGGGAGAATTCACTTCTCAGCAGTTTGAAGCTTTTCTGACTGAGAAAGGAATTCAACACGATTTGTCCAGTCCTCGCTCGCCATGGCAGAATGGACTTTGCGAAAGGGCAAATCAAACATTGCTTCAAGGGTTAAAAACCTTGCTGCATGATGCCAATCTTCCAGAGAGTTATTGGGCCGAAGCTCTCTCGTGTTTTGTTTACAGTTACAATCGCAGGTTATCTTCAGCGATTGGTTGTACCCCGTATGAGAAGATGTTTGGCAAGAAACCGTACATCAAACACATGAAAATATTTGGTTCTGACATGTGGATTCATTCACCACAAAGCTCCAAGTTAGGCAAACGTGGATTGCATGGTATCTTTCTAGGTTATCAGAAAGGTTCTTACAGAATAATGATGACTGACTCTAAGACAATTAAGCTCACAAGAAGTGTTGAGTACAATGCCAAGTGGGGGGAGAATGTGGGAATTTTCCAATGTTATCCTGATGACAGTGATGAGACTGAGGATAAGCAACAACAACCCACACCCACTGATGAAGGTTCTGATTCTGAGTCTGAAACTGAATCGGATACTTCAGAGGATTTCAAGAGTGCGAAAGCCTCTATGCGACCCTCTGAAAGCTCTGATCAGGAATTGGAAGAACCATTGTTCACAATAGGTCACTTTTCTCCTAAGAAGGAAGAGGAGAGTGTTGAAGACCAAAGGCTGATTCGCAGGTCACAAAGAGCCACAAAAGGCAGACCTCCAAAGAGATTTGCTGATGAATTTGCTAAGACAGCAGTAGCAGCTGTTAAAAGCTCCAAGAAGGTATTTGAACCTTCAAGTTTCCAAGAAATCCAGGATTTGGATTCTAAGGAAGCTGAGCCATGGTTAAATGCCATGAAGGCTGAGCTTGATTCCTTAGAAAAAAACAAAACTTGGGAGCTAGTTCCAGTAGTTCCAGGAATGAAACTGCTTGGAAGCAAATGGGTCTTCAAAGCGAAGACTGATCAGAATGGCAAGATAGTCAGACACAAAGCCAGATTGGTAGCCAGAGGTTTTGCACAGGTACCAGGTGAAGACTATCACGAGACCTACTCACCCACTGTGAGATATGAGAGCATTAGACTTATGCTCAAGCTAGCTGCAGAGGAGAATCTACACATTAGTCACCACGATGTGAATACAGCGTTTTTGTACGGATCTCTAGGTGAATCACTTTATATGCTTCAACCTGATGGCGTACAGGTAAAACAGGGATTTGTTTGTGCTCTGAAAAAGTCCCTTTATGGTCTCAAACAAAGTGCACGGTGTTGGCACACAAAACTCACTGAAGCATTGTTTTCTCTAGGTTTTCAGCAAGGGAAAGCTGATCCATGTGTGTTTGTCAAAGAGGAGGGGCAAAAGAAACTGTATTGTTTGTTTTATGTTGATGATATTTTATTCTTTTGGAAAGATGTCACAATGTACAATAACGCCCTAGCTCAACTGAAAGAGCACTTTGACATGAAAGATCTTGGTGAGGTAAACAATTACCTATCTCTGGAAATAGAGAAAGATCAAAGTGGTAACATTCTAGTACACCAGTCACGGAAAATTGCTGATGTGTTAAGCAAACTGAACCTGATGGATGCTAACCCTGTAGATACACCGATGACAACAGGTTATCAGGTAGAAGACACTGAAGAAGCATTTTCTGACACTACACTGTACAGAAGTGTGCTAGGCAAGCTAAACTTCATTGCCAGATGTTCAAGACCTGATATTGCTGTTAGCTGTAATTTGCTAAGCAGACAAGTCAACAATCCTACTGTTAAGGATTGGAAAGCTCTAAAACGCATAGCACGCTATTTGAAAGGCACTATGCATTACAGACTGAGATTTAACAATCAGAAGTCTGGTGGTCTTGAGATTTTTGCAGATGCAAGTTTTGGAAGTGACACTACAGACAGGAAAAGTACGTCTGGAGTTTGCTACATGTACAATCAGGGTCTATTTGATTGGTCATGCAAGAAGCAAACAACAATTAGCTTAAGTACTTGTGAAGCTGAACTGAATGCACTGTCTTATTCACTTAAGGATTGTGAATGGTTGTTACAATTGTGCAAAGACATGAAAATTCCTGTCAAATGTCCAATCCAGGTTTACCAGGACAACAAAGCATGTTTGGCTTTGCTGAATTCGGAAGGTTGTAAGCAAAGCACGAAGCACTTGCAGTTGAAGGTGCAACATGCTAGGGAACATATTCAGAAGGGACTCGTAACGGTGTCCTATATGCCAGGTAATGAAATTCCTGCCGATGTATTGTCCAAGATTGTATCAAGGGATCAACACTGTTCCTATGTACAGAAGTTGGGTTTGTACTGATATTGTACGAACACGCTGCCCAGTGATGTTCACAGAAAGGGGGAGGATGTTGGTTTCTGCTCTCTTCACTGTGCAGCAAAGTGCTTGTCACAAGACAATGTTTACATTCCACAGTCAGAGCACTGTTGGGTTTTCACACGGGAATGGGAAGCTGGATGTGACGTACACTGGTTTCCTGTTTTTCACTGTTCTCTTGGTGTTCGTTATTCCGAAGAGAAGGACGGTTGCTTCTCTGCTCCCGCAGAGGCAAGATGCATGTTTGTAATTTCTCAACTCTGAACTGAAAATAAAGCAACATTAAAGCATGTGGCACGTACTGTTCGTCATTCCGTTATGCACAGGACTCTGCAATCACAACACCCTCTACAGCACAGGTGGTGGTTTCTAACTGCTTTGACTGTGGTTGGGTTTGCTGTAGTTGGTGTGGTGTTTGAAGACTGTGTGCCAAGCCCTCTGCTCCTCCAAAATCTATGCTTCCAGGTGCTATAAGAAAACTGAAGAGATAGTGCAGGATAGTGCACACCCCAGAAATGATCTCTTTCAGCTTCTGCCTTCTGGAAGAAGGTACAGGGTTATAAAGACTAGGACTAGCTGCCTGAGAAACAGTTTCTATCCAAATAAGATTTTGGTTTTAAACGCAGTGTAGGGAGTCTCTATGGGAGTATACTGTATTTTAAAAATGGGGTATCAGAGTTTTTAGGGGGCTAACCAGGTCGGGATAGCTGGGATAGCAGGCTTGTTGGTTTTTGAATGTCTGATGTAGATTTTTTTATTTTATTTTTTCAATTTCGTTGTTCTGTATGGGACAATGGTAGGGACGCAGGTGGCGCTGTGGGTTAAACCACAGAGCCTAGGACTTGACAGTCAGAAGGTCGGCAGTTTGAATCCCTGCGATGGGGTGAGCTCCCGTTGCTTGGTCCTTGCTTCTGCCAACCTAGCAGTTCGAAAGCATGTCAAAGTGCAAGTAGAGAAATAGGTACCGCTCCGGCAGGTAACTCTGGCCACATGACTTGGAAGCTGTACGCTGGCTCCCTTGGCCAATAAAACGAGATGAGCGCCGCAACCCCAGAGTCGGCCACGACTGGACCTAATGGTCAGGGGTCCCTTTACCTTTATGGGACAATGACAATAAACATAATCGTATCGTATTGTATCGTATCATAAAATGAACCCCTGATCAAAAGCACCCTCAGTATCCTGTAAATTAGCAGTATTTCTAGTCGGCCTGACATTAAACGTTTACCTCAGAAAAATCACCGCTTTTTATAAGCAGGCAGAACAACTATTTACTCAGGATTACATCCTTTTGTAGCAACTTTAAGTCAATACCACTCCTGGCGATGATGCTTTCATGTTTTTGTGGTATGTGCTTAATTTGAGGTGGGGGGCAGGGGGAGCTGGAATTCAAAGCATCACTTTATACTTCTCCGGAGCATTCTCTGAATTCAAGAACACCACTTGATAATTCTGTAGCACTTATTAATTTCTCTCATGTCTGACTAACTCCTTAACTATTCTTCTTCTGAGTCTCTTAAGCCATATAACTAAACATTTAGAAATTGTTTTTAACAAATAATAGATTCCCCCAGTAACTAAAGCATCATGTTTCTAAAACATGCTGACATTTCCTGAAATTAAATCAAATGGAATTTTTGTTTAATTTTCAAATTACTCAGATTAATGGTCAGGTATATATATATCACAAGTAGTTGCCTATCCGTTATGAAACACAGCGACAGCATACTTTACACAGCTTTACAAAAATAGGTGTAAACACTTTCTTTAGCCATGCGCAATGTATAATTAATGTGTAGTAAATTATACAGCTGGGCTTAAGGCTTGTTTAAATGCATTGAATTTGAAATCTAGTGCAGAAATAAACTAACTTTTGGATCAGTGTAATGTAATATGTTGATCCATTTTACAGGCTGGTGGCGGTAGTGATTATTTAATTAATCACCTTTTGACGATTATTCACACCGATCCAAATCAAGGTCTCCATTAAAACCAAAGAATGGCTTCATTACAAATGACCCATAAAAGTGTCAACTGTTGGCAGCAGAGACAACTAATTTCCTTCCCCTTTAAAACCATTAGGTCGAAGGATGGGGGGTTGGGGAGAGTGATGAAGTGCATAATAGTGTGATTACAGAGAAAAATGTAAACAGTAAATTTGACAGCCATGTTGGAGAGCCTAGCAGATAAAAGGAATAAATTGTACATTTCATACCTTCAGAAGCTCTTAATTTTCAAATGAAAGGATAAATTATATAAAAGGTTTTTTTTAATAAATTAAAAAAACACTCGGAATTTGGCCATTTGAGTTTGGGGAGGCTGCTGGAATTATTTATCATTTGTTTTGTTTATTGTTTGTATTGATTAGTTGCTTCATAACAGGTTCTCTAGGCGGCACGCAGTTGAAATGGAATAAAAACAGAACTTAAAATGTTATCGCGATGCAAGCAAGAAATCGACGGCAAAATCCAAAGCCGGCATTCCAGTAGGAAACAACCGGTGCAAAATTGTTGAGTACATGAAGTGCGCAAAATCATCACCAGGTGAAATGTGAGCAAATAGCAAGCATCATCAGAGACTCCAGCTAAGCTGGGGGGGGAGTAAAAGTATGTGGCCGGGGGGCAGGGATCCCTTCCTATTGACAACAGTGGGAAGAAAATTAACAGGGTAGGTAAAGGGACCCCTGACCATTAGGTCCAGTCGTGGCCGACTCTGGAGTTGCAGTGCTCATCTCGCTTTATTGGCTGAGGGTGCCGGCGTACAGCTTCCGGGTCATGTGGCCAGCATGACTAAGCCGCTTCTGGTGAACCAGAGCAGCACACGGAAACGCTGCTTACCTTCCTGCTGGAACGGTACCTATATATCTACTTGCACTTTGACGTGCTTTTGAACTGCTAGGTTGGCAGGAGCAGGGACCGAGCAACGGGAGCTCACCCCGTAGCGGGGATTCGAACCGCCGACCTTCTGATCAGCAAGTCCTAGGCTATGTGGCATAAATCTCTCCCGATTGAGGGAAGGGTATCAGGGGGCTGGAAAGGCTGTGGCTCCTTCAGAACTATGTGTTTTCCTGGTACATCCCCATTGCTATCGCTTCCTGGGAGGGAAGTCCAGCATTTCTGACAATGTGTTTGCACCATGCCAAACAAGCTAAGATGAAGCCCTATCAAAAGCGGTCGATTGGGACTGAGATGCTCACTGGACCTCTGTGTGTGTGTGTGTGTGTGTGTGTGTGTGAGAGAGAGAGAGAGAGAGAGAGAGAGAGAGAGAGAGAGATATGAAGAAGCAGCCACATGCCCCTTCCCTCCAGCTCACATGCAACAAAATGTATCATGGAGGGACATTGAGGCACATGATGCACCCAACCATATTGTTGTTTAGTCGTGTCCGACTCTTTGTGACCCCATGGACCAGAGCACGCCAGGCACTTCTGTCTTCCGCTGCCTCCCGCAGCTTGGTCAAACTCATGCTGGTAGCTTCGAGAACACTGTCCAACCACCTCGTCCTCTGTCGTCCCCTTCTCCTTGTGCCCTCCATTTTTCCCAACATCAGGGTCTTTTCCAGGGAGTCTTCCCTTCTCATGAGGTGGCCAAAGTATTGGAGTCTCAGCTTCACGATCTGTCCTTCCAGTGAGCACTCAGGGCTGATTTCCTTGCACCCAACCATATGCCTAATCAATAGCCTGGCTGGAAGCTGTTGACCTTGCTTCTCCTTGACATAGCAGCATCTCCAAAAGAAAAATAAAGTTGCACCTGGTTTGCACCACCTTCAGACCTCAGGTGTCTTGAGCCAACCCTGGGTCTGGATAAATCTAAGCCACATTGATTTTCATGCAATAATTAAATGTGCACTTACCTCCACCCCTTTGAAATCAATGAGATTTCCCAGTGCTTAAGTTTGGCTGAATTATGTCCAGTGATCTTTTGAAGAGAAGAGAAAAAAGGGGGGCAGAATCAAACTGGTATACCAGCTTTTTCTTTCCCCTGTGAAAACCAATATAATAATAATAATAATATAATATTTATACCCCGCCCATCTGGCTGGGTCCCCCCCCCCCCCGCCACTCTGGACAGCTTCCAACAAAACACTAAAATACAGTGGTACCTCTGGTTACAGATGCTTCAGGTTACAGACTCCACTAACCCAGAAATAGTACCTCTGGTTAAGAATTTTGCTTCAGGATTTAAATAAGCATTCACATTATTAGTATTAGAAAATGGTTAGAAAATAGTGAAATATTGTGGTGTATTTACTTTTATTTTTATGTTTTTAGGCTTGATGTTATCTTATTAACTTTTTCTGTTAGGAGATAGCAAAGTGTGAAAAGAGAAACAAATTAAAAGCGGAAGTTGGGGGAAGCCCTGGAGGGGAGGGAGGGGGAATATATAGTAAATGTTAAGAATTTTGAGACGTATGTAATGAATGAAAAAGAAAAATGAATAAAATTAATTTAAAAAAGAACTTTGCTTCAGGATGAGAACAGAAATTGTGCCGCCACGGTGTGGCAGCAGCAGTGGGTAGCCCCATTAGCTAAAGTGGTTAAGAACAGTTTCAGGTTAAGAACGGACCTCCAGAACGAATTAAGTTCTTAACCTGAGGTACCTTTTTGTTTTTCAAAAGGATACTGAAGTCCTTTCCCACGCACACTTGTTTGTTGAGTCTACTTGTCATTCTTTCTTTGATATTCATTTGTTTTAAAACCTTGTGCCCACAGTTGGATTAGTTATTGTAAAAAGGAATAACCCCCAAAGTTCAAGTGCTGCTCCTGAAAACAAATAGCTATTGACTTTCATTAGGAGATCTGTGATGTTATCTAACCCCGCAAAGGCATTCGAGGTATGCAGTTTACATTGTATCTCCTGATTGTATAATCATTATTGATTTTCCTTGTGTGTAGTACCTATGTCAAACAACCTAATATATTTAAATGGTGATTATTTTAGCCATCTATCTATTATTAGATAAGATCAAAGGCAGTTAAGCTTGCCGTAGATTGTGATAAGATAGACGTTGGGTCTCTAGCCCACCAAGTACTGCTTCTGTGCAAGCTCCAACTCATTGCCTTGGGGCCTGTGGCAAGGGAACTTTTTGCAAACCCACTGACATGAAGGGAGCTTTAGAATCAGTAAGGTTAGGTGGGTTGTGTTATTGCACAGCTCCAGGTACCATTATACCTGGAGATGGAAACTTGAAGCAGGCAAATGTGAATTCCAAGTTGCAGCAGGTGTGCTACTCTGTTGACTAGCAAAGACAAACCCAAACCAGATTTCCAACATTTATACCAGGCTAGGCCAATCCACAGGGACGTGGGTGGCACTGTGGGTTAAACCACAGATCCTAGGACTTGCTGATCAGAAGGTCAGCGGTTCGAATCCCCGCGACGGGGTGAGCTCCCATTGCTCAGTCCCTGCTCCTGCCAACCTAGCAGTTCGAAAGCACGTCAAAGTGCAAGTAGATAAATAGGTACCACTCCGGCGGGAAGGTAAACAGCGTTTCCGTGCGCTGCTCTGGTTCGCCAGAAGTGGCTTGGTCATGCTGGCCACATGACCCAGAAGCTGTACGCCAGCTCCCTCAGCCAGTAAAGCAAGATGAGCGCCGCAACCCCAGAGTCGGTCATGACTGGACCTAATGGTCAGGGGTCCTTTACCTTTAGGCCAATCCACAGTCTTCATGTTGTCTGCCAATGTTCTCTGCCCGACCAAGTCTTTGAGCAGCATGGTGCATATGCGCACCCTCTCTAGGGGCTCATCCAGACTTCCTTTTGTGCCACGCTTTCCAGACATAGCTCCACACTTTAAAACTCTGTGTAAGAGGGTTTTTGCTTTGTCCAGCACTTTCCCTGGGAAACCCACATTTTAGTGCTAAATCAGAGCAACCGGAAACTCACAGAAAACCCAATTGCCATTCGCTTCGATGCAGCAATAAAACACGGGTTTTCCAGGAGAAAGCAACGGGATAAACAAAGCAAAAGAAAACTCAGACACAGAGCTTTAAAGTCCAGGCCTGTGCTTTCAAATGCACCACAGAAGGAAGCCTGGATGAGCCCTAAGCGAGACCCCAACCTCAGATTTTGCTTCAAGTCTCTGAGTTATTGACCAAGGGCTCATACATACAAAAACAATATGCACGGCTTTCTTCCATAGGGCAGGGGTGAGCATCTAGGCTAGTCCTACTCGCGGTAGTCCCATTGAAATAAATGGACCTAAAGTTGGCATATTCATTCATGTCCATGGGTCTACTCTTGTGGGCATGTTGAGGATAGTAGGAGAGGATATATTGATTAAATATTATCCTTCCTCACTCACGCTAGTGAGCTTGTAGCAGAGCACATTCCCTTTTACATTGCTGGAAGCTAGTTAACAGATTCATTAGAACCATTGGAGTTAAGCAATCCAGTCTGGCTTGTCCAAATTGGATTGTTCCTGGTAAATCCCCTTTAGTTTCCCCTTAAAAACAACGATGAGTCTTCTTTTAAAAGTAATGACAAGATTTACTTACATCCAGTTCACAGTATGGTCCTGAAGGAAGGCTTTAGCTTGTAGTTATGGTTCTAGAGAAAAGTGTGGGTTCATCCTCTGTGAGGGATGAGCCCATGTGCTGCTGGCTGAGAGCCAGCGGACAACAAAAGGCAAGATGGAAAAAGGCGAAAAAGGAAAAGTGACCAGCCCTTTTATAGGATCTGTCAGGGTCGCTCCCATCTACCTGGTCACAGGGGGAGGATACTCCAGACCAGGTGTGACAGGAAGTCCTCCTGGCTGGAGCAACATTCCCCTGTGTGTCCACTCTGGGCAAACAGGAAATGATGTCTTTGACTGCTTCAGTAATGTTACATCCCACAACTCTGAGTAGGACCAGCATTGAATACAGATCTTTGATGGTTTCAAACAGGACCTAGAGGACCATCAACTGGAGCCAGAGCAAGAAGAAGAAGAAGAAGAAGAAGAAGAAGAAGAAGAAGAAGAGGAGGAGGAGGAGGAGGAGGAGGAGGAGGAGGAGGAGGAGGAGGAAGGAGGAGGAGGAGGAGGAGGAGGAGGAAGGAGGAGGAGGAGAAGGAGGAGGAGGAGGAGGAGGAGGAAGAAGGAGGAGGAGGAGGAGGAGGAGGAGGAGGAGGAAGGAGGAGGAGGAGGAGGAGGAGGAAGGAGGAAGGAGGAGGAGGAGGAGGAGGAGGAGGAAGGAGGAGGAGGAGGAGGAGGAGGAAGGAGGAGGAGGAGGAGGAGGAGGAAGAAGAAGGAGGAGGAGGAGGAGGAGGAAGAAGGAGGAGGAGGAGGAGGAGGAGGAGGAAGAAGGAGGAGGAGGAGGAGGAGGAGGAGGAGGAGGAGGAGGAGGAGGAGGAGGAGGAAGAAGAAGGAGGAGGAGGAGGAGGAGGAGGAAGAAGAAGAGGAGGAGGAGGAGGAGGAGGAGGAGGAGGAGGAGGAGGAAGAAGAAGAAGAGGAGGAGGAGGAGGAGGAGGAGGAGGAGTAGTAGTAGTAGTAGTAGTAGTTTGGATTTGATATCCCGCTTTATCACTCCCCTTCAGGAGTCTCAAAGTGGCTAACATTCTCCTTTCCCTTCCTCCCCCACAACAAACACTCTGTGAGGTGAGTGGGGCTGAGAGACTTCAGAGAAGTGTGACTAGCCCAAGGTCACCCAGCAGCTGCATGTGGAGGAGCGGAGACACAAACCCGGTTCCCCAGATTACGAGTCTACTGCTCTTAGCCACTACACCACACTGACTCCTAGACCTTGACGGTGGGGATATTTAGCTTCTGAGAGAGAGAAAGACTGGCCCTACCCCAAGCCCTTTCTATGTGAGATAGTTGCTTATGGGAAGTCCTTGGAAGTCCTTGCTGGGTTTCTATTGTAAATCACCAATCTACACTTGGCCTGCCCCTGCTGTTGGGAACCACACAAATTTGAGCCAGTTCAGCCCATGTAAGCAGGAAACACAGGGTGCAAGGAAACATTCTGAAATTGCATCAGCTGAAGAATGTGGGCTTTTATAATAGCAGAGATGGAGAAACTGTGGCTGCTCTTAATGTAGTTGGACTCTGATTCCCACCAGCCCAAGCCAGCATGACCAGCGATGAGGGATTAATGGAAGCTGTAGTCCTGTTTCAACTGGTTCCTCAGCCCTGATCTGTAGTCTGAAGTTCAGCAGAAGACCCTGCTATTGACCAGGTATTGGCAGAAGGAGAGGTTGTGCATATTTATTCCAGGCCTGGCCAATCCAGAGGCTTTATACCATCTGCATGTCAATGGTGCTGCCATGGTACATCCCTAACACCTTTCTGCAACACCCAATCAATGTATAGCTTACTTGGCTAGGCCTAAGCTGCAGATCCTGAGGTTTGTGGTTCACACCCCGGAGTCCCTGATGTGCCCTTATAATATTTGCACCAATGGCTGCGCCTATTGTATGCAAACGTGCAGTTCATAGTTTTAATCATTAAACTTTCTGAGGCATGTTGTGATTTCTGTTCTAAAGAATAAAATATGACAGATGGATAGGGGGGAGGAACCCATTTGAGAAAAAAGGCATTGGAGTTATGTAAATGTAACACAATTAGATGAATTGCTTCTCAAAGACCCTGGGAAATCATTCTATATACTGCACTTCTTGTTCCCTTACAAGTTCTTCTGAAGAAAACTCAAAATGGATTTAGAAAGCACTGTGATTTCCCAGAGGATATAATCACTGTTAATCCCACGAGTACCATTTCAACAAAATAACTCACCCCCAAGCAGCCAGTGGTTTCTTGGGCTAATCTCAGGAGCAGGGTAGTTATCGCATTTTATTAGTGATCAAACAGTATTCTACTTATACTACAGTCAGAAAGTAACTAATCTGATGCATTAATTTAATATAAAAGACAAGGATACTTTATATGTCTATATATTTTGGGGAAAACTTTCTTATTTGAACTAGCATAATTTGATTAGAATGCATGTTAGTCAAAATAGACGGCCTCATTTGTACTAAGTGAAATACCTGAGCATAATGTAATTGGTAATGGTGCCCACAAAATGAGGAGAATCAGTAGTTAAACCTGGACAAAGAATGGGTGGGTCTTTCTATACTGTGAATAGTGGCAGAAGGGCAGTCTCAAATCGCCCAAAAAAGTCCAGTGCATTTCCCTAGACTCTTGTAGGGTTGAACCACAGCTGAAATGAACATCCAGAAAAATTCAGCAAATTTTAAATTTTCTGCTTTATATGCCAAAATCTGACCAACCAGCAACACACAAATTGCCATGTGAGTTCCAGAAATGAAACTGACATCAACATTTGACATTTGCCAACTTAATAAAGTTCTTAGAACGTTTGCTGATAAATAATAACTGTGTTCTTTGGGGCACTAACACCAAGCCCAGCTTTTCCTCCTCACTCCCCACTCCCCACTGCAGTTTGCTTAATATCCAGCCTGGAAAAAGAGTTCTGGAAAACACAGAAACGTGTTCACTGTTTTGTGATTTCCGTCCAATAGCTAGCCATCCTCTCCCCAAGCCCCATCACCTGCTAGTCCCCTCTCCTGTTGTTTACCTCCTTTCAGCTGAGCAACCCTGGTGGAAAAGATCCATGGGACAGTACCCAATCAGATGATTAGTGGGAAATCACAGAAAGGACCAGGTCATTTGAAGGACTGCATCCTCCTATATGAAACTGCCCAAATTTGGATTCAAGTCACAGCATTAAGAGGGCAGGGGGGAATTGATGTGGGACTGCCCAAGATTAAGATCTGAAAGAGAGCCCCTTCTCTATTATGGACCTATCTGCACTATACTAATAAAGTAGTGTCATACCTTTTAAAACTGCCCACAAAGAATCCTGCGAAGTGTCATTCGTTCAGGGTGCTGAGAGTTATTAGGAGACCCCTATTTCCCTTACAGGGACGCAGGTGGCGCTGTGGGTTAAACCACAAACCGTAGGGCTTGCTGATCAGAAGGTCGGCAGTTCGAATCCCGGTGATGGGGTGAGCTCCCATTGCTTGGTCCCTGCTCCTGCCAACCTAGCAGTTCGAATGCACAAAGTGCAAGTAGATAAATAGGTACCACTCCAGTGGGAAGGTAAACGGCCAGAAGCAGCTTAGTCATGCTGGCCACCTGACCCGGAAGCTGTATGCCGGCTCCCTCGGCCAATAAAGCGAGAGGAGTGCCGCAACCCCAGAGTCGTCCACGACTGGACCTAATGGTCAGGGGTCCCTTTACCTTTATTTCCCTTACAGAGCTACGATTCTCATGGTGGTTTTACAGCCAATTCCTGTTCACAGGGCAGTATATAAGTTATTTTATTATTAATAATAATAGTAACTCTAGGAACAAACTACAGTTCCCAGGATTCTTTGGGAGAAGCAGTGGCTTTAAAGTGGTATAATACTGCTTAAAATGGATAGTGCAAAGGGGCCTGTCTCATCAACAACTGAGGTGCAGTTGACACAAGAAATGACCTCAGTGCCTTTGCCTATTCTTAGTAACATTCTACTGAGGGAGGCCCATTTAAGTCCTTTCTAGTTTAAATAGGACTTCAGCCTGCTAAGGTGATTCTTCTTCCTCCCCTTGTTTCTTTATTTAGAACAGGGTGCTGCTTATGATGATAATTATTTTAGTTTTTAACCTGCTGTTGCTTTATTTACTGCTTATTATTTGTTTGTTGTTTTGGTTTTATTTAATGATTGCTGCTTTTGTATATTATTATTGAGAGCTACCTTGGGTGCCCAGTACAGAAAGGCAAGGTATAAATTTAAATAAATAAGTAATCTGTCGGATATGTCAAACATTGATTGCTCTTGCATGTCAGCTGTCAGATACTGCCAAAGGTTGACTGTCATATGTCAGTCCCTGTCAGATCTTGACTGCTCCGGCGCGTCATTTTAGAGATGTTGTCAAATACTAAGCATGGCTGCAAAATCAGATGCCAAATGCTAATGCTAATCCTGCTGAGTAGCAAATATTTGCACATATTCAGAGAATCTGCCCCCTCAAAATTTGCAGAGAATAATGTCTTGGGCTACAGATTCACTTGGTAATGCATTCAGAGACAACAGCTGTCCTAATTTAGAATGAACTTCACTGGACAATTTGTGTATGCTAAACTTTTTTTTTCAGGAAGCATTTTGCATTTTTTTCAGATAGCAGAAGTGTTTGTGGTTATATTCAGTCCTGCTACAAAACAGGAGGAAAAATATGGAGGAAAAGCAGATTGCGGTACATAAATAAATTGGGTTATCTGGGAATTCTTTGTGGGTTTGAAATGTGCTCTAAATACGTGCATTAAAATATTTTAACTTTTGTGCAAATTGGATGGCTCAGAAAATCCTTTCATCAAAGTTTATAATTAATGTTGGGACATTTTTTAAAAAATCAGGCTTCTTCCTTTGCATAACATGGCGGATGGAAGGAGGTAGCTTCGACAACACTGTCCAACCATCTCGTCCTCTGTCGTCCCCTTCTCCTTGTACCCTCCATCTTTCCCAACATCAGGGTCTTTTCCAGGGAGTCTTCTCTTCTCATGAGGTGGCCAAAGTATTGGAGCCTCAGCTTCACGATCTGTCCTTCCAGTGAGCACTCGGGCTGATTTCCTTCAGAATGGATAGGTTTGATCTTCTTGCAGTCCATGGGACTCTCAAGAGTCTCCTCCAGCACCATAATTCAAAAGCATCAATTTTTCAGCGATCAACCCTCTTTATGGTCCAGCTCTCACTTCCATACATCACTACTGGGAAAACCATAGCTTTAACTATATGGACCTTTGTTGGCACTCTGCTAAACTTGTCCAAAAGAGCAAAATAAAACAACCTAAATTCCTTAAATCAGCAAAATGCTTTATAATCTAGGTTGGTCTGGATTTAGATATATGCAGAGCTCCCCATTTACATGTGTTCGGGAAGTGTGTGACCATGTATACGTGACCTGGAAACATCATAAAGACATCACTGAAACATCACTAAAAGGGTGGGGTGGGGCAGAACAGAGATGTTTGCAAGCTTTTCCAATGGGTTTCAGTTATATGCAATTTCACCGATGTATGCAGTGCCTCAGAACATAACCCATGCATAAATGGGGGGGGGGGCTGCCTGTATTGCCTTAGGAGGCCATTCACTGAGCTGGATCCAGGCTTAGTGATGCTTTGAGGGAACCTATTGAAATCAATGGGACTTTAACTAGTCATGACTTTAAAGCCCAATTGGTTTTTTAAAAAAATCTATACCATCCTTCATCTGACGATCACAGGGTAGTTTACAATATAAAAACTAATAATAATAATAATAATAATAATAATAATAATAATAATAATAATATATTTATACCCCGCCCATCCAGCTGGGCTTCCCCAGCCACTCTGGGCGACTTCCAACAAAATATTAAAATACCATAATGCATCAAACATTAAAAGCTTCCCTAAACAGGGCTGCCTTCAGACAGCCCAGACAGGTAGTTGTTGTTCTCTTTGACATTTGGTGGGAGGGCGTTCCACAGGGCGGGTGCCACTACCGAGAAGGCCCTCTGCCTGGTTCCATGTAACTTGGCTTCTTGCAGTGAGGAAACTGCCAGAAGGCCGTCGCCACTAGACCTCAGTGTCCGGTTAGAACGATGCATTCTTAACCTGAAACTGTTCTTAACCTGAAGCACCACTTTAGCTAATGGGGCCTCCTGCTGCTGCCGCGCCGCTGGAGCACGATTTCTGTTCTCATCCTGAAGCAAAGTTCTTAACCCAAGGTACTATTTCTGGGTTAGCGAAGTCTGTAACCTGAAGCGTATGTAACCTGAAGTGTATGTAACCCGAGGTACCACTGTATACTGGACCAAGGCCATTTAGGGATTTAAAGGTCAGCACCAACACTTTGAATTGTGCTCGGAAACATAATACAATAACATTAACTCCTGCACACAACTTAAGAGGTCATAAAGTGTTTAATTAGCCAAAGGCCTAAGAGAAGTGGAATGTTTTGCTTGGTGCCTAAAAATATGCAATGAAGGCACCAGGCGAGTCTCCCTGGGGAGAGCATTCCACAAGTGGGGAGCCATCACAGAAAAGGCCCATTCTTGTGGGTCTACTCTGCTCTAAGCATAGCTAAGTCTCAATCCAACCCAAGCTTGACAACATTATTCATCTTGAGCCAAGGCCTTGCGTTTACTATGCCACTGAACTCTTTCTGCCATTCACCCTGACATCCTGCCAGTCCACAGCACTGTTCCATTGATTTGTCTTCTTTATTCTTTATTGTATCTTTGTATTGAATTCTGTACCATCCCCAATTATATTTCTCTGGAACTTTGCCTTTTGAACTGTCTCAAGCTAGCTTCCCCTCACCATCACAGGGCGGGTAGCCAGTTCACTGCGTTGTATTTCTGCAGAACACAAAACGGGAAGGGGGAGCTGAATGGGAATCATAACATCACGTTGGCCCTGTGTCAATATTTCTCAGAAGTGTTTCACAGATGCTTGAAGCACAAACTAGAATCTAGTTAAGTCAGGATTCTCTGGGGGAATCCATACGTTTTAAATGTACCTTAAAGGTATGGTGTAGATTATGTAAAATGGTACCAGTGAGAGCTCTCCTCATAGGACTAACATTAGCTTAGGGAGATTGTCAAGGTGGGATGGGAAAGGAAGAGGTGAATGTTCTTCCTTTGTACCATAGTTCTTATTAGAATTTGAAGGTGGGAGTGATTCTTTTCATTATTTTTAAATATATATAATAAAGATACAACTTCAAGTGAAGTTGTATCTTTAGCATCGTGTCTAGTTTGGCCTGTTGTCTTTGTCCATGGAGTTTTCTTGGCAGGGATACTGGAGTGGCTTGCCGGTTCCTCCTCCAGGTGGATCACGTTTGGTCAAAACTCTCCACTATGACCCGTTCATCTTGGGTGCCCTGCTCCGCATAGTTCATAGCTTCTCTGAGTTATTCAAGCCCCTTCGCCACGGCAAGGCAGTGATCCATGAAGATGCTCACTGGAAGGACAGATCGTGAAGCTGAGGCTCCAAGACTTTGGCCACCTCATGAGAAGAGAAGACTCCCTGGGAAAGACCCTGATGTTGGGAAAGATGGAGGGCACAAGGAGAAGGGGACGACAGAGGACGAGATGGTTGGACAGTGTTCTCGAAGCTACCAGCATGAGTTTGACCAAACTGCGGGAGGCAGTGGAAGACCGAAGTGCCTGGCGTGCTCCGGTCAATGGGGTCACGAAGAGTCAGGCACGACTAAACGACTAAACAACAACAACTAGTTTGGCCCTGTGGGGGCCTCCCATACAACACATAGGATATCTGTTGCATAGAAATCTGGGGAGTCCTGATGACTGCAGTTAAATGTATTCATAGATCTGGTCTTCTTTTTTTATCTATAATTTTTTATTTGTGTTTCTATTTTATTTAAGATTAAATTACACTTGACTTTTAAGCATCCATCTCTCTCTCTCTCTCTCTCTCTCTCTCTCTCTCTCTCTCTCGGCTTATTTTTAGAGCCATGTTCCTTTACTTCATCTTCCTGTCTGGCTACTACTCTTCAGTCTGGAGAATTTTCATGCAAGTCATCCTCTGCCTCCCTTAAAAGCTTGCTTGACATGCAGACTGGGGGTAATCTGTGCAGTGTTTGTTGACTTAAAGACATTCCAGCACTCCTGGAATTTAGAGGCATTTGTTTCCTGGTCCAAGTGACTTATCTAATTAGCTGTCTTAACTTACTGAGATTTTCCCCCTTTTGAAATCATGCACTTATTGCTGGAACGGAGACCACCAAGCGACCATGGAACTGCCTTGGTGGAGGAAAGAAATGGTCAGCCTTGTCTAGCATTGAGCTTCAAATAGCAGAACAGCCACCTCTAGGAATCTCACAATGATTTGTTGTTGTTTAGTCATTTAGTTGTGTCCGACTCTTCGTGACCCCATGGACCAGAGCACACCAGGCACTCCTGTCTTCCACTGCCTCCTGCAGTTTGGTCAAACTCATGCTGGTAGCTTCAACAACACTGTCCAACCGTCTCATCCTCTGTCGTCCCCGTCTCCTTGTGCCCTCCATCTTTGCCAACATCAGGGTCTTTTCCAGGGAGTCTTCTCTTCTCATGAGGTTGCCAAAGTATTGGGGCCTCAGCTTCAGGATCTGTCCTTCCAGTGAGCACTCAGGGCTGATTTCCTTCAGGATGGAGAGGTTTGATCTTCTTGCAGTCCATGGGACTCTCAAGAGTCGCCTCCAGCACCATAATTCAAAAGCATCAATTCTTCACCGATCAGCCTTCTTTATGGCTCACAGTGATTACATATAGACAATGGTCACCCCTGGAGCCCAGCATCTGATGAACTCAGAGCCACATACACTGTTGCTTGCATAAGCTGATGTTTCTTTCAGCTGCGGCAGCTAACATTCATAGAACCATCCTGCATACATTTGTTCAGTCTTTTTCTTCAGTGGTGGAGGGGTCTCTCTGTGCTCATTCCTTGTGGCAATGAGTTCCATGTGTAAATTGGAGTGAAGAAGTACTTTCTTTTGTCTGTTCTGAACCAGAGGTGTTGCAGAGCAGAGGCGTGAAGCACCATTATTTTTTCACATCAAAGGCAATGATGTTCTCCCCCTGGGGTCACCCTTTGCCAATCATCCTCATGCCAAATAAGTAGCCCTTATCAGAGAGAAACTCACCATATAAACTAAGCAGAGGAAGAGGTAGATTGCATTAGCATGGATGGCTAAGAATTAAACTGTCATGTTTTATTTTGGTCAGGGGGAGAGTGAAGTCGCTTTACCATGGCCGACAAAAACTGGGTTGGGGTATTGTTTAGTGAGTTTCATTGGGGATTTTTTAATTTTGTTGTTACTGATATTAATTTTTTGTATATTAATATTTTGATCTTATAATAATTTCGGTTTGAAATGGTAGTTGTGTACTTTTTGATGTGTTTGATTTATTGTTGATTACTGCCTTTGTTATGTTTCTAATTATGTGATATTTTCATGTTGTAAGCCGCCTTGAGTGCAGTTTTAACTAGGGAAAAGTGGCATGCAAATCCTTGGAGGCTGAATCTGCCACCTCCTTGGCAACACACACCCCTCCCCAATGCCATCTCTGCAGAGGCCTCTTTGCAAGAAGATCTCCCCAACCCTTCTTTATTCCGCCCCTCACCCCACCATCACCCTTGTCCCCGATGCAAATCTTCACTCAACCCTTCTTTCCACGGTGGGAGAGGAGACGCCATGTTGTCATTCGCCTCAGGTGTCAAAATGTCTTGGGCCTCCACACAGCAGGAAAGAGAGAGAATGAGAAAAACAATTTGCTCTCCACACTGTAGGCAGTTATTCTGAGTAGGCCCCAAGTCTGAAAAAGTTGGAGGCTTGTAGTTAAATGGTGAGTTTTGGACCCAATGGAGAGATAAAAGATTTGGATTATTATAAAAGATGCAGGAGGAAATGATTAACAATAGGACCCACAAAAGGGAGGAGGAAAGTCCAGGAGATTATTTGGAATCTTGTTTCTATGTTGTATGTTGGATTTGTTGTTTAGTCGTGTCCGACTCTTTGTGACCCCATGGACCAGAGCACACCAGGCACTTCTGTCTTCCACTGCCTCCCACAGTTTGGTCAAACTCATGCTGGTAGCTTCAAGAACACTGTCCAACCAACTCGTCCTCTGTCGTCCCCTTCTCCTTGTGCCCTCCATCTTTCCCAACATCAGGGTCTTTTCCAGGGAGTCTTCTCTTCTCATGAGGTGGCCAAAGTATTGGAGCCTCAGCTTCACGATCTGTCCTTCCAATGAGCACTCAGGGCTGATTTCCTTAAGAATGGATAGGTTTGATCTATGTTGAATATGTGACTGTAAAATTGTAATATAAAAAACCGAATAAATAATTTTATTTTATTTTTTAATGTGCCAAATGACTAGTCATATGTCAGGAGTGCTCTGATGGTGTTTCCTGCTTGGCAGGGGGTTGGACTCGATGGCCCTTGTAGTCTCTTCCAACTCTATGATTCTATGATTCTAGTCTATGAGCATTCCTGGAATCATCTAACAGAAGTGGAAAGGGAGGAGAAGACCAAAGCTGGAGTACTGAATCCCATGACCCTTCAGCATGCTGGCTGGGACTGATGGGAGTTGGCATCCCAAAACATCCAGAGAGCTACAGATTCCCCGCCCCCGCCCTCATCACCCAGGAGTACTGACATAGGAGCCAACTCCTAGGGGCCGTGGAGGCTTCAGCACCCCACAGTAAAATATTTGAGGAGGCATCAACAAAGTTGATGGGCATTGCCATTCAAATGGTGTGTGTGCACTGCATCATGTAATTGATTGTGTGGGGTTGGGCTTACGTGCGCCCCCACAATATTTTATTCAAGTTGGCACTCCTGAGTACTCAACAGAGACCCAGCCTGCAACAGCAGCATCTGTCACTGCCATAGGATATGTATTTCTGCCCCATCCCTGCATCAAAGTAATATTGGGTCATTTAATCAGATGCAGAGACAGCACAGAATTACCTGTCCTTGGCGGAAGCACAGTCAGACTTGTGCAGAAACCCCAAGGAGTGACGATATTCTTATACCTACTCTATCCAAGGCAGCACACACACCATACTCTTAACACACATGACTTCTCCCAAGAATCATCACTGAGCCACAATTCCTAGCACCTTTAAGAAACTATAGCTCCCGGGATTTTGGTGAGAAGCCATGCACTTTAAAGGTTTTTAAGTAAAGCTTTGGAAAACGAAGTGAGCATTTTAAAAATCCATGAAGGGCTGGAGTACACCTGAGGTTGGGCCCAAGACATCTTATTCTGTGAAGTGCTCTGAGATCTTATAATGAAGGGTAGTATATAAATATAATAAATAAATAATAATAATAATAATTTTGACACCTGGGGCAAACCACAAAATGGTGTCCCGTCCCACCCACGTCAGGGAAGAAGGGGAAACATTGGGAACAAAGATCTACATCAGGAACAAGGTGGGAGGAGATCAGCCGAGCCTCCTATTCGCCTGAGAGGCTGCTGTGGAGCCGACATTAGGGGGCGCTGCTGAGCAGGAGGCACATGCAGCCTCAAAGGAGCATGCAGCAGTGGCAGAAGCAGTAAGCGAAGCATTCCTTGGAGGTCAGATCTGCTGCCCCTGTGGAACATGCCTCCTGAGGTGGTTACCTCACCTTGCCTCATGGAGTTTGGGGAACACCGGGCTAACGGTGCTTTTGGTGAAGTCACCTTGAACGAACTTTATGTTCCATCCAGAGGCTCTTTTGATGGGGTGCAATGACCCTTTTGAGGCATCTCCCCCTCGGCGTTTTTGGTGCTTAAAATCATCATCATCATCATCATCATCCCATGCCTATCGCCAAATCGGCGGCCGTCGCTCCCTGGCTTGGCGAAGCGAGCGCACAGGCGCGCTCTGCGCCCCCGCGTGCGCGCCTGCTGCGGAAAAGGCACAAAGCAGGTGATCAGGTGCTCTCTAGTGTTAAGAGCGGTAATAAAACCGATCGGCTGGGGAGGAGGCACCCCTGTCGATTCCGGGTCTCACATCCCGACCACAGAACCCGGCGCTTCCGCAGCTCCACTTTCAACGTCCTGGTTCCGGTCGATTCTCTCCGCCAGCAAATGCTCAGGAACTCTACCGCCCGAGGAAGGCAAAAGTCCCCGCTCTTCCTCTTTGCCGCGACTCAACTGAGTACCCAGTTCAGAAATCGGGCTTTCTTTTCTTTTCTGAGAGGGGCGTCCAAGTGGTTTTTACGCGCAGCAGAAAAGAGTGCGGCCCAGAAAGAGAGAGAAAATGAACGATTGCAAGCTCGAATGCAGCACAACAAAAGTGGGAAGACTTGAACTTCCTCCCGTGAACGAGAGAAGGCGCCCTCCATATTCCTTGCCTACGGAACGTCGCTAGTTACTGCGGAAAGTTTCCGAGATACAGTGGTACCTCAGGTTAAGTACTTAATTCGTTCCGGAGGTCCGTACTTAACCTGAAACTGTTCTTAACCCGAAGCACCACTTTAGCTAATGGGGCCTGCTGCTGCCGCCGCGCCGCCGGAGCCCGATTTCGGTTCTTATACTGAAACAAAGTTCTTAACCTGAAGCACTATTTCTGGGTTAGCAGAGTCTGTAACCTGAAGCGTATGCAATCCGAGGTACCACTGTATTGTCTTTCTAGTGCCTTTCTTTCCAAAGTGACAAAAACATAAAATAAAAAGCAAAGGATGGAGTCAAGGTGCGGTCTCTGAGACATTTATTTTTTTTAAATAGGAGCTGTTTTGCAAAGTTATCAAGGTAGATTAAATCCCTACCAGGAGCCACACATGTACACCGCGCCAGTTGTTACTGTTGTTGCTGCTGCTGTTATAACAGCAACAGCAACAGCAGCAACAACTTTTCCCTTTTAAACACTCTTGGGGAAAGAATGTTTCCTCTGCTTGGGATCTGCGCGCTGACCTTGCCAGTTTGGAATCGCTGCTCTGATACAGTTTCCTTCCTCCTGCTGCAAAAAGAACCGTGAGCGCGATTCCGCTACATTTAAGCACTTCAAAGGCCACGGCTGTGCTTAGTTCTGCGATCCTATGGACACTTGCTAAGGCAGGCAGGTTTGGAAGTTCTTTCGCCTTCCACATTCCTTCCATTACTTCCGACACCGCTTTCCATTGCTTTATAGGTGATTCCAGTCTTTGATTGAGAGGCTGTGACTTCTATTGTTTATATATTAAGCCGCAAATGGGACTGGTTTCTCGAGATGATCCAAAATGATGTCCCATCCACTTTCTAAACGGGAGGAAGGGAAGGGAAGGCTTTAGGCACGACCCAGCCAATTCTGAATACGTTTCATGTCCTCGTTGATTCCTGTGCAAGAACTAGACACGTGTCTGAACGTTCCTCATTGAAATCAATGGGGATTCCGCGTTTCCTCTAGGTTATTAGTTTAAATTTCGGCTGCTCAGTTCACTCCTCCGGCGATCTTAGCCTACCTGAACTATACTTTTGGGGTGAGTATTTGGGATTGGGGAGCTGAGAGAGAGTGAGATTTCTGACACAGGGTCGAATTAGCTGATCAAGATTGAGAAGGGGCGTGAAAGTCGTGGAGGGTGACAGCAATATCTGACTTTTAACTAATGTAGAAGGAAAAGAACGAGGAGGGACCACTTACAGTCTCGATCCGATCTTTGCTCGCCCTGAAATTCCTTGAGAGTCAACCCGATGAAACGGATCGATCATCGGTACTAAGGCGTAGAGGAACTGGCAAAAGCAGGAAGCTCGTTCACACAGAGCCTAACGCCTCTGTGGAATTCGCTCCCACGAGATCTACTGTGACCATTGAGGCTAGGGTGTCCACGCATGAACCAAAACTCGTGGCCATGATCACTAAAACGAGCCCCCACGTTCAGAGGCAGCGCACCCCCTCCGCTGAGGAGAGAAGCTTCTTGCGCCGTTTCCGAGCTTCTTGGGAGTGGCGGGTTCTGGCCGCAGTGCTGTACGCATTTGCTCCGGGTGCCTGGCTGAAATTCTAGGCGCGTTTAACTCTGCAATCCTATATACTCAGAAGTAAATCCCATTGAGTTCCATAGGGCTTACAGGGATGAGAGTGGTTTTTAATTTGGGAGTGGATAAACCCATCAAACCCATTAGGGCTTTTTCCCCGTCCAACGTTCATAGGATCGGACTGCACCTAGCTGAGTTCTTAATGCTCTTAACCTTCCAGATAAATGGATATAGGATTGCAGCCATACTCGGGGGTAAGGTCCATTGAATTCCTGGAATATCCTGGCAGTTTGTCCAGTAATGTTCAGTCATATTATTCCCCCCCCCCCCAAGCCTTGGAATAAATAAGCCTGCTTTTACGATGATAGATGAAAAGGCAGGCTTTCGCTCGCGCAGAGGCTTGGAAAGGGCAGCGTGCCCAGCACAATGCAACTTAATATCCTAGTTCTTAAGCCTAACGCAGCCAAATGCATCCAGTCACTGAGTACGTCTGGGAGTGTGGGGAGAGGGGATGCTGGAGCAGGGAAAGAGCGAGGGGATCCAGAAGTATGTCCCTGGACAGCAGCAACCGGAGGGTATTTTCCCCGTTTGTTTTGCTCGGCTAGTTGGTGGGATCTAAAATTGAGGGTCTGCTCTAAGCTTAGACAGGAGGGCCAATGCGGCCACTGGGAAGCTTTGTGACTGGTTGCCAGCCTGACTGGGTCTCGGAGGCCTGGAAAGTCAGGATCGGGCCAACCCGTACCCTCCCAGGCTCCCCCTGGGCTTCGTCCTCGGAGCGTCTCTTTTTATCCGAACAACGTTGGAGTCGCCTGTCCCTCGCCTCCCATGCGTCAAGTTACCGCCAGAGCCAAAGCCCTCCCCAAAATTCCGTCCTCCGAATTCTTTCACCGGTTTCCTTTTGGAATCGGAGGCTCCGTTGACCTGTCGCTTTCCAGACCGAAGAAACCTTTGAAAACAAAATCCTCAACGTCCCAATTCAGCCGATGCCCGAGGATGTCAATGCTCACACACAGCCACCCACAAATTTCTAGGAAAATAGGCGACCCCGACGGCACAAAACCCAAGGTAAGCTCCGCTACGTTTATAGGCAATTGCTGCCGCCTACTTAAACTGATTGTCTCGTTCACACGTGCATCTCAACAACCTGGGGCTGTCTACATCACTGGAGTTCTCTTGACGACTGGCATGCTGCATGCGTGAACTAACTGCACTGGAAAAGGTTGTGCCTAAAAATTATCTCTCCCCATATAGCTATAGAGGCCTGATCACACGTGCAAATCGTCAACCGATGGGCACTAGGGTGCATGGAAGAGCTACCACAGAATTCACACGAGGGACTAGTGTTACCTGTTGAAGTTGACACAGACTACCAAGCCTACCATTTTCAAGCCGTGTGCATACGTGCTTGTGTGAGCAAGTCTTAAATTACTGGAAACACCTGAGCTTCCATTAAAATAAAGTGCGCAGTAAGTGAGCCTGCAATCCATCCAAACTCCAGTTATTTCCCCATCAACAGACCCACAACCCGAAGCTAGACATGACTGCATCCTTTTGGAAGCTACTTCAAATGATTTCACAATATAGGTGCCCACCTTGCAAGGCTGTTGGAACGATTACCGAACACCAGATGTGGGAAACGCTTTGAGTGCTTAGTGAATGCACTTCGCGTTGCCTCCAGGGACTCCACACAGACCCCGCAAAGAAGCATTTGCCCTCCTCCCCTTATATGTCTGATCTCAGGACCACCTGTTCCATTATTGTAAGGCATTTTAAATAAATTCGATTAAATGCTATGAACATATACTTGATCCTTTTGTGTGCTCTTCAATCTTGAATACCTCCAAGATCAGGCCTTTAGACCTTTACCTGAATGAATCTTGCCCTCTGTCCCTCTAACACCTCTTTTCACCCAGCCGCTACACCGATTATATTATAGGCCAAACCTAAATCTTTTGTAAGTGCAATTGCCTTTCAGGGAAAAGGCTTCCAGGTAAGTGTACTATGCAGCGCACCTCTGACCATCGTTTGTAATGTCAGGTCCTCTCAATTCGATGGGGCTTTTTACCTGCGCGTAAATGCGGATTCCATACGTGTAGACTGACCTCTGCACGTGCTTCCCCTGAGTTAATCTGCACTGTGCTCAGTGAACTTTACTCACAGGTAAGTGTGCCTAAGATTTGCTCAAAAGTAACATTCGCTTTTCGTCAGTAAGTGCGTTTAAGGCAGGACTGCACGATGAAGACGTTTTGAAATGTAGTTTCTTGCTGGGGCAGCTAACGCGGTGCAGTCCAGATGCTGATTCACTCTCATTAATTCCCATTAACTCTCAACCTTCCTGATCATTGGGATGACTGGGAGTTAGAGTCCAATAGCAACCGAAGGGCGCCGCGTTGGCAACCGCTGCCCTGATACCAGCGCGCCCTGGTGCCAAGGAGCGAACCCCCCTTATTCTTCGCACAAACTGGGTTGAGGATCGGATGTGACAGAGGGTTCCTTTGCTGGGTGGAACCACCAGTTCAAAGAGCAGGCAGACCGATCCCCCAACCGCAAGTACTTTCGGAGTCTGGACTCTAAGCCGCAGCCGCTCAGAAGCAAGTCGCATCGATTTCCCTGAGACTGTCTTCCCGTTAAGCACGTCTGAGCTTGCATCGTTAAATCCCATTGATCCCAGTGGCAGAGAGTTTAAATAAGTCCCCTTCCCGAAATCAAGAGGATTTGAAAAGCCTTTATCCTGGGCAGGATCCTGTCCATGCACCTTCGGTGGCTATAAAGTTTCAGTCACAGGGAATGGGCTGGGGGTGGGAGAGCCGAAAATGACATCCCTTCACACACACACACACACACACACACACACACACACACACACACAAACTTCCACGCTAGACCTTTATCGAGAAATAATGGATTGCTCTTTCTTCGCCGCTAGTTAACCGCACCTTGAGAGAAAAGTTGTTATTCAGCGAAATCAGATGCGATTTGCACTTAGGGCCAAGGAGGCTCCGTTAATAAATAAGCATTCAGACAACAACAAGAATCCGCCTAGAAACGGCGAAGCGTCGACGCAGGCGTTTTCATATTGCTCATTTATTATCAGTAATAAGCGCGCGTAAGACAGCCCTGCTGCGTAACAATGCGGGGTGCGCGATTTTGAAAAGAAATGAGAAAAGGCGCGGGGGGGTGGGTAGTAGTTGGGCAGTGGGAAATGGAAACCTCGGAGAGTCCCGGGGGGGGGGGAAGTCAGCCATTCAGGAGCAGGCGATCCCCCCAAAGCGCGGAGAGCTGGAGACAGGGATCCAGGAGTTCTCATTTCATGGCATACGCAGACCAAACTCCAGGAGAAAAGGCGAGCGAGCCTTCAAAAACGTACAAAACGTCCCATTTCTAGCTAAACGCTCCGGATAGTTCCTTGGCGGTGTCAAATTAGGAGGGATCTCTTTGTCACACAGACTGTATTATGTTTCGCTCTTGGAAATGCATGACAGCAATGTGGTGTTGCTTTTTTTTGAAGCCATACAAAAATTATGCAAATCGACCCAAAAGCAAGGGCTCCCCTTTTGAAATGGTAATACGCTATTCATTAATCACTTATTGGAAAACGAGCCGCTCTTTCCCCCGCCCTTCAGCCGTCCCTCTTTTTATTATTGTTTTGTATGGAAAGCAACACTGTATAGTCGGAGGAAAAGCAAAAGGTGGAAACACTATATTTAAAAATTAGATAATAGATATAATACTTTGCGCTTTGCCATTTTTCTCGCAATTGTAATTTTATTTTATTTCTTAACACAGCCACTCCGGAAGAAATACTGTACATACCGAGGATTCGCCTTCGCGGATCCTGAACGGGTGCGCAAGACTCTTATCGCAGGCGCATTATCTGAAAGTAAATCCCACCGATATCAATGGGACTTAATTCTAAGTAATGGACTCTTTGGGTCAGGGTGAGACCGAGCCCCGAGAGAGCACACTGCCTCCTTGGCAGTGCAAGAGGGGGAAACAGACGTTTTGGAGCCCACCCAATAAGAATGAATGCGAGAAGTCTCAACTTTGACTGGCGCGTACCCGCAATCCCTCCCCCCCCCCGCTTGTTTCTAATTGTAACATCCAGCAGTTTAACGCACAAGCACCCCAGCAAACAAGCCGCAATAACGGGGGTGGAGATATCTCCCCCATAGCCGCTTTCCGACTAGAAACGTGTCCCTGGTTAGAGCTAGAAATCCGTGCGCGCCTTCCAACGCGCCTTTCCTCGGGTCTGCAGCGCCGCAAAAGGAAGCGGCTAACATTTTTTTAAAAAGGGGGGTCGAGGGAAGCCACGTTTCGTCGCTTCTCCGATTTTGACGGGGAGGAAAGTCATCTCGGGGGGCTTGCTGACGTTCTAATTAATTTCGCCTTCCCAAATTGCCAGCTGCTTCGAGAGTAGGAAGGATGGGGGCGGGGAGAGGCATGCGTTAGGCTGCAGTCCGTACCCAACACAGGAGGCTGTTGGCGCCTCTGCTCCAAACCCCTTTCCCTGCAGGTAAGTCCCCAACTGGATTTCGAGGTGATTTCAAATCACTTGCCAGTTGGAGGAGGAAATAGCCAATCACCCGCTACTGATTATTTGCAGTTCTACTCTAAAGATACCCGCATCTTGTGGCGGACTTTTAAGCCACTCGGGGCTGCTTGAAGAAAGTGGTCACTGAGATCAGGATTCCATCCACCCGCCCAAATATATGAAAGAACGGAAAGGGTCCGCAAGGTAGATTTCCCTCTTTTGCTCATAAAGGTTAAGCGCACGTTGGCACAGGGCTGGCTGGCGGGAACTGGGATGGGTATGGGTGGTGGGGAGAAGACCTGTTTGCTGAAGCCACCTCTTCGTGCAGCTGTCTCTAGCACCCTCAGTTGGGCTCTTGGCCCGGAGAGCGCAGTCGTCACTCTACACTTCCAAAGAGCGTAGATTCAGTTCCCACCAAGCTATAGTGCCCGCGATCACTTCTAAATCCACGTGTCCTTCTGCTGAATTTGAACCCCCACCCCCCACCCGCCTGCTGACAGCAAGTTGTTGCTTCGAAACAGATTCGACTTCCGAATCAGACCGCCATCTGGCAAACTGGGCAGAAGCGCGTCAACGCGGCTTATACGCGCAGAGACATTTCAGATGTTTCTATTTTGTCTACACGGAATCATTTATGGATCCGATTAGCATTCTTCCTTTACATACCACGGCTCTCGTTAATGTCTTGAGAGCATGGCCCCTAAATCTTAATTGTTTGGGTAGGGGAGGCAGGGTTGCAGTAAGACAATGGATATATAGCAAGGCCTTTATACGGGCGCTCCAGGCGCAGAACCCTCGCCTTTACAGATTGGGGTGTGGATTATAGCACTTTCAGCTGGACTTTGGACCATACAAAAAGGAGGACAAGTAATAAAGGAGCCCTCCCCCAGTGGATCTGAAGCAAGCTCTTCATCCACAGGATATTAACCAAGGCGTGAATGTATTCCAGAAATTAACTGGGGGGGGGGGGGGAGAGACCTCACAATGCTTCCTGGTGAGCCTTCCTTGAGAAAAAGGACCTCGGTGCGTTTGCCCCTCCACCCAGAAGTGCGAAGGTCTTAAGAGCTTGGGAAATTACACTGGGGAGAGTGTTTTAAGCAAGTGGTTTATAGACAATTAAATGTCACTTTAATGGTGAGTGGTAGACAGAATAATAGCACAATCCTTGTTTTTATTTTCCACTGGGGTGGCGGGGATGTTGCTACCTGCAAATGGGTCTGCTCCAATTTGACCTCTCCCACCCCACGAACCAGCAAACCGCAGTCAGCTTTCTCGTGCCAAGCGGGGCTTCTGCTGTTCACCGCCCGATCCTAAACGCGTCTCCTTGCATTCCACACGGCCGGCCCTTTTCTGCGCGTTTACTTGGCACTCGATCTTGGCGACGCGGGAGAGCGCGTCCCCACGGAGCCATTCGGGGTTTCCTTCCGACTCCAGGCTGGCCAGATTTTTAAGATCGCGCCTTGCAAAGCGCTTCATCCGCCCTCCCCCTGGGCGCGTCTCTTCGGAACCCAGCGGGCATAGGATCGCAACTCTCTTCCTTGACGCACAGCGAGGCATGATCCGCCTGGAGCTGCGCTAGTCCGAAGCCGGAAGGCGCGCATGCCCGTTGCGAGGCCCGCGCCTCGTGCCTGCGAGGAACACCTCGGAACCCTCCCGGCCTCCCTCCCTCCCTCGGCGCAGCTCTGCGACCACGTGACGCTATATAACCTCCAGGCCCGGCCGGCGGGCGGGAGGAGGTGGGGAGCACGAGACAAGGACGCCTTGGGTCGCTCGGCGCCCGGCCAGCTTCTTCAGCCGCAGCCACAGCGCGCCATCCTCGCGCGCGCTCTCTCTCTCTTCCTCCCTTCAGGCTCCGGGGGGCGGGGCTTCATTCCATGCCGGGAGTCCCGCCCAAGTTCTTCCTTCCTTCCTTCGGTGGGTAAGAAGCCGGGCGAGGGGGCGTGTCCTCCTCCGTACGCAAATGAGCCGCCGTGACGGACAGCTCGCCTTGCCAATGCCCCGGCGAAACTCCTCTCCTCACAAAACTCCTCGCCTCGCAGACTCCCTTATGCCCGCGCCAAAAGCTGGTCGCGCCGGGCGCCGGGGGGGAAAGCTCGCCTCGCTCGCCTCACGGGGGGCGGCTCGCGAGCGCGCCGACCAGACGAGCCGCCGGGGCTGGCCTGGCGGAGCCTGGTCGAGGCTGCTTTGGCCTCGCGCGCGCTCTGCTCGGCCGCCCCTTCCCCGCTCGGGCTGGGGAAGACGTCTCCTCCTCCTGCTCCTCCGCCTCCATTTTCCCGCGCGCTCCTCTTGCCCAGATGCCCGCCGCCTCCTCCTCTTGCAGCAGCAGCAGCCGCGGGTGACTTCTGCGTGGGAAAGCAGGAGCGCGGGCGAGCGCGCGAGGCGGCGGCGGGCGCGCGCGCGCTCCCGGGACGTGCGAGAGGCTTTCCCTCAGCCTCGCGCCGAGCTCTCCTTTCGGCTCGCGCTCCTCCCGCCTATGGAGGGGACGCTGTGAGCTCCTCAGCGGCTGCAGCGAGCGGCGGCGCCCGGAGCCGAAGCGCCCGCAGTCGCCCTCCGCTCGCCTCAGCCCAGGCCCCTTCCTCGCTCCTCGCGCTCGCTCGCTCGCCGCCCGTGGGCCAGCCATGTCCTACCCTCAGGGCTACCTCTACCAGCCCCCGGGCTCGCTGGCGCTCTACTCGTGCCCGGCTTACGGGGCGTCGGCGCTGGCGGCGCCCCGGAGCGAAGAGCTGGCCAGGTCGTCTTCGGGCTCGGCGTTCAGCCCTTACCCCGGATCCGCCGCCTTCACCGCCCAAGCGGCAGCCACCGGCTTCAGCAGCCCGCTCCAGTACTCCACCGACCCGGCCACGGGATTCCCCTCCTACATGGTGGGTAACGGACCGGACAGCCCGCCGCCGCCTCCATCTTCATCCTCCTCCATCGCTTCCCCCGCTGGCAGCGCCGAGGCTGCCCGGGCTAGGCTGGGGGGTCGTGGGGATGCAGCCCGCCCGACACGCCGGGCAACCCGCGTTAGGCACACACACACGGAAGCGCTCCTCCTCCTCCGAGGCAGCCTCTCTCGACTTTCCTCCTTCGCTTCCCCCTCTTTCGTTGCTTCGCTTCTTTATTATCCATCTTCTCATTCCTCCCTCCCTCCCCCTTTCCATCTCCCTCACTTCTTTCTCTTGCCAATTTATTTCCTTTATTCTTTTCTCCTCGCTCACTTTCGTTTTCTGACACCCGTATCCTCCCCCACTTTTTCCTTCGATCTCTTTAGCGCTTCTCTCATATATATATATATTTAGAAATCTATGTGATTTACTGGGGCGGCGGGGGGGGGGGCTTTCTACCGATGGAATGGAGTCCAAGCTGAAACTCGATTAAAGGTGTTGTTTATTTATTTTTATTTATTTGTTGCTGGGGGAGAGAAGAGAGAGGGCTCCTCTTCGGACGGATTTCCACCTCCAACTCGCGCTTGCTTCCGAGCACGTCTGTGCTGGCGATCGCGCGTGTTTTTGCAGCTCTTGCAAACCGACGAAGGATTAAAGCTAGCGGAGCCAATTGGTCCTGGGAAAGTGGGGCAAAGGGTTCGTTTTGTTTCACTACACAAGAGATATCAGATCGAGCGCCTTTGGCTGGAGTCGACTCTCCCTCTCCCCCCCCCCCGCACCTTTTCTCCCAGCCTGGCAATCTTTATTTAGGATAATGGGAGCCGATCTCAAACGCTCCTCTGTTTGACTTTCTCGTGGCAGAAGAAAAGCAGTCGCAAGTTGCCAAGCCTTATTGTTCCCGGGCTATTTAGGAACATTAGGTACATTCGGAGCGCTGTGTTTAGCTTGGTTTCCTGGACCGACTCCGAAAGTTATCAAGTTGGCTCAACTAATTCCTCTCCCCCCCCCCTTTTCTCTTCTCTCTCCTCACCCTCGTATTATGCAGACTTTAAATCAGCGCAATTTAAACGTTTAAAGGGCGAATTAAAATGCTAATTATATCGCATTTGACCAATTCGAAACGGTGCATATCTTCTGGTTTGCAAATTGGATTTGCAATGCATTAGCGAAGTGAATTGCTAAGTGGGGGGCTTTGTTGTCTCTCTCTCTCCCCTCTCTCTCTCTTTCTCTCTTTCCTGTATGGCAACAGAGGAAATATCGTTGCAACCATGTGTGGAGGCGGAGGAGGAGGAGAGGGGAGAGGAAAAGTAGAAAGCTATCATTTTAAGAAACTACCTGTAGGGCCTTGGGAGGGAGAAAACAAAAATGTCTGCGTTGAATTGCAATAAACTGCAACGAAGACATCAGCAGTTTTCAGAGGGAAGAAGGGATTCGAATGCCCTCTGGATACTTTATTTTTTCTTCTTGAGTAATAATATTGCAGGAGTGCTCGGCACTACAATTAAGAAATAATAACATTGTTCGCTGGAGTGATGGCATTACATTAGTGTAAAATGTAATAGTCGCTCCCGTGGCGTTGCCTGCTAGCTAGTGGCTGCCAGCTCTTCCGAAATGCCTAACGCCCTTGCTTTTGTGCTTTGCAGGGCTCCCCTTACGATGCCCACGCGACGGGCATGAGCGGGGCCATCAGCTACCACCCTTACGGTAGCCCAGCTTACCCCTACCAGCTGAACGACCCCGCTTACCGCAAGAACGCCACGCGGGACGCCACGGCCACGCTGAAGGCCTGGCTGCAGGAGCACCGCAAGAACCCCTACCCGACCAAAGGCGAGAAGATCATGCTGGCCATCATCACCAAGATGACCCTCACGCAGGTCTCCACCTGGTTCGCCAACGCCAGGAGGAGGCTCAAGAAGGAGAACAAGATGACCTGGGCGCCGCGCAACAAGAGCGAGGACGAGGACGAGGACCTGGACGCCGGCGGCGGCGGCGGCGGCGGGATCCGCGGCAAGGAAGAGGAGGCGCTGCCGTCGGACAAAGGCCGCGACAGCAACGAGACGTCGGCCGAGGATGAAGGTGAGGGAGGAACAGGCTGGTTTCGTGGGGCAGGGAGGCAGGTCATGGGCCTGCGTGGAGCCCTGCAGCCCGACCCGGTGCAGGTCTACCTCGGAGTTCAGTGGGGCTTACTCGGAGGTAAGTGTGTGTGTGTACGCGCGCGGGGAGGGGGATTATTCCAGGCTGGAGGGGCAGCCTCCACGCATTGCATTGCGCGCATCTTCCACATTCATCCCCAGGGAGTCCGCTGCCGCCCCTGCACTTTCTCTTTTAAAGACAGCGGGGGACGCCGTTCCTTGCGAAGTAAGCGCCACGGAGCGGAGTGGAGCTCGCTTCCCCGTAGGCGCTTGCCCCGGGAAAAGGCCGTGTAAACCGCGGTAGTTATCCCGCTTCCAGGTAAACAGGCTTGAAGGATCTCAAGCCTTCGGAGCGCTTCCGGGACGTTGTCTCGGGCAGTGCTTGCAGCGGCTTTGGAAAGGAGATGAGGACGAGGATTATTTGTAGCAGAAGCACACGACGGGGGAGCAGAGGAGGCTGAAGGCCGCTTCTCAATAAAATGTGTTTTTTTGGGGGGGGCAAGTAAGCCCTGCCCCACATAAGCGATCACAAGTAGCGGGGCACGCACACCCTTTGAATGGCAATGCCCGTCATCTTTGGGCGGGCCGAGCCCAATCAAATATTTTATTGGGGAGGGGGGACCTTGGCCCCTAGGAGTTGGCTCCTATCTCAAGCTTGTGCCTTATGCCGACACCTGAACCCACGACCTGGCCGTCCGATTCACCTATCGTGGAAGCTAAGAGGCCCTCAAGAGGCCTATGGATCCGACGGGATTTCGCAGGAGATCATCTCTGGGGGGCCTGGAGTGTAGAAGGGGGTGGGGAGCGAGGGGGGGTGCCCCGATTGTTTGCCACCTGTTTTGGGGGTGGCGGGGAGCCTGAGGTTTAGGAGACGGGGTGCTGCGCTCTTCTCCTCCCGCTGCTGCTGCTGCTGCCGGTGCCTCCGCCTGGTTTCCTTGACGGTTCCCCTGGTTCTCTGCCGCAGGGATCAGCTTGCAGGTGGACTCGCTCACCGACCACTCCTGCTCGGCCGAATCGGACGGCGAGAAGGCCCCTTGCGGCGCCGGGGACCCGCTCTGCGAGTCCGGCTCGGAGTGCAAGGACAAGTACGAGGAGATCGACGAGGACGAGGACGACGTGGAGGAGGAGGAGGAGGACGACGACGAGGAGGAGGAGGAGGACGAGGCAGCGGCGGACAGGGGTCTTCCCTCCAAGCCCGTCACCTCCTCCCCTCTCACCGGGGTGGAAGCCCCTCTGCTGGGTCACCCGCACGCCGAGGACTCCGCGCGCCACGCCAACAAAGCCGCTTTGGACGCCCGCATGGCCCCGACGGCGGCTTCGCAAACCACGCCGGCCAGCAAGCCCAAGCTGTGGTCGCTGGCGGAAATCGCCACCTCGGACCTTAAGCACCCTCCGCACCCTCAGCACCACCACCACCATCCTCACCACCCGCACAACCTGGGCCAGAGCTGCCAGCCGTCGGCGCCGCCCTCTTCCACCCCGCACAACGCTGCCTACTCGCCCTCCTCTCTCCTGGGGAGGCATATTTATTACACCTCGCCTTTTTATAGCAACTACACAAACTATGGGAACTTCAACGCCCTCCAGGGTCAGGGCATCCTGAGGTACAACTCCGGGACGGTGGCCTCCAGCGAGGGGCTAAGTCAGACGGTCTTAAGCAGCGGCGGCGGAGGCGGCAGTAACTCGGTGCACAAGCAAGGCTCGGAGAACTCTTTGAAAACCATCGCGAGCCACCTAGAACAACATTACAAGCCTTCCAATCCAGACTCCAAAAAAGGTAGGAGTTTGCTGGCTAGGTTTTATTTTCTACTAAGGAATAATGTGGGGCGCAAATTTACCCTACCCCCCCTCCAAAAAAAATATCACAATAAGGTGGGTGCTACAAGCAAGAAGGCAATGGTGGTTTCTGACAGTCCAGGTACAAAACTCTTTTTCAAAACTGCAATCCAGGTCGCAGTTTTTCTGCTTGGAATTCCATAGATTTTAATTTTGTTGTTGTTGTTGTTAAAGCAGCCCTTTTGTGCGGGATTGCAGCCCGAAGCTGTGGTCAGGCCTCTGAAGAAAAGGATCTAACAGAAAACGCTGAGATTTGCCTTCCAGTTATGAATGCGATTAGGAACATAATGTAAATAAATTGCTCCGTGTAATTAAAATGCCTCTAAAAATCACTAAAAAAACTCCTTGAACCTGTATATAATCTGAAAATATTTGCAGAAAGTTTATTCATTGTTTTTGTTGCTAAGAGGGGAGAAATAACAGCAAGGGTGAATATTGTTTTGGCAATATTCCCAAGCAAAAAAAGAGAGAACAGTTTCAGGTTTGGGAGAGAGAGGAAACACAGTACAGTGTGAAGCAGAGAGAAGTCTGATACCTTGTGCCCAAGTATATTTACTCGGAAGTAACTCCCCCCCCCCTTGAGTAGAATGGGACCGAATCTAAAGGCAATTCATTTAGGATTGCAGCTTCAGTTGTCTGTCTCCTTCAAAGTTCCATTATTGGTCTGAGACATTGCTACAAGTTATGCTAAATTTAAAACAAGTAATTAAGAATGCTAGCCCTTCGAACGAGTTAACTCCCAGATCCGCTGAGAAATGCCAGCTCAAGAAAAGGCCTTCCAAGGGCTGTGCTGGGGTTTTGTGCAAGAGGGAGATAGGCTGTGCCCAGAGTGTATAATCTAGTTAGCCAGCTGTGTCCTGTGACTAACTGACGCTTCTATTTTGACAGACCCCACTGAAGTGTGCACAGTAGGACTACAACCATACCTATAGAAGTGCAATCACACAGCAGCCAGGCAAGTAAGTGAGACCAGCTCCTTTTCTCCTTTCTCCTTCTATTCTGTTACACCGCTTAGGAGGATCATTTGGCATCAGCTCCAGAAACATATTGCTCAGCCTGCAAATTTGCTTAATGTTAATTTCTTGCTCCATTACCAAAAGAGCATTATTACAAAAAGAAAAGCCTATTGCATTTTCACCCTTCTTTTTTTGTGTGTTTTTTTTGTTTTTGGAGAAATCAGTTCAATTATTTCACACAAGCCTCTTGCTTTTTTTTTTTTAAAAAAAATGAAAGTTGTGTATTTTCAATAAATATTTAAATCATAGGGTTTTTTTTATTTCCCCAAATTATTATTGGAAAATTGCAACTGCAGTAGATTGGGAACTCCTCCTACATAAGGCCCCGTCGAAATATATGGGCGGATAGTTGTGTGTTCCCCTTGGAAGCCAGCCAGAATTCATCTCATTGTCCCTCTGTACTATTTGAAATGTATATCAGCATGCCAAATAAAAGAACATGATTGCACTGATTCAATGCTTCGGGTGCTGTACAGAAGATTTCCCTGCTCAAATGTACCTTAAGGCATCTTTATAAACATGCAATTCTAATAGTTGTGAATCAAAAATAAAGAGTGATTTTAGTGAGCATGCTTATATACATTTCAAACAGCAGAGAAGGAAAATGAGATGAATCCTGGCGAGGTTCCAAAGAGAACATAGTGTCTGCATGAATTGCCTCTGTTTCCCCATTTATTTCCAAATCGCTGCTATAGTTAGGATTAAAGAATATCTTGTGGCCAACCATTTCCCACCCCCACGGGGGGGGGGGGGGCAGAACAGAACCCAAGCCTAATCCTCCTATGCTGAAAAGAAAAGAAAAAGCGTTTTAGTTTGCCTTCCATTTTTAACACGCCGCGTGTAACTGAAAGATTGTGGATGATCTGGTGTTTTCCTTGGTTCACAGGTAGGTGTCACAATTGCTTTGAGAAAAGTCAACAAGCCATCATCTCTCCCCAAGCTAATCTATCTATCTCTAACAAAATTCTAAATCTGGATCACATCTTGTGCCACTGTATAAAAGAAGACCACAGAGCACTATTAAATCTACAGACTCTCTCTAATTGTTAAACCAGAATTTTGCTGGACATTATGTGAGTTTACTGGTATAGTCTAGTTCTCCCCAATGTATATGTGACTTAAAAAGAAAGAATGAAAGAAAGAAAGAAAGAAGCAAATCTGTTTTTTCTCAGGATATCTCGAATTGATCAGCTTATTGCCACGGTATATATATATATATCTATATATATCTATATTCTGTAGGTGTGATAGGATTTATTGTACAAACACTTTGTAAAAGATACATACAGTAGCAATTAATTAAATAAACCATGACTGAAGAACTTGAGTACTTACAAAGTGGAAACAAATTTGATATTTATTTTTGTAATGATATGAGAGCTTCTAGTAATTTATGCAAGTTGTATTGCAACGGAATCCCAACTCTTTTGTAAATAAATTATGCCTGGTTTTTATTTGAGACATTGATGGTTATACAATCCCTCGTTGTTTAACGAGAATTCTTTACTAATTTATATCTTTAATTGTAAATAAAAACAGATTAGTCTACAATAAGGTGGTGGCCTTTTTTTGTTCATTTTTAGTATTTATCTTTTTTTGTAATTCATGATAATTTATAAAATATCACTGTTACAGTTGCCTAAGGTAACTTCTTAAATATTTAAAATATATTTAGCAATGTGGCTAATTAAACCTGTTGAACGTATATATTGCAGGACAATAAAAATCTTCAGAGTGAATCTGTTGCACTGGACTATATACAATTTACATTTTAAAAAGATTACTATTGTATATCCTGTTGTATTTAGTGCTAGAATTCTTAATTCAAAATGCCATATTTACTTGCACTCTAAGTGAATATTTGTGTTTCATTTTTATCAAGAGATACAAAACACTTGAAAGTAAAAAAAAAAGGAAAATATCCCACCTCTTGAAAAATATATATCTATAATGTGGTAATCACTTAAGAGATTCACCATTAGGTTAAAAAAATAGCTAAACCATCACTTCAATCCCTTCCCCCCCCCCACCGAATAATGAGAATTCCCTTATAATATAATTTCAATAAGGAGACAAACAACCATTTATTTTCTCCCTCAAAGATAAATTGAGTGAATATAACTTACGGTTATAAAACAAGAATAATAGCTTCTTAGATTGCCCTTTAATCAATCATACACTTATTTTTCAAGAGGCTCATCTATTTTATTCCATGATTAATAATGTTCCAGCGTGAGAGCATTATTAGATCCCAGCAGGGGAGATCCTGGGTGCTTTTAGCTGCTTTGGAATGGTCAGTTGGGGTTCATTACGGGCTGATATTGAACAATTTATAAAATCTTGTCTAAACATCTGCCAGCTCAGATAGGCCGATGTGTCTGAAGATGGGAAATTGCTCGACCAGTTGATATTGACAAACGGGGCTCTCTCCAGTGGCTTTTTGTTCGCTGAAAATTAGTGGCCTCCTGCTCAGGGGCTTGTTAGAAAGGGCATTTGAAAGTGATCTTAGATACTTCAGGGTTCAGCCTGGGGAATGTTAACTGGATAAAGAGTGGAATCTGCGTGCATGTCTGTGGTGTAATTACAGAAGGTTACCTAACAGCTTATGTTGTTACCAGAATGTATTTGCTTATCATCATCATCATCAACAACAACATCATCCTCATCACCTTTCCCCTAAGTAAACAAAGTAGCCTAACCAAAAGACAGCTCTCTTGGGCAGGTGGCTGCCGTGTATGTGTGTGTGTGTGTGTGTGTAGAAAGCAACATTTAAAATAATAACAATAATTTTAAAATATTCATACTCTACGTTGCAATCCTAAAATCATCCCATTGTTAAAGTTTTCACTGATGTCACCAGAACTGAGTTCAAAGTAAATATTTTGGGACAATATTTTAGCACAGGTTTGGATGGTGGTCCAGCAATAATGGGGTCTATTTATCTGAGTGATTCGGGCCTCCCCCATTCCCACCCCCAGAGCTATTCCCAATTCGGTCTAGACTTCCAACCCATTCCTAAAGTGTTTCTTCTTTACAGCAATTCTGACACAAACCAAATCTGTTTGCCTGCCTCCTTTATCTAAAATTTGATTTCTTCCCATCTATACTTTTTATTTCATTTCTTTATTTAGGATTATAAGATCCTTTCTATGTGACATTTCAAATTTCTCAGTGCAGAATGTTAAGAGGGTCAGCCGAGGGAGGCAGTTCTCCTGTGCAAGCCTCACTTGAAACGAACCACGCTTTCCCATTAGGTTTCCCCGCGAGTCCTCTTGCCCACCTCCCGTTCATTTCGATGGGGCGTGCGCAGGAGAACTTCCCTGGCGAATGGTGCTCTCAGCAACTGACTGATATTTCTATCCCTGGCCGCAGCAGGCTTCAAATGAAGCTGTGGAATTTGTTGTGTTTTGGCTTTGTAACGGTAACTTGTGGGTTTAATACAATTTTGTATTTAAATACTACTCAGCGTAATTTTTATATGTGATATATATTTTTGCAGGCTAAAGCTCTTTTGAGGGAATATAGTGCCTTCGGGCAGATGGGCGATGTAGATGCCAACAATTCCATCGTATCTGTCAGATTATTATTCTAAAGGAGAAAAGTGTAAAATTATCCCGCGCTCCCTTTCGCGGCGACCTTTGAATGGGCGCTTCCTCCTCCATAGCGTGGATATTCTCTCTCTCTCTCTCTCTCTCTCTCTCTCTCTCTCTCCCCCCTCCTCCCTTCTTCGCCTTATTATACACCAGGTTCTCTGTTGGATAACATGTACATTTCAGTTGGTTTTATATTTTATTTTATTTTATTTTGAAAATCCATTCTGTGGCAGAGATTAGGAAAGCTAACGACTCTCCTTTGATGTTTATACGCCCAAAGAATTATCTAAGATTTCCATAATTTACTCACCCCTTGCTAGAATTTAGACCTGGGATTTCTTTTTCTGGAAGGAAAAGTCGAAAGACTTTGGGCAGCTGGCTTTGAAACATTTCCCTCTTTGCCTGTCACATCCAACGGTTTTGGTATAATCTACTTCACATTCACACACACACACACACACACAGAGAGAGAGAGAGAGAGAGAGAGAGAGAGAGAGAGAGAGAGATGTGAATTACTATCTCTTTGCAATGGATTCAGTCTCCACCGCCTCGCCCAAATCAAACCGATTTATTAAATAGCAATTAAGGTGCATCCATCGGGAAGTTCTCCTGCGCAAGCCCCCCACTGTGATGAGCTGAAACGATATCGCGTTAGATATTAAAAGGTATAAATGAACGCGAAGCCCTCATTGGCTGAACGCGAGTAAAATCTTGCGCATGCCCCATTCATTTAAGCGGAAGTTTGGCGCCGTTTAAAGCTCCTCTGCAAGGTCTTACTGGAACATTGCGAAATGGAGGCTTGTGCAGGAGAGCTTCCAGCTGAATTCTACGCTAAGATAAACGAAAGGAGAGCTAAACTGCCATGCCTACTGAAGAGTAAACAACAGAAACAGAGTAATGTAAATCCAAAAGGAAATCGTGCAAATACTGGCCTGCTGTTCTTGGTGGTGCACATGCTATTGAAAACCCATTGAGTCCCCTTCCTTGGAATATTATTATTATTATTATTATTATTATTATTATTATTATTACTACTACTACTATCAGTAACAGATTCAAACCCCAAACAAACATTTCCCCTCCTGTTTCTCTCGCTGCGACCCTTCCCAACTTTTCCAACTCGCCCAGTTTTCAGTTTGCGCTCTCTACTTGCGCGCAAGTAGGCCTGATACAACCGGGCTCCTCTTAATGTGCTTGCATGAAACTGTAGCAGTCGAGGTAGCCTTTGCTTCGCGAAATGCGACCTTGCCTGGCAGGTAAAAGGTCTACACCTACACACACACACCCGCCTTACATCACCAGGACTCGGAGAAATGGTCAGACTGGGCTAGCTGCGGTCCAGTAAGGGGGAGATATGATATAACACCCCCCTCGCCCCATCCCTGTACTCCTTCCTTTCCTGCCTACAAATGTCAGCAGTTGCTGGCAAGAAGGGAGGGCTCGTTTGCCTTGCAGTGAAGCGGGCGGGGGCAAAGAACTGGCGAGGGCAGGACGCGTCTTCCTCCGCTCGCCTTTCACTTCCTTGGTCAGACGTCGTTTGCTTGTTTTTGTTTGCTTTGTGTTGACTTGCTTGTTTATTTCAAAGGAGACCGAGAGGG
Organism: Podarcis vaucheri; assembly: GCF_965113315.1. Taxonomy (NCBI): domain Eukaryota; kingdom Metazoa; phylum Chordata; class Lepidosauria; order Squamata; family Lacertidae; genus Podarcis; species Podarcis vaucheri. Next base: position 11,216,774 of record NC_138766.1, read on the forward strand.
ATTTGCTCCCGCGGGCAAGCTCACGATTGCAGGGGCAGAGCTAAATTCAACGTCTGTACACAGGGCTGCGCGCACGGCGTGCATTCAAAGCGCATGCACACCCCTCCAATAATTCTGGGAACTATAGTCTGTTCAGGGTGCTGGTCTTTGCAACTTTGCGAGGGGCAAACTACAGCCGCCTGGGTTCTTGGGGCGCGTGTGCTTTAAATGCGCTGTAAATGTCTGATGTGCAGGCAGCCGCGCACCAGCAAGAGGTCTGTGAGCCATCAAGCCTCTGGGAGCCTTTTCGGTATCTGGGGCTTCTCGCGCGGAAACCTGTCCGGAAATCGCTCGCTCGTTTACTGGAGGATAGACTGCCATTCAGTTCAATGGGACTCGCAGACTTGACCTTGCGCGCGTTTACGCGACCGCGAAGTCCTATGGGGTTGCTTCTAGCGAATGTGCAAACCGATAAGTTTGCAAACGCCAACGATATCAGCTTTGAAAGCTGGTGGATCGCGCCGCTGGGGATTTTCAAAGATACATTGTTAGCAGCATGCAAGGCCAGCCGTCGCAGGAGGTTAAATCGGTGTCGCCTCTTTATTTCCCAACCATGCCTCAACCTCGCAGAGAGAGAGAGAGAATGCAGGCCACCAGGGCTTTTCGCCTCTGGGGATGGGGAGGGATCCCTAAACTGGAGTGGGGGCGTTCCTCTTCGGCCGCGCTGAGCCAAGCACAAAGCGGAACACAAGTCCTTAACAAATACATGAGAAACGTCACAGCTAATAGCCGGGCGTCAGAAAAGAGAAGCCGAAATCCAATTAACAGCTCAAGGCTTTGCTGCTTATTAACAATAAGGATTAAGGCTGCAATCTTATGTACACTTACCCGGGAGTAAGTCCCGCTGCACCAAGTGGGACTTATTTCCGCGTAAACATGCCAAGGAAGGGGCTACCTATCTGCCCACACTTTCGCCACCCTATCGAAGGATGCTCACTGAATGAACACGTAATTTATTTTGGGTGGGTGGGGCGTGTTGAAAGCACGCGTCCGCCGTCCCCACGAAGAGCTGGCGGCGGGGAGAAGGAAACGGGTTGCTGGAGCGAAACAGAAGAAGAATCAGAATCAGATTCTTAAATAGGAAAGAGTAAAGCGAGGCAAGAATTTGGAAACACCTTTAGAGCTACTCATCTGACGGAACTCCTCTGACTGTTCAAAATGCACGCATAACGTCAGGACGCTCCCGCACAACCCCGCGGTTAAAAATAATAAAATAAATCAAAGCAATGGCATTCTCGAAGCTTGGAAGCTTTTCTCTGTTTTGAAGCCTCGCCATGCGCGCGATTCATTATTTTGCATCATTTTTCCCCCTTAAGGCTTAAGCAGATGTGCCAGGAGTGCGGGGGGGGGGGTGGCTACGTGCCCGACAGCAAGCAAAACCGCCCCCCCATCGTTGCTCTCCAACGGTATGCGCTTCTCAGTGACGCAATTGCACCCAACCTTGGCTGCCGTTCAAACCTATGGGAACTTTGCCCTTGAGACGAGGGCGAAGAGAACCGTCCCACGAGGGTTTTAGCGGCATTGGGTGCTATATAGGAGATATTTTATTATATATATTGTGCGCCGTGAGCTACCTGCTTCTTCTAAAAGGCCCAAATCCTGCCCCCCCCATCACCAGCCCTTCATTTGCAGGCAGCTGCACCAGTGCGCCCCACTCTCCCTGCAAGGCCTCCAATCGGGGGAAGGCTTGTATATTAAACAGAAACCGAACAAACGACATGAACATAGGAAAACAGTTTCCTATGAAACGTGGCAGTACAGCTCCCTTCCTTTTTAAAGGCGTCTGTGCGCATTTGTGCCGGAGCGAATGTAACCGAATTATCTCTCCAGGGCTAAAAGCGAGCCTTGCGTCTTAACTTCCCGTTAAAGAAAGCGCTAAATCTAGAATACCTGCCCAGCCCGGTGGCTAAAGTGTGACCCTCCAGCTATCGTTGGCTCCAGCTCCCATCAGCCTGAGCCAGCATGACCAATGGTCAGAGGTGATGGGAGCTGCAATCCAGACCCGTCTGGATGGCCACGGGCCTATGGAGGCACCCAGCCTTTCAGTTCCCCAGAGCAAGAGAGATCCTCGCCTGAAACCAAGTCCCCCATGCCAAGGAAAATGTTTGTGATCCTATTGACAGGGTATTCCCCCCCCCACCTCCGCCCCGCTTCCTTAAAAGAAATAGCCATATGCGCATCCAAAGGAGAATAAACTGACATTTCATTGTGTAGAACATCCGATCAATTATTAATCGTTAGCGTCAACAATGGGGTTATAATTACTTTCGGTTACTTAAAGGCATATTTATTTATTTTTCTTCTCCGTCTCTCAGATCTGGTAATTAGCTAATCCTCTCGTGTAATGGATTCCGAGCTGATTTCATTAGGATGTCATCGCGGCCCTCCGTCCCCTCCCTCCTCCGGGCAGGTCCTTCTGGCTGCTCCGCGTGGCTGAAGGCGGCGCCCTCGCCAAAGACAGTCTTCTTCATGGGGTCGTTTTCTTTCTCCCTTCCTAGAGAGCGAGTTAGTCCTGGGAAGAGAGAAACGGCTTCAAAGCGGATCGCGGCCGAAGCGGAGAGAACTCCCGCGAAGGAGCTAAGGAGAGAGCCTCCCGTCTTCCTCTTCCTTCTCCCGAGGGAGAAGAAGGTTGCTTTTTTAAAAAATATTATCCTTATTGTTATTTAAAGTTCTCAACTTCGAAGCTGGATTCTGAAACTGGACGCGAAGCAACAGGGCCGTGGAGACCTACTTGTTTGGAGCGACAAGCCAGAGGGCATCGAGGGGCGCGCGCTTTGTCTAAGTTGCGCAGGCCGATCCTGTGCTTGTTTACCCGTAAGCCAAAGCCTCTCCGAGCTCAATGGATTCAACAACGTTTGCTCTCGAGTAAGCTGCGCAGGACATGCCTTCCGGCAGGAGTGACTTAAACGGCAGAGTGTAAAATTAAAGAACTTTATTTGAAACTGAAGAGATAAACGGTTCTGCTTTCAGGCTTGACCCCCATCCTCCAAAAAATGGGTGAGAGGTGTTAAAAGGAAACGCCCCAGGTCTGAGCACCCCCAGGTCGAGATTTCTGGCGTTATTTTTTTAAGTGCGTGTGTTGAACGTTGCTTTGAAAATAATCCAGCCATTCATTGTTCAAAACAAGGACTCGCCCTTCTCGATTTTTTTTTTTAAAAAAGATAAAACCATTTAAGAGCCATTCCTCTCTGTTCGCGGATTTTTGACGATCTGATGACATTTTTTTTCCATATCTCACTGAGAGTTTCACTACGCGGGGCGGCGAGGTGGGAAAATCTCTTCTGGGAACAAACACACCTTTTATAAACGGAGCTTTCCCAGTTCAGATCTCAATTCACCACTTTTAATACCCCCTTTTAAACAGCGTGAGTCCTGGACAGGTCACTACTCTCTCTTAGCACATTACAAAGCGAAGATGTATGTGCCGCGTTCACACTTGACATCTTTCAGGGCGTCCACCTCCAGCTCACTTCAGGAGCGAAAAGGCATTCGCCTTTCGCCCTTGAGTAACGCGCTAGATCGCGAGGAGAAATGAGAGAAAAGACGCAGTGCCTTTATATATGGAAAGGCACGGGTCAATAAATAAAGAGATGATGCAGATTGCACAGATCTATATATAAACTGCGTCGAAGGCTACCTCGCGACGCGAGGAAAAGAGAGAACAGAAATCGACTGTGGCTGATGGACTCTTCCCGCCCCCTTCCAAAAAACGCAATAGCAGCAAAATCGCAAAGAGGAAAAAAATGCAAGTCCCCCCCATTAATTCAGCCTGACAGCTCTGTCGCCCCCCGCCTCTCCCTGCCTCTCCCTCCACCAATGAAAGCCTCTTTTCAGAAGGGTATGTTTTAATTTGTCACATCAAGGCAATAAAAGGCAGCAATATATACTTAACCAGTTAACATCGTAATAACAGGTTTAAAAGGAGCAATTAAATGGTCGAGAGTCGTGCGTCTGCTTCCCCCACCCCCACCCCACTTTCCCTAAGCATTATTATTGCCACATCAACCAACTTCGCCCCATTGTCTCACTTCGCTCAGCTCCCTCCGGCCCTGCGAGTTTTATGGCGAAGTCTTTGTTGAGTAATCGACGTCTTTTACGCAAGCAGAGAGGGAGGTCTGCGCTTAAGCCCAAAAGGCCCCAGTAGATCGCCGCAGAGTTTCTCCAGACCCGCCTCCCAGGACAAAACAGCTTACAGTATTTTAAAAGCTGTCTTTGGACTTGCTTACACAGGTGAGCGGGGTATTAGGATCCCATTCTAAATAATAAACGAAGCCCAACTGAACTCACTTCTGAGCAGACTGGGGCTGGATTGAGCTAAACTTCAATTCTATGCACCGCCTTGGGCCGCGTTCAAGGCGGCCTATAGAAGAACAATGAAGCCAAACAAATCCATCGTGTCCAACGATCCGTATCTCAAAAATACGGATCCACATACAAATATCGGCAACCTGAAACTAAAAATGCAATAAAATAGACTCCAACAACTCATCTGAAAAAAACAACTGTGCCTCGCATCTCCTCGTCACTTTCTCTAGATATGTAGTGATATCCTTGTTAATCGTTATTAACCTAATTGACTTAATTCCAAAATCTGGGTAGCGGCAAAGAGCAGGTTGGTAGACAAAGAAGCACTTATTCCTGGGCCTTTCCTGAGAAACAGGATCCGTCTTCTTTGGGGTTAACGTCAGGCACCAGGTCTTCCTTCTTGGTGGGTTTGGGGTTTTTTTCGCCGTTCGCTGGCCAGGTGAAGGCTCTTCTGTTTCCCTCCTCGCGCTGCCAGCTTCAAATGCAAAATAATAAGGCCCAGGGCGCAAGCAGGCGGGTTTCTTGAGCGAATAACTCCTATTGGAATGAATGGGGAGGCGAAGAGGGCACCGTTTTAGCATTTCATTTGCAAATACAAGGCAAGGTCCAGCTAACGTGGAGCACTTCTAGGGCAACCCTATCAAGCCTTGTCAAAAGCAAGGCGCACGGACTTCTAGGGCTCACTCCCAACCTCAGATAATATAGGACTTCAACCTTAAGAGCAGTAGCGTAGCGTGGGGGGTGCAGGGGGGCCCGGCTGCACCGGGGGCAACATCTGGGGGTTAGGGTTTGGGGGCGCAAATCCACGGGTTAGGGGCGCAAATGACTTGCCTTGCCCCGGGTGCTGACAACCCACGCTACGCCACTGCTTAAGAGCACATCGAAATCGAAGGGCAATACCACTCCAAAGGAGACCAGCGCAAGAAAACTTCCCAGTGGATCGTGCCCATATAGTGCTTACCTCGAGCCTTTCAATTTTAGGTTTCTAAAAAAGAGGAAAAGCGTCATATATGCTAACTCCATCATACAAACAGACTCATTTCCCCCCATATAAGGCGTCACAGATTATATCAGCGACTTCAGCACCCAAGCAGCACGAGAAAAGAGAGTTGGGCAGCTCCCAACTCTCACCATCCACCTGCTTTCACAGAACCACATAGTTGGAAGTCATCTAGTAGGGTCATCTAGTCCGACCCTCTTGCCCAACGTGGGGCTCCAACCTGCCACCCTGAGATTAAGAGTCTCATTCTATACTAACTGGGCTGTCCGCTTACTCAGGTGGAGGAGACTAGTGGGGCAAGCGAACTGCAACCAGGCGCTGCTGCAAAACAAGACCATTTCCTTGGGTTACATAATGCGCGCGCCGCTTGCCAGTGTGTCCGGTTCGGTGCAAGGGCTGATACGGTGGGAAACTCTCAGGTAAGTGTGCCTTAGGGGACGTTGCTATTACAGGCCCGACACCCTCGGTCCACACCCCATGGCAATAAGCGGGCCAAGTTCTAGTAGCGGCCTCCTTAGCAAAAGCACCGTTAGTTGGGAGTGTGCTCGATAGCCCTAAAGAAAAAGGTGTGGGTGGGGTGGGCGCAGGATCAGGATAGAAGAATATATACAGTGGTACCTCGGGTTACAGATGCTTCAGGTTACAGACTCCGCTAACCCAGAAATAGTACCTCGGGTTAAGAACTTTGCTTCAGGATAAGAACAGAAATCGTGCTCCGGTGGCGCAGCGGCAGCAGGAGGCCCCATTAGCTAAAGTGGTGTTTCAGGTTAAGAACAGTTTCAGGTTAAGAACAGACCTCCGGAACGAATTAAGTACTTAACCCGAGGTACCACTGTAGTTCCGAAAGAAAAGGAAGGCTTAGCTGCCTTTAAGCTGGGCAGGATTTTCGCCGGCTCTCTGTCTAGACGGCAGGGGAGCTTTGGGGCGGAAGGGAGCAGCCCTAGAGGCACAATGGGTCAGTGCGCCCGGTTGCTTCGAGTCCACAGGGACGGCTGTGGGTAGGATTCCTGTATTGCAGGGGGTTGGGCTAGATGACCCCCGGGACCCCTCCCAACTCCACAGTTCCATGATTCTAAGTGTCCCCAGCCCTGCCCACCTGCAAGCAGCCCTGTTTACAAAGTCCTCGCCATGCTTTTGCGGGAGAAGTGTAGCGGCGCCTCCTTCTCTCATTAGCTCTCCCAACAATGCCTCCCGGAGGAGACAGGCCGGGAGTGGGCCTGCGACTCTTAGATTTGCAGATCTTCCCTTTCCCTCTCTGCCCTTTCCCTTTTTCTCCCGCCTGCACATTGCATTTCAGTCATGCTTTGCAGCAGCAGAACACGATATCCCCCAAAGAACCCAAAGAAGAGACAGAGAGAGGGAGGGAGGGAGGGAGAGAGAGATACCCTGACAGCAACCATTAGTTAAGAAAAACCCTCGCGCAAGAGTATCAGCTAATTAAGATTCTGTTTAGCAATCCTGGATGGAATGTTAATGTTTCCCTCGGAAGGAGCGAGGAGGGAGGGAATGCAGTGGAAGGGGAGGGATAAACCCGAAACACCCCCAGCAGCAGCACCTAGCCCTGTTTTCTGAAGAGGAATGCTGATGCAGGGTGATAACATCACTTGCTTGTGTCCAAGGTCTGCCCAAGCCTGTTAGAAAGCCATTATCTCAAATTACTCCTGTACTTCATTCGCTCCCTCTCCCTCTCTGGTTTGGGGCTGAGCGAGCTTCCCTTGGCGTTGCAGCCGTGCCTGGAGCCTGGCAGAAGCCAATACTCTCTGAGGGAGATGGAGGCTGAATCGAGCTTCTCTCTTTTTTCGCTTCGAACGCTCTTGGCCTGTCCCCAAATCCTTGGGCAAATATAGCCCTCCATCGCTGCAAGCCCGATTAGGATCTCTCTCGGCTGGCGTCTGGGCCCCGTGTCCCCTGGGGACTCAGCTGACCCCCTTTGAAGCCCCTTCCTCTCTTGCTTACAGCGAAGTTGACATGATTAACTGGGGGGGGGGGTTACAAGGCGAAGTTCGTTAGCTCCCAACACTCAACACCTTCGAGGGGTGGAGAAACAGGAGGGAGAATAAAAGGAAAATATACCCTGAGTTGACCTGCGGCACGTTTAGCTCCGGAGAGGTTCCCTTGGGGCCCATTCACAGGGAGGTGGGGAACCAGGTAGGTGGCTGTACCACTTTGTACTGTGTGCGTTTGTGACATGAAGGAATGCACCTCTGTAGAAAATGTTTCTGTGCACAGAAAGGCCTTCTGGCTTCTCCAACCCCTGCAATAGGCAGCCATTCTCTGAACAAGTCGTTTTGTTACATAGGGAGAAACATTCAGAGGTATGAAGTGCGAGATGAAGTGGTACAAGCCAGACACAGGTTGTTCACCTCCACGAGAACCAGGCCTTTGACATGATCTAGCCAAAATAAAGCAACTTTAATAGACTTGATGTTAATCTCCCGCTTGGACTACTGCAATGCGCTCTATGTGGGGCTACCTTTGAAGGTGACCCGGAAACTGCAATTAATCCGGAATGCGGCAGCCAGACTGGTGACTGGGAGTGGCCGCCGGGACCACATAACACCGGTCCTGAGAGATCTGCATTGGCTCCCAGTATGTTTCCGAGCACAATTCAAAGTGTTGGTGCTGACCTTTAAAGCCCTAAACGGCCTCGGTCCAGTATACCTGAAGGAGCGTTTCCACCCCCAACATTCAGCTTGAGCTCCAGCGCCGAGGGCCTTCTGGCGGTTCCCTCACTGCGAGAAGTGAGGTTACAGGGAACCAGACAGAGGGCCTTCTTGGTAGTGGCGCCCACCCTGTGGAACACCCTCCCTTCAGATGTAAAGGAAATAAGTAGCTATCCTATCTTTAAAAGACATCTGAAGGCAGCCCTGTTTAGGGAAGTTTTTAATATTTATTGCTGTACAGTGGTGCCTCGCAAGACGAAATTAATTCATTCCGCGAATTTTTTCATCTAGCGAATTTTTCGTCTTGCGAACCACGGTTTCCCATAGGAATGCATTGAAAATCAATTAATGCGTTCCTATGGTCAAAAACAGTCCAAACAAAGCCAAATTTGGTACAAGAGTTTATTAAGTGCTCTTTAAAGTCACACATACTGTAAAGAGCATTTCAAAATTCAAACCCAGATTTTTTAAAAAAAAACAGCAGAGTGGCCCAATGGTCACAGAAAATCATAAAAATGCAGGAAAAAAACCACAAGCTTCCAGATTCTTGCAAACCCCTTCCCAACACCAAGTCCTTGAATTCCAAACACCCCAACTCAAAATCCAACCCCCCCAAAAAAGTTTTAAAAGCTTAACTTACCAAATGGCTGCAAAAGAAGTTTTGGAAAAGCTTCAAAAATCACCAAAGTCTTTAAAAACCTCAAAAAAGGCTACTATGTACACTGCGTTCTAAGAGTTGCTCCTCAAAGTCAGGTTGCAACTGTATTAACGGTGTTAAGAAAAAGGAAACAAACTTGCAAGACGTTTTCATCTTGCAAAGCAAGCCCATAGGGAAATTCGTCTTGCGAAGCAACTCAAAAACGGAAAACCCTTTCGTCTAGCGGGTTTTCCGTCTTGCGAGGCATTCGTCTTGCAGGGCACCACTGTACTGTTTTTAACATTTGATTGGGAGCCGCCCAGAGTAGCTGGGGAAACTCAGCCAGATGGGCGGGGTATAAATAATAAATTATTATTATTATTATTATTATTATTATTATTATTATTATTAAGTCCTTGCTCACCTCCCAGATCAAGGAGTCGGAAATCACTTAACACTGACCAGCGTGCCGCTCTAACTTTCTACCCTGGAGAAACCTGATGCACTCTTTTAGCTTGGATGCCTTTTTATTGTTGTGGAGCTTCTTGATGATATCTTCCAGATTGCAATGAGAATAATAGAAACTTCAAAGCCCTTACCAAGCCAGCATGCTTGGCCCCAAATTGTAGGTGGTGGACTGAGGCTGAAAGACAGTGGTTTGCCTCAGGCAACCTGGCCGATTTTGGGCCAGCTCACCAACATGAGGAGGAGGAGGAGAAGTTTTGGATTTGATATCCCTCTTTATCACTACCCTAAGGAGTCTCAAAGCGGCTAACAATCTCCTTTCCCTTCCTCCCCCACAACAAACACTCTGTGAGGTGAGTGGGGCTGAGAGACTTCAGAGAAGTGTGACTGGCCCAAGGTCACCCACCAGCTGCATGTGGAGGAGCGGAGACGCGAACCCGGTTCACCAGATTACGAGTCCACCGCTCTTAACCACTACACCATGGGGGACTAGAACTTCAGATACAGCAGAGAGAGGACTGCATTCCTTCAGGATGGATCTATGAGAGACTGCATGCCAATGATGGGCAGTGCCAAAGCCAGCAGGGTTTGGGGCCAGAGCCCAAAGTGGACAAGGTACCTCCTTCTCTCTTCTTTTCTGCCACTCTCTTTCTCATTTCTCTGTGCTTTGACAGTCACGTGTAATTAGGCCATTGGGCCACAGTCTACATCTAGGGTAGCCAAAATGGTGCCCTCGAAATGTTGTTAGACCACAGCTCCTGTCATCCCAAATCAGCATGACCAGTGGACATAGATGATGGAAGCTGTCGTCCTATGACAGCTGCTGGCTTGAAGACTCTTTGGATGCTCAGAGAGGGAAAGAAGAAAGCACCAGAGATGGTGCTGAAGAGGACAAGGTGAAGGTGATGACAAGAATAAATCAGCATGCACATCCATGGCTGGAAACCAGCCACCAATGTTTTAGAAGAAAAGCCTCTTTGGGTGAAAAAGTTGGCACCTTTTTTGCTTTCAGTAAATCCTTGAAGTTCCCTTATTTATTTATTCAGCTGGCCCTGAACGAGTTTGTGGCTGAAAATGGTTTATAAGCCAGTGATTTTCCTACTCATAGATTCACGACCATATTCTTGACCATATATTCCAGAGTTGTAGGGGCTACATTTTGTAACCAGACCATGAAACCAATACCTCCAATGGTGAGGTGACTAATGCGTGTATGGGAAGAAACCCTTTGAATGGCAGTTTATGAACGGACTTACAACCACAGACAGGCTGGCTGAATCCAAGTGTTTAGATCTCTATTTGTTTCTCAAAAAGCCAATTCATTCCTGCTGAAACCAATAAAACAAGAGACAAGTACTGTAGAATATATGAATCACATTGTGGAGTGGCCTGATTGACGGCTGTGCTGCAAAGTTAGCTGAGTTACAAAAGCTGTGAGACAGCAGAGAACCACTCTTGATGAATTCATTGATTTGCAACCACTGAACCTGCAACTCCTACATCAGAAGAATTAGAGGACAGTAAACGAGCCACTCAGAAACTACCAGATATGTTTCTTCTTTCTTCCAAGGAGGGAATATGACACGGGCATGCAGGGACAAATTGAGCTTGGGGCTTACGTTATCTTGGCATCGTGGCTCTGTGCTTTGGATAGTCTCCACAGAACGCTGCTTGGGATTTGTGATATGGCATGGGGAGTGCCAATGGCTCCAGTTCAAATTCCATATTTGACTCTCAGGGCTGGCCCTACCGAAAGGCAGAGTGAGGCAACTGCCTCAGGCAGCCAGTGCCAGATTATTGCAGAGCAGTGGAGAGGTGTTGGACAACAGCGTGTGTCCTATGGCATATGCAGACTATTCTGTACACCTTAAGCTAATCTCTCTTCTTCCATTCAGGCCCAGGAGAAGACACCTCCTCAGCACCAATGTTTAAAATGTCCAATCAGCACCTGTAAGGGGAATGGGTTCTAACTTGTCCTTTGCCGCAAGCATCAAAATGTGTTTGGCTGCTTCTCTTTGCATATGCAGAACATTTCAATGGTAAGGATATGGGAACAAGACTAAAGAGAAAGAAATGAGGTCCCTGTCTTGGACATGTTCAGGATTAAAGTTTTAAAAAGACAGTATCTCTAACATACTGTATTCTTGATATGCTTATCTTTTTATACCTCATAGCCTTAGCGGACTTGAAAAATGAAAGTCAATCCCACTCGCTTTTAAACAAAGGTTTGTGGCTTTCACCATATCAGTTTTTCTAATAACAAATTCAGGTGGTCAAGTGCCTATCACTTAAGCATATAATCAATATATTTTAGTTTTAGAAGTTCATGGAGGGTATGCACCATAACAAAGCCCCTCAAAGCTCTGTAAAGAATAATATCAAACCACTTCACAGATGGTTGCTTCCACATTAGGGCTGTTGAAGCATTGCATTTTTATTTTTGCAATCAGCTGGAAGCAGAAGCAAATATAGGTCTGTATTATCCAGCAGTTCCTGTCCACATGGTCAAGATCCTAATAATATATTTGTTCAGAAGTGGTAGTAGTCTGACTGCTCCCTGCACTTGAACCTTTCCTTATTTGCTTCTTCCCTTAAGTAGCCAATTAGCTGCTTTCGGTTCCATAGGCCCATGGCATGCTTGAATTACAGAACAAGAAGTGCTCTGCTGGATCAGAACAAAAGCATATCCATCCCACCTTTCCGTTTCCCATAGTGACCTTCCAGATGGCTCAAGGAAACCCACAAACAGGACAGTAGTATCAGTAACTGGCATTCAGTGGCATGAGGCCTATGAACTTGGAGGTGGATTGGCATCTGTCTATCTTGGGAGGCAATGGAAGAGTGTGCCATTGGGGGTGAAGTCAAATCACTGGAGAATTACAATGCCTGCAGTGGCTGTAGAGAATGATACAGAAGAGACATGTTTTGTTGCAGCTGGGGCAGAAGCAGGCATCCGTTTGTGCATGGCGTTTCTCTCTCTGGGCTCCTCCCGGTGGTCATTCCTCCTCTTCCACTTTGGTCACAATTGCTTCTTTGGAGTACAGAAAAGTTTCCAACCATGTCGACGACTTGACACTCATAAAGCTGTAACAGAGGAGTGACAGCTCATATAAGTGGCTTGAAAAACTGTATTGCGATTTCATAATAGCACAAACAACCACGGTGTTCTTAATTGTGCTTGGAATTGGCCTTTATTTCTAACAAGAGCAAAGCTTCTAATCTTATCTCAGAACACATCTCTTCTGCCTGAACCCACCCCTTATCTCTACTCCCCAATTGCCAGTAGCCCTGCCGGTTACATTTATCCGATGCTTGATCTTCCAGCTGTGCTAGGAAAGCTCTCTTTGCCTGGGGTGGGTCAGACACAGCTGCTGAGAACTGAAGGAGCCCCTCAGATTCTCCACTCCAGGAATATTTAAAAGTGGCCTTGGCACTGATGTAGATCCAGGTGCTATGCTGTGAACAAGACTTCACTTTCTGCTACCACCACATCCTCCCCACTTCTTAAATATTTATCCTGGCTCCTTGTCACACATCACTTCAAGTTTAAGCTTCATGCTGCCAGATTTAAACCTCTCCACCTCTGTGCTCCTGATCTAGATTTCCTTTGGTGTCTCCTCTTCCTTGCTTCTCCTGTTCTGCATGTGCTTATCTACTCTCAGACACCCTCTAGCTCACTCTCTGTCTCTCATTTGCATCTCTGGGTGCTTCCAGACAGGTGCCAAGTGTGTGATCAGGGTTCCTCACACTTGCAAGGTTTTTGCAGTATCCACAAAATGTCGTTGGCATAAAAATGTCAATCTGTACCTCCACCACCCTTTAATCTGGATTTACCCTTTCTGGGGGTGGGGAATCTGGTAAGTAAAGTAAGCCATGTTACTAACTACCCATTTAAAGGTAAAGGGACCCCTGACCATTAGGTCCAGTCGCGGACGACTCTGGGGTTGCGGCGCTCATCTCGCTTTACAGGCCGAGGGAGCCAGCGTACAGCTTCCGGGTCATGTGGCCAGCATTGACTAAGCCGCTTCTGGCAAACCAGAGCAGCGCACAGAAATGTTGTTTACCTTCCTGCCAGAGCGGTACCTATTTATCTACTTGCACTTTGACGTGCTTTCGAACTGCTAGGTTGGCAGGAGCAGGGACCGAGCAACGGGAGATCACCCCGTTGTAGGGATTTGAACCACTGACCTTCTGATCGGCAAGTCCTGGGCTCTGTGGTTTAACCCACAGTGCCACCCACGTCCCAACTACCCATTTATGTTACCTCAATTACTTATTTACAAATTAAGCCTCCAGCTGGAAGTCACATTCCTTCCTTCTCCTGTGATGCTCACCCTTGTAGCAGCATCCTCCCCCTCTCCTTTTGTCAAGCTTCCCTGTTCCTTTTCCCTCCCATTTTTCATTTTCTCCACTTTCTTTCTTAAAATCAAGCCTTTACTTCACTGCCCCAGCCTCATTTTGCCTGCTTCTGCGCTCCCATCTGATCCTCCCCATTACTCAACATCGGTATCTGATCGCCCTGCTCCTCCATCTTTGTCTTGCCTATCTGATATAGATTGTAAGCTCTTTGGGTAAGAACTGTATCAGTTTTATGCCCTTTACAAAGATAGCCTTGCCACAGTTATACATGCTCTGGTAACCAGGTTGGATTACTGCAATGTGTTGCTCAGAAACTTCAGTTGATGTGAAATGTAGCAGCTGTTAACTACAAGCGGCCAAACTGAACATATTCTGCAAGGGTTTAAAAATTTCCACTGTCTTCCAGTGTGTGCTTGGACTCAATTCAAAGTGCTGGTTCTGATAAAGCTGTGAGCTATAAAGCCCTTAATTATTTTTGATCAGGGTATCTGAAAGATCATTTTCTCCCCGCATTCCCACCCCCCTCCTGCCATACTTTGTGGCTTTTCTTTGCATGTCCACACCTTCAGAGGTAGGCTAGCGACAAGGAAAATGGCCATGTCCAATTTGTGGAAGAACATTTCCCAAGTTTGCCTGGTACAGTCAGTTTTCAGACACCTGGTCAAAGCAACCCCATTTGCACAAACATTTGGGGAATGGCTCTGTTCCTTTATTTTTCTTGTCTCTCTGGCCATTTTGTAAGGATTTTATCTTCTTCTTGTTCTCTCTGAACTCCACAGTTACTGTTAGTGGTTTCGTGTGATTTTATATGTTCTATTTATTATGGTATTTTGGTTTTATTCTTACCTACTGTTGTAAGCAGTGAAGGGACACGGGTGGCACTGTGGGTTAAACCACAGAGCCTAGGACTCACCGATCAGAAGGTCAGCGGTTTGAATCCCCGCGACGGGGTGAGCTCCTGTTGCTCGGTCTCTGCTCCTGCCAACCTAGCAGTTCGAAAACACATCAAAGTGCAAGTAGATAAATAGGTACTGCTCCAGCGGGAAGGTAAACAGCATTTCCGTGCGCTGCTCTGGTTTGCCAGAAGCGGCTTAGTCATGCTGGCCACATGACCGGGAAGCTGTACGCCTGCTCCCTCGGCCAATAAAGCAAGATGAGCGCCGCAACCCCAGAGTCGGCCACGACTAGACCTAATGGTCAGGGGTCCCTTTACTGTTTTAAGCTGCCTTGGGAGCTAAGCGTTGAAAAGAATTGCTCTAAAAAACAAAGTATGCTGCATTCTGCACACTTTTGTTGCTCCATGCTCCTGGATCCATCTCTGTCACTGGAAGACAAGAAGCAGCTATGATCAACTATGGCTAGTTTCTCCATCTATGGCTGTTTTTGGACCTGAAGAGCCTGGCCAAAGTGCTGCAGGCTCCAGTAACCTCCTACCTCCATTACTGTACCATGTTGTATGTAGCACTACCTTGATTACAGAACATGCTCTGCTCAGTGCAAGGAACCGGAGTTTATAAAACATCAAAGTTTGCCCAAATCTTTGCTTATTGTTGTAGAATGATTTTGTTTCCTAGTTTGTTTTAATTGTACTCATTTAAAATTGTACTCATTTAATCATGGGAGTGGCTGCCGGGACCACATAACACCGGTTCTGAGAGATCTGCATTGGCTCCCAGTACGTTTCCGAGCACAATTCACGGTGTTGGTGCTGACCTTTAAAGCCCTAAACGGCCTTGGTCCAGTATACCTGAAGGAGCGTCTCCACCCCCATCGTTCAACCCAGACACTGAAGTCCTTCTGGCGGTTCCCTCATTGCGAGAAGTGAGGCTACAGGGAACCAGGCAGAGGGCCTTCTCGGTAGTGGCGCCTGCCTTGTGGAACGCCCTTCCATCAGATGTCAAAGAGATAAACAACTACCTGACATTCAGAAGACATCTTAAGGCAGCCCTGTTCAGGGATGTTTTTAATATTTAATACTGTACTGTTTTTAACACTTGATTGGGAGCCGCCCAGAGTGGCTGGGGAAACTCAGCCAGATGGGCGGGGTATAAATAATAAATTATTATTATTATTATTAAGCTGTTAAATGCTTCCTACTCTTCATACTGGCTGACAGCACTAAGGATCTGAGCTAGAATCCCTCCTAACTCACTGAGCTGGCCTCTGGCCCATTAGCTGCCAACTTCTCCTACCTGATCCCTGGCAACAGTTGTGTCCAGTGGAGAAAAAGAACCATTCACTAAACACTAGGCTCCAATTTGCACATAGCGATTAAGTAAACCAAATGCCGTCGTTCTGAAAATGCTAGCAAAAATGTTATTAATACAGTGAATTTTGAGAGGTGATTAAATGATTTAAATCTGAAATGTACTCCTTAAGAAATTCCTCAGAAACCATGGGAATCAGGTATGCTGTGCAGATACTTGTGAAATTCAGCTATAATTAATGCTAAACTGGAAAAAGCGACCGAACGTCCTTGGGTATTTTCTGGCATTCCCACCTGCTGGCTGTTCCCCTCTCCCGTCATTCAAAATATCTCTGTTAAGCTGAAATCTCCTGATTTGGATACCTTCCTCCTTCTTAAGTCTCATGCTGCTTTCTGCATAGGCTTTAATATCCCATGATTTACCTTAAAAGGCCTTGCCCCTCTGCTTGCATGTGAAGACCCCCCAAAACCACCCCCAAATGAAGACACAATAGACACAGATTTTAGTTTAAGGTTTTTGGCATTAAATTTGGGCCACAACTTTATTGATTACAGCATGTGAGTGGTTGCTTAGGCACTGGGTTCCAGACGACCTGAACCTGCACGGTGGCAGGAACAGGACTGACACTGGGCACCACCATATGTCAGTAAGGGAAAGCATTCTGGGGGAGTGAGAACTCCTTCGATCTCACATCTCACCCCAGATGCTCCCAGGGCTCTGGCGTGGCCCTAGCCCCTTGACAGGGTTCGGACAAAAGCAAGGCGAGCCAACCACGTCCCCTCCCCAAAACATTGAACCAAATGCCTAACCGCCAACCTTACAAAGTTATGACGATTTGCTACACGGCAGGCAAAAACCAATTGGCACCAGCTAATCAGCCAAATGGCAAAATTCCTACCGGGCCCCTGCTCCAAAACAGACGACCCCTTGACAGGCATAGCAAGGCCACAAGAACAACCCTAAATATAGGGAGAGGAGGGTGGGTGATTCACTGCACCTCACAAGAAAGTGACACTCTCCAGCAACGTGCAGCAGCTTAAATAGCCCCACAACAGCCAATAGCCAACCCAACTGACCAAATTTCTGCCCCAGCAACAGAGGCGCAACCAATGGGGTGTTGTGGCCATCCAAATGGTCCCACCCCACAACAGGGAGGCAGTTTCTGGTGATCTCACCGCAACACGTGCCCTCCATGATAGAGGACCCAACTTCCAACCATGACCATATTATATGACCTGATTCCTGGCCACTTCATTGAAGTCGTTTTCCCCATGCCTCCCCATCACTGTCACATGCCCCTTGTACATCCCTCTTTCTCATAGGGCTTCTCACGAGCTCTGTGCACTTCACAGTGCTATCCTTTGGCAGTAATGGGCTGAAAATGTCTTCTGTGTCCCCCCTCCTCCAACCATTCTCTTGCTAATCAGCAGCTCAAAGAGGTCCTACTGACAATGACTGTAGATGCTCCCTCTACAGGGAGCTAAAGTTAATGGAAGCCTTATTTAAGTATGGTAGTCTTTGGAGGAGCTGGCTGGCTGATCAAAAGGCTATAACCTTATTTTGTAGCCTTTGTGGGGCTAGAGGGACAGAGTTACTGCAGGGTTTTGTCCTCTGGCTGAAAAGCTCTTGGAGCTTCTCCCTTTAAGGAATTAGACTGAACCTCAAGAGTCTTCCACTGCGCATTACAAGGTCCCTGTCTCATGGGTCGTGGTGGATTGTGTCTCTGAACACAAAGTGAAAATGGGAATGGTCCCAGCTTTAAACATTTATGCCCCCAATTCAGTTTCAGCCATTCCTTCATTGTATATGACTAGTGCCCCCAGACAGGGAGGGACATCTATATATACACATTCAAAGCATCCATGGCGGTGATGGATAAGCTCCACCTGTGAGCTATATCCGGTTTCACTCCTGCATCAGCGGTCCACAGATTTTCCTTGCTGGGCCAGAGCATTCTTGCCCAACAAGCAAAGAAAGCACATTAAACCACCACAAAAGTGGAAAATTTAGCTAAGTTTATGGTTCCTGATTCTGAAATATAGATGCGAAGCATGTCATCTGTGCGACTGAAATAATGGCTGCTTCTCTTCCTTATCATTTTGTAACACCATATTGTGAGAAAGAAGATGTAAGTATCAACATTTTTGGGGGATGACAGTGGCTTGGAAATAACTCCTTGGCAACCAGATGCTGGCTTGAAGCTTTTTCCTTTGGAAGACTTTGTATCACATGGCGCTTCCCTGGAGTGTCTCTCCAGGGTTTGGAATTCATTTCATTAGAATGCTGGAGAAGGTTTTTGACAGCAAACCCAATTGAATTAGACACAAGTTCATTTGCACAGATTTCTGAGGCCAGGAACAGAAAATAGAGGAAACAGCATTTATTCTGTAGTTGGTTTGTTAAAAATGTTTAAATAATTGCAATAGTTTTTTGTTTTGTTTTTTTAAAAAAGTAGAAGGACCAAGGCTGCAATTATTCTGTACGCACCTGACCGGGAGAAAGTCCAATTGAATATAATGGAGCTTACCTCTGAGCAGAATGCATAGGTTTGTACTGTAAAACTGCAATTCTATGCAAACTTACTTGGGAGCCAGGATGTAAGGCAATTCTTTTGGTGTACGGTAACTTTTTAAATATGAATTTGCACTTTCCAAACCAATGCATCAACCAAAACATACCCTTCAAAATTTGCACTCCTCCTGATTTTGTGATTCAGTTCTCTAATAAAAAACATGTATATAAGGGGAAAGTGCATTAAAATGTGTATATATGTGAAAATATCATAAAAACGCATGTAGTAGGATAAATATGCATGAAAATGCATATGACTTTTCAAGTATACCTTTTTTCTTTAAAGAATTGCAAACTGATGAAGAAGAGGGGATGAATCCATCCTTACTTAGGAGTAAATGTCATTGAACACAGCAGAACATACTCTACTCAAAGAGTAGTGTTGCTCTGCATTTCTGAATAAGCCGATTGTAAAGCCATGTGACACTTTCTGAGACTTGCCTGCCTTTTGGGGCAACTCTCTTTCAGCAAATCCACACAGGAATATTAGTCTTTTTGCATTTAATCACCAAATACTAACAATGAACTATTCACTTCATTAAAGGCACTCAGAAATTCTGGCCAGCTGTTCCATGCCACTTGGCTGAGGACAAGGTGGAGAAAGATGAGCAATCCAATCCTCTGTTGCTCTCCTTTGCATCCAGTGTGTAATTTTGCCACACAATTAGATTTTCATCATTTGATTGCTAAACTAGAATCAGAACCCAAGATGGCCCTTTTGATGGTTTCTGACACATTTCCATTCACGTTGTTAATACCAGAGATTTTGGGAACAGTTTCCAATGAGTTATTTAAAAGTATTTTCCTGTATAGTCATCACTTGAATGGAAAAAAGGCATTATTCATGTTGAATTAGGACTGAACTCAAACATTATTATTTTTTTTTGCAGATATTTCTGGCTGTGGCAAAACTTAACTCATTTCACTAGTTCTATTGCCATCCATTATGTGCAGAGTAAAATTGTATGATTGGTATAATATAATGATAATCTGGAAATTAGGATGTCCAGATTGGGGGAGGTGGAATATGGGAAACCTAACTAAGGCTGCTGTGCAAATCAGGTGACCACGGGATGCGGGTGGTGCTGTGGGTTAAACCACAGAGCCTAGGACCTGCCGATCAGAAGGTCGGAGGTTCGAATCCCTATGATGGGGTGAGCTCCTGTTGCTTGGTCCCTGCTCCTGCCAACCTAGCAGTTCGAAAGCACGTCAAAGAACAAGCAGAGAAATAGGTACCGCTCCGGCGGGAAGGTAAACGGTGTTTCCATGCGCTGCTCTGGTTCGCCAGAAGCGGCTTAGTCATGCTGGCCACATGACCCGGAAGCTGTACGCCGGCTCCCTCGGCCAATAAAGCGAGATGAGCGCCACAACCCTAGAGTCGGCCACGACTGGACCTAATGGTCAGGGGTCCCTTTACTTTTACCTTTAGCTAAGGTTGCTGTGCAAATGAGGTGACCACCAGATGATTGAAATGCTTGAAATCTGCAACATGGCGATTTCTCCCCACCCATCCACACAGCATGAGCTTGGGATTTTAATATTCAAATAAGGCAGACAGCAGAGGACTGGTCTACTAGTACCCAACGCATTTTCAGGTTTTTCTCCAGGTCCTAGGTTCCCCAGACACCATCCGTTACATTCTCTTCTGTTCATTCTTTCTGATGATACTTGTAGAGTAGTTTAGGAAAAGGAAGCGTTCAGCCAACAGCTGCATTCACTTGTAGACATCTGGAACTTTATTACAGAGGATGGTAGAACGTGACCAGGTGCCGCCTGTGATCGCCAATAGCTTGTCAATGCTCTGATCTCCAGAAACCTGCATCCCATATGTGCCTTCCAATGCAAGTGGACCAATAAGAGAAACCGTGGCTCATACAGACCAGGTTTTTGTTTTTTTTAAAAAAGCATCTAGCATGTTTTAATCTCTTGGCATAGCATAAAGGCATCACTGCATGCAAGCCATGTTGCTATTAGCAGAAAGAATCCCGCTTCACTTTTAGAACATTTGATCTTAGAAGTCCCCTAGAGATAAAAAGACTTATTCAGCACAAGTGACTGAAGGATGCTTCCCATTTAAGAAGCAGAAAATTCTCTGGTTTTCCTGTAGTTTGTCCCATATTTAAAACTTTTGCAAAGTGTTGTTGTTTTTTAAATGCATAACATCTGCTTTGGTTGAAAGCAGTATTCGTGGCCTGGGCTTTGCTTTATCATTATTGATGTATCGTTTAACAACATTGTTTGTATTTTTTAACAACTTGGGGGAAAGTTGGAGCAAAAGGGGCACACAGCGTTTTGCAAGCTCTGCTTCTCCATGGGACAAACAGAATGAGGCAGCAGCCAACATATATGTTAGAATGGATCACAGAAGATCTTCCATAAAACTGGTTAATGAGGGATGCTTTAGCATGGCTGAGCAGATGGGGTGGAAGTCCTGAACCTTTCTCCCAGAAGCAACTCATCCTCAGCTGATTTTTCTCCTAGTGGGGCTTCAAGGCCAGAAGTCACCCCTGTGAGGAGAAAAATAGGAGAATATACAATAGAGCAGATGAGAAGGAAGTAGTCACACACAGCTCGGCAGTGTAGGGGGTGGGCAACTTGCCACCCTAGGACCACTGTGGCTCAAAAGCGCTATGCAAGTGATCGTCACAGAGAAAGCCAGGCATTAAACCACACAGTTCAGAGTTGGAGTTAATTCTTTATTAGCAAAAACACGATCTTCACAGAGTTGGCTGAGTGTCAGGCCTAATGAGCAGAGAAACTCATTCCCTGTGGGACTCAGTTGCCAAGACGAAAGTTCCCTGCTTGTCTATGTCTCCTCCTCTCCAGGGCTTCCCAAAGGCGATTGGAGACTGTGCCTGAGTGCAGCCGATCTCTCCTTGGCCAGAAGAGACATGAAAACATGGAGAAGGGCAGCTTGTCTCGGCAGGAGGGGGTGGGGGACACTTGTGACTATTCCCCGGCCTGACTAATCTCTGTATCTTTACAACCCTCCTCAAACTTGCCAGCTTCAGTTCCTGATTAGGGACTTCTCTCTGCCACAGACTCCTGTCCTACTCAACTTTTATCCTAGGGTTGGGTTCTCCACAACAAACCTACATTCATGGTCATCGCAAGGTAGTTAAAGATAGTAGCAAGAATAGTTAGGCCTGTGGGACAAAGCAGAGATATATGTCCCCACTTCATTCATTGTCCTCCATGAGATCTTAATCGCATGGAGTGGGATAGGGAGGCAATGCATACTGAGTTGAGAGGACCATGTTGCACATGTCTAGACATCCCTTGAGATGTGGAATTCTGATTGCACTGAGCTCCACATCACTGGGAAAGACTCTCTGCACACCGCAGGCTCCCTTCTACAGATGTGGTATGGTTAACGTGTGGACAGCAAGGTTCAGGGCCAGTGGGACAAATCCCATTTATGGTTCTGTGAAGGATGACACACGAAGGGACACAGAACCCTAGGACAAATAGAGAGAACTTGTGGTCCTTCAGATGTTACAGGACTTCAGCTCCCATTGACAATGGTCAGGAGTGATATTGGATACTATATACAATTTTCATCATGGGAAAAGTTATGGAGGGAAGATTTAAAATTTACTGCATGCTGTACGTTGAAGGAGAATTATATGAAAATGATGTTTCATTTGGTACCTAACTCCTGCTAAAATACCAAAAATGTATAGAACTGCTACAAATATTTGCTGAAAGTGCAAAGAGAAGGAAGGCACATTCCACCATATGTGGTGGATGTGCAAGATGACAAAAGCATATTGGGAAATGATTTATAACGAGTTGAAGAAAATGTTTAAAATAACCTTTGTTGGAAAAACCAGCTTTCTTATTGGGAATTTTAGGTCCAGAACTACTAAAGGAACAGAAAAGACTGTTTATGTACGCTACGACAGCTGCACGGATGCTGTCAGCCCAGAGATGGAAGGATGATAAAGTACCAACCAAAAAAGAATGGTTAACAAAGATGATGGACTATGCTGAAATGGCAAAAGTAACGGGGAAGATCAGAAACCAAGAAAATGATAAATTTAATAAAGTATGGGGAAAAATTATAAGTTACTTAAAAGAACACTGTAAACAATTAAAAACATTGGCAGGATTTTAAAAACACCTGCAATGTAACAAGAACTATGGTAAGGACTGAGTGTTAAGGAAACATGGAGAACAATATAAGATGCAGTTGGAAAAGAATAACTACGGGACCCATGAAGGGGTGGAGGGAAGGCAAGGGATTCAGAAAATCCTATGTGTATTTGATTATGATTTACATGTGATTCTAATTGTTAAATGTAAAACTGAATAAAAACATTTTTTAAAAAAGGCAATGGTCAGGACCTGTAGTCCAACAGCTTCTAAAGGGTGACCATTTTCCCCAGAAATGAACCAGATGTCGAACCAGATGGATTCTTGGCCTGACCCAGTGAGGCTATTCTTCTGTTCTGACATTCACATGTTACACCCAGGGCCGGATTTAGGTTTGATGAGGCCCTAAGCTACTGAAGGTAATGGGGCCCTTTCTATGTCTAGCTGTCCTTTGTCAACAACCAATTGTCTCTGTTTTTTGTGTTGAATATATGCTATATGGTAATTTATGGACCTAATAGGTATCAAAAGCCATTTGCACATAGCAAAATATGTATTTAATCAAAGTCATTGTTGAACTGAAATACAATTAAGAAGAAGTATATCAACAGTGAAATAAAATTAAGAAGAAGTACATTGGGGGGGGTGTCCAAGAGAGTGGGACCCTAAGCTATAGCTTGTTTAGCTTATACATAAATCTGGCACTGGCTATACCACGTTAGACCCAAGAGGAAATAACCACTGCCATCCAGGGTATAGCATACTGCCAACAGGAAGTAGAATATAATAATAATAATAATAATAATAATAATAATAATAATAATAATAATAATACCCTGCCCATCTGGCTGGGCTTCCCCTTTCAACAAAATATTAAAATACAGTAATGCATCAAACATTAAAAGCTTCCCTAAACAGGGCTGCCTTCAGATGTCTTCTAAAAGTCTGGTAGTAGTTGTTCTCTTTGACATCTGGTGGGAGGGCGTTCCACAGGGTGGGTTCAGTAGAACTGAGCAAAACCTATCAGCAGTGCAGGATGCTGTTGCTATAGCGCTGACTGGGGCACCTATCAGAGACCACAAAACACAGATCCTGAACCATCTTGGCTCCCTGTTGCCTTCCAGGCTAAAGTTAAGGTGTTCATGTTGACCCAGGAAGTTTTAAACAGCAGGTTCCCCATCCTTGAGTTGTAAGCTCTGCTAGGAAGCTTTCAGGGGCTGGCATGCCAAGGCATTTGGAGGAACATCTTTCCCTGTATTAGCCTTCCTATATTGTATGTATTAGCCATTCATATTTTTCCTTTTCCTGCTGTTGTCTCCTATTCTGTGAGCATTTGTATTGTAAGCTCCTCAGGACTGGAACATATCTTTTTCCTCCTGCTATGTCCATGGAGGGCTCTGAATAAATAAATAACAGTTAATAGCAATGAATCATAATAAACTGTGTTGATAAGCCCACCTTTCAAAGTCCACCCCACTCCAATTTCTGGCAATAGTAAGTTCTGACGCTTTAGAGCAGGGTGGGGAACCTTTAACCCTCCAGATGGTGCTAAACAACAAGTCCCATCATCCATAGCAAGGTTAGCCAATGTTCAGGAGTGATGGAAGTTGTAGTTCAACAACATCTGGAGGGCCAAAGGTTCTCCACACTTGGTTTAGAGGAGGAGGACCAAAATCTAAGATCCTAGGGTAGGAAAAGATATGACTTTGGAAGATCACTACAGATTATGGCTGTGTATGCCCCATTTGTGATGGCAAAGTAGGAAATAGGTACCAGGGAACACAGGTCGACTTACTTCTTCACAGAGATACCCGGCATACATTTTCAAAGCAATAACTTTTGAGGGTTGATCTCATGGGGATTTGAAGGAGCCTTGTAGGGACTCAAATAGTTAAAACATTTTCTTCTGCTCTCCAACCTAAATTTATTAACAGGAGAATTTATAGCCACTGGCTCTTGTACTTGCAGGCTCCTTTAACCTCAAAGACTCTTCCCCTTCATTGTGTTAACCTACAAGGCGGCAAGACAAAAGCAGTTGGCTGAAGCCTTTAAAGAGAAAAATGTGTCATTTTAATGACTCCAAAAGTGAAACTGCTCTGGGGCAAAATGTCCGTGGAACTATTTAAGAGGCTCCAGGCTCATCAGGCTCCTAATATCACCATTTGACACATTTGAACAGGCACTTTGACTAGAATAATCACTACTGCTGCCTATAACAAAGATAAGAAATTAGTTGTTTGCTTAAACTTAAAAGGATTTCATCACGAAAATGGAAGCTACCAGATGTATGGATGGGGCATAAATATGCCAGGTGTTGTACTGGGCTGTTGAAGTTGCATAGTAGTGTATTATTACATAGATTTATGGCACAACACTCTGTGAAGGCAGGCAGCGGCAGAATTTCTTGGCTAGGGAGCCTTTTTTTCTCCACTTAGGTAAAGATAACCAGAAGAGACTGTATATTTTATATTGCTGAAAGTGCAGGCTAATAAACCAGTCCTATGGTATTTCCTTTATCCCACAGTTTCCCAAAGTTTAAATATGTGGGGTGCAGGTTTATCTATATTTTTCTGAATGAAAACAGGAAGGGCACCTAATTCTTAGCACTCAGAAAGAAGGATCCATTAAAAAAAAAACTTGGATCAGCTCCCAGAACAATGGACAAGTATTCTCTATGTTCGCATCCAGGAAATGTGCTGCAAAAATGATGTCTGGGTGGATTTTTGCTGAATCGGCAAAATGTCCAGGAAAACCTGTATGTATGGCAAGTAGGGTCCCCCCCACCCCATGCTGAAAATATCCCCCAAAAGCCCTAAACTATTTTTTGGGGGGATGGTCCCCCCAAAAATTCAACTTTGACAAGAAAGAAAGAAAGAAAGAAAGAAAGAAAGAAAGAAAGAAAGAAAGAAAGAAGCTCAACAACTTTGTCCTGATTTTCACTTTTGGGAATATGGCAACCCTAAGTATACTCCACTCCATATTGTCTCCTGCCACCCAACTTTGCCATCCATCTTTGCTCTGCCCTTCTGAGGATAGGACTGGCTGTGTTCTCTGGGCAATGGGGATGCTTTTGGGATTCCCACACACATAGTACTGGCTACATCAGAGAATGCCTAAAAAGTAACCTCCCTGTGTTGCATTTTCTTTTCCTTCCTGGTCTCTGTAACTTGTATTGTGAGATGCCACCATGCAATGTTTCCCTGCTCCACAAATATGTGGAATGAGGACAGGGAGGTGCACAGCATGAAGGTAAAGGTAAAGGGACCCCTGACCATTAGGTCCAGTCGTGGCCGACTCTGGGGTTGCGGTGCTCATCTCGCTTTATTGGCTGAGGGAGCCGGCGTACAGCTTCCAGGTCATGTGGACAGCATGACTAAGCCGCTTCTGGAGAACCAGAGCAGCGCACGGCTACGCCGTTTACCTTCCCACCAGAGCAGTACCTATTTATCTACTTGCACTTTTGACGTGCTTTCGAACTGCTAGGTTAGAAGGAGCTGGGAGAGAGCAACGGGAGCTCACCCTGTTGTGGGGATTCGAACTGCCGACCTTCTGATCAGCAAGTCCTAGGCTCTGACTCAAAGCACATGACTCAAAGACTGTGCCAGTTACAGAAGCTACAGAAGAGGGGAAGAACACAACATGGGAATGTCGCCTCTTGGCAACAAAAGCTTCTCAATGCCTCTGCTAGTTCCACCTTCATATGCTTATTCCGGGACCCCGTCTTTTGACAAGCTTTTCTGCTGTGTCGCTGTCTGGATGGGTATCGGTTGGTGCCATTTTTACTCTTGCACCTGCTACCAATATGGCTTTAAGCATTGTTTGAAATTTATTTCAGAAATGTTGGCAGAAATGACTGGCAGAATCCGAGACCAGGGAGAAGAGTCGGTGAAAGAAGATTGGAAGAAATTCAAAGACTATTTACAGAAATATTGTAAAATTAACGAATGTTAGAATGTTGTTGGATAGAAATTAAGTGGTTTCCAGCTGCAATGCTTTAAGAGATATGAAAAAAGGTTTATAAATGGGTAAAAGCTTAATGGCAAGGTTTTGCTGAACTAACAAATTGAAGTGGAATACAAAAAAGGGAGGTATGAGGAGGTCCGGGGAAATAATTGTAAGAAAAATATGCAACGGAAAATTAAGGTGTTTTTAACTGGTTTTATTTTGTATTTTTTCTTGTATTTTTTCATTTTTACTGTAATATCTTAAAAAAATTAATAAATATCTTATAAAAAAAAGAAATTTATTTCAGAAATGTATCAGTCCATTCTTTGGTTTGGATTTCCATGGCTTTGCCTGTAAAATTCAATATTGCAAATGTTGCTGGATCATCTTATTATGGCTCAGTTTCTTCCAGTGTTTGGAATTCATGCCACAAATTACAGCTTCTGGGAATGTGGGTTCTGTGCAGCATCCTGACTATGAAGGCTGCTTAAACCACTGCTCAGCTGTGCTGATCTTTCCCATGTGATTATTCCTCCCACTGACCCAGAGTGGCAGCTCTGCTTACAGTCTTTCTCTGCAGTGAACTTCTGAACTCCTCCCAACATCTGGAAACTTGGTGAGATGCCTTCTGTTAAGGCTTTTCATTGGTCTACTTGGTTGGGATGTATCTTATCCTGTAGCATCAGAATATGGGGTGAAAAGGAGCTACCAGAGGTGGAAGGGAGCGGGAGATTATGTCCTCATGTTGACTTCAATGTAGTCAGTCAGAATTAAAGAGATCTAACCTTTACTTTTACGCAGAGCTGAAATAAATCTGCAGCCAACAGATCCAGCTCTGCTGTCACCGTTTCCAGTGAAGTTTTTGCAAAAAGGCAAAATATCGCAGAGTATCAGACCGAAAGCCGTGCCAAAATGATGTCTCTGGATAAAAAGTCCCCACTTTGCTGCTTGCAAGAGATAAAACAAAGAATGTATGCTGGGGAATAGTAGCACACATGTTTTGCTGACTGAATTCTTCCTAAAGAATGGCATTCATTTGCATATTGCTAATGGGCACACCCCATAATTTCAGCACACAAAATAGATGGAAATTTAATAACAGAGACCTGCTGTGATGTCTCGTGTTAGTAATAATTACTTACACTGCAGAACATTTACTAACATGCTATAAAGCATTATGATAATTAAAATAAATATACATGCCAAACCCATCAAAAGCCTTCGTGCAGCAGGAAGAATTCGCACCTGCACAACGCCAGAAGTAAACAATCCTTCCCACACATATCTGTTGTCATTCACAGTGCTTGAAGGGGGTGTTATAACTCTTAGCAATCAGCCTTGATATAGTCATAAGTGGCTTTGTCACCTTGTGAGTGAGACTTTCTTGGCAAGGCCTGTAGCTCAGTGGTAGCAAATCATGTCTTCTGCAACCAAAAGCTCTCAGGTGTGACCACCTGGCATCTCTAGGTAGGGCTGGGAAAGACCTCAATCCAGAGCTCTGGAAAGCCACTGCTTTGCTGTGTGGACAAGCTTTCCCCAATATGATGTGCTTCAGATCTGCAACTCCCATCAACTCAGTGGCGTAGCGTGGGGGTGCAGGGGGGGCCGGCCGCACCGGGCGCAACATCTGGGGGTTAGGGTTAGGGGTGCAAATCCACGGGTTAGGGGGCGCAAATTACTTGCCTTGCCCCGGGTGCTGACAACCCACGCTACGCCACTGCATCAACTTCAGTCAACATGGCAAATGTTCAAGGCTGGTGGGGAGCTGTCCAAAAGTTCTGGAGGCCACCAGCTTATGGAAGGCTAGTGTCAACAAAGCTGAGCTAGGACCAATGATATGAAGCACATTCCTAGGCTCCAAAATTTGTTATGTTTTATTATAGCAATTTTAAAGGAAAAGGGTGGTTCACTTACATATTTTTCTTTCTTGATGTGATCTTGGGAGTGTTTTGATGGTTCTATATCATGTCAACAAAGGTCCGTATAGTTAAAGCTATGGTTTTCCCAGTAGTGATATATGGAAGAGAGAGCTGGACCATAAAGAAGGCTGATCGCCAAAGAATTGATGCTTTTGAATTATGGTGCTGGAGGAGACTCTTGAGAGTCCCATGGACTGCAAGAAGATCAAACCTATCCATTCTGAAGGAAATCAGCCCTGAGTGCTCACTGGAAGGACAGATCCTGAAGCTGAGGCTCCAAGACTTTGGCCACCTCGTGAGAAGAGAAGACTCCCTGGAAAAGACCCTGATGTTGGGAAAGATGGAGGGCACAAGGAGAAGGGGACAACAGAGGACGAGATGGTTGGACAGTGTTCTCGAAGCTACCAGCATGAGTTTGACCAAACTGCAGGAGGCAGTGGAAGACAGGAGTGCCTGGTGCCTGTGTATGGACTGGAATAATACATTGTGATAATGTTAGTATTACCCATTATTAACCAACAATTCCTGGCAAAGATTTTACACTTGCGATTATGGTAAACATTAATATGAAATTGCCCCTCTATCTTCACAAATATGTTCACACTTTGATGTCCAGATGTCTTTCTTTTGTGTTTAGCCTCAGAAACAGCATCTGGAAGAGCCCCCCCTTTAAAAAAAGATACAATTGTACCCTGAAGTAAGAATGACTTAATTAAAAATATGACACTCATAAACACTAATTAATGCTGCCTTTGCTTGTATATGCGTTCTCTCTTTTTTGAAAGGAGGGAAATTGACCAATTTAAGTTATTGGGAGAGGCCTGAGTGGTAACTGTAAAAGAGGCCTACAGTGTAAAATAAATCCTCAACTGCTCTTATGATAAAATATTATCTCTTAAGTAAGAGGTAAAAAGAATTGCAGCCACATGTTTTTACACAGGCGCTGTGGACTTGAAATCTGCTCCGTAGTTCTGGGATGGAAGGTTGAACTGATTATTCCAGCTTCTTGGGAATTGCAGTTTTCATGTTTGCTTTTTAAACAGCAAGTCACTGGATCTTCTGGTTGCAGGAATACACTTCTTTGTGGGCATTGCCAGGAAAGACCCCCCCAAACCAGAGAAGTGCCTGGATCAGCTTTCCAGTGGTTGGGGGCATGGCTTTAATGCCCAGAGCAGCTTCTTCCCCTTCATAGGGACAAACAAAATAGATCAAATTCTGCAGGGTGGTAAAAAGTGTAGAATGAGTTATGCAGAAAAAGGAAATAAGAACATTCTTGCATGTATTTTCAGTTTGCGCAATCCAAACGTGTTGCAGAATTCGGCTTTTTGTGGTGTGAGCTTTGCTTGGGTGCAAAAATGTAATATTATCTCTTTAGCGAAAAGTACACACAGCCCTGATTTAAACCCCTAAAGTGACTGTGAGCTGTTTACCCAACAGGTACAACCCAGAAAGAGTCTTTTTGCTGAACAGACCCTACTGAAGTAAACAGGAGGCACTCAAGAGAAAGTGCTCTTCCTCAGTTACCCTCCATTTCAAGGGGTTTCCAAAGGACACACTCCCAATGGGCAGAGCCTCATTAGCTCAACTCTTAAGCACCCTGCAAGTCCACAATGCCTTGTACAATATGTCTTCGGTGCCATAAAACCACTCTTTCCACTGTCCATTATTTTAATTTGTTGGCTGTATTTTTTACACGGCATTGGACTGATTTTTCAACTTGTATCTCAATTTTAGTATTAAAGACAGGTTTAAGTCAGGGGAAAAAATTCACCCTTTGAACACAGCTTTTTATTTTCCAGTGGTGGGAATATTAAAGTAAGGTCTTAGCGATGGATGTATTTTGATATGATTCTCTCTGTTTGGTATCGGCCAAGCAGAGACCTTCTTAGCGCCTTTCATTTGTGATCTTTTAAAACTGTCAGACGGGAATGATTTTCAGTCACTTCAGTCTGGAGTGGATTTAAAATCCTGTCCCAAAGGTG
Organism: Podarcis vaucheri; assembly: GCF_965113315.1. Taxonomy (NCBI): domain Eukaryota; kingdom Metazoa; phylum Chordata; class Lepidosauria; order Squamata; family Lacertidae; genus Podarcis; species Podarcis vaucheri. The sequence goes on from NC_138766.1 coordinate 11,246,961, forward strand.
GTAGATTAATAGATTCAAAAGGCAAAGTATTAATCTAATGCACTGATCTGTCTCCCAGCCCATAACTTATAGCATAACTGTCACGAGATTATGGCAGTTCTCCAATGAAACAAAGTACTTACATTTGATTTTGCAATAATAAAGGATTTCACTGGCCATTACAATTGCTACTTTAATACATAATCTTCTGCGTTCTGTGAGGTAGGGAGGCAGGTACCAGAGGGACGTTTAAAGACTTAAAGGGCATGTAATGGTTCACAGTGCTTATATTGGACATATTTGGGTTTGACTTTAATTATGAGAAGTAAATCCAACTGTTGGATTAAAGAGCCTTTGGCTTTTAAGACTATCTTTCAGGAGGCAGTCTATGCTCTGAAGGTAAATGCCATCATGACGACTGAGAGCCAGTCATTCTACACTTTCCACAGTGTGACAAGGTGGATTTCTGGGTGAGACGTGGCAGTATAAAACAAAACAAAGAACAAATATATATTTCTGCACATAGTAAACTCTCAGAGACTGAGCAGTGAATCTGAAGTACACCGTTTTCTGTCTGAACTCACTGGATGGCCTTATGGCATTCCCTCCCTCTTCCGCTCCTTCTCTCTCTCTCTCTCTCTCTCTCTCTCTCTCTCTCTTAAATAATTTTTATTGAATGATTTTATGTTACAAAAAAACAATACAGCCATACTATCACTAAATATAATTAAGAAATAAAAATTACATACATCGATATTTAGTTTGTTATTTGTTATTTACCGTCTTATTTCTTCCCAAACACTGCATACAGCAACACACATATGTGCAGACACCCACACACCCACACCCGCACACAAAATGATAATAATGAAAGTAAATATTTTCCCCCCTTTTATCTTCCAAAATCTTTTCTTCAGCTTTGACTTCCAGTCAAGTCCCTTTGCATATGTTTTATCTTACATTTGAATGCACACAAAACAACAAACCTTTCTATATAATTTTTCTGATATGTTCTGAAAACATAATAAATCCTTAATTGTTGTCCACCTCCTTTTAGTTCCTTTATCACTCGAATGCTAGCACAAAGTCAAAACTATTATTGTATTTTTGAACATATCTCCCTCTCCTTCTCCCTCTCTGTGTTTTACCCTTATCTGCTATCGGCAGGGCCACTTTTAGTTTTACCATTGCTCACTGCTGAACCCCAGATCCTTTTTCCAGACTGTGAACCCCATTCTCCCTTTTACATGCACAGATGCATACATCTTTGCTTACAGCCAGGTCTTAAACCTTCGGTCGCGCAAGCCATGCCTGACAACCATGACTAAGGGAAGCCCTCAACCCAACCTCACCTCAGGCAAGTGTTCCATTTTTCTGAAATCTTCTCACCTGCCTGGGATATATGACAATTAGCTAAACTGAAGGAGCACCACTTCAACAGACAAATGTCACCCAACTGTGTAAAGTGGGTGAAAAAGAGAAGAATCAGAGCCAATAAGGGTCTCCCCCCAAAATTCCTACTCAGCCCCTGGAAAAAAGACGAACAGCCTGTAGGCCCATACTGCAAAAGGGTGGGCAAAATCAACCTCACAGGCCATGACATTACCCCCTAGGGAGATACCACCTCTTCTTTTCTTCCGGCAAGGAGGCGTATGGCAAATCCCTCCCCCCCCCAAAGGCAGGGGGTGACAGTACTGTTCTATTTATTTCCCCCTCTTAAAATATTTGGGCACATCCCAAGCCATGTGAATTCCTTTTAGCTTCATTTATTTTCATGGGAAAGTTAGAGCACATGTTGACTCAAAGGTCATCCCCCAATGAATTCAGCGGGCTCATTCCTCAGGCAAGTGGGTATAGGATTGCAGCCCGAAGCACGTTTTATTTATATTCATTGCTTTTTTCTGGAGGGACACAGGGGTACGCATACCCCTAAACATTTTGTAAATCTAAGTTTGACCTCATTGAGGGGCAGTATTTCAATATGAGTAGGATAATGAGAGTACCCCTAAACATTTTTTAAGGGGGAAAAAAGAGGACTGTTTATATTATACATACAGTTGTACCTTGGGTTACATACACTTCAGGTTACATACACTTCAGGTTACAGACTCCACTAACCCAGAAATAGTGCTTCAGGTTAAGAACTTTGCTTCAGGATGAGAACAGAAATCGTGCTCCGGCGGCACGGCGGCAGCAGGAGGCCCCATTAGCTAAAGTGGTGCTTCAGGTTAAGAACAGTTTCAGGTTAAGTACGGACCTCCGGAATGAATTAAGTACTTAACCCGAGGTACCACTGTACTTACATTTGAATCAACCATGCCTATTTCTTTCTCTCTTTGCTAACTGTTGCACAACACTTTGGGGAATCATATTCAAACCAGGGAAGAATGAATAAATAACTAAAACATCCCCTCCCTTCAAAGCCGCCTTCAACTTTTGCTCTTTTCTGAAATGCCTCTGTGCACCTGTGAAGACCTGCCCTTCCCTAAAGGAATGAGCCCCTGACTAGCTGGGAGGCTCCGGGAGGTGTATGTGTGCAGAAATGTCCACAAGATAAAGTGGGCAACATTTCTGCAAGACCTCCTCATGCACCTGCCTCCCCGTTCTTCCCTTACACGATCAGATGCATTTCATTATTTCCATCCACTATAAACACAACTACCTGGCTATTTCCCCTTTAGCAAGTGTAAGGGAGGCAAAGGAAAATTAAAAAAAACAAAACCAAAAAGTAAACAGATTGTATAACAAAGTGTTCTGTAGCTGTCAGCGAGGGCTTTGGAAATAAAACATTTCCCTCCCAACTCACAATCGGCTGACAATCGGCACATAATGAATAATAGCTCTTGGGGACCAGCAGCAAAATATGTGTGGGAAAACTTTAATTAAAAGCTTGTCAGTACAATTTTACCTGGGTGACATCATCTGACTGAAATCTCACTGCTGGGCTTTGTTGTCTGTTGAATCACAGGTAGCAGGCTTGTTTTGCTGACAGCAAACAATTCAAAAAGTACTTTGGAACACTGGGGGGAAAGAGGCTTAGCTGCCAGCAGAATACAAGCCATTTGCTAGGGTTTAATTTTCTAATTAGCAGCTGCAGAAGGCGGCTCATGCTTACCTTCACTCTGCAAAGATCAGAGTGACAACTGAATCTGCGTAGCTGCCCTTCATGGGAGAGGCATCTTGGTTAATACACTGCCCTGATATTAAGGACTTCTGTCAGCCCCAGACTGCATTGCCAATAGCCAGGGACAGTGCCGGATTTACGTATAAGCTAAACAAGCTATAACTTAGGGCCCCACTCTCTTGGGGGCCCCAAAAAAATTTAAAGGGAAAAAACCTGGATGTACATGTCAGGGGTTCAGGAGCAGAGGCGAGGGCAAGGGAGGAAACAGAGAGCGAAGGGGAGGAGGCAGAAGAAAAGATGAGTGATAACGACGACCCGAGATCTCCGAGTCTTTCCAGTGAATCAGAAGATTCACAGGAAGGGGCGCCAGTGGCCGGAGCAAGGGGGGAGCTTAGGGGGACACCCCAGGAAGAAGGGTCCAGAGGGGGCTCAGAGAGCAGCAGTTGGAAATCGGGGCCAGCATCACCAACAGAACGCAGTGGAGAGGAAGGGCGCCAGGTACCGAGCTCTGGCAGCTCGCAGCAGGAGGGAGGGCATGAGTCAGGAGTGGCCACACCTCCATCGGGGAGCGAAGAAACGGTCAGGCGGAAAGTGGAAGGTTGGGCGCGCGCGCCAAGTTCAAATGCACAGGAAGGTGGCGCAGTAAGCAGCCCGGAAAGGGAGCCAGGTCCTAAAGCCCGACGCAAGGAGACAGAAGGGTCCAGGGGGTCAGCGTCAGAAGCGTCCCGGAAGGAAGAGACTACGGGGGGCAGAGGGACCCAGAGAAGAACGGTCAGGCGGAAAAGGTGGAGTAAGGCTAGGGCATTTAGCTGGTGTACAGGGGGCGGAGACTCAGACGGAGCTTCGCCGGTCTAACCCATAAGACGTAGAGTTGCACGCAGCAGCTTGAGAATGGAAACTGTAACTCAATAAAGACTTTTACAAAATGATCGCTGGCTAGCGTGATCCTCTGTGAGCTAGGATCTGGAAGCAGCTCTGACAGTACATTTCCAAAATATAAGATAAAATAAAACCTACATACAGCAACAGTGTTTTGTGTTGTGTAGGCTCCTATGATGTAAGTAATGGCCCCCGCCTGCTAGCCTGCTCCCTAAAATGTCACTGGTTTGCTCATTTCTAAACGACCTCGGTCCAGTATACCTGAAGGAGCGTCTCCACCCCCATCGTTCTGCCCGGACACTGAGGTCCAGCTCTGAGGGCCTTGTGGCGGTTCCCTCCCTGTAAGCCAAGTTACAGGGAACCAGGCAGAAGGCCTTCTCGGTAGTGGCACCCGCCCTGTGGAACGCCCTCCCACTAGATGTCAAACAGAAGAACAACTACCAGACTTTTAGAAGACATCTGAAGGTAGGTCAGTGATAGAGCACCAACTTTGCATCTGGCTCCCTGTCTGAAACCCTGGAAAGCCACTGCTAGAAAATACCATATTGAGCCTGATGGAGAAGGGTGACTTCACAATCGCCCATAGGAGAGAAATAATAAACACATGCACATGTGTGTGCAATCACTCAAGAAAATGGGATTGTAGGAAAGATGAAGCACATCTAGAATCAATATTCTTTTATGGGTGTCGTTTAGTTAATATTTTAAATTGTACTTTGTACGCTTCTTAGAGGTTTTCTGTTGAGTAAGTGGTATAATTTTTTTGTGAAATAAATAAATAATAGAATAAAATGAGAATTGGGGGCTCATGGCTTGTGATTGAGTCCAGTCGAGCCATTACTTGGTGCATCTGAAAGAGTGAGCACTGAAAGAATGCCACTGAGCATGTACAGAGTTAATGTCTCTCACCCCTTGCAACCCTCAGGAAGTCTGTACCTAGAATGATGGGGAACACTCAGCCCCAAACTCAACGTTAGCTAGGTAAAGGTAAAGGGACCCCTGACCATTAGGTCCAGTCGTGACCGACTCTGGGGTTGTGGCGCTCATCTCGCTCTATAGGCCGAGGGAGCTGGCATACAGCTTCTGGGTCATGTGGCCAGCATGACTAAGTCGCTTCTGGCGAACCAGAGCCGCATACGGAATCGCCGTTTACCTTTCTGCTAGAGCGATACCTATTTATCTACTTGCACTTTGATGCGCTTTCAAACTGCTAGGTTGGCAGGAGCAGGGACCGAGCAACGGGAGCTCACCCCGTCATGGGGATTCGAACCACTGACCCCCTGATCAGCAAGTCCTAGGCTCTGTGGTTTAACCCACAGCGCCACCCACGTCCCAATGTTAGCTATGTGAACTCAAATAAAAAACATAACAACAGTTTAAAACCTGGCCATTGTACAAGTCATTTGTAGTACTTAATGGTGATGCTGAGCAATTAAAAGCTGATTAACTGATTCCCAGCTTGATCCAAGTTAGCAAGTAGCTTTCCATGAACTCTTAAGGGTGTGGGAAAGTGTGGGCGGGACCTCATCAAACCTGTTGAGATTCAGAGAGCAGGTTCCCATTGATCTTAGTTATCTTTGGAGCAGTTTATTTGCTTTGCTTGTGTGTAGTTTGAGGCTTCAGATACTGTGTGGTCCTGAACACCTTGCTTTCAAGATACAGAGAACTTTGAAGATGATTGCGGTGTGAACATCAAAGACGACAAGGTGTTTTGAATGCAAATAATATGAAGACAGTGAGGAGGAAATGTTGTAGCTTATTCTTCACAGCAGGTTTGCACAACAGAGCCAAAAAATAAAATAACAATAATAAAATTATTATTATTATTATTATTATTATTATTATTATTATTGAAAGGAGATGAATTCCCACATTACAAAATTCAGATTTTGATATTGAAAATTCAAGACTCAAAATTCAACAATGTTATTTAAGAACCATAATTTGACATTTTCAGTTTTACAACTTTTTGCTAAACGAGGCTATATGAATGACGTTAATATATAATGTATCAATTCAACTGCAAAAATTTAGCTTTTGGATACTCTCCACTACTGATTGCTGGTGTGCTTCTGTTATGGAATGCTGTCTAATGCATACCAGTTCTTAAATATTTCCAGATATTCACCCCTTTATCCACTGAATTTTATGAATGAAAGGAGAGGAGAAGAGAATTCAGGTCTCCTTGCTTCAGGCCAACACTAAGCTGGTGTTTATAGAAAATGAAATACTATGATAAGCAAATCAAATACATACACATAAACTAATGCTCTCTTGGGGAGGGGGGTTAACAAATTCCATTGTTGAGTGCAGTTGTGTCATTCATAACCATGACTACCACTTTTCCTGTCCCATATCCTCTTTATCTTTTTGGCAAGACCCACCAGATGAATTCTGAAATTCTGCTTTTCTCCTGCTGGTCCTGCAACATTAAATATGATCTATGGCAACTAGTATTCCTCACGGCTTTCTCAAGTTTTCTTTCCTTGAATCAGCTGAGGAATCCATTGACTCTGGAATTTGCTAACACGAGAAGCAGAAGTTTCCTCACAGGGTTGGCTTCCTGTTAGGATGGAGCAATTCAGATGGAAAGACTCTCACTTGCCCTCCATATCTGTTTTTTCTTTCCTTTGGGGAAATTTCACCCATGTTCCTATCTTGTCAGACGTGGGCTCTTGCATCATTATTAACGGGCTGGAATTTGGGAAGAAAACAAGCTCGTGAGCAAGCTGGTAGTAAATCTGAAGAGTGAAGGAATAGAAAATGGAAAACAAGATCTGGCGATTTGTTTGAATAAGACAAGATTGGTTTCAGTCAAGTTTGCTGGACCCCATCTGGAAGAGGGCTCTGGTAATGTCGGCACTACATGCTACAGTGCAGACGGTCAGGAATGGAAGGGCAAAAGCTCAGTGGTGGAACATACCCTTTGCATGCAAGAGCCAGTGTGGTGTAGTGGTTAAGAGCGGTAGTCTCGTAATCTGGGGAACCGGGTTCACGTCTCCGCTCCTCCACATGCAGCTGCTGGGTGACCTTGGGCTAGTCACACTTCTCTGAAGTCTCTCAGCCTCACTCACCTCACAGACTGTTTGTTGTGGGGGAGGAAGGGAAAGGAGATTGTTAGCCGCTTTGAGACTCCTGAAGGGGAGTGAAAGGCAGGATATCAAATCCAAACTCTTCTTCTTCTTCTTGGGTTCAATTCCTGACATCTCTAGGTAGGTTTGGGGAAGACACATCTCTGAAACCTTGGAGAGCCATTGTCAGTCAGTGTTCAGTACTAATCCTGCTAGATCCCTGGTCTAGCAGGCGGCTTGTTAAATACCGGTAGATGGGAGAAATCTCATGGGTGTATCTTTCACAGTGATTGCTAATTTCTACAGTTAGTATAGGTGCTGATCTTTTCACTCATACCCCTCTGGGGCTTCACATCAACAACCTTCACCTTGCCTCCTGAATGATTGCTTATGCAATAAAGCAAATACATTAAAACCACAGGCCAAGAGCTCTTCTGAACTGATTCTTGTGAGAGGAGACTTAAAGCTGAGATTCTCAGGAAATGAAATTATGCAGCCAAGGTGATGTTGGGGCATTTCTGCAGAACCATATACAGTGGTACCTTGGGTTAAGTACTTAATTTGTTCTGGAGGTCCGTTCTTAATCTGAAACTGTTCTTAACCTGAAGCACCACTTTAGCTAATGGGGCCTCCTGCTGCCTCTGTGCCGCCGGAGCATGATTTCTGTTCTCATCCTGAAGCAAAGTTCTTAACCTGAGGTACTATTTCTGGGTTAGTGAAGTCTGTAACCTGAAGCGTATGTAACCTGAAGCATATGTAACCCGAGGTACCACTGTAGTAGAACCACAAAGCCCTACCTATTGTCACTATCAAGCAACACCCAGACACATATAGGACCCTTTTAAAGATCCAATTCCACAGTGATTTCTCTATGCAGTTGGTGAGGTCACACAGCTCAGTCTTGAACACCTATTCAGGTGTTGATAACCACATGCTGAATTTCCAAAAATGAAAGGCTTTTTCATGCTGATATTGGGCTTCTTGATTAATTACATTTATTCAAAGTCAAGCTGTTTGCCCCCCCCCCTTGTATTTTCTCATGGAGAAGAAGCTTTTCGGACAGGAAAAATATTTAAGCTCACATTTCTAGCTCTACTGCTCATGTGGCATTTGATCACGGGGATGTTATGTGCCCACTAGGCTCAGTCAAGGCATGCATTTTTGCCATGCCCTTGAATGCGTTAAAAGGGACAGGGTTGGAGTCAAGTATAGTAGATGCTTGCAGAGAAAAAGAAGAGACCAAGGTCTAGAAGGAGTTGAGTTATACAGTCATAAGAAAGAGGAGGGGGACAAAGAAGATTTCGAAGGTGGGAGAGGATCCTGCAGCAAATAATAGCTACCCCTTGTAGTAGGCAATGTTTGCGGGAGAAAGAATAATGCAGCTGTCCATTAAGTCAGCTTTCCCCAATCTGGTGCCCTCAAGTTTTTATTTGGACTCCATCTCCCATCAGCCCCTGTAAGCATAGCCAATGGTCAGTGATGATGGGAGTTGTAGTCCAAAACATCTTGGGGGTTATCCTTTTGGGGAATAATGCATTAAGGAATATAGGCAAGGTGGACGGTAGTTGATCCTCATTCTTGGCTCCTAAGAGCAAACCCCTGGATTTACGTATATAAGCAGGCTTTACTTTAAAGCTGCACACAGCTACAAAGAAACCACACGGAGAGGCCCCATTATTTAGCACAGCTCATTTTTGGTGAAAGAAACTAAGGAAGAGCATTTGAGCAATAGAAACGATTTCAACAATCTGTACTAGCTCCCTGGGATTCGGAACACTTGATCAAGTTGAAAACCATGGACAAGATTTAAACTCATTCAGACAGGTCCTCTGCTCACTAGTTTGTCACATTTTACATGGTCTTAATAAAGGTACTATTGACTGGGGTGGTCAGCATGGTGCCTGTGGGTGGACATATGCCTGCAGAGACCTTCCCTAGCACTCACAGGTGTCCCCCACTGCTGGAATTAGGCTGGAGAGAAGCAGAGTCTTGTAGCCAACAAAACACATCCACCTGGTGGAAACTATTACTCATATCGTTCTTAAATGTAAACTATATGCTGATCTCCGCCAGCAATTCCTAGAGCAGCTCTGCATCCCTAAATGTAAACTAGAGTTGGAGGTCATACAGTACACTTTCTACTATTGGGGAATGACCAGGAGCTCACCAAGTTAGTGGTATTCTGTCGTCGAAACACATTGCAGACGACTGATCTCCCTGATCTCCCTGGAGACCTAGAGATGTGACAATAGTCTGCTCTGCCTCTCCTTTTTTTGGGGGGGGGGGGTAAATGTTTTGTGCCATGGGGGAAGTGGTAACTCTGTATTGTTACGTCATGGATGTTTGTATGTGATGCCAATAAGAAGGTTTGATGATGAACAAAACACATGAAAACCTGTGCTTAATTCCAGTGTCGGTGCGGCTCCCACAAAAATTTCTTCAGTTTGCAAATCTGCCCATGGCCTCCCCAAAACTGGTGACTTCTGCATTATTCTCTTGTGACTTCCAATTATTTCTAATGGTTCAATGTGACTATCTTTTGCACATTCTTGATTCACTGATTTCATGTTTTCCTTTTCCATTCCATCTCCTCCAGTCCTTTCACAGGTTGGATAAACAGCTGGTAGAATCATGAGGTGATAGAGTGGCTGGTGTTGTTTCAGACTGTCAGTGGGAGACAGCATTTTTAAAGGCTCTGGTGTGCTCACATAAAATTAATCCCTGCAAGTAGAATGCCAGCCCATCAAGGTTCCTACCTGACATTTTTCTTGCTTACCTAATTTTCTAGATACAGGGATTTTTTCTTTTTACATGGAGAGGCGTCTGCCTCTGAAGGAGTGCAGTTCATTCTATCACATTCTGGCCCATGCATGAATCCAGCCTCATTTCCCTTCGCCTTCTGCCTCCTTCAGCTTCAAAAGGCTCATGCAACTTGAAAGAAGGGCACGGTCACCCCATATAGGGGGAAATGAGACTGCAGTGTCAGTGTCTGACCATAGCTGTCAACTTACAGATTTGAAAATAAGGCACCAGCAGCCTCGAAAATAAGGGATCAGCAGCCAAAATAAGGGATTTTCCGGGCACAGGTATGTTCAACTTCTGAGCCCCTCCGAGCCAAAGGCAGAAAGCCCAGCCAGCAGCCAAACAAAGCCTCAAGCGGTGGTTCCCACAGCGCAGCAACCCGGTAAAGGGGATGCAGCAAGGAAAACCACCGTCACCTCTCTGCTGGGAAGCGCTGAGCAAAGGCGAGTTCCCAGGCAACGCGGCCGATTTGATCGGCACAAGGCATGCAAGCTCCACCCCCCAGTCGTTCTTAGACTCCTTATTGGGTGAGCAACGCAGCCAAGCAACACAGTTGGAGCCTCCCTCCTCCCTGGCTGGCAGGAAAGGAGGGAGAGAAGCTGCTTCCTTTGAAACCCGGGAAATTTAAGGGAATTATCAATAAGGGACAGCAGCGGGACACGGCGCTGAGATAAGGGAGTTTCCTGCCAAATAAGGGACGGTTGACAGCTATGTCCCTGACCCTGACCTCTGTGCATAGACTGGGTTTTGCAGACAGAGATTATGGTCATATAAACGGTGAACGCGAATATTCTCAAAATGGTAGAGAAAAATGGAAATACATTTAGAAAATATTTATTGGAACTCCTTCCCCATTTATGCTGGAATTGGTTTAGACCAAGATGTGGCACAATAAGATATTTGCAATGCTGTGAATGGGGTGGAGAGATTTTATAGAGGGAGGTTATAATTCCTTCACCTTTAAGCCTCGTTCTTTGCCCAATAAGTGTGGGGCGCTTTTGCCAAGTGGCATTGTGGCCCATAGATTGCAGCAAAATACTGGGCAAAGTTTTGCCCAGTATCTTGTCTGTTTGATGGACTCATGGGGAAAAGTATGGGGCCCCCCATAAGGGGCCTGAGGGGAGGATTGACCAAAACACCCCAAGCTTAGGTTGGGGTATCTGCCTGGTTGGAATCTGCACCCTGGTTGCCCAGTGAGACCTTGCTTGCTTGGCTTGCACCATGCAAGATTCAGCACTGGTTGGCTCCCATGGAACAGGTCTGGGGCGGTGGACCCAGTGGACCCATTCCACCAATGTGGGATTGGTGGACTGATGAACTGATCCTGGGACCCAATGCCATACCAACCCATACCTTGTCTGCTGGCTTGATTTGGCTTGATTTCATCCCATCACTGTTGTGAAGTCTGGTTGTTTTGTTGTTCTCGTGGGTCACACAACGCTCCTGCCTGGGCAATACTAGACCTTGGGATTACTCACTGAACTTGTTTGATAGTGGTTTCAGGAATGCTAAAAGGAAGTACTTCTCCACAGAAATGCGCAATTAATTTATGGAGCAAACTAAAACCAGTTTAGGCAAGTCACTCTGGATTTGTAAGTTTAGTATGTACATTTGTTTCTAAAGCTATCGAGTTTATCTATTTTTTAATATAATTTTATGATCAAATTTTAATTTTATTACGCCTGCTGTTTTTGAAGTCTTTATCGGCCTCCCATGAGTATTGTATGCAATTTTATGCAAACAGCTTAAGACAGGTTTTGTTGAGTGCTATATTTTGTTGTTGTTTTTTAGTCGTTTAGTTGTGTCTGACTCTTCGTGACCCCATGGACCAGAGCACGCCAGGCACTCCTGTCTTCCACGGCCTCCCGCAGTTTGGTCAAACTCATGTTAGTAGCTTCAAGAACACTGTCTAACCATCTCGTCCTCTGTCGTCCCCTTCTCCTTGTGCCCTCAATCTTTCCCAACATTAGGGTCTTTTCCAGGGAGTCTTCTCTTCTCATGAGGTGGCCAAAGTATTGGAGTCTCAGCTTCAGGATCTGTCCTTCCAGTGAGCACCCAGGGCTGATTTCCTTCAGAATGGATAGGTTTGATCTTCTTGCAGTCCATGGGACTCTCAAGAGTCTCCTCCAGCACCATAATTCAAAAGCATCAATTCTTTGGCAATCAGCCTTCTTTATGGTCCAGCTCTCACTATACGGACCTTTGTCAGCAAGGTGATGTCTCTGCTTTTTAAGATGCTGTCTAGGTTTGTCATTGCTAAATAAAATAACTAACTAAGCAAACAGACATTCCCAGGACTTTTTCTGAAGGCATACGCTAAAACCACCTTGCTGGAGCTGAGCAAAATCTGGACCTACTCGGTGTCTTGATGGCAGACCACTTGGGAATCTTTTGCAAGCTCTCTTGAGTTCCATCATGGAAGAAAGGTGGGGTGAAAATGTAATCAATAAATATGATGTGATTGCCGTGGCCACTGGCCTAGATAGCTTTCTGGAAGGATTGGTCAAATGGCTTATTAATGGCTATTAACCATGACGACTAAATGGAATCTCCAATCTCAGAGGCAGTTTTTGTCTGAACCTCAAATGCTGTGTTTGGATGGGCAAAAAGGGCAACAGAATGCTGAACTAGAGTCTTGGTGTAAACTGTCAAGTGCATTGCAAGCTAATGATTTCTTATAGTTTCACTTTCTCTTTTTTAAAAAATCTGTTTTCTGCAAGCCTATGTCTATTTAAAATGCAGGTATTTATTGGAAGGCTTTACCTGCTCCTTACAGAAGAGCAAGCAGCATGGAAATGCCACGCTCCTAATTCTGCCCACGGATGTCTTTGTATTTTTTTATTATTATTATAAAAAGATATAAACAATGCATTGAATGTGCAACATATGGCTGTCAAAAGAGGGTCTCATGCATCAAAAGCTTCTACACAACTATTTACTCTGCTATGCACTGGAAATTGAGGGGGTTACCATGGCAACTGTCACAGCAAATTCAATTTTCCTCTCCAGTGCTGAACACTTAAAAATCAAGCATTTCCCTCTGATCATTAATACCACATCCATCCTTTCAAGTTACAATAGGCCAGTTGTATGGCATGGCTATGGGTTATTCCACTGCTCGGGTTTGTTTGTGGCTGTGCCTTTGGAGATGGTCCAGAAGAGTGGAAAACAATCGCCCATTATCCAAGAGTTGTGTATCAACAAGAACAACAGCCCCAGTCCCAAGTCTGTTGACTTGCAACCAATGGTTGGTTGTCAGCCCTTGGATAAGGCAGCGGCTGTCAAATTGCTCTGATGAGCCAACTCACCCTTGAAAGGGAAGTGAAATCAGTTGGTCTTCCATGTAGATATGCCTTTTCCTTATTTATTTGTTTAAGCCATTTCTAAACCACTTAATATTTCAGAAATCTGCTCGCACAATTATTTAGTGGAATACTGCCCACACTTGCAAAGCCCTAGAAACAATGAGTTATACCACTGGCAGACGAAGCCCTACCTATTGAGCGCCACTGCCTTCTCGGCAATGTGAAGTGCATTTCTTGTACACAGGGTATTTACACGATCAGTATCACCTGTGACAATTTCTCATTGCTGCAAATTAGTCATAAACTTTGAAAATAACACCTGGGAGAGCATTTCTCCATCAAACTTGTTTAACCTTCTATTTTTTATTTATCCCCCCCCCCCCAGTGTCAGAGTGGAATTTATGATGTTGAAAGACTTGGAGCACCTGGCCTGTGATTTTTATCAAGTGCATAAGCAACGCCCTAAAGGCATTTGGTGTGGAGAACAGTTACAACAAGAACAGCCATTCATTAGGAGAAGGCGCTTCTCTTCTTTTTGCTTTTTGTTCTTCTGGGTAGGTTTAATTCCAAAAGGCATATCATTCTGGACTGTAAGTCATTTCTGACAAAATCAGTACTTAAGGCATTAGCTAAACTGCTTTGTTAAACACTTATAATTTCTCTCCTGGCTCTGCAGGCATCTACAACATACCGGTTGCTCATCATTTTAACAGCCCTGTCCTATAGATCAGTTTAAGCTGCTGTGGCACAAGTGCTGGCATGCATCGCAGCAGCTGCGGTTGCCCTCAGGTCTGCGTCTGAACCTGGGAACTGTGACTTCTGACCCACAAGCTAGCAAAATCCAAACACTTCTCATGCTACTGGTCTGGACCCGTGCCGATCTCTGCCATGTCAGGGCTGGTTCATACACGGCTGATCATCAAGTCATCCAAATTATCAACATCCAAATTTGCATGTGCAAATGGGCAATCACAGCCTAAGCATCGCAGAGGGATGTTCCATGCCATCTCAGGTGCCTTTCAGTTTGCATACTCACCTGTCAGTCATTGAGTGTGGAGCAATCAACTGATGGGCATGCATGTGTAAGTTAGGTACCGTATTTTTCCTCCCATAGGACGCACCTAGTTTTTTTGGGGGGGGAAATAAAGGGAAAAAAATTCCCTTTATTCCCCCCCCCAAAAAAAAGCAGGTCGGGGAAACAGAACCAGGTCGAGGAACAGCGGGATGGGGCGCTGCGCCTCCCTGCTGTCCCCCGAGCTTGTGGGGCTATCCGCAGCGTGGGGAGCCTTGCTGGGAACTCCGGCAAGGCTCCCCACGCTGCGGATGTCTGCCTGGCACAGGGGGCGCTCTGCTTCAGGGCGCCCCGCCCGCCGGGTGGCAGGCTGCTATCCGCAGCCTAGACAGCCCTGCGGGACCTCCCACAGGGCTGCCTAGGCTGCGGATGTGTTCCTGAAGCCTGGAGAGCGAGAGGGGTCAGTGCGCACCAACCCCTCTCGCTCTCCAAGCTTCAGCAAAAGCCTGCATTCGCCCCATAGGACGCACCCAGATTTCCCCTTCATTTTTGGAGGGGAAAAAGTGCATCCTATAGGGCGAAAAATACGGTAAAAGGTAAAGGTCCAGTCACGGACGACTCTGGGGTTGCAGCGCTTTACTGGCCAAGGGAGCCGGCGTACAGCTTCCGGGTCATGTGGCCAGCATGACTAAGCCACTTCTGGCGAACCAGAGCAGTGCATGGAAACACTGTTTACCTTCCCACTGGAGTGGTACCTATTGATCTACTTGCACTTTGATGTGCTTTCGAACTGCTAGGTTGGCAGGAGCAGGGACCAAGCAATGGGAGCTCGTTCCGTCGCAGGGATTTGAACCGCCAACCTTCTGATCAGCAAGCCCTAGGCTCTGTGGTTTAGACCACAGCACCACCCATGTCCCTTGTGTAAATTACCGCCCACAAAATATGTGAGCAGAACCTAGCCCCTCCTTAGGATTACAGCTTGTCCACATTTTTTTAACACATTGCCGTCGAGATGAAACGAGTATTTGCAGTTGTTCAATATTTGGCCAACTTTCCAGTCTTCCACCAAGTTTGCTTTGCTTTGGCAGGCATCAAACATGAAATCTCAGCAGCTGTCAAATACAAAACACCACTGCATGTTTTCTAGCAAAAGCTTTCAGATACCGAATCCTGCTGCATGTCACCTATCAAATGCTGTCAAATATTAGCTGCGTTACATGTCAGACCAAAAATACTATGTGAAAGTAAATAGTGCTGCACGTCAGCTCTCAATGGTCGAATATAAAAAACCCCTGAAATGAAATGTTAAGGTTAAATACTAAAACGACCTTTTCCAAGAACTTGGCCCCCAAATTGGCAGCAAACAATAAAACATTCAATAATATGTGCTCAGTACATCTAATAGCCTCCCTCCATCTTGATGCCTTGTCATGAGCTTTAATATTGGCAAAATGTCCTCTCAACTGATGGTTCAAGGCCAAGCAGAGGCACAAGGCTGTTCCAGTAATGGAATGTATTCCTTTTGAAAACTCCCCTGTGATTTACAGGTTTATGAAGTCTCTTGACTGGCCTTCTGACTTCCTCTCACCAATGAAGCAGTGTATACTGCTAGGTGCATTTTCACCCCTAATGACTGACTTCAGGGACTGGAGAATACAGATTCCTTATATGAATCTGAATTCAAGGGTGGCTGCAGTCACCACAGTTTCAAGCCTGCCTGGATTGTTGTTGGAAAGAACATAAGAACAGCCCATCAAGCCAAGGATCCTGCTCTTGGACTACTGCAATGCGCTCTATGTGGGGCTACCTTTGAAGGTGACCCGGAAACTACAACTAATCCAGAATGCGGCAGCTAGACTGGTGACTGGGGGCAGCCACCAAGACCACATAACACTGATCCTGAAAGACCTACACTGGCTCCCAGTACATTTCTGACCACAATTCAAAGTGCTGGTGTTGACCCTTAAAGCCCTAAATGGCATCGGCCCAGGATACCTGAAGGAGCGTCTCCACCCCCATTGTTCAGCCCAGACACTGAGGTCCAGCTCTGAGGGCCTTCTGGCAGTTCCCTCACTGCGAGAAGCAAAGCTACAGGGAACCAGGCAGAGAGCCTTTTCAGTAGTGGTGCCTGCCTTGTGGAATGCCCTCCCATCAGATGTCAAAGAGATAAACAACTACCTGACATTTAGAAGACATCTGAAGGCAGCCCTGTTCAGGGAAGTTTTCAATGTGTGACATTTCAATGTATTTTTAATCTTTGTTGGAAGCTGCCCAGAATGGCTGGGAAAGCCCAGCCAGATGAGCAGGGTACAAATAAATTGTTGTTGTTGTTGTTGTTGTTGTTGTTGTTGTTGTTGTTGTTGTTGTTGTTGCAATGGCCAACCAGATACACAAGGGAAGCCTGCAAGCAGGATCTGAGTGAAACAGCACCCTCCCAACTTGCAACTCTCAATAAGTAGTACTAAGAGGCATCATGGCTGGTTAACCATCATAGCTATCGCAGCCACCGATAGCTTTATTCTCCATGAAAAGGTAGGTTTCAATCTGTCGTCTCCATATGGAGTTGATTCTGTAGCTCACTTTCAGGGCAAGTCAACTGACATCTGCCATTGAGATGAATTAGCACATGCAGTCTTTTTGATCACTTAGTCATAGAATCATAGAATCATAGAGTTGGAAGAGACCACAAGGGCCATCGAGTCCAACCCCCTGCCAAGCAGGAAACACCATCAGAGCACTCCTGACATATGGTTGTCAAGCCTCTGCTTAAAGACCTCCAAAGTAGGAGACTCCACCACACTCCTTGGCAGCAAATTCCACTGTTGAACAGCTCTTACTGTCAGGAAGTTCTTCCTAATGTTTAGGTGGAATCTTCTTTCTTGTAGTTTGGATCCATTGCTCCGTGTCCGCTTCTCTGGAGCAGCAGAATATTTGAACATGGCTATCATATCACCCCTTAACCTCCTCTTCTCCAGGCTAAACATGCCCAGCTCCCTTAGCCGTTCCTCATAAGGCATCGTTTCTAGGTCTTTGACCATTTTGGTTGCCCTCCTCTGGACACGTTCCAGTTTGTCAGTGTCCTTGGAGAGGCTGTCCCCCAAAGAAACTTCCCTATCTGCCTGACTTTCAATGGGCTGGGGCAGGGAGGAGCTGAGTGGTTTCAATCCGATATATTTTTGCAAAATGTTACATTAAGTTATGCATTCGTTTCAGTATCCATTCCTAAACCCCCTCCCTGAATCTGAAAGAATAGAGAAGGCAATAGGAAAAGGAATGTGTATGCATGAACAAAACCTATTTAAAGACATATTTTTGGCACAGGTTCTTTTATACTTTAGGTACCCATATTGCATCTGGTCGTAAACCTGCTTTCGTTCTGAGCTGGCAAGCACTTCGCTCAAGCTCCAGATTGCTTTTAAGTGGCTGGGTCTTTGCATCATTAAGCAATCATGACGACAATTGGGCATTCTCATTGACAATTAGGCTTCCTATGTTGAGGAACTGTAGAGTTAGCACAGATCAGCCAACACCTCCGTATTTTCGTTGGGGATGAAGACTGAAGCTGGAATATGTACACCTGCCTTTGAGAATATCCATCCCCGGTTACCCATGCAGCTGTCTCCATTCCATGCCCTCTGCCTTCTGTCTACTGTCAAGGTGTAGGGCACAATTCAGGAAAGGTCAAGCACTTCTGGATTAAAAGACTGTTAGGAAATCTCTTCCACTGCAATCAAGGGGACTGAAAAGTGCTGAACTTTGGCTGAATCTTGCTCACAGATTTTAAGTTCCTCAGGGCATGTGCCCTGCATTTCCCTCCTTGCTTATGTTACTTTGCAAAATACCATGTAAATTGATGGTGCTAGACACATCACTTTAATGTAGCATTGCTGATGTTGAGAACAAATTCCTGCCTACTCTCCTCCCAAAGCTTTTCAATATTACGATAGACACTGGTAGAGTTTTGTTGTAGAGAGCAGAGTGAGATGGGAATCTAACTCTGGAATTCTAATACAGTGGTACCTTGGGTTACAGATGCTTCAGGTTACAGACTCTGCTAACCCAGAAATAGTACCTTGGGTTAAGAACTTTGCTTCAGGATGAGAACAGAAATCGCATGGCGGAGGTGTGGCAGCAGCGGGAGGCCCCATTAGCTAAACTGGTGCTTCAGGTTAAGAACAGTTTCAGGTTAAGAACGGACCTCCAGAATGAATTAAGTTCTTAACCCAAGGTACCACTATATATTAATATTAGGACAAGAATTCCAACTGGATAAATAGGTCTTTGCCACAGCTGTCTATTTTTTTAAAAAATAATATCTGTTGTTTTAAACTGCTTTTTAATTGTCATTATATTTTGTACTTTGACTATATATAAATATGGAAGGTGACATAATAATCTTAATGCTAATGCTATTAATAATAGGAATGATCCCACTAAAATGAACTCTTTCTAGGTTTCATTGATTTCATTGGGAGATACTGAACTTAAAAGTGCTTCAGTTTGACTGGAAATGCTCCCAATATTATTATTATATAGAGTGACAAGAAAGTGCTGTCATCAGTCTGGTGTAGATGTGACCCTGGTGTTGGGCTGCCTGCACTTATTTATCAGCTCTGAATTGAAACAGTTCACACTGCAAGGCAGAAAATGGTTTAAAAGTGTGTGTGTGTGTGTGTGTGTGTGTGTGTGTGTGTGTGTGTGTGAGAGAGAGAGAGAGAGAGAGAGAGTTTGCAAGTGACTAATCTGGGTAGTGTAAGAAAGATGGGTCTCTGTTGTAGATAAATCAACTCATTTTGTTTTCTTCCCATCTGTCCTCCATGTGAGGCTGCCCATATGAACAATTCTGCCTCACGAAACCCCATAGGGATGACATCCATATCGCAGGAAGAACCGTGGCTATACATCACTTTGGTGCCTCAGCTAATTTTGAAATAACCATGGCAGGTGCACTTTTCTTAAAGATTACTTCAAGCCAAATGCCTGGGAAATAAGGGATGATATTCTTTCCTGACCAGCATTATTCATATTCTTCTGAGAGCTTACTGTAGGCTAAATATCACCTGAATTTCAATTTGGTATTTTGACATATAACCAGCAATAGTTATCAGCAACTTTTTTTGAGGGGGGTGGGGGGCGATATTTCTCAGTAGCTGGGGCTTAGAATCGGAATGAATGGCATTGGTGCTATGCTCAATCAAGTCAATGCTTTTGCTTTGCATAAAAGTTTATTTACTTGCCACCACCCATATCCCAGGAGCTCGACGTGAGTGTGGGCATATGTGTGTGCACATATACTGCAGGCTCACCATTTGAAATGAAAATACAACCAACAAGGAAAGGGGCTGTGGAGACTTGAGAAATAAGAGCCTTCAATCTCCTTGAAGGTGATGATAGAAGGAGTTTGGCAGATGTGTGTATTCTAATGATAAGGAGTAGCTAAGGCACATGCATGCAAGCCAAAGACAGTTATCTTGGGCTTGAAAAAGAAGGCTGGTAGTGAAGCAGCAGAGGAGGAAGAGCTTTGCTATCATCAGAGTAGGATTTTGGGGCAGAAGTTGGTGGTCCTTTTAAGGGGACTACCCCCAAGTGCATCAGGGAAGCCTTTTCACATGTCGTCTTCTTCTTTCTTCTTTGGCAATCACTCATAGCCAAGTAAGATTGTCTTCCATAAACACGGTTTTAACAGTGAGTCTGTAAGTGACCGTGGAGGCCAATTCTGGATCCACCCATCCTCCCATACTGGGGACATAGGTTTCTTAGCGCATTTCTCCCTTTTGTCCTGAGTTTGAGCGTCTTCAAAGCCCATGACACCTTTGGTAAAGGCTGTTCTCCAATTGGAGCGCTTGCAAGCCAGTGTTTCCCAGTTGTTGGTGTTTATACTACATTTTTAAAGATTTGCCTTGAGAGAGTCTTTAAACCTCTTTTGTTGACCACCAGCATTACGCTTTCCATTTTTAAAGTTCGGAATAGAGTAGTTGCTTTGAAAGACGATAATCAGGCATCTGCACAACATGACCAGACCAACGAAATTGATGTTGAAGAATCATCGCTTCAACACTGGTGATCTTTGCTTCTTCCAGTACTCTGGCATTAGTTCACCTGTCTTCCCAAGTGATGTTAAAAAAATTTCGGAGACACCGTTGAGGGAATCTTTCGAGGAGTTGGAGATGTCATTAATAAGTGGTCCATGTTTCACAAGCATACAGTAAGGTTGGTAGTACAATAGCTTTATAAACAAGCATTTTGATTTCCCTGTGAATGTCCCGGTCTTCAAAGACTCTGGACTTCAATCAGGAGAAAGCTCCACTCGCAGAGCTCAGGAGATGCTGAGTTTTGGCATGAATGTTGGCCCTTGTGGGAAGATAACTTCACATGTAAAGGTGCTCCAACCCCCTGGTGTAAACTCAGCCAGGACTCAACCATACCATGGAGGAAGAGAAAGTGGACAAAGAGAGGTTAAGTACAGCAAGCAAAGTAAGTGGGGCAAGTTTGTACGGAACGCAGAAGGGTAAAGGAATCCAATGCAAGGAACAGCACTGAGGATGATGACGAAGGCAGCAGGGTTACGTGGCAAATCAGAATTGGTCCGACTAGCTCAGTATTGTTTACCCAGAAAGGCTGTGGCTCTCGAGGGTTTGAGACAGAGGATCTCTCCTAGCCCTGCCTGGAATTGATGATGATTGAACCTGGATCTTTGGCATGTGAAATAGACCATTCATCTAAGGCCCTTCCTTTTCCCACTTTTTGGGCTTTTGGCTAAGATCAAGTGTGTGTAGACGAGGTACAATAAGCCCATGGTAAGAGGAAAAACTTTTCACTCTGTAGTCTAGATTGCTAAAGCACCCACAGTATAAAGATTTGTTCACATATATTTTTGTCCATTGGAGATAACAGATTTTTCTTTCTTTGGGACACCCATATTCACCTTCCTGTGGCAGCAGCAGGAAAATATAGGTACACAGAAAGGGACAAAATGAATTTCTCCTGCTGCTTGTGGGAGCGTTGTTCCACAGTCCAGATTTCCAAAAGAGAAGCAATGGGATGGTTTACTCCTGCTCTATGTATTTTCCTTGCAGTAACTCCTTTTTTATGTTGGTCGAATTGAATTTCATGTCATGCTTAGATTGCAATCTCACTTTACTTTCCAATAATAATAATAATAATAATAATAATAATAATAATTATTATTATTATTATTATTATTATTATTATTATTATTATTATTTATATGCAAAGTCTTTCCTTTAAGGAACCACAGGGGTTCAGACAATGGGGTGAAAGGCAGTGTGGAATAGTGGTTAGAGTGTTGAACTAGGATCTGGGAGATCAGGGTTAAAATCCGTATTCAGCCACGAAGCTCACTGGGTATCTCTCAGTAGCCTACCTCATGGGGCTACTGTGAGGATAAAATGAAGAACCTTGGAGGAACAATGGATTACCGTGGTAATAATACTTTCAACATTGGGAAACTTACATTTGATATCAATGGCACAGGATCAAGCCTGGCGTGTTGTTGCCAACCCCCCTGCCACTTGGCAATCCTACGTAGGAATGTGTCCCATTATTCATTCAAATTTATACCGCCACTTTTCAGCTGTCCAGTACACCCAGAGCAGTGCATTTAAAGAGCATCGCCTGATGTGGGGACTATCCATAAGGGTTTCCTTGAGGAATCATCCCCTGGTATTTGAAACAAAGAGGTGGTGAGGGGGCTGCCCCTATTGGCCTCCCTGTGCCCACAGGTTGGCTTTTAATTCTCCCAGCAACACCAAATTCTAAATCTCAGCAAAGTGGTCGATGATGCTTCCCTCCCTCCCTTAGGTTGAATCCCACACATTTACAGGTGGAGCCACATTGTAGCGAGTGACACAGACAGATGACATATTTATTAGCTTGTCAAGGCCTCCCCTGTTTATGGAAGACTCACCCAGCTAAACAAAACAGTCTGCTTCCCATTGGCTAATTGAGAGGGCCCCCTGTCGAGAGTCTCGGCAAAGTGCTTGATGAGGCATAAAATGATGATTAATTAATTTACTGCACAGTTGATCATCAAACTGAGAGGTTTATGATGCTCACAGCGGTCAGCAGTCTCTCTCCACCATACAACAGCGTGAACAGCCTTTGCTCTGTCCTGCTGCTGCCTTTGCTATGACCTGTTCTGGGATACCTTAACTCAGGGAGGCGGGAAAACATGAGAGTGGAAGGAATGAGTGGAGGAAAAGTTTCAAAAGAAAGAATTGAGGCTTCCTCGTATGCAATGCATTTTGAGTTCTTCTGGATCAGAGCCTTGGTTGGAGCTAAGGCTAATATGCTTCTGAGTATTCCTATCAAAACGTTTCTTTTGTGAATTTTAACCCAGAATATTTTCTCAACCCATGAATGTTTTTGGATATTCTGTGCAATTTGATTTTGATTCATGTGTTTGAATTCATGTGTTTGAATTCTTGTGTTGATTTTGAGATATAATTAATGTCCACAGTTGATTTTAATATTTGATGTTGAGTAGTGTTTGATAAGGGACGCGGGTGGCTTGCCAATTGGAAGGCTGGCAGTTTGAATCCCCATGACGGGATCCTGCCAACCTAACAGTTTGAAAGCACGTCAAAGTGCAAGTAGATAAATAGGTACCGCTCCGACAGGAAGGTAAACAGCGTTTCCGTGTGCTGCTCTGGTTCGCCAGAAGCGGCTTAGTCATGCTGGCCACATGACCCGGAAGCTGTACGCCAGCTCCCTCGACCAGTAAAGTGAGATGAGTGCCGCAACCCCAGAGTCGTCCGTGACTGGACCTAATGGTCAGGAGTCCCTTTACCCTTTACCTTTAGTGTTTGATAACTGACATGTAATGGAATTTTTAGCACCCAAATTGTATAAAATGACTTACAATAGGATTTAATACTTGATAGTATTCAGTGGTTGGCATTTAATATATGGCAGAATTTGGTAGAGAGACAAGCATATTAATATTCACTAGATTTGTCTGGGGAATACCTGAAATCTTGCGAGTGGGCCTCCCTCAACACCAGCTAGTATCTATCAATTAATCTCACATATATATTCCAGCTTTCCTTCAAATTATTTATTTACCTAATACTTATTCATTCTCAAAGTTCTTAGGTTTTGAACATGATCTAGGGGAACCTAAGAATGCCAGTGCTTCAATCTCTCAACTGATACCAAAATGGTTGACAAGTGGTTAACTTTGATGGGATTGTGTCCTATGAGCCAGTCAAATTACCGTATTTTTCACTCTATAAGATGCACCAGACCACAAGACGCACCTAGTTTTTGGAGGAGGAAAACAAGAAAAAAAATATTCTGAATCTCAGAAGCCAGAACAGCAAGAGGGATTGCTGTGCAGTGAAAGCAGCAATCCCTCTTGCTGTTCTGGCTTCTGGGATAGCCGCACAGCCTGCACTCGCTCCATAAGACGCACACACATTTCCCCTTACTTTTTAGGAGGGAAAAAGTGAGTCTTATAGAGCAAAAAATACGGTATATACCTTTCAGCTCTACTTAAATTAAGACATTTCAGGCTTCAATCCTACACCCTCTAACCTGGAAGTAAGGCCAACTGAAGTCAGTAGCATAAATATTCTTAGATAGGGCTAAGTTGTATCCATTGTTGAAAGTAAACTCTGAAAACTGCTGTCAAAAGCCAATTCCAAGCCTCCTCTCATTCTTCTGACATTTTGACATGCAGGGTAATGTAGCAAAGAAAGGATAGGACAGACAGGATAGAGAAGAGCAGGCTGGCCTTCTCAGTGGCTGATCAGGGCAAGGGGAGCTTTCATCCACTGGTGTTCCATGAATTCACCTGTTTAATTTCTCTAACATAAATGAATGGCTGCCATTCACTCCTCGGACAAAAACGTTAGCAAGCCGCCTTCGTTGGTAGTACTGCTGAGTAGAAGACCTGTCTTTCGTCTATGATGCCACGGCTGGCCAGCTCTTACTGACAGGGAACCATGCAGAGGTGGGTCACATGCTTCTGTGTACAGATCCCGTCCCCGGCCCTATCATTAGGCAAAGTAAGGAAATTACCTCAGGCAGCAGATGCTGGGAGGGGGCAACATTCCCCTAGATCAGCTTGCTATTTTCAAGTGACTTTGAAGACATTATCCCATTGCCAGGGTTGAAGTAACCTTCAGTTTCTTAGTTTGCTGCTATATGTAGAGGGGGGGTGTTCATCCACCTAGTCCTATGAATCAAGTAGAAAAATATCTTGGGCTGGCCCTGGCAGAGCCTGCAGAAACACATTACTTTTCCTGAGAATATTTGCAATCTGCAAGTCCTCCCCACTAGTCATAACAATGGGAATTTGGCTGGTTTCTTGATAAAAGGGAGTGTTGAGTATATCTCATCCCAAAGGAAAATGCACTCGCTTCAATATTGCATCATTATTATTTCCCCCCAAACCTCATTGTCTGGCAAGTCACCCAATTGCATGCAAAATGCATAAAAGATAAAAACACCCATTCTTCTTTATTTAATTATTCAGCATCAGTTTGAATAAATGTGCTAAAAACATCGGAGGGTTTAAGCGCCTTCTCGATGAAGCCTCCTCTCTTATCCTTGGATAATTCCCTAAATTATTTATTTAGATATAGGTGTAAAGTGCTTTTATGTACCAAGGCTATCCCTTGAATAAGCAGCCTCATTTACCCATAGACTGGCAGCTCCAGAGAACACCATGATATGATAGGCTGGACACATATACGCAGAGGTTCAAATATTTTTTTTCACATGTAGAAATTTGCAGAATGCTGTGAAGAGATCCACATCAGTTTCCTAATTTTGGCTATACCAGGGAGGTTTATCATGCATTTACTGAGGAAGACACTGCTGTCAAATTCATAACATTCAGATTCACGAAATTTGCTTGGAGAATACCTGAAAGCTGGCACTGATCTATCAATCGACCTTTATCTATCACATATATAACCCACGTTTTCTTCAGAGATGTCAGAGTGGCGTACATGGTTCTGCCCCCCACATTTTAAACTCACAACAGCCCTGGGAGGTAGGTTAGACCATGGCTTTGAACCTGGGTCTCCTGGGCTGTAGGCCAACTCTCTAGATAGTACACCGTGCTTCTTCTACTACAACAAAGTGCCTCTTTGTGTGTGAGCACTAGGCAGTCTCGTATGTGGGACCTGCTGTGTGGATTAGAACCATAGTTGGGTGGAGCACTGGAACAGAACTACAGAAAGGCAATAGAGAAGGAGAGTCCGCTGCAATCCAGGGTCTTGATTGGGAAATTCATCTGGAAGGGGGCTGGAATAAGTCTGAATGATGTTTGTATTAGGATATAGTTCCGTTTCACCTTAAAAGGTACAGGCATGACTGTTGTGTGTCACATGTCTGTTTACTTCCAGCACAGTCTGCTGGGAACTTCTGTTTGTATATAGCTTTTGCATTGCTGCTGTTTTGCTGGAGACGTAGAGAAGCAGACATGTCTTCCTTTGTTCCTGAACTATGCTGAATAAATGTTTGTAAATACTGCTTATGCATGACTCTGTCCGCCACTTCTGTTGTGCGAGATTTATCCACTCTGCTGATAAAGCGTGCCGAGTCTCTAAACGTATCTGAGGCTTGTGTCACTGTTTGATGCTGTTCCAAGGGAGACCGGTGATCGCCCGGCTGCCAGCCAGTGGCTGGAGCCAGCTGGGGGCCTGCCTGATGCCCCCGTCTCCCCGGCAGTATCCCAACAGTTTGTTGGGGTGGGTTAGGCACCTTCTGAAACCTTCATCAGTTAGGAAGCTCACCTCTTAACTGATTGCTCATTTAAAAAAGAGCAAAATATGCTATAGTTTTCTATAGTCTAATGCATACCTTCCAACACTTCTCTGATGAAAATAGAGATGTCCCCTCCTACATCTATCCGATGGAAATAAGGACGTCCTATTCCATACCCTCCAACATTTGTTCAATGAAAATAGGGAAGTCCTAGCAGACCCCACTTGAAGGGTCTGCTAATATTTATGCATAAGTGCAAATATGCCTAAATCACTGCACATTCCTCACTTCAGCATATTGGGAAGACTGTGATTTGGTGACCCGTGTGCCTGCTTACTTTGCTTGCTGGGGGCTCACTGTCAATGGGCCATCTCAAGGACCCTGTTCTCCTTTACAGTTCTTCATCTTTGAAGCAGACCTGGACTGGACAAAATAAAGGATTGTTCTCTGTGGAGTAGGACACAAGGCCAAATTTTGTAACCACAATGGTGACACTTTCTTGGAATATTTCTGCAGCAACAAATTAAAGTAGTTTAATCCCAACCTCCCCTCAAAAAGGTATTTCAATATTTTCACTAGCCTACACAGAGAGGGTGTGAGGAGTTTCTACATCTCTGTGCTCTGCTGGCGTTTCATCTGCACTGGGCAATTAATCTACAGGACTGTGAATCATCTGAGTCTAATAATAACCTGAGAGCACCTTTTCTTTAGGGTCTCAGCCTCTCGTTCAGGAACTGAGCAGGTGCATTTCGTTCCAACAGTGCTGCAGCATAAGATTCTGCAAACCAAACTGGGCCTAGAGACTGAAGACCTTGAGCACACTTCAAAGTCACTCTTTAGTCTCATTGATTTTTCATAGGAGAGATTAATATTTCTGCTTTATCCTGCCATTGAAATCAATGGGATTGAAAAGTGACTAATCCTGGCTGGTATCAAAGCTGGTACAGGCCTTAAAAAAAAAAGTACACTCAGGAGAGGAAATCCATATTTTGCGCCAAGAAAATATAAGTTCAGTGACAAGTTTAAATTATGCAAAATTGCCTACTTTTATTTAATATGCACACTGCACTATTTATTCTGTGGGCGAGAAGTTATGCAGCCCTACACCAAACTGAAATCTTATTCTGCCACCCTCTGAGCTGCTGAGATTTTAGATGTTATTGATCTTTCAAGTTTACCTTCCTAGCCAGAAAGGCCTAAGAAACTGAAAAAGACAAAAATCTCAGAGAGCTGAGTTCTGTGCTACTGTATTTTTTGCTCCATAAGGCTCACCGTACCATAAGGCGCACCTAGTTTTTAGCTTCTCCCAGAGCTTCTCGGGGCTGCTGAGGGAAGCCCGGGTCCCCCCCCCCAGCCCAAAGAGCAAAGAAGCCAAGACTGCGAGCGGGATGGATCCCGCTGGCTGTCTTGGCTTCCTCTTTAGCCCCGTGCAACCTCTCTGGCCGGGAAAGGCTGCGTGCGGCTATGGCAATACCCCCACCTCCCGCAAAAGCCCACAGGAGCCGCACACCCTTTAAGGAGCGCACATCTCCTGTGGGCCTTTCTACGAGAAGGGAGAAGGGACTGACTGGCCGTGTCAGTCCTTTTCCATCCTGGGGAAAAGCCCGCAAGAGCCGCGTGGAGCTTGTGTGTGGCTCTTGGGGGCTTTCCCTGCCTGCCTCCCCCCTGCATTCATTCCATAAGACGCACACACATTTCCCCTTGCTTTTTAGGAGGGGAAAAGTGTGTCTTATGGAGCAAAAAATACGGTAAATTTGCCACTCTGTGGGCTTTCGCTATACATGCAAAATCAGAGGCACCTTCTATAGTTCTCTGAAACACAACTGGAACGAAGTGAGAACAGACAGTACTCAGTACAGTGGTAATCTACAACACACAGTGCTCCTTTTGTGGCGCAGGAACTCCTTTGAGCCCAATATGGACCTCTAGCCTTGTGGAAAATTGGGGAGTGGGGTGGGTGAGAGTGCAGTCTATGTACTTATGTGTCCTGATTGTCCCATGTGTAAGCGCTGAGAGGGGGGCAGACCATTCCTCTTGTGCCATAGACAGCGTTGATGAATGATCAGTTACTGTGTCAGTTAAGTCATGAATTTGAAGCAAACTGACCGGGTGTTTCTGAGTTGTTTTATTAGCATGGAATGCAGCTTTTATTGAGGAAGGGGAACTTGCCTTGGGTCAGACTACATAGTAATAGTTCATAGTTCTGGTGGCGATGGACATCAATTACTATCGTGCCTCCCTCCCCGCAGACCTTAAATACATATCCTTTTAGTCTGACATATTCTTTCAGAGAATTCTCCATAGCCCCATGTGCTATAAACTATCTGCACTCGTGATACCCAGCCTGACATTCAAAAGGAAGTTCTTCTTAACACATTTCAGCAGTTTGCAGGTGGTGAAGAGATGCTGAGAGCAGTCAGTTCACAACACAAGTGAGATTTCAACTAGCGTCCTGGTAAATCAGATTGACTCAGGATTAGGCCAGAGTGGGTTAAGGCAGCCCTGGATTTTCCAAGAACAAACCCCTGTGTTGCAATAAGAACTGATCGCAACAATACAAAGACAACACGTAGGGTGATACTGTAGTTAGTAGAAAATATATAATAAAATAATGATATCATTGAAATTATAGGCGTAAGCCAATCAAAGTTCATTTATACAATATAACAGAGTGGTAGCGAGGCCCGTCAAGCCCTTTGTTCAGAACAGAAGTCTAAGGACAGTCTCACAATAGTCTCACAAATTATCAACAGAAGATGTCTCAAAAGTGTCTTTTTTTAAAAAAAAATATTATTAATGTTGCAATACATATATGAAATCTTTACATAATGATACATATACATTATATTTGTAAATTCACATTTTCACATTTCACTATGTACCAACAATTATTGATTTCTTATTTCTTGCCCTGAGTCTTCCCTCCACCTGTGCGTGACTTCCTTGTTATTATTTTGTAACTTTATTATTCAGATTGTATTTTTGTATCTTAACAATTAAACATTCATTCTTATATATCTGCTTAACTTAACTTAACTTAACTTTGTGAAATCAGTCTAAACATATCAATAAATTCTTGTTGGAGCATCTTTTGGTCATGTATTCTTCTACACATTTCCATTCCTGTTTGAGATTTTGATTAGATTGCATTCTACTTGTTGCCATTATTTTTGCTAATTCAATCATTTCAAAAAAATTATGTTGCCAGTCTTTCAATGTTGGTACTTCTTCTGATTTCCAGTTTCTTGCAATCAGTAACCTTGCGGCAGCTGTTGCATATAAAAAGATTCTCTTCATGTCTTTGGGGATGTCATTTGTTATAATTCCTAAAAGGAATGTTTCCGGCTTCTTACCAATTGTTGTTTTAAACATTTTTTTCAGTTCTTCATGTATATTTCCCCCAAAAATTTTAATTTCATCACATCCCCACCAGGACGTCTCAAAAGTTTCAAAAGTAAAGTCTCGCAATAGTTTTTCAAAAGTTTCAACAGAAGACGTCTCAAAAGGACAGTGTCTCCAGAATGATACTACTGTTTCGCAATAGTCTTCATCAGCCGACATTTTTCAACAGAATATGTAAGTAAGATTCATGCTACGGATCAGGGCTCTGTTTCCCCCCTCTACATCTATTGCTGTAGCTCTTTTCTACTTCAAAAGACAGTAGGCACCCTAACCTAGAGAGGAAGCCTAATTGATCCATTATGGATGTCATATTGCATTACCTTACTCAGCACGGATTGAATTATATGTCGTCATATTTGTCTTTACTAATCTCATGTGATCCATCAGAATGTGGCTTCAAAGATGCAGAGATGATCACACTCTGGTGCAATCCTCACAGGCAATATCTGTTTGGGTGGCATCATTTCAAGACCGTAGATGATTGCTCACATGGTGAAAAGATCTGCCATAGTTAAAAATAAGCATCTCTTTATGTTAATCCCAGCAGAAAGAAAATTTCTCAGGGAGAAATATATAGTATTTAAAATACTACGCAGAAAAGTTTGCATTAGGCAAGGAAAAGGTTGGATGTTTCCATTTGAGGGTCTAGGCTAATTGACTACTCACTCCTGGGAACCTGAGATCTCTCTGTCAGCAAGAAGATGAGTCCTGAGAACTCAACATCATATCTTAACTCTCACAGCACTCTTAACTACAGTGGTACCTCGGGTTAAGAGCTTAATTCGTTCTGGAGGTCCTTTCTTAACCTGAAACTGTTCTTAACCTGAGGTACCACTTTAGCTTATGGGGCCTCCCACTGCTGCCGTTGTGCAATTTCTGTTCTCACCCTGAAGCAAAGTTCTTAACTAGAGGTACTATTTCTGAGTTAGCGGAGTCTGTAACCTGAAGCATTCCCTTGGGGGAAGCCATATCAGTTTAAAGTGGTATGATACTGTTTTAAATGTATAGTGCAGATGGGACAAGGCTTATAAGAGTGTACCCTATGGCTCCATGCAGTGTTCAAAACTCCCATTGTTCTAGGCACAATTTGCGACAGGGAATTTCATTAGTGTCAGCAGTTTCTTAGCTCTGGGCGCAGTACTGCGCCTAAGATTTCAGATTAAAACTGCAGAGTGGAAGAAAAGGAGGGCATTTTTCTGCCTCCCCACTTCCAGCTACTCTCCGAAGACTGGAGAAGAGACCCTATTAAGAGTATGAATGACCATGATTTTTAGCTGCAGTTCATTCATTTTCAGCTTTGTATTCTTGTCATAAAAAAGCTCACCTAGACATTCTGTTGTTGCAACCATAACCTAGGTGTAAGTTGCCATTTAGCTCCTAGCTTTCATTTCTTAGTTTTTACCACTGGCTCCATGTTCTCAAGACACATCAGTGCTTTCCAGAAGAAGCTTACATCAGTCTTCAAGTTAAAACCCTTCAAAATAATTTCTGCTGGCTTTCAGAAGGTTATGTTTGGTTTTGTGAAATAGTTATCAATTCGGCAGGTGATCTGACGTGGGTTAATGATACAAGTAAATCAACCTGAACTTCTGCCAAATGAAAACTGCTACAGTAAGGGCAGACTGCTTAAATATAAGGCAGATATGTGCAAAGAAGAACAGTTCAAGAAAATGGTGATTATGACCTCTGCCATTCAGACTGGAAAGTATCTTACTATTGGTCACACTGAAATAAGTGTAGTCACTCATGTTGTGAGATGCACAAGGAAATGGAAAAGAAT
This sequence comes from Podarcis vaucheri, assembly GCF_965113315.1. Taxonomy (NCBI): domain Eukaryota; kingdom Metazoa; phylum Chordata; class Lepidosauria; order Squamata; family Lacertidae; genus Podarcis; species Podarcis vaucheri. The sequence continues at coordinate 11,278,051 of NC_138766.1, forward strand.
GTGGTGTTTTCTCTGAATAAACAATAGCCACTTTCATGCAGCCGAGGCAACAGAATATTTTGAACCTCAGGATGACAGATCTGGGTCATGCTGGGTGTCATCCAGAATGATTAAAATCATGGAGAAACTTGGCTATCTTCAACAGGTGCATAGCAGAGCATGCAGCAATAAGCTGTGGTTTGGAAACATGATAAGAAAGTCACACCATTTCTTATCTGTTGACACTATCCTGCTGCTGCTGCTAATTGTCACCATCATCATCATCAAAATAATGTAATTAAATTTTAAAATCTTTTTTCTCTCTTCCAGACTATACAAAGCAAAGCAGCTTTAAAATATTAAGAGAACAGCAAGTAATTTACAGGGGAAAAGACATCACATGAACCTTTTCAAGGATGCCTAAAGGCAAGAACATGGGAGAGCAATACTTGCAAAAATATCACAAATTCTTTCTTTTCTTTTTCCTTAAAGAAAGCAGGAAAGAAACGTATTTATGGAGGAATTCAGGGATACATGTTTTTCACTTGATGTCTGCAATGTTGTGGTCAGGCTAGATTCACCTCCCGTTGCTCTTGAAAAAGACACCTGTGCATGCCAAACTGTGGAAGGCAATGCCAGGCAGATACACATTAATGCACAAGAGCTAGGCTGGGGTTGTGAGCACTTACCTGCTTGCGCTGTGGGTTAAATCACAGAGCCTAGGACTTGCCAATCAGAAGGTCAGCGGTTCGAATCCCCTCGACGGGGTGAACTCCCGTTGCTCGGTCCCTGCTCCTGTCAACCTAGCAGTTCGAAAGCACGTCAAAGTGCAAGTAAATAAATGGCGGGAAGGTAAACGGCGTTTCCATGCACTGCTCTGGTTTCACCAGAAGCGGCTTAGTCATGCTGGCCACATGACCCGGAAGCTGTTCGCCGGCTCCCTTGGCCAGTAAAGTTAGATGAGTGCCGCAACCCCAGAGTCGGTCACGACTGGACCTAATGGTCAGGGGTCGCTTTACCTTTACCTAGAAGAAAAGAAACCATGTCACCTCTCTCTGGTCTTCCTTGGAGAGAAGTCAGAAGTGAAAGCAAAAACAAACGGAAACAGAGTGCAGTAAACATCCGCTCCCGTGATTCCAACAGTCGGTGCTGGAATGCATAACACAGACATGTGATGAACCAATCCTACACAATATCTGCACAGTGAGAGGAGCAGAAACCCAACAGGCGCTGGAACCCAGAGATGCCCCAGCTCCAGAAATGGTATCAAATGCCATGGCATGTCAGCTGTAAAATGCTATCTTCCCTTGCATGTCAACTATTAAAACGGTCAAATATTCCATCTTAAATATCAAAAAAGACTATCCTCAGGTGCTAAATGCACGTATCAAACATTCCTAGATGGACATTCGATTCAGCTTTCATGAAATCGTTTTTTAAAAGCTGAAGAAAGTTCATTTTTTGGGGGGGGTCTCTTCTGTCCCTACCATGAAATAGTTTTGTTTTTTTAACCAATGTGTTTAAAATAGCCCTATTAAAAATTAAAATCACTTTGGCAACATGCTGAAGTGATGGTGCTTCAGGGCCCTTGCAGTGTAAATGCTGCACGCCAGCCAAAAACAATGCAAATGTTTAGCTGCTGGCATGAGCCAGTCCCTTTCAGTGGCAAATCATAATTGCTTTAGGACTTTCGGAATCCACTTTTGAATTCAAAGCGTCAGACAAATAATTGGATTTCCTACAAACATGCTGAGCTGTGTTCCTCTCCCCGCCTTGCTTCATGTCCTCAGGGCTCTGTTTCTGCTTTATATCAAGCTGCACCTAGTAGGCTAATTGGAAGGATGGGTAGATCTCTCTGCCTTAAGATGTCCATCTGCATTAGGTAAAATTCCCTCTGTCGTCTTTATCACCTTCTGCAGGAATTATTCACATTAGGGCCAGAGAAGCAGGAAACACAGTCAAAACGGCTTTGTAGTTTACCAATAGCCCCGGTCTCATAGCCTTGTGATCCAAGCCAATTACATTCCAGCTGACTTATTTTTGACGCTCTCTGCTCACTTGATGTGTCTCCTTGACTGCAGGGCAGCCCTAAATATGCTTTGGGCTATTTGCCTAGACGGCTCTTGCTGCAGGTAAAAGTCGAGCTGGAAATACTGTTGCGGTTTGATCTGTGCGCACTTTCGACTGTGTGGTATCAAAGATGAAACTCTTCAACTCCCCATCGCTGTGCCCAGTAATCAAAAAAGATAATGTGCCGATGAAAGAAAGTGCATCCTTTTTCGTGACTTTTAAATTAGTATTAAAAAAGTAGCAGAGAGATTCCAAGGGCAAAGGACCCCAAAAATATAAAAAAAATGCAAGCACTTAAAAACCCAAACTCCAATTCCTTATGTTTATGAAATGCCCTATTTGCAAACTAACCAATGTGCAGATGTGTCTGGAAATGTTATTCTTTTTGGAAGTTCACAAACAGATGAAACCTGCTTCACAAACAGTGTATATTTTTTCTTGTTAAAATTGTGTTACTGAACACTATGCACAGTGTATGGAAGTGCCAAACTTTTGCAAAAGAAACCTTTCAAAACTCTTCTTGTATTATATTGGGAGCAGAGGTGAAAGCCACATCTCATTGAAGTTATTTACATTTAAAAAAAGGATTTTAATAGTTAACAATGAGAGGGGCAGGTTCCCACTGTGTGTGCTGGGCTGTGGCAGTAGCTGCAAACTGTTTTAGCACAGAAGAAAATGCAGATTGATAGTGAGGGATGAAAATACTTATAAAAATGACAATATTGCTAAGTATGGCTGGGCACTGAATCCCTTTTCTGGTATTCATTATAGGTAGGAGGAGCACAGGGGCAGCACGGCAATGACAAGCTTTGCCCCAACTCACACAATTTATTTGAACTCCTGAACAGATGCTAATTTCCACTTTGCTGATTCAGGGTTTCATGGGAAGAGCTCTCTGCACATTCAGCTGTACATATAGACTCTTTCCAAGCATCTAAGGAATGTGCATAGGTAGGGCTGGAGTCCGTCTCCCTACATGTATTTATTCTGTCCAGAACGAAATGCTTGAAAGGACTTTTGTGTGCTCAGGTGCTGCCACCAGAAAATTTAGCGCATAATTTAGCGCATTGCTTCCCCCACTGTTTTATTCCCGTAAATCTACCACAGCCACTAAAGCTCAACAGAACTGTTTTTACTACAGAGGACATGTGTACCTGCACCTTGCAATCTCTCAAAGTCCTCAGCTGACTGTGCTCCGTCTTCAGCTGAGCTCACAGCTTCATTTGTTAGTTGTTCAGGGATTAGGATTGATTGATTGATTGATTGATTGATTGATGCCCTCCTCCAAGGAGCTCAAAATGGCCTATATGGAAAGATTGGAAAAAAATTTAAGGACTATTTACAAAAATACTGTAAAATTAAGGAATGTTGAATGATGTTGGATTGAAATTAAGTGGTTTCTAGCTGTAATGGTAATTAAGGAATATGATAGAATGGTTTTCTTTTTACAAGTAAGAATTTAAGGTTATAATAGCCTAAGATGATGGAGAGAAAATAAGGGTTTTTCTTGTCTTTAAAGCTGTAATGCTTTGAGATATGGATTTGCTGCACAAATAATTTGAACTGGATATACAAGAATGGGAGGTATGAGGAGGTCAGGGAAATATGTTATGAGAAAATAAGTTGTGAAATTTATGTGTTTTTCACTATTTTCTTTTTATGTCTGTTTTCCCCCTCTTTGTTTGTAAAAAATTGGAAAATTTAATAAATATCTTTATAAAAAACAAAACAAAATGGCCTATATGGTTTTCACCCTCCACATTTTTATCCTCACACAACAACTCTGGCAGTTAGGCCAGGCTGAGATGCAGTTACTGACTCTAGGTCACCCAGTTAACTTTTTGGCTGAGTGGGTGTGCTGGTCCCGGGGGGAGGTGACCGTGGGGCGAGGTCCAGGACCTGAGTCGAGGGTTGGCAGACAGTCCTCCACGGGCGAAGCGGGGTCCAAAGCAAGGAGCCGGGCAAGGACAGGAACTCTGGAGGAACAGGACTGGGTGCTGGCCGAAGCAGCTCTTCAACAACGTTGCTCCTGCAACCTGGGACGGGCTGACTGGCCTTTATCTTCTCTGAGGCCAGGGGCGGTCCCGGCCCCCAGGAGACCCGCCTCTCCTGGCCTTAAGGCGAGCACTCCTCCTGGGAGAAACCAGTTCCCTCCACCTCTCTGCCCATAGCCTCTGCAGCTCAGGAGAGGCTGGAGGGTTACTGGACCAAGGGGGAGACTCACCTTCCCCTGACAGGGCTGGGAGAGGCGCACCTGTAGGCACTGTGTCCACAACCACCTCCGGAGCCAGAGTGGATTCACCTGGTGCCTGCTCCTGAGGATCCAGCACAGGTGCAGGCGCTTCAGAAACAAGGCCCTGCCCCAGTTCAGCCAGCCCTGGAGGCGGGCACTCCTGTGCAGTCTGGGATTCCTCCGGTTCAGCCTCTGAATCAGATTCCCAGGCCATCACAGTGGGGAGGTTTCAAAAGTCCCCTCCTCTCCAGGGTTTTCCCCAAGCAATCATAGACTGTGTCTGCTTGCAGCCAATTTCTCCTCCGCCCTTTTCATGCCTCTACTGGTTCTGGGAGACAAGTGGGGAGGGGAGCTTGTCGCAGCAGAAGGGGAAGATACTTGTGACTCTTCATCTGTTTGATTCATCTCTGCCTTTTGGCCTCCCTCCTCCCACTCCCCTGCTTTAGTTTCTGCCTCTGATTCTGGACTTTTCTCTGCTAGAGACTCTCCCAACTCACTAAGCCTTGTTAAATCTTCAGCTTCCAACACCTGCTTTTCTCCGTCTTCTCCCTTTTCTCCCTCTGACCACTCATCATTGTCCCACCACCACTCCTGGGCTCTGAACCTTCTTCCTTTGGTGGTTTCTCAGCTGCTTCCTACCACCATTCCTCTACATCCAACCAGTCCATGACACCGGAGTGCTTTGTTGATAACTATATTGCCACAAAGTAACAATCATTGTGATCTAACATCTCATTTCACTGCCTGTTCACCTGACACACAACTACTTCCACCCTCTCATGTGGCTCCACAAGCACATTCTCTGATGTCTGTATGTTGCTCAAAGACAGGGGCGTCTTACCCATAGAGGCTAGTGGCACAGGGCGCCAGGGCGCCAAGTTCTGGAGGGTGCCAGGGAAGAGGTGGAGGCTGGATGTGGCGCCTCCCAGTATCAGCTTGCCACCCTTGCCCACCTCCGCCATGCCACGCTGAAGCAGCGCTGCGCCTGAAGCCTCTGTCTGCTGTCACCACCGCGACACAAAGCAGCCAGCTGAGCCGGGAGGCGCCGCATCCAGTCTCTGCCTCTTCTCCATCAGAGGAACTGCCTTCCAGCCACTGCCCACCCCCGCCAGCAGCACCGTCCTCCCTTAAAAACTCTGGGGAATAGGGTGGGGGGTGTGCGTGCTGGAGGGAGCTTTGCACCACGGCGCCGCATATGCTTAAGATGGCCATGCTCAAAGAACTCTGTCATACACACCCACTCAAAGCTGACCTAATTTGTCAAAAAACTGGCCCGGCCTTCTGCCCCCCCCCCCCCCGAACGGTTGACAAGCAAGTTGTGGCTGACAGAATGGAATGTGGTGCGATATTATTTGGAATCACAACCTGATGTTGCCTCCTCGCCACAGCTGTATCCCTGTGGACACTGGAGCAATTTACAAACTCCTGGACCACACTTGAATTTCCACCAAACTGTGTGAGCCAGAACATTGCCAGTTCAGATCTCACCTCTGTCCCAAATTTACAGGGCATGGCCCTCTGAAACCCATGATTTCTCATCCTCAACACCCACCCACAGCGTGGAATGTTGGCCTACTTTGTCGCGCTGTTTTAAGTGGATTTATGTAAAAAGTCTGGGCTGTCTTAAGAAGAATCATCATTCAAGGATCTCATGAGTGGGCCAAACAATATTATGCAACAAGCCAAATCTCTATGATGATGATGTGGTAGATGTTGCAGGCACACGCTCTTCCTGATCCCAGAACTGCAAATGTAACAGAAGGCTGCACACCTGTTGCTGAGTGTATGGGCACCCCAGGACAGTGACTCAAAACAAGGCCATGTATACAGTTCCACAAGCATCATCAGATGTGAATACTCTGCCACCAGCACAGACATCAGTTGCATTGCTCTCCTACAGAAAGGTTCACACAGAACACCATTTCTGGTATGGATTACTGATGGTAGTTTAAGATGATTAGATTTGGTGACTAATTTTGAAGCAAGCAAGCCAAAAAAGCAAACAAACCACAATGCCCTACAGGGATAACAATCTACAATGAGTAATATAGATACATTGTTATCAGCTTTCCCTTCCCTTGTGCTGGAAGGCTTAATAAGGCACGGTTAATTAGGAAACAATGGGGATCCTGTTCAGGTGGAAACTTGGAAATCTGTTCCTTCCCAACCAGAGGTGTTTCTTTTGTATTTCGACTACGAGAACAATAGAACAGAGACATCAGAAGGCACAGAGTGATAACTTCACAGCTGCCAATTTTGGTAAGAGCAGCCTTTGAATCTGCATGTCATCAGATTGCATAAGATTATATATTTTTCTGCATCTCAATTACATTTGACTGATAATATGGAATCAAAAGATAATCTTGAAACAAGAGCAGGTACGTCTTCCTTTGTAAAAGGAACCCCTGACTGAGCTGCGGGCTGCATTCTGCCTGGAACGACTGCCTTGTTTAACTTCGTATAATATTATTAGAAATTACCATTTATATATTTGTAATAAATAGCATCAAAAGATTAGGAATTAGAAGGGGGGAATTAAAATCTCCCTTCTCACCTAATTCAAATATTGTTCCTGTCTTACATAGATTACTCATGCAATGTAAATCCATAGTCGCCTCCCTGCCTTAATCTGTATAAATTAGCACCACAGCGGCTAATGACATAGTGAAAATGTTTACATATGTGTATGCATTAATCACTTCCAGAACTCATTATCAAAAGAAATCTCTTACAAGATATTCACCGTTATTAGTCTTTTGGCAAGATAGCCAGTTTCATTTAATTAAGGTGTTAAGCAAATTAGAAATGACATCTTTTGAGATAAATTGATGTTGGGTTGGAATTGGGTCAGTGACATTTTTTAATTTATTTTTTTTTGCCACAAAATCCTGAAGAAGTGCCTAAAGGAATTCTTATTGCTGTATTAATTCATGTGACTATATGAGATTTTTTGATATTTGAACAATTCAAAGAAATTATACATGCCAAAGTTTAAAAACCTGAACTCTCTGTGTATATGTGGGAGGGGGGCTCCTTGTTTTAAAGAACTGTTGACCCACCAGAAAAGTCACCCAGTGCTTCCTTTCCTTAGCAAAGAAACAGGTCTGATCATTTTCTTTGCAGTTATCCTCTTCCACAGATTGTAGTCTCACAGCTATAAAATCACATGACTGCAAGGGACCCTAAGATAACATCTAGCCCAGGGGTTGGCAACCTAAGGCCCAGGGGCTGGATGCGGCCCAATCACCTTCTCAACCCAGCCCACGGACGGTCCTGGAATCAGTGTGTTTTTACATGAGTAGAATGTGTCCTTTTATTTAAAATGCATATCTGGGTTATTTGTGGGGCATAGGAATTCGTTCATTATTATTTTTTTCAAAATATTGTCCGGCCCACCACATGGTCTGAAGGACAGTCCATGGCTGAAACAGGTTGCTGACCCCTGATCTAGCCCAACCACAAACATATAACAGTAGGACCCAGGTCTAAGCAGAGCATTATACTAGCTACAAAACAGGAGTGCTGTCAAGAAAGCGCCAAAATTATTTAACAAACTTTTTCATGGGTTTTTAATCTTCTGTACACATTTACTCATGAGTGTTTGGAGGTAATACACAAATTGGAAGCTTAACCGAACACTGAATCAAGTTCCATGTTAACTCTTAATCATCATCACTTACATGTGCGAAAGTCCATTGAGTTCACCTTTGAATAGACAGGTATGGGATTGCACTGTTAAAGCAGTGGGAAAGGGAAGAAATCACATTTTCTTTTCACATTTCATGAAAAGAATATAGAGTGGAATTGGTTAATCATGTAACTTTGTTGAGGAGAATCTTGTCCAACATTCCTGTTGAGTCCTGCTTGTGATTATGTGGATAACTGAATTTGGTAGAACTTTGCCAAGGGCACAATCTCACACAATTATTTCAAGAAAAAGTTACTTAACCTTTAGCAACCAAGGATTTAGTAATCCAACCAATTCTAAGATTCACAAAAGCATTAAACTCTACTGTAAGCATAATTTGTTTAAGGCAACTCGGTTTTATTTCTACACAAAATTACACACACACTTTCTTCTGATTTCTACTTATTGTTCAGTATGTTAGGAATATGACCATGATTTATTTTTATTTTTTTAAGGAGCTGGGTACAACAATCACACTGGGAGGTGGTTGTTTAGACTTAGAATCATAGAATTGTAGAGGGACCATGAGAGTCTAGTCCAACCCCCTGCAAGAATCTTTTGCCTAATGAGGGGCTCGAACCCACAACTCTGAGATTAAGAGTCTCGTGCTTTACGCTCTGAGCTATCCAGCAGTTACCTGAATCACCCAAATCAAGCAAGGGAAATCAATGTCCATGGCAATGCAAATATGCATCTCAATCAGGAGTTGGGAGCCTGTGGACTTCCGACATTGTTGGACAGCCCCCATCTGTTGCTACCAGAGATCATGGGAGTTGCAGTCCAGCAATGTATGGAGGGCCATAGATTTCCCACCCATGATCTAAATACGGACATTACAATGGTCATCCAGTTATCTCACTGAACTTAAAGGTAACATCTGCCATGGGTAAAAATGTATCCCCATTGGGAACCACTATTGTTGTTGTTTAGTTGTTTAGTTGCGTCCGACTCTTCGTGACCCCATGGACCAGAGCACACCAGGCACTCCTGTCTTCCACTGCCTCCCGCAGTTTCGTCAAACTCATGTTAGCAGCTTCAAGAACACTGTCCAAACATATCGTCCTCTGTCGTCCCCTTCTCCTTGGGCCCTCCACCTTTCCCAACATCAGGGTCTTTTCCAGGGAGTCTTCTCTTCTCATGAAGGAGCCGAAGTATTGGAGCCTCAACTTCAGGATCTGTCCTTCCAGTGAGCACTCAGGGCTGATTTCCTTCAGGATGGAGAGGTTTGATCTTCTTGCAGTCCATGGGACTCTCAAGAGTCTCCTCCAGCACCATAATTCAAAAGCATCAATTCTTCGGCGATCAGCCTTCTTTATGGTCCAGCTCTCACTTCCGTACATCACTACTGGGAAAACCATAGCTTTAACTATACAGACCACTAACTGCATACAATAATGAGCTACATTGGACTTGTGGCATTCCTTGCCTGCAGTGACTGCATAATAGAGAGGTCAGATCCATGGCTCTGCTCCTCCACGCTGTTCACCCCCGATGTCATGTTCATGCAAACTGTCTTCAAAAACTCAAAGAGGAGGATTCCTTTTAAAAACACCCCAAACTTTAAATGCTTCAGTTGCACAAAAACCCTTGGCTATGTGCAGTTGCTTTCATTGGGTGACCTACATGTCCCTGCAAGGCACAAATCCATACAACCCTCCTCCCACATTCATGCTCTTGGGAGTTTCTGACAGTCAACCAGGAAGGATGATGAAGGAAAGACAGCTCAGTCTAAACCTATGCTGATCCCCTCGCCTACGGAGGGATCTGTTATGATCGTTCTTACACATGCTGAAATTAATTTGTCCCCCCAGAATTCTCCCTTGTGAATGTTGAAGTCAAATAGCCTCCAGATATTCTCTGAATAACCAAATATTTGTCAGATATTCACCGACTACTTGATACCTGCCTTTGACACTCAGGAATATTTCAGTTCCATGGTTGACATTCAACAACTGATATTTCATAATATTTGGTAGTTGGCGCACAATTATATCTGGTGTATTCGACAGTCCTGATAGCTGATGTGCAATGGCATATCACAGAGCTTTTCAAACTTCCTTCCTTCAAGAGAGCGAATTCCACATTGTCTGCCAAGGAGTGCCTGTTCAATGAAGGTGATTTGGGGATATGCATGCATAGTTGAGGCAATGCATTGTTGGGCCATCACATTATCCACTGTGAAGTGCTGAGCACACTGAACATTGCCTTGTGCCTGTGCAGGGCAGAAGAAGAGCCAGATTGATGATAAGCATTATGTCTTTTAGGAAAGCTTGTCTTCTGATAAAAGCCACCTCAGTAGGATTCCAAAGAAATCAGTTCCCAGGAGAATGTTTGGAAATCATTGTTATATTATATGTGGCACAATTTGCAGGAGGATCACAACAGTGTTTAATATTTGACAGTATTTGATAGCTGACTTATAACTGCATTTTATTTTTTTTACAAAAATATATCTGTATAGCATTTGATAGATAACATGCAATAGATATTTGTATTTTCGAATTTGTAACCTACCAAATTAAAAGGTGCCCCAAAGTTTTAAATATCTGCATTTTAAAGTAAAAAAATAATAAAATAAAATTGAATATTGAATATTGAAAAGGAATGTTTAAATTGAAATTCTGAATAATTCATTAAAATGTTGAATGGTAACATTGGGAAATTTCATGCATTTTGAATATGTGTGTATATTTATTACAGCTCTAATCTGTTCTTAAACTCCAGAGCTATGTCATACTAGATTTTCCCTTTGCTATGTCCTTGCTCTAATATTTGTGGTTCTGAGTTATTTCATTGTTCACTGAGTTTTGCTGGGCTGGGGTGATGAATTATTAAACACTGGATAGCAAGAATGCCTATTTGCAAAACACACTAAGTTCCAGATTATTTTCATGTACACTCTTGTGAAGTTACATTTTGATCTTTCAACCATACTCAGCCACATTGCACTTGGCTGCTGCCCACCAGTGGTGTATTATAGGGAATACATGAAAAAGGTGAATATAACATGCTATTTACTGTATCCACAGTGCATAATATGCAGTGCCCCTGGTTTATTACGTTAGCAAATGAAATAACTTAATTAAGGATGGTGGTATGCTTTATATAAAAAAGGAATCTTCAATGAATTTAATTTTGTTCATAGGAATTTACTTGATGCAAATTTATAGAAATTACAAATGCATGTTATTTAATTTCATTGTGACATGTACCTTCCAAATTATCTTTTTAGGCACAATTCAGATCCATTGACTTCAATGGAAATGTTAACTGTAAGCTTAAAGGAGCTTAGCTTTGGCTGAATTGTGCCTGATGGAGTTATGTATTTTTTGAGATACAGGTACCCTCTTTTTAAGTATATTGATGCCTTGTTTATTTTTTTATAATATTTTATTAGGTTTTTAACAATAGAAAAGTTTAGAAAAATACAAAAACAAAAAAGATACAAAATTACAAAATACAAAAATACAGACATTGAGCACAAAAAAGGAAAAAGAAAAAACACATATAAAAGAAAACACAAATTCCCTTTTTCTTAATTTCTCATCTTTAGTTAACTTATTTTCCTGACTTCCTCACGTCTCCCATTTTTGTATCCCTTTTAAAAATTGGTTCAGCATATTCATGTCCTATTAGTTTATCTATTATTAATCCAATCTTACATTTTACCTTGTTGCTAGAACCCCTGCCATTCATTTCAATGTCATCAGCATTCAAAAATTTTACAATATTTCTGCAAATAAGTTTTAAATTTCCTCCAATCTTCTTCCACCAACTCTTCTCCCTGGTCTCGGATTCTGCCAGTCATTTCCGCCATCTCCATATAGTCTATTTAGTTGCATCCGCCATTCTTCCAAGGTGGGTAGGTCTTGTGTCTTCCAATGCTTTGCGATGAGAATTCTTGCTGCTGCTGTAGCATACATAAAGAAAGTTCTATCCTTCTTTAACACCGATTGGCCAACTATGCCCAGGAAAAAGGCCTCTGGTTTCTTTGGGAAAGTATATTTAAATACCTTTTTCAGTTCATTATATATCATTTCCCAGAAGGCCTTAATCCTTGGGCACATCCACCAAAGGTGAAAAAATGTACCTTCAATTTCTTTACATTTCCAACATTTGTTATCGGGCAAATGGTATATTTTTGCAAGCTTGACTGGAGTCATGTACCACCTGTACATCATTTTCATAATATTCTCTCTTAGGGCATTACATGCCGTGAATTTAATCCCGGTGGTCCACAACTTCTCCCAGTCAGCAAACATAATATTATATCCTATATCTTGTGCCCATTTTATCATTGCAGATTTTACCATTTCTTCCTCAGTATTCCATTTCAACAGCAGATTGTACATTCTTGAAAGTATCTTAGCATTGGGTTCTAACAATTCTGTTTCTAACTTTGTGACTTTTCAGGTCACATACACTTCAGGTTATAGACTCCACTAACCCAGAAATAATACCTTGGGTTAAGAACTTTGCTTCAGGATGAGAACAGAAATCGCGCGGCGGCAGCTGGAGGCCCCATTAGCTGAAGTAGTGCTTCAGGTAAAGAACAGTTTCAGGTTAATAACGGACCTCCGGAACGAATTAAGTACTTAACCCGAGGTACCACTGTATTTAGGAAAAGTTTACTTTTAATAAAGTACTGTTTTATTGTTCTTTTGGATGTTTTCTGGTATTAACAAAAGATCACAGTTTCTTGAACACTACAAGGTATTGTCTCAGAAACATTGAAAACAGTTGTGGTCATGTGAACAAAGGAGGTGACTATATTGAGCCAGTGGCCATATTTCTTGTATTATGAATAATTGTTTGCTTTTAAAACAATCCTGTAGAAACACTATATACACAGCCTCAAACATTGTAAAACCATGCTTCCCACACACATGACCAGTGTTGGCCTATTGTGTCAGATCAAGAACTCCCTAATGTCCTGAGATGCTCTGTGGACTTGGGAGCCCAAAAATTGATGCATTAAAATAAAGTAACTCATGCATTTTTTATTTTTAAGTAAAACCAAGCTGAATTCAAATGGGAAGGTGGTGGAGAGTTGGAGGAATATTTGGTTTTGACAAACAGGCCTGAGTTTTAATCCTAGTTTTTCCAGAGCACTACACTGGGAGTGATTTAGGGAGAGATCTTTGCTAACTTCTAGGAGAGCTCTATATAGGATCATTCTATTTCTCCCCCCCCCCCCTTAGTTCAGCTGTAGGGCTTTCGGTGTGATTTATTCATTCCTTTTAATTCTAATCTCTTTCTGTTTTCCAACAAACAACACCTAATTTAATTATTTGTTTTTCATTTCATTTGTTTTCCCATATTTTCCTTAGGTTTGTGTGTGCTCCCCCCCCCATTTCCAATTCCCCCCCTCCTGGTTTTAGTTTGCTTGTTTAAAGTTTCATCTTCCTCTCTTCTGTTTTAGGGTACCAGTGATTTTATTACATTGAATTCTTGCTATCAAGTATTAGTAGTTTTATGTACTGCCACAAAGTAACAATCAGAGGCACCTCCCTTATGTCACCAGTTTTTCATTTTTTAAAAATGCAAAATTAGAAGGTTTAAAAAAAGCTTTAAACGTTCCTTGCACACAAAAAAACCCCCTGGTTGCATCAGCCTGAAATTTGGCAGTCTTAATTCACTCCCAAGTGTTAGCCTGCAAATTTTATCTGCTTCTGTAAAAAGGGAGGGAAGCGATAGTCATTTCCTCACTTCCCATTATAGTAAAAGGGAAAACAGAGTTTTGGGTCTAACAAATCGGAATAACACATTGAACTGGGATAATACAGTGTGAAACTGAAACAGATTGGGTTGCCTGCCAACATATACAAGGCAAATTTTTGTGGCCAGTTTACGCCCTTATTAGGTCAACAAAAAATGTCACAAAATAACCTGCAGGCTTCTGATTCCTCAGAACTCTTCATGAGACCAGATGGTAAAAACAGAGCATTAGGTGGAAGATGGAGAAGAGGCTATTGGTCAGGCCACCATATCTGCATCTAGTAAGAATCTCAAGATGTTGGTTAGGAAGAGGTTGCAGACATTCCAATAAGGCCCTTTCAGGTGCTTTGCAGGTTTCAGGTTGCACTGAGGTCTCCTGGGAAGGAGAACACACATAATGACTGGGGCCCTATCTCTGCAAATGCAACAACTAGCTGTCACTGTATTATTCCTCCATCCTTAGGTGAGACACACAAGGTCCTTGGGTAGGTTGAAAACAGGACATAAATGAAGGGAAGCTAAGCACTCCTTGTATAAAAAGGTAAAGGTACCCCTGCCCGTACGGGCCAGTCGTGTCCGACTCTAGGGTTGTGTGCCCATCTCACTTAAGAGGCTGGGGGCCAGCGCTGTCCGGAGACACTTCCGGGTCACGTGGCCAGCGTGACGAAGCTGCTCTGGCGAGCCAGCGCAGCACACGGAACACCGTTTACCTCCCCGCTATAAAGCCGTCCCTATTTATCTACTTGTACTTGGGGGTGCTTTCGAACTGCTAGGTGGGCAGGAGCTGGGACCGAAAGACGGGAGCTCACCCCGCCGCAGGGATTCAAACCGCCGACCATGCGATCAGCAAGCCCTAGGCGCTGAGGTTTTACCCACAGCGCCACCCGCGTCCCTTACTCCTTGTATAAACAAAGGTAAATATTAATTTTAGTCAGCACACTAGGCAAAAGAAAAATGTGGATAGAAGTGAAATTGGGTAGCTTTACTTAGTGGCTGGAAGGAAATGCTCTCTTGGAGAATAAGGATACATCTTGACACTTCTCAATACTTGAAGACACAAATGAATTGGCCTCCCTCCTCCGTGTGTGTGTGTGTGTTTTACCATCTACCCTGCTGAACAGTTCTGGAAAACTGAAAAGCTTGCACACCGGGTTATGATGCTTTCTTAAGTCAAATAAAGACAGTGTCCTAATATAGATTTTGGATTCTTTCTTAAACTGTAAGTCTCTTTTTGAGTTATTATGTATTATTGATGCATAAATTAAATGACGACAAAATATAAATCATGGAGTACAAACTCTATTAGTCTTTAGAATATGGCAAGGACAATAGCTACACCATCTGGTTGAATTTCACAACTTATTCAATCATTATGAATGTTTAACACACACACACACACACACACACCAAATGCATTTAGCACTCTTTGTTGTTAAGCTTGAGATTTCCTTGCTGATTTCATTCTTCCTGCAAATTTATCAAACAAACACCCAGGTTTTTGATATGGTATGCTGTTTTAACTCCAGTTGTAATGTTATAATTATCACTGTTAATTTTAAGAACACATTCAAGCTCTGCCAACTATTTCATTTCTGCAACAGAAAAATGCATACCTTCCTTTTATAATTCTTACAGGAATCACTCACAGGCTGCGAGAAGTAGCTGGCGCAAAACATCATTATTAAGTGGTAAAACGTCTGCCAAGTTTGATGAATAGGTGGGAGTTCCACTCCTTGCCCCGACCCCATTCTTGGCTCATCCCCCCCAGTAGTGGGTGGCATGGTGAGGCACTGCCACTCACCTGACCTCTGATGAGCAGCATTGCTGCCGTTTACCAGGAGGCAGAGGTAGATGGGTGAGGTGGTGTCAATGCTGGTGTGGTGCAAATGCAATGGCAGGAACACCAGGTCAATGCCACTGGTGTATTTGACCACACCATGCTCACCATAGCCTTCCCCTCTACCTCCCAGTAGCAGCAGCAACATGACCGACCAGACATCAGGTGAGTGGTGCTGCCCCACCGCTGCTGATCCACTCACTAAACATGACTACTCTCAACTGTGGTCCACTTTGCCCTTGATCTCCACCTCCATCGTTTTATCCGGACACTGAGGTCCAGCGCAGAGGGCCTTCTGGCAGTTCCCTTGCTGCGAGAAGCCAAGTTACAAGGAACCAGGCAGAGGGCCTTCTCAGTAGTGGCGCCCGCCCTGTGGAACGCCCTCCCACCAGATGTCAAAGAGAAAAATAACTACCAAACTTTTAGAAGACATCTAAAGGCAGCCCTGTTTAGGAAAGCGTTTAATGTTGAATAGGTTATTGTATTTTAGTGTTTTGTTGGAAGCCGTCCAGAGTGGCTGGGGGGACCCAGCCAGATGGGTGGGGTATAAATAATAAATTATTATTATTATTACTACTACTATTACTATTATTATTATTAATCGTTCTATAGCACTCAGTAGGAGCCCCTGAGAACCAGGTCAATGCTTGATGAGAGAATTTTGGGGGACTGTAGCAAGGAGAATATTGAGAACTGCCTCTATATAGATGTAACTGGGGTTGTTGGAGTGTGACTGGAATGCCTTCTCCCACAAAGACATAGAACAGTGGTAGACTGTGGGTTCTCAAATTTCAGCGGTGCCCTGTGTGATGCTAAAAGTTGGTGCCCCCTGCCTCTTGTGTTCCTAAAATGTCTCTACATAGAATGTGGGATACGTGGAGTTCACATTCCCATCTGCATTGAAACATGGCAGGGATAAGGCCTGGGCGGGCGGGGTATAAAGAAAAATTTATTATTATTATTATAAATGTGTATCCACATCTATTACTCACTATCCTATGGTGCAACTTTGTCTGGGTTAGGTGCATAACTTTTACTGCAGAAACTAAGCTCTGCTGCATTTTAAATATACTTTTTACTTTTCAGACTCTTACTTATCTGTGTTTCAGCAGCTTCTCTGCTCTTCCAGCAAATCCCCCTAGAATATTTTTTTTCCCTTGGTTCACATTCTCAAAGTGTACACAGCGTGGCACCTGATCTGGGGACCAGGTAACTTTCACCGCGATGCCAATGATGATAATGGAACTTTCATCTTGCTTTAATTAGACATTTCGATCGAGCAGTTCAGAGAACGAGCAAAGTCCAATGTCACTTCATCACATAGTACAATCGCCTCCCAGTTCTGAAGCATTGCCTCTGCTTTCCTCCAAAGCTTTTTGAACTGTGCATCTAGAAGGCTCAGCTCCTAGATGTTTCAGCACTCCACACCTTGTCCCGTCTTAAATGACTCCTTTTTAATAGGGTGATACACTTGACGTGGAACTCAAACCCTGAGGATTCAGGCTCAGGTGTAACTATACACCATAACCTTGATTTCCCCTCACTTCATGTTGTATTAAGTACCTGACAGGAGATGCCCAGTTACATCTTGTCCTCAACACATATTACCTGGATCAGGTATATAGGTAAGAAGCAAACAATTGTCTTCTGAACCATTATCAACTCTAATTTCCCATGTAATTTAGAGCCTCTGTGTAAACTCAGTGAAATCAGCATGTAACCAGGTGTGTGTGTGTGTAGCTATATAGGTATATAGATATATAGTTAACTAACCAGTTGACAATGAAGAAACATGTGGACTACTTGCTATTTTCAGTATAAGTTTTGATTCTGATGCAGGATTATTAGTTATACAGATGATCACAAGCAGAAACATCCCAACTTGACAAATGGTTCGTATTAATGGCTGGGGTAACCTTTGTGGGAGCCCCAGGCTAACTGGAAAATCATCTAGGGCAAAACTCTTTCTGATAGTTGAGGCATAATCCCTTTCCTGAATTTGAGGCACATTTGACTCTTACAACTGAAATAGTTTACTTTTAGAGCAGAGATAGACAATACCGTGCCCTCTAGACATTGTTGACTAAAACTCCCAACGTGATGATCAATGGTCATGGAGGAAGGGCTAACTGTGTTTGTTGTCCCTGTTTTAGAAAGAGTCAACATTATGCATATGGCTTTGCTTCTTGGTTGGATGGAGGCAAGCCCAGAGCAAGGACTCACTCTTGCAGAGATTCAATGGGCAGCCCCCAGATGCTTTGGCTGGGCATGAATAGGCTTGCATGATGGAAGGAAGCAGGTTGCGGGAGGCTGGCCTAAATGCTCTGACAGTGCTCAGCAAGATGCAAAAACAATTCTCAATGAGGCAGCCGCACAGCTTGAGTCACCCCTGGACTGCTGCTGCTGCAAGATCCAGAGACACATAGCTTGCAGAACAATTGACCTCAATTAGATCCTGCATTCTGCTTTTCGTAAGAAGAAAAATGCAGAAGAGCTTCTCAACTCTCCGTCAGGCAAGCCTTGCCCCCCAACAGAGAGAGGAACCTCTCGCAAAGCTGGCTGTCATTTCTTTATAATGTGTTCCACCAGGAAAGAAGGGGGGGTGGAGAGGAAAAAGAAACAAAGCAAAGGATCAATTTTTAAGCCTTAGGGTTATGTTCCTGATGCTTGATTCTCCTGCAGATTGAAAAGGTAACAAATAGCGCAAGTTAGAAAGGAGTTAACGGATTAATGGCAAGTAATACATATTAAGTTACAACTTTGTGGTTCACCTCTTGAACTCATTATTTTCTGATTCTGAACTGATTCAACTGAAACGGTTACCAGTTTCCAGAATGACAGGTCACCATTTTGTCCCTTATTGACAGGGTTGTAGCTGAAGTACAAACATTTGCTAAACCAAAATGCAGTCTTAAAAATACCTTTCTTTGTGGTGGGATCCTCCTCTCAACACTATGGCAATTTCTCCTTCAGCTATATAGAGCCAGGAAGTCAGGTCTCACTATTTGGCCAAGGGCAATTGCCAGTTCACTCCACCTATGACAGCCAGTGGCCACTGGTACTCCATTATGGGCCAGCACTTAGATTTATAGGGGAGAAATACACAGATGGACTATTCCCCTTCAATGCATCCATAGGGTTCACAGGTGAGTCAGGAGATCAAAGCAGAAGCCCATTTGAAAGATCATCCAATTCATACTTTCCCCCACATGCAAACCTTGAAGTGTTAGCCCACTATGAACTGAGCCCATCTCGTTAGAGACAACTGAGGCCTGGTTAATGAGTTGACTAGGGGTATGGCTGTTGAAGTAAAATGTTAATGCAAAACACTATTCCATGTGGGAAGCTTTGTTGTTTGTTGCTGTTGTTGTATTAATTAGGGCTTGGAGGTTGGTTCAGCTGATTATGCCCATGCTTCAATATATATTTTTAGCACAATTATTTCAGATTTCAGTGAAGCGTAGAATTCTCAGCAAACTTTCAAAGTGTGATCAAAGGACAGGCAAAATCCATTAATTTTGCTTTCTAAAACTATTTCATTTTTCCAATCTTAAATTTAGTTTGCAGTATTTCTGCATTTGTTTCTACTATTTTTTTAAAAAAAATTCCTCTTGAGCGCTTTAATGTTCATGCCTCCTAATACACAAATTTTTGTAAGCAATTTTCCTGAATATAATGCATTTTCGTTTGTTTGTTTTAATAATACACACATTTCTAGGCACACATCCCCCTAAAATATACATTTTTCTACTCTTTTTTTTTTTTGGCTGCAGAACACCATCACAAAAATTGGACAAGTGTATTATTTTGGGAGGTGTAAATTGGTATGTTTGCATTTTAAGGTAAAAACTAACTGGGAGATTTGGGGGAGGAAAAACAGCAAAATGGGAAAGGGTCCCCCAACTCCATACTGCCATCCTGCCAGATGCATTTGATTAGAAAGAAAGCGG
Source organism: Podarcis vaucheri (assembly GCF_965113315.1). Classification (NCBI taxonomy): domain Eukaryota; kingdom Metazoa; phylum Chordata; class Lepidosauria; order Squamata; family Lacertidae; genus Podarcis; species Podarcis vaucheri. The sequence continues at coordinate 11,297,526 of NC_138766.1, forward strand.
GGAGGGAATATAGAAGAAAAACCACATGAAAATGTTGGTCCCAAGGGATTGGCACCTTGAAATCAACAGGATGGCCAGGCTTGCCAGTTAAGATCTCAGATTCCCTAATCAATATCGGCAGACAGGGGGGACTGGGCAGCAGCTGTTTGTTAAATTCAAAGGCATTAAACCCGCCTTAGTGAGAGAGCGCTGCTGATGGGTTTCCACATGCCCAAGGAGATGGGAGCTTGGGAGAGCATTCTCTTTGCTAAAGGGGCAAATTTCCCCCCAGTTTCAGCTTTCCTTGCAACTTATTCAGGGGTTCTTCTGCCTGCCTGCCTGCCTGCCTGCCCACTCTGGCAAAGTGGCTTTCCAAGGATCCACAACAGAGGAGGCAACCAAGGGATGTAGTGGTGCATGAGGAGGGGCAGAGATGCAGCAGTGCTGTGCTTACTTGATGTGGTGGTGATGTTGAGGGACCTCCAGGTTGTGACTGCCCTGATACAGAGGTAGTAGCTGAGGTCATGGAGGGCAGGTGTGTGCAATTTCTCACTTGCTTTCTGAACATTTAGTGTCACTGCTGGTTCCTGAGGAAGACAGGGAGGTGTGAGATGCGAGGAGTGAAGCATAATAATAATAATAATAATAATAATAATAATAATAATTTTTTATTTATATCCCACCCTCCCCAGCCGAAGCCGGGCTCAGGGCGGCTAACAACAATAAAATAAGACAACATTTTAAAATCATTTCATTAAAAAATTACTTCAAATCAAATTGATGGCAACCATTGGGTAGAGTTCTGATGGTGTTTCCTGCTTGGCAGGGGGTTGGACTCGATGGCCCTTGTGGTCTCTTCCAACTCTATGATTCTATGATTCCTTGAGTTCTGTGAAGATTGCCAAAGGAGGGAGTCAGGCTGTGCCCTGGCCAAAGGCTTGGCGGAACAGCTCTGTCTTGCAGGCCCTGAGGAAAGATGTCAAGTCCTGCAGGGCCCTAGTCTCTTGTGACAGAGCGTTCCACCAGATCGGAGCCACAGCCGAAAAAGCCCTGGCTCTGGTTGAGGCCAGCCTAACCTCTCTGTGGCCTGGGACCTCCAAGATGTTTTTGTTTGAAGACCGTAAGGTCCTCCGTGGGACATACCAGGAGAGGTGGTCCCGTAGGTACGTAGGTATGGTGCCAGCATGGTGGTGGAGCCATTCAGATGTTCCATGCTTTGCTCCCATGCCTTGCCCCACTCCTTCTCCCTATCAGGAACTGGCAGCGACAGGTGAGCAACCCTGCCCAGCCTCTTCTGCCCCACCAACCACTACTGCTTAGAGGAGGAGCAGAGCTTCAGACTGGGGAACAGAAAACATGCTGACTCTGGTCTAGAAGCCATTCAGGGTTGATCTAGACCTCAGTAGATCATTCCTTTCCCCACCCTTAGAGGTAGAACTATAAGGAACATTATCTTTCCCTCCGTGCGTGGAAAAATAACTTATGAAGAGAAACCAGTAGACAGGAGAAGGGTTTAAAAACAACAGTCAAACAACACTGCCCCAACGCATCAGTCTTCTACTGCAAAATGTCCATTCTGACATCCACATGTTTCTGAGGGAAGTTAATTTTGGGCTTGCAGATTGTGAGACGGTGTGTTGAGGTACTGCAGATGGTAATTCTGATCCCTGTTTTAAAAAATCAAATAGGTATTCAGATGGTGAACCCTGCAGAACTCTCTCTCTCTCTCTCTCTCTCTCTCACACACACACACACACACACACACACACACAGAGGTAATACTTGTTCCCTTATCAAAAGAGCCATTTTTTCCAGCTGTAAGGGACAGGACATTGACCTCTACTTAAACATCCTGAGGTAAGAGGAGTAGCCAGTGGAAATTATTTATAACCTGACCAGCTCATTTCGTTTCATTCTCCGAAGCCCACAGTGTCTGACTGACACAGCAATAATGGACAGCGAACTTTTGTGCCAATTAATTGTTAATGAGAGGTTTGATTAGCAAATAAAGTGCCTATTAGGTGAACTGATTGTCTTTCTTTCATAATACCAGAGGTCAACTTTTTTTAAACTGAAAAGGCACACTGTATGTAGCAAAAGCTGTTTAAATTTTAACCATATCTCTTCCAAGGTTGGATAACGTTGATTCAACAAAATTGGAATGTGGAGAGCATCTCTGCAATTATGATCAGCCAACAGATAATTCTGAATCAGCAACTTGTGATTCTTTTCCAACACTGATCTCTTGCACCCCACACGGTGGTTAACGGACTCCCAAACTTTTGATACCTGGGGCACATTTTTTAATTCCAGAATAAAAAATTGGAGATACTATTCACTCTCACTCCAAATGGTATTCATGTATAAGTGTATGGGGATGCGGGTGGCGCTGTGGGTTAAACCACAGAGCCTAGGACTTGCCGATCAGAAGGTCAGTGGTTCGAATCCCTGTGACAGGGTGAGCTCCCGTTGCTCGGTCCCTGCTCCTGCCAACCTAGCAGTTTGAAAGCACATCAAAGTGCAAGTAGATAAATAGAAGGTAAACGGCATTTCTGTGTGCTGCTCTGGTTCGCCAGAAGCGGCTTAGTCATGCTGGCCACATGACCCGGAAGCTGTACGCTGGCTCCCTTGGCCAATAAAGTGAGATGAGCGCCGCAACCCCAGAGTCGGCCAGGACTGGACCTAATGGTCAGGGGTCCCTTTACCTTTATAAGTGTATGGGTGGGGGAAAGTGTTTGCATACTGTAAGGAATAGCATGGAGTCCAGTGTTGTGTATTGGGGCACTTTGTACTTCATGTGCATAAGAAAAGTGCAGTGTGTGCTATTAGGAACAGAATTTGATTCTTGGTTTCACATGAAAACAACCATTGCCTATGTTTCTAATCCTTATGTCTGTAAAGAAGTTCTTGAAAGTGTGAGCAATGCCTGAAGGCATCTCAGAAGCCAGATAGCAGCCAAGCAAGATTTATAGAGGTTGGTTGGGTTTCTGGCAACTTACATATATTGTAGAAATCGAACACAAGTGCATGGTCAGTACTCAGAGTATAGAAATCCATCCTCAATTAACCCCAAATCACCTCTTGCCTTTTGACATTGAATCATATGAGAGAGAGAGAGAGAGAGAGAGAGAGAGAGAGAGAGATATATTTTATTACATCATCTATTGTACTTTGGGCTCATTGTGATGGACACTGTATATATACTCAGAGTCGAGAGTGGATTTCATGCTCTTTATTCAGCTCATAGTGGTGAGGAGGAATGAAAGTTTCCCCAAAGTATCTGCTTTATATACATTATTTACACAATGGGCTGCACGTGATTGACTAATTCCGGAATTCTCCTGTAGGCCAATCAGGTTGTGGATTCACTTCCATCTGGAGCTGGATTGGGTGGCTCCCGCAGACCAATCATACTGCTGCATTGTTCTAGGACCAATCAGACTGCTGCATTCTGAATCCTATTGTTCTAAGAACAATCAGACTGCTGCATTCTGAATCCTATTTTTCTAGGACCAATCAGACTGCTGCATTTTGGATCCTATTCAACTCAGTACATAACAAACTTTTTACATTTATCCATAGCCTACACAGATTTTCCATTCCCCTTCTAGGCAAGTAAGAATTGTTCAATGATATTTTCCAGCCAAGTAGAAGCAATTAATTAGAGTGTGGAGCAGGGCTGTAGCCCTGGGATAGGGGTGTGTCCTGGGAAGAGTACTGAGGGCCAGATAGAGATAGTCTATCCTAAGGTTCCTTATTTTGTTGGCATCCATCTGTCTTGAGAGGCAATGATGTGTGCCTTCAGGGGTGAAGGCAAATCGCTTGTGTTAGCAACACCGAAGTGACCTCCCCAGAGCATGGAGGTCCTGGGATGCTCAGATGACAAGACACCCCCCCCCCGGCATTGCTGATGTCAGTGGCGTAGCGTGGGGGGTGCAGGGGGGGCCGGCCACACCGGGCGCAACATCTGGGGGTTAGGGTTAGGGGGCACAAATCCACGGGTTAGGGGGCGCAAATTACTTGCCTTGCCCCGGGTGCTGACAACCCATGCTACGCCACTGGCTGATGTGGTCCAAGGAATACATTTGGCACCAGCTTGGCTGCAGGAGTTGCCGGAAGGAGGAGTATAAGACGCCATCCAACCGTCTTAGGGATTCCACCCTGGATTTGTGTAGGGTTCACTCTTTTGCTTTGTTTTCTCCCAAAGATATCCTGCAAGGCACCAGAGGTTTAGGATCAGAGTTTCCCTTCTAGATGGGTTCCTGATCACTACTGTAGATTAAGTTCACACCTATCAAAAATGGGAAACTTTTGTAAAAAATTGTAGGCTTATTGTAAATCAGCATTAACTGTATGTTTATTGTATTTCATATTTTAAAGGTGTCCATGCCACTTTTTAAATGATTGTGCATGTGTGTGTTTGCGTGTGGAAAACTCTGTTATTCAAGACTAGTTCCAATTGGTGTTTGTTTTGCTCTAAATTAGCAATTTCCTTATTGACCATAACAGTTAGCATCTCAGCTGGAACTATATTGGAATTTGAGCTGCCAAAAAGGATCATGAAATGAGGAATAAAAAGCATATGGAGGGGAGAAACCCACAAAGTTTCCCTCGCTGATCTAATGGAAGGCGTTCTGGCGGGGGGCCATCTGCACCCGCTGAAGAGAGGGATCCTGGGATGACATTGATCGATTTAACAGTAGGAAAGTATTAATGATATGCGGCTCTCATGGCTGAGCCACTTCACACTCATTTGCATTTCCATTCATCATCTCAGCATTTATCATTATGAGGCGAATGCCAGAACTAATTAAAGTCTGGGCTAACAGGGTGACATGGGGGACCAGCCAGTACTTCTGTGGAGGAAAATATGGGAGCCTTTCCAGCAGGAAGTACACCAACCTTACACCAAACCCAATTAACTTAATTCCTAACTAAACTGTTAGAAGCTCCTTCATTTGAATAATCTAACAAGCCTGGCTTTAAGTTACATGGGCTCCCCTCCCACCCCCGCCACCTCATGATTTTGTAACATTGTTTTATATAACCTTTTTCTTTCGGTAAGAATGGAAGGGTTTCTGTAACATCGTTTTTCCTTTGGCTGTGAACGATGGACAAAAACTGATCAAGTCGTGGCATAAAGGGAACATTTTGAAGAGTAACATCTATGTCGTGAATTTATCCCGAAGGGATCTCTAAACGAGTGCATGAGTGTCTCATTAAAGGATGAAAGGTGTAAAAGAGAAACCCTCAGAAATGCTGTAGGTATTATTCCTACCACCACCACCTTTGGACAAAACAGAGAGGCGTATTCAGAACTGTTCTGTAGGAGCCACATACAAATAAGAGAACTGTCTGCTGTGGCTTTGGATAAATCACGAGCATGATCCAGCCAAAGTAATGCTAAGGGTACAAACAAAAACACTGTTATTGGGAGTGGCTAAAGTGGGACATGGGTGGCGCTGTGGTCTAAACCACTGAGCCTAGGGCTTGCCAATCGGAACGTCGGCGGTTTGAATCCCTGCGACGGGGTGAGCTCCCATTCCTCGGTCCCTGCTCCTGCCAACCTAGCAGTTCGAAAGCATGTCAAAGTGCAAGTAGATAAATAGGTACCACTCTGGCGGGAAGGTAAACGGTGTTTCTGTTCGCTGCTCTGGTTTTGCAAGAAGTGGCTTAGGTCATGCTGGCCACATGACCCAGAAGAACTGTCTGCGGACAAACTCTGGCTCCCTCGGCCAGTAAAGCGAGATGAGCTAAATGGACCAATAGTTTGACTCAGTAGAAGGCAATTTCCTATGACTTCCATGAACTAATCCAACTCACACGTCTGCATTTAGGGAAAGATTGTTAACAAATGGTCCAGATATTTTTCAGGGAACATTATTGATCTTCTTGTTGAGTGCCCCCCCCCCCAAGTTTTTAAGGAATCCACTGAGTTTTCTAAAACACAGTATGAAAACTTCAACTATCTGTCATGTACCCAGGACACTGTCTGGTTGTACCAAAGGCATGCTAGCGACATTTGATGAGGATTGCAATCAGCAGCTTGAATAAACCATCCAATAGATATATTCTAGTAATTCCAGACCAGACCCGAATATAAATAAATAAAACATGTTGAAGTTGAACTCTTTCTAACCTTGAAACATTCCAGTTGTTTGCTTCCTTTGAAAACTTTGGAGCAGTCTTCTTCAAAATGATCAATTTGTCTTTTCACAATTGAACGGAGAGCCATGTTGAATGGCTTCGAGTTGTTTGTCCACCAGGCATTAAACATCTTATTGACACACCTTTAAAAAACTTTTTTCTTCCCTTTTGTCTTCTGAAAGGTACAGAGCACAGCTGATTTCCATTTGGAACCAGCATGTTGTGAATGTTGTCAGCTTTGGTGATTGTCTGATCCGATTACTGTCACTTTTGCTTCCTCTATCACATCTTTTTGCTACTCAGACTTGCTACAATTCATTCTAAATTTGGCCAAAACCTATCTGGGTCTAGGACAGAGACACCAAGAAGCTGAATTCAAACTGAAGACAAAATCTCTCACTACCCTAGATGTCTAGAAACTTAGCAACAGGGTTATGAGAATGTACCACAATGGAGGTTACATTCATATGAGATCCATCAACAGAACATTGTCAGAAAGACAAAAAAAAAAAAAAACCCAACTCCATGGTTGCAGCATGCTACAGACCATAACTTTCTATTACTTTTGCTTAACTTGTAAAAGTTTTGTTTTTGTTTTGTTTTTTAAGATCCCAGCCATAAATGAGGTGTGGCAGGCAAAATGAGAGTTATCTCACTATGCCCCTGACCATCTTGGATGCTCCATGCAAAATTAGAATAGCGGTACTCTTGGGTGGGTGGGTCTGTTTTCCAAGGTCTTGGTCCCTGGAAAAAACAAGCCTGATCTCACTACTCTCTGGAACATTAACTCCCTTTGTCAAGTAGGTGATTGGCAGCTGTCTTTTGTATTCTTAAATAGAGGAAATCCTTGCGTGGAAAAGTGCTTTCATTCTCAGATTGTGTTTGCTTTCTCATAGCAAGGTTATTTATTAACAAATGTTCAAGCCTGCTTACATAAAGTTATTTAAAATGAAAAGAAAAGAAACCATCTGAAAGATTCCCCAATCTAATCCAAAAGAAGAGACAGGTAGCACCCTCACAGCAAATGACCAAAACATTAGATTTCCAATAGTGACAGTCACTAACTTGGATGGATTGAAAAAGTGTAATAGACAAAATAATGGTGAACAGACTAATAGATGACTACCTTGCAATGTCTAAACGGGCTGTCCATATTTCAGTTTCAGTATGCTACATTTATGTTCCCCAACATTCTCATTGTTGAGGGGGACTGTTCACAGAGCCCCCGAATTTCTGTGCAAGTTGCTGTCTTGGATGTGCCTCTTAAACAAAATGAGGTGAGTCTACAGAAGGAACCCCTGAAGACATGAGCACAGCATTTTTATGGATTAAGGGGGGGGGAGGTCCCCCTCTCTGCCTCCCCTGGCTATGCCCATGATTACACCTGATGTAGAAATACAGCAAAATTACACACAGACACCTGCCAGATAGCAGTCCATTAGAAGACACCAAGATCAGAGTAGCAAGTCATGCAGAAACATACTGGGCAACCTCTTCTTTATGTGGGTACTTTGAGCATACAGCCATATTTACGTATGTTGCAAACCTATATCATTTACCTTGGAGTAAGCCCCATTGAAATGGGACATGAGTTGCGCTATGGTCTAAACCACTGAGCCTCTTGGGCTTGCCGATCAGAAGGTCAACGGTTCGAATCCCTGCAACGGGGTGAGCTCCCGTTGCTTGGTCCCTTCTCCTACCAACCTAGCCGTTCAAAAGCACATCAAAGTGCAAGCAGATAAATATGTACTACTCCAGGGGAAAGGTAAATAGCATTTCCGTGTGCTGCTCTGGTTTCGCCAGAAGCGGCTTAGCCATGCTGGCCACATGACCCGGAAAAACTGTCTGTGGACAAATGCCGGCTCCCTCGGCTAGTACAGTGAGATTAGTACCGCAACCCCAGAGTCATCCGCGACTGGACTTAATTGTCAGGGGTCCTTTACCTTTACCTTTTAAGCCCTATTGAACTCCATGGGTCTAACTTTGGAGGAGACAAGGATAGGACTACACAGTTAGTTAACTTACATTCTTTTTTGCATTAATCAGGAGTGGTGAACCTATGGCCTTCCTTATGTTTTGGACTCTAAATCCCATCAGCCCCAGCCAGTGTGGCCAATGGGATGAGAGTTGTAGTCCAGCCCCTACAGTACAGTGTTTGGAAATGATTGTTGTTAGTATTGGGTTTGCTCTTGTCAAAGTTTCACCACGTTTCACTGAGTTCAGTGGGGAAACAGATTGCATGCTTAGTTGTGACCCATTGAGTTGAACGGGACTTCAGTTTGCTTAATTTTGAATGGACTTTGCTGGTTATGATGAATCATTTCATGGAATCATAGAATATAGAAATGTGGAGTTGGAAGGGACCATAATGGTGATCCGATCCAGTCCCCTGAAATGCGGGAATCTTTTGCCCAACGTAGAACATGAACCCACAACTATGAGCTTAAGAGTCTCATGCTCTGCTGACTGAGCTATTCCAAGGATTTGTACATTATATTGTCAAAACGACTTTCAAACAACACATAGCATTAGATCTCTTAATGGTTTCATCCTACTTTTCTTTTCTTACTAAAGTTGTACACTGAACATACACACTGAGCGCAGGTATACTAATATATTAACATTTGCACAATAGGGCTGTTTAAGAGGACTCTGTGGAGATGAAATCAGAACTCTTCTGTATAATGGCATTTATTATTCATGATCATACTATAGTAGTATAATAGCTAATAAAACAATCTTAGACAAAGAAACAGCAAACCCTCCAGTAAGTTGGGCTGCTATCATAATGCTTTCCAGTTCAGTCTGCCTGCAAATCCAAGAACAGTTAGCTGCTGAATTCTTTTCAACCCTTAACTGTGTTACTTGAAATATACATGTATGTGTGTGTGTGAATAGATGGACAGATAGATAGGCAAATAATTGAGTGAATGTTCAATTTTATTTATATTTTTTAAATGATATTCACATCTGAATGGGGGCAGTTTCAAATATCCGAATGTTGAAAGTCAGCTAAATATTATTGTGAGATTCACTGGTATATTGAAAAGTGTGTGTTTATATTCAGACACACACAAAACCTATCTGAGAATAGTCAGCATTCACTGGTGCATATTGGGCGTTTACTAAATGTTTTGTATTAAACTGTAGCACTGCAGGCAAACACACACACACACACACACACACACACACACACACACACTATAATTATGAAACACGCATACATAAAAGCACAGATGCACAAAGTCCAAAAAGAAAACTCTTTTGATTAGATGTCCGCAGAAGCGTGTATGGGGAAAAGCAAGCGAGACAAGCACTGGGGGTGGGTAAAAAGACATATGCATTGCATGAACAATATACCCATCAAAATAACGGTTGATGAAAAAACAGGAGGAAGGCTGTTTTGCTAAGTGCCATGTCTGTCCACACTATACAATTGTAAGTTACATCCAGCAAGTACATTGCTCTGTAGGTGCTCTGCTCGTGTATTCATTAAATATAGAAAACAAGAGTGGAGGTGGGGGGGGGAGTACAAAGTCTGATTCATAAAAAGTAAAAGGAGCGAGAGAGGGAAAAGAAAAACAAAAGAAACTTTGAACAACTTTTTTGTTTTGTTTTGTTTTTAAAAAATGGTGCTTTCTGTGTAAGGGAATAGTCTTGCGAACATTGTCAGCCTTGCGCCATATGTTCCAGGAAACGAGGGACCCTTGAAGAAGAAGAGGCTTTTGAATTATTGATCAATGATTAGCAAATGCAATCGAAATTGTAGACTTGATGTTGTGCAGGGATTCATAATTTATGAGTGGACAAAATAGGAGGTAACAGAGGTAGCGGTAGGTGATTTCAGCCCCCATATTGATTACTTAAAACAACAGGAGGTACGTGTAGTGTGACAGATGGAACAAAAACTGACAGCTCGCTGCCTGTCCATCACCGCAGACTGGGAGCTCAGGGAATAAAGCATACTGTAGAAGCAAATACATTTCTATTGTGTGTCTTTGATCATTATGCTGTTCGACTAGACCAAAGGACATATTTGTTTATAATTTATGTATTCTCTTACTATAAAAGATTGATGGCTTCCTATTAGATACCATCGGATCTAAATATCCAGATTCTTTGTCCCTGTAACAGCCAGAGAAGTGGCATTGTAGAAGGAGTTTGCTTAGCCTAGCCGTAGATTTCAGACAAGGGGATCCTGAAAGGATGCTTCAGTGGAACTGATGCTAGCTAGAGAACAGCAGAGTAAAAGTAAGCTAAAGTGTTTTCTTGCCTCTCTGTGCTAACTTCTGACTGAGCTCAGAGGAAATTTCTATGGAGAACAGGGAGTGATGCGCTGATCTCTCTCTTTTAATGGTGCCACTGGGCCAGACCTGATCGAGGATCAGTAGAAATAACATGTCATGGGGTTAGGGTCTGAAGCCATTTTGTAGAGATGAAAGTCCACTAACTCCTGTTCCAATCTGAGTTGCTTTCCCCAAAGTTTCCCACAAATCAGGGGTAGTCAACGTGGTGCCCTCCAAATATTGGTCCCCAGCTCCTTTAAGCCCCAGGCATCGTGGCCAATGGTCAGGGATGAAGGAGTCCCATGACTTCAGGTGAATGTCTGGGCAGAAAAGTCAGTGTTGGGAAACGTTGCCTGAAGATGGAAAGTTTGAAAACCACAGTACTGTAATATACCATTGCAAATCAGCTGCCGGTAGTGAATATCATTGCACACCAGCTTCCAAATGCTGTTAAATATTAAATGTTAGTTATGACATTACTTCTGCTTCATTGACTATGCAAAAGCCTTTGACTGTGTCGACCACAGCAAACTATGGCAAATTCTTAAAGAAATGGGAGTGCCTGATCACCTCACTTGTCTCCTGAGAAATCTCTATGTGGGACAAGAAGCTACAGTTAGAACTGGATATGGAACAACTGATTGGCTCAAAATTGGGAAAGGAGTACGGCAAGGCTGTATATTGTCTCCCTGCTTATTTAACTTATATGCAGAATTCATCATGCGAAAGGCTGGGCTGGATGAATCCCAAGCCGGAATTAAGATTGCCGGAAGAAATATCAACAACCTCAGATATGCAGATGACACAACCTTGATGGCAGCAAGTGAGGAGGAATTAAAGAACCTTTTAATGAGGGTGAAAGAGGAGAGTGCAAAATATGGTCTGAAGCTCAACATCAAAAAAACGAAGATCATGGCCACTGGTCCCATCACCTCCTGGCAAATAGAAGGGGAAGAAATGGAGCCAGGGAGAGATTTTACTTTCTTGGGCTCCATGATCACTGCAGATGGTGACAGCAGTCACGAAATTAAAAGACGCCTGCTCCTTGGGAGAAAGGTGATGGCAATCCTAGACAACATCTTAAAAAGCAGAGACATCACCTTGCCAACAAAGGTCCGTATAGTAAAAGCCATGGTTTTCCCAGTAGTGATGTATGGAAGTGAGAGCTGGACCATAAAGAAGGCTGATCGCCGAAGAATTGATGCTTTTGAACTGTGGTGCTGGAGGAGACTCTTGAGAGTCCCATGGACTGCAAGAAGATCAAACCTATCCATTCTGAAGGAAATCAGCCCTGAGTGCTCACTGGAAGGACAGATCGTGAAGCTGAGGCTCCAATACTTTGGCCACCTCATGAGAAGAGAAGACTCCCTGGAAAAGACCCTGATGTTGGGAAAGATTGAGGGCACAAGAAGAAGGGGACGACAGAGGACAAGATGGTTAGACAGCGTTCTCGAAGCTACAAACATGAGTCTGACCAAACTCTGGTCCATGGGGTCACGAAGAGTCGGACACGACTAAACGACTAAACAACAACATGACATATTAATATTGAGATCTCCGTTGGTACGACTGGAAATCATATAGAGATCTAATATATTCAGCAAATATCCATTGAATATCTGGAGGGTAAAAAGGTAAAGGTAAAGGGACCCCTGACAGTTAAGTCCAGCCACGAACGACTCTGGGGTTGCGGCACTCATCTCGCTTTATAGGCCGAGGGAGCCGGCGTTTGTCCACTTCCGCAGACAGTTTTCTGGGGCATGTGGCCAGCATGACTAAGCCACTTCTGGGGTAGTTGGTACTAAATTCACACACAAAAAATGTGCTGTCTGGGGAGCAAATCCTTCTCAGATCTACAGGACTGAGAGAGTTTCCCCATTTTTAGTTTGCTGCCAAAGCTCTCCTTTCAAATTTCCCCTGACAATAATTCTGTTCCCTTTTCCTTCTGAAATAAGGAACATTGGGTCCCCCCCCTTCCCATGTAGTACCTACACCCTTCCACACCCCTCTTTCCCACAAGGATAATCCCAACTAAACTTACTAAACAGAAGGGCAAGTTGCAAAATCTCTTAATAATCCCCACCCTAAGTCCTTCAGCCAGCGGCAGTCACCTTGTCATGTTTATTCCCTACCCAATAATCGCCCCCTTTTCCTCGAAAAAAAGGTATAAATTGTATTACAACCCAATTGCCTCCTTTTATCTGATGAATACGAAGCAGCGATATTGTGTTAGTGGGCCTTTTTGGAAGATATATTGGACTTTAATAAAATTTGATCAATGCATTTAAGTCAAATTGAATTATATGTAAGTGGATAGGGTTGACATATGTTTCAATATCTGCGAGTGATACATTATTCTCCAGTGAGCATAAAATTTAATGAAATATAAATACCCATTAATCCTCATGTTTCAACCAATCAGTCACCAGCGCTCCTGCCTGCTGTTAGCAGAAGCAGGCCCAGAAAGTCATCTGTTTTATCTAAGCAGGAGATCCAAACGGGAAAGGCATCAGAAATCCCGGGAAGGGAGGAAAAGCAGTGGCACAGAGGCACTCTGCCAGATTATTTGCTATTACAAGCACTCCAAAACCAAACAATGATCCATTTTCTTATCTCATAAGATTCCACACAGAACCAAGCAGGATTCTTTTTCTTCTTACACGGAGATTTCATTTCCTTCCTTTTTCTTTTTTTAAAAAGAAATCCCCACCATGTTTTTTAACCATTCCAGGAGGGGATTTCGTTATCTGTCATGTCTCTCTGCTCTATTGTGCTTGCGTTGGAGACACTGATGCTGAGCTCGAACACTCTGTGGGCTAAGAGCTGCTCTCATGTTGGAGCCACGCGGTGCAATTGACTGAGCGAACTGGCTCCTTATTTTTATAGGTAAAGGTAAAGGGACCCCTTACCATTAGGTCCAGTGGGGGACAGCTCTGGGGTTGTGATGCTCATCTCCCTTTACTGGCTGAGGGATCCAGCGTACAGCTGGTCATGTGGCCAGCATGACTAAGCCGCTTTTGGTGAACCAGAGCAGTGCATGGAAACACCGTTTACCTTCTCACCGGAGTGGTACCTATTTATCTACTTGCACTTTGACGTGCTTTTGAACTGCTAGGTTGGCAGGAGCTGGGACCGAGCAACAGGAGCTCACCCCGTCGCGGGGATTCAAACTGCCAACCTTCTGATTGGCAAGCCCTAGGTTCTGTGGTTTAGACCACAGCGCCACCCGCGTCCCTTCCTTATTTTTATACTCAGATACAAAACACGACAGCTTGGATCCAGAGCTAAGCATGTGGAAAGGGGTATAGTAAACTGGTTTCCCAGGCCCACTTCCCAGTGGCAGCTCCTCACCATTCTCTGACTCAGAGCAGAGGACCCCCCAAAATCAGTTGCAGGCACTTTCCACAAGCCTAGTAGTACTGCTGCTGCTACAACAGACTTCTCAGTATATGCTTATGTGAAGACTTCACTTCATACCCATGGTGTGTTCACTCAAAAGTGTGTAGAGCCCACCATCAAGCACGAATCGTTCTAAGGATGCACCAGTACGTTTCCGAGCACAATTCAAAGTGTTGGTGCTGACCTTTAAAGCCCTAAACAGCCTCAGTCCAGTATAGCTGAAGGAGCGTCTCCACCCCCATCATTCTACTCAGACATTGAGGTCCAGCGCCGAGGGCCTTCTGAGTTACAGGGAACCAGGCAGAGGGCCTTCTCGGTAGTGGTGCCCTCCCTGTGGAACGCCCTCCCACCAGATGTCAAAGAGAACAACAACAACCAGACTTTTAGAAGACATATGAAGGCAGCCCTGTTTAGGGAAGCTTTTAATGTTTGATGTATTACAGTATTTTAATATTTTTTTTTGGAAGCTGCCTAGAGTGGCTGGGGAAGCCCAGCCAGATGGGCGGGGTATAAATTATTATTATTATTATTATTATTATTATTATTATTATTATTATTATCATTATCAGAAAAATCTCTGCTTTCCCCTTGACTTGTAACACATAGCATTCCAAAGGCTACGCAATTCCCACATCTCTGCATTCCCATTTTAATTTTGAAACATATCTTAATATCTGTTGGACTATATAAGAAGCATATATATATATATATATATATATATATATATATATATGCAGGTTTTGGTGTCTTCGGGTGTCTTCCCGTGTAAGAGTCGGGGTGTCTGTGCGACGTTTCGACGAGGTCTCACTCGTCATCTTCAGGCTGGTGCTTTCGGCTTCTTGTTACTGGAACAGAGCAGAATCTGGTGTTTGAGTTCCTATAAATACTGTTGAGGGGTGTGGTGTATAGCCTCTAACGTTCTGGGCAGAGAGGAAGTTCCTAGATTAGTGAAGAGGCACACTAATCTAGGAACTTCCTCTCTGCCCAGAACGTTAGAGGCTATACACCACACCCCTCAACAGTATTTATAGGAACTCAAACACCAGATTCTGCTCTGTTCCAGTAACAAGAAGCCGAAAGCACCAGCCTGAAGATGACGAGTGAGACCTCGTCGAAACGTCGCACAGACACCCCGACTCTTACACGGGAAGACACCCGAAGACACCAAAACCTGCATTCCTGTACCCGTGAAAATCTACGAAAGCATATATATATATATATATATATATATATATATATATATATAGTCTGTCCTTGAAACAAACCAACAATTGCACCCCCCCCCTTTTCCTAATGTGTTGCTGGCTTTGAAGGAGCAATTAACTAATAGAAGCTCTTGCACCGTGTCACTGCCAAGAACAATCATCTTAAAAGCTGTCTTGACAGGTTTGTATTTAGCTTTTGAGGAGGATCGTGAATTGCAATCACACAAATTTCATACTAGCAAATGTAATGTCATCCAGGCGATAGTGATGTTTCCTCTGGAACATTTTGGCTTCTATGTAATTTGATAGATGTTCCCGGTGTCAAGCATCAACCAAATTTCATTTTCAAGTTATTTATAAAAGGTCTTACTCACTTGTGTTGAGTAATTCTTTATGAAGCGTGAAGAACTACTGAAAGCAAGAAAAATCAGTCAAATTTGACCATTAGTTAATTGTGGGGTTAGTTTATTAACAATTTACATGCTTTTAAAAATAAAGTTCACCTTTTTCTATCTTAATGGAGTGCAATTAAAAATGTAGTTTAGTTTGGAAATGTTCTCTCTCCCCCCCTCCCCCCGATATTTTATTGGCAGTCTATGAACTGGCAATGCAATGTTATTATTGTTGTTGTTGTTAATTATGTTTGGATTTTACCATTTAAAAATTCATAGAATGTAAGCAAATCAAGCAATATGATAAAAAGAAAAGATGATACATTGTAGTGTGCCATCTAAGATGAGGACATAAATATGAAGACAATATAGCACCATTAAAATATAGAAACATTGTCAACACATTATTCATCAAAGATTACTAACAAGAATACTAATACACAGAAGAAATATGTTTCATATTCTGCATGTTGAGGAAGAATCCTGTTGTAAAAAGATAACACAGGGGAGACAAAATAGAAGTTGATTCTTTTAACAGAATGGTTTTCCCCGATAATTAACACACATAGTCCATTTTAGTTGTAAAGTACAGTGGAACCTCGTGTTACGTACTGTCCTCCTTATGAAGGAGTAAGGAGCTCCGCTAACCCAGACATAGATGCCCCATGTTGCGAACTTTGCCCCGGGATGCGAGTGGAACTCGCGCGCCGGCGGCACGGCAGCAGTGGGAGGCCCCATTAGTGAAAGCGTGCCTCATGTTAAGAACGGTTTCAGCTTAAGAACGGACCTCCAGAACAGATTAAGTTTGTAACCGGAGGTACCACTGTATTATTTCCTCAATGACTGGACCAGGGCCGTCTTAAGCATATCCGGCACCACGGTGCAAAGATCTCCCCTTCCCAGAGCTGTTGACCTTTTTTTAGGGCTGGAGGGGGCGGGCAGCGGTTGGAGGGCAGCTCCTCCGGCGGGGAAGAGGTGGAGGGTGGCTGCGGTGTCTCCTGGCTCAGCTGGCTGCTTCGTGCCGCGGTGGCTGCGGCAGGCAGCACACCGAGTGAGCGGGCCTGCGCCAAGTGAGCGAGGGCGCATGCGCCGCTCCTGCCAAGCGTTGGCTCAGTTTTTTTCCCTTTTAGCCTTCTGGAGCCCTGCATAATTCGGCGCCTGCAGGCTAAAAGGAAAAAACCAAGCCAACACTCAGGGGGAGCGGCGCATGCACTCTCACTCACTAAGCATACTCGTTCGGTGTTCCCCAGACTCTCACCTGGCACCCTCCAGAACCTGCTGCCCTGGCGCCCCGTGCCACTAGCCTCTATGGGTAAGACGGGTCTGGACTGGACTATTTTCATAGTTGCTAATTTCCATGAATTTTACAAACTACCCTGCTGACTAATTCATGTCCTATTTTGCAGAGTCCATTCCAACGTTGCAGGAACAATCCAGAGTGCTCCATCCTATGCTCCCTTTGTGGCTAAGTGGGACAACCAGGTCACAAACCACCAGCTACAAGCCACAGCCATCCTGTTTCCTGAATAGGTCCTGTTGCAAGTGGTTGGAACAACCACAATATTGACCAGCCAAAGCAGAGAACACATGGCCCTGTTTCGGAGCGGATGAGAGTTGGTGAAGTAAAGCACAATCGTATGCCCACTTACATGGGAGCAATTCCCAGTGAACTCAGTGGGACTTACTTCTGAGTAGGCAGGTATAAAATTGTGCTGTTCTAATGCTTAGTTGGGTTGCAGTGTCGCATTAAAAAAAATATCTGCTAACTGCTCAGAGAACCTCTTTCTATGGAATAGCCTACAAATAATAGAAATGAAATAAATAAATAAATAAATAAATAAATAAATAAATAGGGTTCAAGTTCCTTGACACTACTCCTCTGAGTTATCAGAGCAATTGTTGGAAAGATACAGCCGTTGAGCTCCACAGATCGCTGGGTGTACCAGACTCAACAACCAGTGCCGGATTTACGTACAGTGGTGCCCCGCAAGACAAATGCCTCGCAAGACGGAAAACTCGCTAGACGAAAGAGTTTTCCGTTTTGGAGGTGCTTCACAAAACAAATTTCCTATGGGCTTGCTTCGCAAGACGACAATGTCTTGCGAGTTCCTGCTGGTTTTTTTTCCTCCCCCCCCCCTTTTTCTAAGCCGCTAAGCCGCTTATCAGCTGATCCGATCAGCAGATAAGCCGCTAAAAGCCGCTAAAAGCCGCTAAAAGCTGCTAATAGCGCTAATCTGCTAATCCGTCAATGGGCATGCTTCGCAAGACGAAAAAACCGCTAGACGAAGAGAATCACAGAACGGATTCTTTTTGTCTTGCGAGGCACCACTGTATAAGCTAAACAAGCTATAGCTTAGGGCCCCACTCTCTTGGGGGCTCCCCAATAAATTAAAGGGGGAAAATCTGGATGTACATTTCTAAAATATAAGACAAAAAACAAATAAAGAATCCCTTCATACAGCAACATGTACAAATGGCTTCAGATACCTATTAGGTCCATAAATTACCCTATAGCTTATATTCAACACACACACAAAACAGTTATAATTTGTTGTTGACAAAGGACAGCTGGACATATAAAGGGCCCCATTACCTTCCGTAGCTTAGGGCCACATCAAACCTAAATCCGGCCCTGTCAACAACACACACACATATACAATATTGCAAGCAATCCCTGTGACTCACAGTTCAGCCTCCACTTTCAAAGTCTTATCCTGAGTGCCGGTGACATGCACAAAGCTACATGATGTACAGATCAGCCATGTCACTGTGATCACAAAATACCATATCGGTTAGTAGCAGCATCCCAGCGCAGATGCCACGCAAGATAAGAGAAGAGCCCAGATGAAGGTATGTTCTTGTTTCACAACTAATTACAGCATTTAAAAGGGGGATCTTTGGCTTTCATTGACTGTTGACACCTTTTCATTTCAGTGACAACAAAATGTCATTATCATGTGATGCTTTCAATTAACTCTGGTTTGTTTGTTTTTTGCCAGCCTGACCTGCCTGGCTCTCTAGGTGCTGAGTGCTATCCTGTGCAGATTTCCTTATGAATTGAAGCCTGACATAAGCAAGACCCATGCAGCCAAATGTAAAATGGAAATCCTGTACTACATGACCATTTTAAGGAGCGTTTTCAAATGCGATGGTTGAGACCAGGTTGAATGGGCCAGACTAAAGGGACAAAAAGGACTGATAATCCCGGGACCGGGGGGAGGGGACGCTGGAAGAAGATTGGATTGTTTTTATTCTCTCTCTTTTTTTATCGTCAGAAATGTTTTTTATGAAAGTTGCAAAAATGTTGAAATGGATTTACTAGGCTCTTGTAAGAATGCTTAAAGAATCAGGTAAAAAGGTAGTGGTTATGAGAAGCTGGAATGAATAAGATTTAAATTTTAAGTTTTAAGGTTTAATATAAGATAAGTTGAAAATAGAGCAAGGTAATGTATTGACAGAATATTATGAATTATGGAAAGGATTTGCTGTGACAATTATCAATCAAGATACAAGAGACGGGAGGAGGAGGAGGTCAGGGAAAGAAGGTAAAGAAAGTGGAGAATTTGAAAAGGATGGTTTTATTTTTTATTTTTTATTTCTGTTATTGTCTTTTTTATGTAATTTTGTTTTTTTCTCTCTCTGTGATTTTAAAAAAATCTTTTTTCAATAAATATCATTTAAAAAAACCACAAATGTGATGGTTGAGCCACATGTGTGTCACCTCAGCTGTCAGCAACACAGGTACAAGCCATGTATTTGTTCCTCCATCACTTGTAAATCTATTGGCATTGCACTTGATTGAAGAATATCTGAGCTTTCTGGAAACAGACCTTGAGTACTCGTAGATGTGGTAATTCAGAATACTCTATTAGAAGAAAAGGAACATCTTGTAGGGCAATGACTTCAACAGATCTTTTAACATCCATGCTCTAGTAACCTCTTGGTAAGACTACTGCAATATGCATCACACGGGGCTGCCCTTGATATCACTTCACAAGCTAAAACCATACAGCTTGTCTTTTGGCAAGATCAGACTGTGGAGAACATTTGTTTTACGGAATCTGCAATGGATCCTTATTACCTTTCAGACACAATTCAAGTCCTAAAGGTAAAGGTAAAGGGACCCCTGACCATTAGGTCCAGTCGTGACCGACTCTGGGGTTGCGGCACTCATCTCGCTTTATTGGCCGAGGGAGCCGGTGTACAGCTTCCGGGTCATGTGGCCAGCATGACAAAGCCGCTTCTGGCGAACCAGAGCAGTGCACGGAAACGCCGTTTACCTTCCCACTGGAGTGGTACCTATTTGTCTACTTGCACTTTGACGTGCTTTCGAACTGCTAGGTTGGCAGGAGCTGGGACTGAGCAACAGGAGCTCACCCCGCCACAGGGATTCGAACCGCCGACCTTCTGATCAGCAAATCCTAAGCTCTGTGGTTTAACCCTACACTGTCCTACACTGTTCGAGTCCTACACTGTCTGAATTCTACACACTTTAGTTTAGAATGTGCTTCTTCCCATGTGGCATCTTAAATTAGCAGTTGAGATATATCAGAAGTCGAGAGATATCACCTTTAATTGACCTCCATATGAAATGTTATGCTCTAAGAAGAACATGATGTTTCAGCCTGGTATCTTTTTCACCACCAAGGTCAAGCAGATTGATTCCAGAAAGCTTCCGAAAATGCTGCTGGATGGCCCAAGTTGAGCTTGACTTGAATGTCAACGTTCAACTAAATAACTGCATGAACAGAACGAATTCCACTTGCACAACAGTATCTATATCTATATCAATTTCAATGATGTGTCATTCTGGTTAAAAATACAGTGGTGCCCCGCAAGACGAATGCCCCGCAAGATGGAAAACTCGCTAGACGAAAGAGTTTTCCGCTTTGGAGGTGCTTCGCAAAACGAATTTCCTATGGGCTTGCTTCGCAAGACGACAATGTCTTGCGAGTTCCTGCTGTTTTTTTTTCTTCCCCCCCCTTTTTCTAAGCCGCTAAGCCGCTTATCAGCTGATCCGATCAGCAGATAAGTCACTAAAAGCCGCTAAAAGCCGCTAATAGCGCTAATCCGCTAATCCGTCAATGGGCTTGCTTCGCAAGACGAAAAAACCGCTAAACGAAGAGAATCACAGAATGGATTCTTTTCGTCTTGCGAGGCACCACTGTATATAAACATATGGAACATATGTTAAACGGCTCAGGACCACAATACCTCAATGACTGCCACTTTCCATAGGAACCTATCCAGACCCTGAGATCATCTTCTGAGGCCCTCCATTGTGTGCCTCCTCCTTGAGAGGTCAAGAGGGTGGCAACACAAAAACGGGCCTTCTCTGCAGTCGCTCCTTGTCTGTGGAATGCACTCCCCAGGGAAGTTCACCTGATGCCTTCATTATATACCTTTAGGCACCAGGCAAAAATGCTCTGTTTAAACCAGGCCTTTTAATGATCTGATTGACATCCTATGTCCTTTTAAAATGTGGCTTTTTTTGGGGGGGGGGCTTATTGGGCTGTTGTTTTTACTTTGAATATAGATTTTGTGGTTTTATGTTTTGATTTTGCTTGTGAACCACCCTGAGACTTCCAGGTATAGGGCAGTATATAAATTCAAAAAATAAATAAAATCATATTAATACCATTTGGGGGTATAATCAAGTAGATGCTGATTTTAGACATATTTAGTGGAAAATCCATTTTTTTGATATTTCAAAAAAGTATCTAATGCCATTGAATAAAAAATTCCATTAGATCAGATAATGCTTCCTTTAGGATACCTCATTGGGAAAACAGCTGAAATTTGTTAGCAATTTATTTTTTCACAGTTTTTACTTGTAAAATACCAATAGCTTTCATGGATAGAGGGATGGGCATTCTACAGCTTGCAACTTTGGGAAGAATACTGCCATTTCAGCTCATATTGGAGCAGAACTAAACCACATGAGACTGTAAGGCACAAGGTTTATTCTATTGCAAGATAATTATTTTGTTTGTTTTGGCTTGTTAACTCATTGTTATGAGATAAGCTATTTAAATAAATAATTTAGAAAACAAACTAGAAACTTGGACTCCTATATGGAGAGGGGTCATGTGTCATAACGAAAACATGAGAACATGTGGAGTAAGTCCACCCCCATCTGATGAAGAAGCTGATAGCAGCCGCCCAGCCAAGTCCAGTAGAATGGGTGGCTGCACACCTCTGAACATCTGCCTGTCCGAAAGTCTTATTTAGCCTGTCATCTACTTCCCCTTGTGTGCGATGCTGACAGATCCTCTAAGACAATACTGAAAACTAAAGAAATTACAGATTTCAAGCAGTTGCTATAAAATATATGCTCATTACTAAGGGGGATGAGACAGTGGCTATTTCCAGGGGCTGGACCACTATATATGGCTCAGTTCCATTACAGTGGTGCCCCGCAAGACGAATGCCTCGCAAGACGGAAAACTCGCTAGACGAAAGAGTTTTCCGTTTTGGAGGTGCTTCGCAAAACGAATTTCCTATGGGCTTGCTTCGCAAGACGACAATGTCTTGCGAATTCCTGCTGGTTTTTTTCCCTTCCCCCCCTTTTCTAAGCCGCTAAGCCGCTTATCAGCTGATGCGATCAGCAGATAAGCTGCTAAAAGCCACTAATCCGCTAATCCGTCAATGGGCTTGCTTCACAAGACGAAAAAACCGCTAGACGAAGAGAATCACAGAACGGATTCTTTTCGTCTTGCGAGGCACCACTGTAATGAGGTTGATGGAGCAAATTGTCTGACTGGGAGCTGTCCATAGTCCTGCAAATCTTGTATCTACTCAGCTCTTTGCCTTGTTTCTTGCTCTCTCTGTCATCCCTCCACTAACTTTAGCACTTGAAAACACCCCTGAGAAGCAGTGCCTCTACTCAATTGATCTGGATTGTGTACTTTCTGTTTAAGAAGTTTGACAAACATACCCACATATTTTTCTTCTCTCTCTCTCTCTCCCATTTAACGTGGTGCTACCGAAATCCAAAATAATGTACATTACAGGTATTCATGTTTGGTTAACACTTTAATGATGTGAATCACACAGTAAAGACCAAATTTGGTTTTAAAGGGTAAGCTACTGTTCTGCTAATTAAACATAAACTGTATTTTAAAGATATAATTACTGAGGTGTAACAACTGTGTAATAGAAATAGATTAGCTATGCACTTGCCTGCATTCAGAAAATGGTTTCAAATAATCAATGGTCTTTTAATTAACCTGTAATAAATAGCATTTAAGGATTCATCTGAAACAGACAAAATCATTCATTGAAAGTAATATCAACAACTGAACAGCTTCCATTTACTGGCTGTGCACAGTTTACATGTCGGGGCTCAGGATTTCATTTCTACCTGTTCAAAACTTACATCTTTCAAGTTACTTGTAAAAATGAACTGGGTAATATTCGATCTTCTTTTCACTTTAAAGCTTTCGCTCTACTCCTACAGTTATGTACCTGTTCTTCCAGAGTGATTGAAACCTCATCGAGACCTCATCCAGAACTAGTAAATTTCTGAACTCCCAGTCGGCCCACTCACAGAATCTCTGTCACGATTCAATCTCAGTTGAGCTCACACAACTAGGGGCAGGTGCATAATCCTCCAGTGCTATTCTCTGAACTGGACTCCGTAGGTAGGAGTGGAATCATTGTCACACAGTGTCACCAACTCCCAATCGGTTGAGATGGTCCAGGAAGTTACCATGATCAAGCAGTTGTATATTGAGTTGGCTATAGATAGATAGATGATCTGAGTAATAATCACATGAGACACAATAAAGGTAAAGGTAAAGGTACCCCTGCCCGAACGGGCCAGTCTTGACAGACTCTGGGGTTTGTGCGCCCATCTCACATCTATTGGCCGGGGGCCAGCGCTGTCCGAAGACACTTCCGGGTCACGTGGCCAGCGTGACAACGCTGCTCTGGCGAGCCAGAGCCGCACACGGAACGCCGTTTACCTTCCCGCTGGTAAGCGGTACCTATTTATCTACTTGCCCCCGGGGGTGCTTTCGAACTGCTAGGTTGGCAGGCGCTGGGACCGAGCAGCGGGAGCGCACCCCGCCGCGGGGATTCGAACCGCCGACCTTTCGATCGGCAAGCCCTAGGCGCTGAGGCTTTAACCCACAGCGCCACCCGCGTCCCACATGAGACACAATGGATGTCACCAAATAAGCTCCTTAGGGAAATGAGTGAGGCAAAACTTAGGAAAAAGCATATAAACAGCTTATGTTTTGGGGAAAATCAAATAAAGATACTTCAAGAGATGGGATTTATTTATTTGAGGTACCATTGATTTATATTGATTAATTGCAGTCCATAGACCCACAGAACAGTTTCAAAACATGATAAAGTTAAGACAATCAAACAACAGGTGAAAGAGACCAAGGTAGTCATTATGTTATGTCTAGAGAATGATGGTCTTTGTTTCTTGCGACCTCCGAAAGAAACTTTGCCACGGTCAGTGTAATATCATTTGACCTATCCTCCAAAAGGTATTTAATATGGGAGGTTTCAGATTTTCCCAGCAAACTTGCTAGTAAGAGTTTGATCAGTTGATCCCTTGCTTGCTCATACTGCCCACAATGCAGTAGGATATGGTTCGTGCAATCAACGTCCTGAGAACATAAACAAAGCCTATTCTGATAGGGGGTGTCATTCAGTCTACCATTTAGAACTTCCAATGGAAATACATTTAATCTAGCTTTGGTAAATAAATGCCAATAGATGGGTACGGACAAATTCCTAAGATATGAGGCTAACTGAAAGTCATGTGATTTACATGTTTCTCTGGCAAGTTGTTTCCCCTCCTTTAGTCAGGGAGCAGATCAGTGGGGAAATGTAACCATTAGACACAAGTGAAACTAGATTGGAAAGCATGTTTAGGCTTGATAAACCCACTAACTCTTTTCCCCCCAAAGCAGCTGCTCAGTGACTCACTATGTGTTTGTAGATGGAACGTGCTTCAGATCTTGTTCACAAGCATGTTTACATTAGTTCCGGGTGAACCATAGTTTGAAATATTATCTCCCTGGAAGCAATTTGTACATGTATAGCTTTGTACAAGAATTTCTTGTAATTAAGGCAATTGTCAAGTTCTTTTTAACCTCATGAAATATGCTCCAAGGACTTTCCTCTTTACGTGATTTGCGTACTCTTTGGTGTCCCCCCCCCATGAAGAATGCTGCGCTCTAGGAGCATGAGGGTAGCCGTGGTTGACAAAATGTCTCAGCTCCACTGACAAGGCAACAAAATGAAGAAGTAAGAAGAGAGTTAAGCACCTCTGTGAGTTTAGCAACATGGCAAAGGCAGCCATAGTAAGCAAACCTCCCTGCTTTTTGTATTATAAAAACCTATCTTTCCAAGAAATCAAACCCAACTAGCAAACAAAAACCAGCAATGAATCAAAGAAAGAGAAATCCAAAAGGAGTTTGGGGGCCACCCAGTCTTACTTCTGGAAAAAGTAATGGATCACTGTAATGAGCTCTGGGGTTTTAGGAAACAAGTTTGTTCCCTTGTTTGTTCCCACCTCACGTGGAGAAGTGTAGAGAGGCCAAGGGTGTGGTGGATAAAGCCGCAAGGATGTGATAACAGAGCCCCACTCCCAGGGCAATGTCAATGCCATGGAAAATAGTGGCCTTGGGGAAGGAAGACATAACTCTGAGAAGGAAAAGGGGCACTTAGAAGGCATCCATTCCTTGGTCAACAAACTGATATCCTCTCACACCTCCTAGTTCGATCTTTGGGAACACAGAGAGACAGGCATCTAGTTCATGTGGTGTCTTGCCTACCTGGTACAAAAATAGCAGGTGCCATGTTTCATCCAGATAGACTGGTAGATCGTGCTTGGGGGGAATCAGTGGTTGCCAAGTATGTCAGCAGTAATAACGTGGGTCAATGTCATTGTGCAGTCCTGGCACCAAAATTTAAGTTGCTAGGGAGGAAGTTAAAATTCAGGATTTCTGAAATGCTGTCTGTTCTGTGCACATGGCCAGCCAGACAGGTGGAGCTGAGGGCTCTCAATGCATAGAAAAATGAAAAATTCCCCTGAAATGGTAAGTTCCGCCTCACTAACCTTTTCAGAGTTCTTTGGGAGTGTTAATAAGCATGCAGATATGGGTTATCTGGTAGACATTATGTTATTGGACATTTCTAAAGTATTTGACAAAGACCCTCAGCAAAGGCTCCCAAGTAAACCTAGCAATCATGGGATAAGAAGAAAAGTCCTTTTATGGATCAATAAGTGATTAAAGAACAGGAGTAGGAATAAATGGGCTCATTTTCACAAGTGGGATAATGAAAGAAGTGAAGCCTCCTAAGGATCTTTGTCAGAATGGTGCTTTCAAACTTGTTCATAAATGATCTGAAGTTAGAGGGCAGCAGTGAAGTGGCCAGGTTTGTTAATAACCAAATTGTTCAGGGTGATGAAGAAATCAGAAGTATCTCTCCAAACTGGTGAAAGGACAATAAATGCAGTTAAGTGTATGTAGCTACACATTGCCACAAAATATCCAAACTTCACGTATACACTGGTGGGTGGTGGGTGGTCGTCTGAACAGGAGTGACATAATAGGATCTTGGCGAATAGCAGAATGAAAACATTGACTCGCCACCCAACAGCTGTGGAGAATGGTGGATTCCATGTTTGGGATTGTATGGATAGTGTCATTACATCATTTAGTCACTAAGTGTCACTGGACTTAATTGTACCAGAGAGAAGTCTTGCTGTTCTGTTCTTGTTTAAGAAAGAAAATATTGTCTAGTCTCTTGACTAGTTGGTCTCTAAGTCTTCCATGACAGGGATCATTAGGAAACAGCTCAAGACTAAAATAATTAAAATCTGTGTTGGGACTCCACTTGGAATAAATGTGTTCAGTTCTGGCTGCTGTATCTCAAAAAGGATATTGCAGAGATGAAAATGCTGTAGAAAGTGGCAAACAAAATGATCAGGGGACTAGAGCAGCTGTCCTGTGCTTAAACTCACCATTTGCACCTATGATCCATGACTATCTTCTCAATGAAGGTCAGAGGTACTTAAAAGACTTAGGATAGTGAATCCCTCATACATGGAGAAAGGGTGCCAGCTAGCCAAGGGTGTTCAGAGGTCCACGTCCTTCTGCAGAAAGCATCCCTTGATACCAGAATACTTGCCAGCCATCACTTGGTTTTTAATCTCCTATTTATAGGAAAGATAATTGGAATGGCCATAGCAATGCAGCTGGGTTTCCGCTTTCCTATGGGGTAAAGACTAAGGCCTGTCAGGGTGATGAATGATCTACCGATGATATTACATCGAGGACAGCTGGTCATTTTGGACCTTATGGCATCATTTGATATGATGGACTAGAGGCTACTCAAGCTCAGGGGCACTGATGCTGCAACTGGAGCTATCAGTTGGTGATCTGATGTTGATTTGCAAGGCTGAAGTCGCATTGTGGTGAACACAAACTTCTGCATCCCTTAAGATCTGATTTTATCCCCTGCATTGTCCAACACATGCATACCGTTCCCTGGAAGTTTGAGAGAACAGAAGGCTGCATAGGACATGGTGCTAAATGAAGGGCAATGGGAAATATGGTTGACTTTTGCACATTCAATATAATGAGAGCCATTGTAGTGACTTGATTCTGTCATGTCAGTTCTACATGATTTGCACTGTCTACTAAATAGTATTCAGACTCAGTTCAAGGCACTGAACAGCCTTGGGCCTATTAGGTCTTAGGAACAACATTTTTCTGTACCATTCTCCCAGCACACCCCATACTCTGTTATGTGTGGCCTTGCTCCAAAACCCTTGACCTTAGAAATTGAAGCTAGCATCCATTAGGGATAGAGCCTTATCTGTTGTGGCATCAGTCCTATGGTAAGCCTTGCTAAGTGATGTCCATCACCAGGCTGAATCACTACATTGCCCTGGCTTATTAGTGAAGGCTTGTCTTTTCAAAAAATGTCACTAGTTCATTGTATAATTTTTGCTATGGTTATGGTTTTCCCAGTAGTGATGTATGGAAGTGAGAGCTGGACCATAAAGAAGGCTGATTGCCAAAGAACTGATGCTTTTGAATTATGGTGCTGGAGGAGACTCTTGAGAGTCCCATGGACTGCAAGAAGATCAAACGTATCCATTCTGAAGGAAATCAGCCCTGAGTGCTCACTGGAAGGACAGATCCTGATCCTGAGACTCCAATACTTTGGCCACCTCATGAGAAGAGAAGACTCCCTGGAAAAGACCCTGATGTTGGGAAAGATGGAGGGCACAAGGAGAAGGGGACGACAAAGGACAAGATGGTTGGATAGTGTTCTTGAAGCTGCCAGCATGAATTTGACCAAACTGCGGGAGGCAGTGGAAGACAGGAGTGCCTGGCGTGCTCTGGTCCTTGGGGTCATGAAGAGTCGGACACGACTAAACGACTAAACAACAACAACACATAATTTTTGCTGGCTCAGTTCTGTGTTTTTCTGCTGCTGGAATTCATTAA
The DNA here is from genome assembly GCF_965113315.1 of Podarcis vaucheri. Classification (NCBI taxonomy): domain Eukaryota; kingdom Metazoa; phylum Chordata; class Lepidosauria; order Squamata; family Lacertidae; genus Podarcis; species Podarcis vaucheri. The sequence continues at coordinate 11,325,419 of NC_138766.1, forward strand.
ACGAATACTATTAACATTTTAATTCAAAAGTAAAATGAGTTTTTATGGGATTGTGTTCCATTTTGTTGTTTTTATTGTTAAATCTCTTTGGGGGGAAGTTTCTGCCATGGGGGGTACCCCAATATTTTGGTGAGCCCCAACAGTACATCAACCAGCAGGTGGGCTGGTTAACCATTTCAATACATGCCCAATGCTGACACCAAACCACATATGTAATCACAAAAATTGTGGCTTTATTTGAACCCAACACTTGTCTAATGTTTTCATTCAATTTCTTTGCACTCCTCCAGGTGTTCCTGGGCCCTCAATGTTAAGTTAACTCTTTATTATATATAATGTCTACAAAATAAACAACAAAATAAGTGTCAAACATTATAAAATAACTCTCATGTGTTGGAAGAATGTGTGGGAGGGAGGAAATGGAAGAAGGATGTGTAGATCTGTTTTATCACTACATTTACTGTATTTTTTGCTCTATAACACGCACCTGACCATAACACGCACGCAATTTTTAGAGGATGAAAACAAGAAAAAAAATATTCTAAACGAAACAGTGGATGTATGATTTTTGTGGTTCATGCAATGGCCACAGACATGTGATCTGACGGTGAGTTTGGGGTAGCCCAATGCAAAAATCCTGAGGATCCATGTGGATCCGTGCTTTGTAACCACGTTTTAAGTGGGGAGGGAAGGAAAAGCACTCAAGGGACAAGGAGCAGCGTGGGGTGGGTGGAGAAGGCTGCTGCTAATAATGCAGAAGAGGGGTATAAGGGGAGAAGGCTCCTCTCCTCTCCCGCTTTGCTCCTTTAAAACAAGCAGGCTCTGCTTCTCTCCCTCCTCCCCGGCTTAGAGAGCTGAAAAGTTTTGCTGCTATTTAGCGAGCTGAGTGGGGAGGAGAGAGGGACAGAGAGCACGGTTTAAAGCAGCCAACCAGACAGGAGTCGCTTACACTTGTGTAAGCGGCTCCTCTCCCGCTTTGCTGTTTCAAAGCGAGCCACGGAGGAGGGAAGGAAGGGGAACCATGGATCCTCTGCTCATGACTGCAGCAGATCCCCCCCGCCACCCATAGGCATTCGCTCCATAACACGCACAGACATTTCCCCTTACTTTCTAGGAGGAAAAAAGTGAGTGTTATGGTGCAAAAAATACGGTAATTGTATTTTTTTTTAAAAAAATGTACAACTGCTACAACATCACTTGTGTATCAGCAGCTGCATGCATGATGTCATGCTGTTTTTTTCCATGCCCAGTTTTAGTTATCGTTATACCTCATGCTTGTGTATATGTTGAGGGAGGAGAGATTACAAAAATTGGAAAGATTGCATATCTATTCCTTCTTCTTCTTCTTTGGTGATCACTCGTAGCCAAGTAAGATTGTCTTCCATAAACACGGTTTTAACAATGAGTCCGTAAGTGACTGTGGAGGCCAATTCTTGACCCACACATCCTTCCACAGTGGGGACATTGGTTTCCAGACGGGAGTTGATCACGGTGTGGATTTGCCAAGCGTGCTTTCCTCTTAGCACGTTTCTCCCTTGCGTCCTGAGTTTGAGTGTCTTCAAAGTCCATGACACCTTTGATATCCAACTGGAGCACTCACAGGCCAGTGTTTTCCAGTTGTCGGTGTTTATACTACATTTTTTTAGATTTGCCTTGAGTCTTTAAACCTCTTTTGTGGACCACCGGCATTACGCTTTCCATTTTAAAGTTTGTAATAGAGTAGTTGCTTTGGAAGACAATAATCAGGCATCTGCACAACATGACCAGTCCAATGAAGTTGATGTTGAAGAATCATTGCTTTGACACTGGTTATCTTTGCTTCATCCTGTGCACTGATATTAGTTTGCCTGTCTTCCCAAGTGATATGTAAGATTTTTCGGAGACACCGTTGATGGAATCTTTTGAGAAGTTGGAGGTGGTGTTTGTAAGTGGTCCATGTTTCACAAGCATACAGTAAGGTTATAGTACAATAACTTTGTAAACAAGCATTTTGGTTTCCCTACAAATGTCCCGGTCCTCAAACACTCTGCACTTCAATTGGGAGAAAGCCGCACTTGCAGAGCTTAGGCGATGCTGTGTTTCGACATCAATGTTGACCCTTGTGGAAAGATAACTGCCTAGGTAGGAGAAGTGATCGACATTTTCCAGTATTACACCATTGAGTTGGATTTGTGGCACTGCAGAGGGGTTATTTTGTACTTGTTGGTGCAGCACTTTGGTTTTTTGGATGTTGAGCGACAGGCCAAGCTATTTCTACACAGCGTCTGGCTCACATGTGTTGTTGTTGTTGTGTTGTGGTAGGTGCACCTGGGAACTTACTGTTCTTATATGAATGCCTTAGACACAGAATGCTGTTTCTGATTCCTGCTGCACAGTATTTAAGAACAGAGATGCCCATTAAAAGATAAAGAAGGGGAATTATCTGAATTCTTTCAACATTGCCTGAAAACAATTCAGCTACAAAGGGACTGTACCCCAGGCCATGTGCTCAGCAGTAAAATTACTTTCTGACAGCTAATTTTTCTGATAGTGATTAAAACCTATAGTTATGATGACATGTTTAAACAAGATGCCATCAAAACAAACATTTACCCACACACTTCCTTTCACATGAAAGCTGCCAAACAAAACTAACTTAGATCACATAGTCTTGGCAAAATTATATAAATGCAATAAAGTGTCTGCCTTTTAATATAAATCATGGCTTACAGTCTTTTAAATGATGGTTAATTAAATTAGGGCATTAAGCGGGAGAAGAATTCTTTCTTCCTATCAATTTGTCATCAACAAACAACAATGTTTGGGCTTGCAAGGGAATGGAACTGGCAGGGAATTTGAGCTCCATGCCCATTTGGTAGCAACTGGTTGTCTTTTGAGGTGGAGCACAGGAGTTGGGTCAAGGGTCAAAGCTTCTGGGATCAGGGGTGCTGGCACTTCCCATTTTGGACGGGTTCCAAACAAGTGAATATGATTATTTTGTTTTATGGTTTTTCTTTCATTTTAGAAACATACCACTTTTGCCAACGTAAATCCCCCAAAGCAAGACACAAAACACTTTAAAACAATTAGCTAAAACAATACCTCTACCACAGTATTGGGTGGGAGTGAGTTCACCACATCCCGTTCCTCCGGGAAATAAGAATCAGTTGGTCTCTTCCCAGGGAGGAGTTTTGGGTGGGTCATGTGAAGGAGTGGGCCAATCATGTAAGGGAGAGGAGTAGGCATTTAAAGACTTAGGTAAAGGTAAAGGTACCCCTGCCCATACGGGCCAGTTGTGTCCGACTCTGGGGTTGCGCGCCCATCTCACTTAAGAGGCCGGGGGCCAGCGCTGTCCGGAGACACTTCCGGGTCACGTGGCCAGCGTGACGAAGCTGCTCTGGCGAGCCAGCACCAGTGCAGCACACGGAAACGCCGTTTGCCTTCCCGCTATAAAGCGGTACCTATTTATCTACTTGCACTTAAGAGTGCTTTCGAACTGCTAGGTGGGCAGGAGCTGGGACCGAACAACGGGAGCTCACCCCGCCGCAGGGATTCGAACCGCCGACCTTCTGATCGGCAAGTCCTAGGCACTGAGGTTTTACCCACAGCGCCACCCGCGTCTCCATTTAAAGACTTGCTCCTCCCCAAATGCTCCAGTCTTCTCTTCAGGGCACCCTCCCTCCCTTTGCAGTGTGGGCTTGGGCTAGTTGCCCATGTGCAAGCTGAGTAGGAATATTTTGGGGGGCCCCTAATTGGCTTTGGAGCTCCTCTTTTTTTGCCTGCTGTTGGTAGTTTTTTGGTTCAATTGTAGGCTAGTCAGAGGGGTTGACGTGTCAAGAGATGTTGGCAAAATAAATAAGTGGTGAAACCAAACAAAAAAAGCAATCAACCACCCCAAAACGGTGCCTTGAAAAAGAAATGTCCCCATGTGTTCCACCCTCCAACTTTGTCTCAGCAGGCAATGGTGCACACATGAGGAGCACAACAGCTGGCCTTAGGGCTCTATGTGGCTCTATGTGGGGCTACCTTTGAAGGTGACCTAGAAACTACAATTAATAGAGAATGCGGCAGCTAGGCTGGGAGCGGCCGCCGAGACCATATAACACCGGTCTTGAAAGATCTACATTGGGTACATTTCTGAGAACAATTCAAAGTGTTGGTGCTGACCTTTAAAGCCCTAAACAGCCTCGGTCCTGTATACCTGAAGGAGCGTCTCCACCCCCTTCGTTCTACCCGGACACTGAGGTCCAGCGCTGAGGGCCTTCTGGCAGTTCCCTCACTGCGAGAAGCCAATTTACAGGGAACCAGGCAGAGAGCCTTCTCAGTAGTGGCACCTGCCCTGTGGAACGCCCTCCCACCAGATGCCAAAGAGAAGAACAACTATCAGACTTTTAGAAGACATCTGAAGGCAGCCCTGTTTAGGGAAACTTTTAATGTTTAACAGACCACTGTATTTTAATACTTTGTTGGAAGCCGCCCAGGGTGGCTGGGGAGACCCAGCCAGATGGGCGGGGTATAAATAATAAATTATTATTATTATTATTATTATTATTATTATTATTAGGCAGATTCACATAAGATTCACATAAAGAGCATCCTGCAGTAAGACTGTTAAGTCCAGTGTCTAAAACTGTTAAAAATATAAGACCAATTGGCATAAGCCTCCTTTGAAAGGCACAAAACCTAACTGTACCACTGTGCCAAACAGTCAGACATATGGATGGATGACAGAACTCCAGATCTTTCATGTGAGTTGTATGTGTGAATCTGCAAACACACACAAATGTAAAGGGTTGAAGTGCACCTGGCTTCTCTTTTATAAAACAGAGATGCTGAAGAACCCAGAAAGGCTGCAGAGGATCTTTGCAGGCACTTGTGAACTGCAGTGGGACAGCACAGCTGGATCTCAACATTAATTCTTCAATAATGGATGGTTAATCTATTAAATTTTAATGGTGAGTTGATAAGTAATGGTCTGGCTGCCATGTCACTGGATGTAAATACAGCAACTTGCCTGGAAATCTCTTTTGCTTTCTCCTTTCTCTGGGGGAAAAAATAAGTAAAATAATAACAACACACAGATAGATAGCAATAGACAGGAAGAGAAAAAGTCATTTCTGCAGGGGGGGAGGAGGAGGCAAATCTATCTCTTGGCACAAACCCAGCCCTTGTAACCTCCTCTAGCAATACACGAGTCCCTTGCAGCTGAGAGATTGTAGGCTTTATACAAACATACCCAACACAAGCATTTTCACCTACTTGACTTCACTTCAGTATAAAACAAATCTTTCCCTAATACTCAGTGGCACAGAACAGATTGCCGGGGCAGCAACACCCGGCTGCTGTGTGTAGGAAGCACGTACTGTATGAGTGCATTTTCAAAGGTGTACACAGGGAATTCAAGTACGTAGCTTACGGCCAAAGAAGACGTCCATGCCCTGAAAATGATTAGAAGTTTCCTATGAGGTGGCATCATTTATGGTAAATGGCATGGGGGGGCGGAGTCACACAGCTGCCCCCTCCAGTAGTGGCCTCACTGCTGTTTACCTGCATGACAACACAGGCTTTGTCAGAAAACCAGACAAAATACAATCTTTAGTAACATGCTTCCTTTGTTTATACCTTGCTATGTGTCTCACTTTTATTCACAATTTAAAATGTTGTTGTTGATGGTGATGATGATGATGGTGGTTTATGCCTCTTTAATATGCCTCTTTAATATGGTGCTGGAGGAGACTCTTGAGAGTCCCATGGACTGCAAGAAGATCAAACCTCTCCATTCTGAAGGAAATCAGCCCTGAGTGCTCACTGGAAGGACAGATCCTGAAGCTGAGGCTCCAATACTTTGGCCACCTCATGAGAAGAGAAGACTCCCTGGAAAAGACCCTGATGTTGGGAAAGATTTAGGGCACAAGGAGAAGGGGACGACAGAGGATGAGATGGTTGGATAGTGTTCTCGAAGCTACCAGCATGAGTTTGACCAAACTGCGGGAGGCAGTGGAAGACAGGAGTGCCTGGCGTGCTCTGGTCCGTGGGGTCATGAAGAGTCGGACACGACCAAACGACTAAACAACAACAACAAAAATATTAAGAAAGAGGGAAATCTCCAATGATGCTTTTAACGCCTTATAGTACCAAAGCCAGTCCTTCTAACGCAAGGGGGGAAATCATCTTTAAAAATATGAGAAGCTAGCAAAATTCAAACTGTGTGTTGCAAGCACAATCTGGGATCACAATTCAGTCGTTATGAACAAGTTATAAGGGAAACTTCAAAATACACAAATGTATTGAACAGTTTGTGAAAAGTTGTTGGCCTTTGGGTATCAACTGTAAGATGACGCAGTCATGTTATCGCAGGATTTGGATCTTTGGTCATTAGCGATAATTTAGAAGAAAATGCTTCCCAGGACAGTACATTATAGCAACAAAGTTGGCTCTGAGACACATTACGCTTCCTGTTAACAAGAAAGGTTAAAGACCAACAAAACTGAAGGTACCACAGTTGGGAAAGAGAAATCCATAGCTTGGCAGCTGGGTTCCTTCTCTGCCAAGCCTGTCCCTTGTGTGTCTAAATTGGCTTTCTCCCCACCTATTGTGAAGGAACAAGCTAAGAACAAGCCTGGTAACATCAGAAGGCTGGCTGTGCCAATGGCCTCACCAATGGTACATAACACTTTCCTCAGTTTGGTTTCAAGGACAAATTAGCACAGTCTAACAATTTTGCCAACGTATCTGGGAAAACAGATACTTCATGGGTTCTGTTTTTACAAGCACCACATGGTTGCCTGAATCCATCGTGCTCAAATAGCATATTCATGTTATCACATGTCAGCCTTAAAATCAGGACAAGTGGGATCCACAACAAAATTTTGCTGTGTAGAGTGGTGTTCTCCAGCATTCCAGGCACTCCCTTCCCTTCCCTCCCCCTCCAACTCCCCACAGTTTTCCATTTTCTCCTCCAACAGTCAGCTAGCATTCTGTGGCCAGTGAGCATCCTCAGTCTTCATTGGGTTGTTGGGGAAGGGTTTGACCCATGAGAGTTTTCTCCCTCCTTTTTCTTTTTGTGCTTGTGCAAACCTTGGGATTTCTCTGTGCCTGCAGACACATCCCTTTTGTGCATGGGGGTTGCTATTTTGGATCCATAAGCAATGGCACTCAGAGCCTGAATATCAGAAATAGAAAGAAAAGTGTCTCCTCCCCATGAGGGCTAAACATCTAATTAAGGGCTAGCTGACATTTCAGCATTATTTAGCTGTTAATCCAGGGTCAGGTTTGATGGAATGTGTAGTCCAGTAACATCTGGAAGGCTGTAGGTTCTCCACCGAAATCACAAGCATTTTTCAAGCCATCTTGCAATTTTCACATTACAGTGGTGCCTCGCAAGATGAAAAGAATCCGTTCTGTGATTCTCTTCGTCTAGCGGTTTTTTCGTCTTGCGAAGCAAGCCCATTGACGGATTAGCGGATTAGTGCTATTAGCGCTATTAGCGGCTTTTAGCGGCTTATCAGCTTATCGGATCAGCTGATAAGCGGCTTAGCGGCTTAGAAAAAAGGGGGAAGGGGAAAAAAACCCGCAGGAACTCGCAAGACATTGTCGTCTTGCGAAGCAAGCCCATAGGAGATTCGTTTTGCGAAGCACCTCCAAAACGGAAAACTCTTTCGTCTAGCGAGTTTTCCGTCTTGCGAGGCATTCGTCTTGCGGGGCACCACTGTATAAAAGAATGGCCTTGGTACCCTTTCCCCCCCTTCCTTCCCCACAGTGTAAATACAGTCCTGCAGTAAACATATATATATTTCACATAGGTAGTGGTTACGATATCTAAAGGCTCTACTGGGAGTAATGGAGCCAGCTTAAACCCCCTATGAAGCAAATTGTGGAAGGGCCTTCTCAGTTGTGGCACCCCATCGCTGCATTCTCACCTCTGAAAAACTGGTGGGTAGGCAAACTAAGGCCCAGGGGCCAGACCCGGCCCCAGCGCCTTCTAAATCCAGCCCACAGACAGTGGGGGAATTAATGTGTTTTTACATGAGTAGAATGTGTCCTTTTATTTAAAATGCATCTCTGGGTTATTTGTGGGGCATAGGAATTTGTTCTTTTTTCAAAATATAGTCCGCCCCCCCCCCAAAGGTCTGAGGGACAGTGGACCGGCCCCCTGTTGAAAAAGTTTGCTGACCCCTGGTTTATACCCACAGGCACTCCCTTTTGCATTTGTCTCTGCCTTCTGATTGTTGATACTTTGATGCCAGTTAAGTGTGGGATGTAATCCCCACAGCAGTCAAATACAACATTCCTTGTTTGCCTAGAGTGGACACAGACAGGGGGATGTTGATCCAGCCAGTTGAACTTCCTGTTACACCTGGTCTGGAGCATCCTCCCCCTGCATGTGACCAGGTAGGTGGGCGTGACCCTTGCAGACCTAACAAAAGGTCCGGTCATGCAGCCATCTCTCTCTCTTTGACTCTTCTTTCTCTTGAAGACATTTCTTCTCTTGGACTGCACCGCCTTACAAGGATGTAAACCACACTGTATCTGTAACTCTAAGCTACAGCTTACCTTCAGGGATCCAACTGTGAACTGAATGTGGGTAAACTTCTTGTTATACTTTTAAAAGAAGCTTCTTGTGTCTTTATTCTTTTTAGGAGGGATAATAGGGGACTTACCAGGAACCAAACCCAATCTGAATGAAGCCAGATTGGATTGCTTAAATAAAGAGATTTCAAGAGTGTGCATTGGGGAATGCTGCTGACTCACAAGTGTGAGTTAGGAAGGATACTATTAAATCAATTTATCCTCTCCTAGTATCTACAACATTCCCACATTAAGTACCAACAGGGCATGTGTGCACCATGCTTTTGAAAGCATAGAGTCAGGCAACTGAAAATTCTTTCTGCAGTTTTCTGGTTTTGTGCAAATCTGAAGGATCAGTAGGAAAAAGTAGGGGGGGAAACCCTCTTTCCAGGAGTGCATCAGAAATAGTTATGAGTACAGTGGTACCTCGGGTTAAGTACTTAATTCATTCCAGAGGTCCGTTCTTAAACTGAAACTGTTCTTGACCTGAAGCACCACTTTAGCTAATGGGGCCTCCCGCTGCTGCCACGCCGTCGCTGCACGATTTCTGTTCTCATCCTGAAGCAAAGTTCTTAACCTGAAGCACTATTTCTGGGTTAGCGGAGTCTGTAACCTGAAGCATATGTAACCTGAAGCGTATGTAACCTGAGGTACCACGGTATAGCTATAATAGTAGACATGGAAGGGGGAGTAGCAGAAAGGGATAATCTATCTACTTAGAATCATAGAATCATAGAGCTGGAATAGACCACAAGGGCCATCGAGTCCAACCCCCTGCCAAGCAGGAAACTTCCTGCTTCCTATGACCTACACAAATAATCTGTGATCCTGAGTGGAGTTTTTTGGAGCCCGATTTCCCCCAGCTTTTCAGGTAAACCAGGATTTACAGGGGAGAAGCATCAAGACTAATGTTGCTTGAGGATTGTGTCATGTGCAATAAGCAAATCAATGGGAACACACACACACAATAAACTCTGGTATGAGCAAGCCTTTAATTTCCCTCTGGGAGTGGATGCTGTATTTTTAAAAAAGTGTCCCTATACAGATAGCTTAGTAGGTAGAGCATGAGACCCATTAATCTCAGGGTTGTGGGTTCAAGCCCCATGTAGGGCAAAACATTCCTGCATGGCAGGGGGTTGAATGAGTTGACCCTTGTCCCCGCTTCCAACTCTACCATTCTATGAGTCTATGATTTACCAGGGACAAGGTGCAAAGCCAGGGGCTTGTTGTTGTTGTTGTTTAGTCGTTTAGTTGTGTCCGACTCTTCGTGACCCCATGGACCAGAGCATGCCAGGCACTCCTGTCCTCCACTGCCTCCCGCAGTTTGGTCAGACTCATGTTTGTAGCTTTGAGAACACTGTCCAACCATCTCGTCCTCTGTTGTCCCCTTCTCCTTGTGCCCTCCATCTTTCCCAACATCAGTGTCTTTTCCAGGGAGTCTTCTCTTCTCATGAGGTGGCCAAAGTATTGGAGTCTCAGCTTCAGGATCTGTTCTTCCAGTGAGCACTCAGGGCTGATTTCCTTCAGAATGGAGAGGTTTGATCTTCCTGCAGTCCATGGGACTCTCAAGAGTCTCCTCCGGCACCATAATTCAAAAGCATCAATTCTTCAGTGAACAGCTTTCTTTATGGTCCAGCTCTCACTTCCATACATCACTACGGGGAAAACCATCGCTTTAACTATACGGACCTTTGTTGGCAAGGTGATGTCTCTGCTTTTTAAGATGCTGTCTAGGTTTGTCATTGCTTTTATCCCAAGAAGCAGGCGTCTTTTAATTTCGTGGCTGCTTTCACTTGCAAATAGGGACAATTGAAGCATATGTAGACATCCTTTTAGGAGGACAGTTCCAGTCAACCAACTTAGTAGGATGCCATAAATGTTGGGAAGGTAGGTCCCAACCAAAGAAGATTGGCAACTTAAGTTGACAGAATACACACAATTTGCAGACTTAACATATAGATCTAGTTACAGGTAGGTAGCCGTGTTGGTCTGCTGTAGTCGAAACAAAATAAAAAACAAAAAAATTCCTTCCAGGTGCACCTTGGAGACCAACTAAGTTTGTTATTGGTAAGAGCTTTCGTGTGCATGCACACTTCTTCAGATTCTTCAGATCTGAAGAAGTGTGCATGCACACGAAAGCTCATACCAATAACAAACTTAGTTGGTCTCTAAGGTGCAACTGGAAGGAATTTTATTTATTTTTTATTTTGTTTTAACATATAGAATAAGAGAACAAGAAGAACACATGTTTAAAGTAGATTGGAAAACATTTATTTAATATATGGAAAATAATTGAATCCAGCTGAAAACGCTGGCAGCATTAAGATAAATTCAACAATGTAAATAAGTTTTGATGGATGTAATAACGGAAAACTGATTGGTATAGTTTTTGTAAAAAATGCAGGGATATAAGATATGTAAAAGGAACCATGGAAAGAGAAGAAGGGAAGTCACTGATATCTTAAGTATGTAAAATGTTTATCCAAAATTGTAAAACAGAAAAATTAATAAAAATCATTATTTATTTTTAAAAAAGTAACAGGAAGGTGGGTGAAGGTCTGTGAAGAAGGTTACAAGTGTAGGCCTGGATTGAATCAATCAATTTCCTCTTCTGATCTGAAAGTTGAAAGCCGAGTTCTGGTATAGTCATTTACTGACAGAATAAAATTATTTGGCACAAGTTCTTCACCAAGTCCTGTTGTTATAGTGACATTGATATCTCAATTGCCACATTTCTTTTTCCTCTGTCAAATATCATGGTGGTATCAGCAGGCCAAGGAAAAGGGCAATTTTGGTTGCTCAGGAGTCTCCTAAAAATTTGCATAGCCAACGATATCTTATTTTCAAGGAACAACAAGAAGATTGAGTGTGAAGAACAAGCGTTTTAAATAATGGAAAGTCCTATTAAGTGAATTTATTGAGAAACTGCAAAAATGTTGTAACAATAAGTACCCTTCAATACGTTCTTACTTACTCAGTGAATATGTATGCGGTGTTGAATCATTTATATCTACATGCAGGAAACTGATACATTTTGAACAAATTTAATTGAAATCACCCCTGGAGTGAGTCTGAAGAAAGGATTAAATTTAATGGTCTCACAGAGTGTCATACTTCCAGCTTCAAAAGTCTATTCTTCCCTCACTCCCCACTGGACTCCACTATACCTATAAGATCCCTAAACCTTACTATGCAAGCTTGTGGCTTTAATAAGAACTCAGAAATGAAAATCACTGCAATTTACCATGTAATGAGACTTAAAGAAGATGTTCAGTTGGACAGATTGTAACAATCAGTCTCACTTAGCCTGATTCAAATAAGGCTTACCTAAGAAATGGAATATTTTTGTCCAGAACTCGTTGAGTGGAAGTTCAGAAACATTAGGATTCTCTGACTTGAAAATGCATAAGCTTTAGATGTGATCCAACCTAACAGTTAAACGATGGCTCAGGCAGGTTTGAAACTACCCTCACTGCACAAACATAACATTTTTGTTGTAGCAGGGTGAACTCTGAAAACCCAAATTGCACAGATTTTCAAGGTGGTCAGTTTAAAATGAGAAAAACTCTTTGTGGGGTGTGCCTGTTGGTTAGCATCAAAGACATCCTTGGAACACAATTGCCCTGAGCAATTAGTCAGGAAGATCTAAAAGCAAAGAGAGGTTATGACTCTTTAGCTCAGAATCTTAACATTGCTTGACCAGCTAACTTCAGCCATGAAACATTTTCAGGACATTATACGCCAAGCTCACACCTGTCACTGTTGTGTAACAACTGAAAGGAGGATAATGTATGACATAGATCAATCTACCACAATAAATAGAATTTGAATCAGACCAGCATTACAGACAAAGTTATGCTGATATCACCAAGATAAAATAAAGACCTCTTTAAACCTCTCAGTAGTGATGTCCACCCCTCAACTGGCTTTTTCTTTTTCAGAAGGCCAAATATTTTTCAAGATTGTTTGTGGTTTTGACTTACAAAATATGAGGTCAAACCACAGAGTCCTCAATAGAATTCTGAGATGTGACTCTTCAGGTCATTTACCAGTAATGGAATCAGTAAACAATGTCTGTCTAATCTTAACAGATCTAATCTTAACTTCTACGCTCTATAATGTAAGCCTATCTCTGGTTCTTTAGATGTTTCCTCTATCTTCTTATCTAATCATTATCCACTTTGTCTTCATCATCTTAGATTGCATCTTGGTTATTAAGTTACTTACCTCATTTCAGTTATCGTAATCATCTGTCTTATCCATTTGCAACTGTAATGTCTCCCACATTGTCTTTTGTTGAAACAAATAGCTTACATATCATCATCATTATGATCATGTGATTGATAAGCTTCCAAGATGTCGGTAAATTTCATTTAAAATCTACAATAAGAAAATGAAATGGTATCATCCTGGAAAACCATGACGATTGAGTCTGATGATTGCATGAACTGGTCATTACTTCCAAGTAAATGTGGGTAAAGTTACATGGAGCAAGGATCTCTCTGTCTTTTCTTTTCTTTTTTTATTGGTTTCAGGCACACAGCCATAATCTGGGTTAAAAACCCGCATCCCCCAGATGACTTCATGGATTAAGTAAAAAGTTCCCATTGGCATCAAAAGGAAACTTTTTCTAAGCTTTGTAGGTAGCCAGTGGGGAGATCCCTCTGCCCTGAATGTTTTCTTTCATTTTTTATACATAAATATCAGTACAATAGAAAACAATGCATAATACATAACAAAGAAAGAAAAAATAAGAACATTGGTCATATTGTAGTATTGAAAGAAGTCATTTTTTTGTTGACTATCCTTGTTAAGATCATTCCTTTAGGGAGATCTTATACTGTCTAGTAAGCAGAATACCACCAGTATTTCAAAGCAATATTCTAACCTCATTTATCGCACTAAGATTTATGCTATGGTTCTAAATCAAGTATAAAGCCATGATGGATGTATCCCATCTTTCCCCAAGGATCCCAAGGTGGTGTCCAGGATTCTGCTTTCCTTTTACCCTCCCAAGAACCATGTGTGGTAGGTTAAACTGAGAGACAATGGCTGGCCCAAAGTCACCCAGTGAGCTGCATGGTTGAGTGGAGATTTGAACCAAGGTTTCCCTAGTCCACATTTGACATTCTAACCACTATAACACCCATGATTCTGATGTATTGCACTTATAACTCAGAGAAAGGGCTCAGGTATGCTTCTCCATTCAGCCTCCAATTCAGGTAAATTTCACAATCACACCTGCTTCTAGGACTGTGTGTGGCCTGAATCACACAGCCCCAAAAGATGAATTTTTAATATTGCACTGTGAACAGTTAGATCAAGGGATCCCTAAAGCTCTGTGGGCAGAGGTGTCCCCCAATTCCACATTTTGCCATTTTAAATAAATCATCTACTACATCATTTCAAAAAAGGGAAGCAATGCAGACTAGGGAATTACCCTGAACTCAAGGAGGGAAGGGTGATGAGAGGAGTGGTGGAGAGGTAGGAGGATCTCTTATTGTGAGGGATAAGCCTAGGTGGATTATTTTCCCAAGTCACTCCAAGCACAGTAATTTTTTCAACTACATAAAAGTTTTTGTTTTTCACATGGCCACTGCTCTTCTGTGAGTTCTGCATGGAAAGGCGAGGTGGTTAGAAAGGCTCTGTTCAATGGGGTTCAGTTTAATAACAATGAAAAATCAATCAATCACATTTGTGTAAGCTGGCTTGTGGTAAGGTAAAGGTACCCCTGCCCGTACGGGCCAGTCTTGACAGACTCTAGGGTTGTGCGCTCATTTCACTCTAGAGGCCGGGAGCCAGCGCTGTCCGCAGACACTTCCAGGTCACGTGGCCAGTGTGACGAAGCTGCTCTGGCGAGCCAGAGCCACACACGGAAACGCCGTTTACCTTCCTGCTAGTAAGCGGTCCCTATTTATCTACTTGCACCCGGGGGTGCTTTCAAACTGCTAGGTTGGCAGGCGCTGGGACCGACCAGCGGGAGCGCACCCCGCCACGGGGATTCGAACCACTGACCATGCGATCAGCAAGTCCTAGGCACTGAGGTTTAACCCACAGCTCCACCCGCGTCCCTTGTGGTAGTAGAGTGTAAACTTTGAGTCCAGTATAGAGTTATTCCCTTTTCCCTCACTCTCAGTTCAGTTATAGGGCTTTTTGTGTGATTTACGTATCTATCCCTTTTTATTCTAATCCATCTCTGCTTTCTGACAGACAGAAATGACTTAAATTATTTCCTTTTGTGCACATTTCTCTTAGCTCCCCCTCCCTCCACACACACACTGCAAGATTTGGCATCTAGGGCCCACTTAATCTGATGCAGCCAGCCCTCTCCACCTTGACATCCTTGTGGCGTTTGGTTCCTAGGTGGGTCATAAGGAAAGGGTTAAAATGAGTGGGATGTGATTGGCCAGTGGAAACTGAGGGGAGGAGTTAGAGTGAGAATGGGAGTTGTGTGAAAGTCAGTTGAGAGTTGGGAGTTGGAGAAGGAAGAGGGAGGAATAGTCCGTGGGTTGGTTGAGTTGTGTGGTGAGAGAATGAAAGGAATTGTTAGGTGGAGTCAGATAGTTAGTTGGGATAATCAGTTTGAAGTTCTTAGGAACGAATAGGACAGTTAAGGAAATAAGATTAAGAAACTGACAAGAAAAATTAGCTGAAACCATAAGCTTGTTCATGCCTATAAATAAACTTGATTATTTGTTAATGTTAACAACTGACTGGACTCTGTGTGTACCCGTGAGAAACGGGTTGGTGGCAGCGAAGAAAGCAATTACAGTGGTGGCACAGGGTCAATAGACCGTCAAACGTCTGGGGACCCTGTGTGATCGCCACAATCCTTAACTCTGAGCTCTTCATTGCTACCTCCATCTGGGCTAGCTCCATTCCTTTCCCTGGAGCTCATGCCATGGGAGCTGGTTAGGCACAGAAGAAGAGCCAGATGCAAATTGCACCATAATTTCAGGAGGCTTTCATTTTCCTCGCACAAATTTCCAGTTCCTTGCCTTATCTGAAAGATTTAAAGCTGGGTGGGGCTGGGAGAGGTAGTTCCAACCATTCCCATGAAAGCTCAGATCCGTTTTTTAAGTCCCAGATGAAACGTGTTTCCACGAACGAGGGCCTGGTGTCATGAAAGGAAAGCTGCCTCTTGCATCGTGGGCTGTGGAAAGGAACCTGATATCTGAACAGAAGGCTTGAGTCTCCTGTTTTATACCAAGTCAGACATTAGTCCACCGAGGCCACTACTGTACCGTCTGATAGGCAGTGACTCCTCAAGGCTTCAGCCTCGTTACCTGAGGCCTTTTAAACTGCCCTACACACCCCTTTGCTTTTTTATATCAGAGATTGGCTTCTGACTGCAATATGCCCTAGGTTACTTTGTAAGTTTTATGAGTCTATGATCAGGAGCACACCTGACAGATGCATCCTCCCTCTCCTGTCACCTTCGTGTGATCCTTCATGTTTTGTATCAAAGACTCCCTCCAGTAGTTGAAAGCAGGTTTATCCTCAAAGGAATGTATGACAAATACCATAATTCCTTTTTCAAGCGGGGCCCGTTTAATCCACCAACTCATTAAGCGCAACGGCGCTCCAGCAAACAACCATTATGTCAACGATAACCATATTGTACTTAAAGAATACAATTAATCCCTTAATTGGAGTATAAAATACGCCATTTCCTCTACACGGCACCTCAGATTGTAATCTAATAGTACAAGGTGGTTATCCGAATGTTAATTAAGAGCACAGTGAAGGCTCTGTACTGTTTGTTCCTGGGTTCCTCTGAAAGTGTGAAAGGGATTAAAAGGCAAATGAAAAATGATAAAGTCAGAAGGAAGGTTTGCTCCCTCTCACACACAAAAATCCAGTAAGATTTTTATTTGAGTTACAGATACGATAAACCCACCAGAGACATTTCACGAGCCACATTGAAATAATGTTGACTTTCTTTGCATGTTTGGCCTGAACAAGACTCTTGAAGCCTGCCTTGAATTTGTCTTGAGGAAAAATAATTTCAAAGCAACTCAAGGAATGACCACAAGTGTCCTTTCCACAAATCTCTTACGTTGAAGCATGGTCATCATTGAGAACATTTTGAGAATAAGAAAAAGACCAGATTCGGGTACTATAAATTATGACCTCCAAGCAAATTTGATCTAGAACAATTTGCCTCCCATATGTTGGAGGTAGGACAAGTCAGCCTGCTTCTGTCAGCAATCTTATATGAGCTTGCGTTTTTTAGAAAATTTATTTCACTGTCTTGAATTCAGAGACACCCACAGATGAAGTAGCCTTCACCACTATGAAAGCGAGTACAGTCGTGCCTTGGAAGTCAAACGGAATCCTTTCCGGAAGTCCGTTCGACTTACAAAATGTTCGGAAACCAAAGCGCAGCTTCTGATTGGCTGCAGGAAGATCCTGCAGCCAATTGGAAGCCACGGAAGCCCCATCGGACATTTGGCTTCCAAAAATAGTTCGCAAACCGGAATAGTCACTTCTGGGTTTGTGGCGTTCAGGAGCCAAAACGTTCGAGAGCTAAGCTGTTCGAAAGCCAAGGGACGACTGTAGATCCGAATGCCTCCTTAAGCTAATAAAAACGGGAATTTTTAAAATAGCAGGTTTCTTGTGGATAAATAAATGAACGTTTCTGTACAGCTGTTATTCACAGTGCATTAGTTACACTTCTCTGATCGCTCTTGTTGACTTGAAAGTTGTAACCCACCAACCCAAATGCAGCCCACCAGCAGGGCCAGCCTTCCCATTGGACAGGGTGAGGTGTCTACCTCAGGTGGCAAAGGGGACAGGAAGAGAGGCAATGGAGGTCAGTGCTGCCTGTGCACCATGTGACCAGCATGCCCTACGCTAGCCTGCTACCCTCAGTTGGGATGCAGGATGCTGTTCCATTGCCAATAATTCAGTTGCCAGTCCAATCGGTTTCCACACATGGAACTGGAAAACATCCTCTTGTCCTTTGTCTTAGGCAGCAAAATGTCTTGCAATGGCTCTATCCACTAGCCATGTGGCCTATCAGCTGCCAGCCTTTCCCCCAGCCCCCACACTCCATAACGATATTGTACTTTTAGCCCATGTTGGTAGAAAGCCATAGAAAAAAGGTATCTCAACAAAACAATGTACAGGATCATACACTAGTACATCCAACTTGTGTGCAGTAGTACACCCAATCTGTACCCTACATTTCAGTAAGGTTTAATCCTCATGTTGACTTCTGCAGTCACCATGTGTACAGGCATTCACACAAACATGCCTGCCTGTGTGCATACTCCTTGTACGTGTGTGAGCAGCCCAATGATTAATAACTTTAAACATTGCAGATTTCAAATTTGCAATGCAAAGGCTTGAAAGAAATGAACAAACAAGCAAGCAAACAAAATGTTCCACTCCAAACACAACTTAGTTAGAAATACCCCCATAAAACAAAATACCGTACTTTTCACGGCACTCTGCTCATAATAAAATTATATATATCATGCCTTTAACAACAAGCAGCTGTTTTAAGAGATCCTTCACTAACATGGTTGGCAGCAAGAAACATGTCTCAAAGAGATCTCTTTTTGTAGAGGTGGAAAACCTATTTTGACAGGCATTCACTACAAAAAGAATTATGACAGGGATTAGGGGAGGGGAGAGGAAAACAGAGCTCAGTATCTCCATTACAGAGATAGGAAAGACAATGAGAAAATTCACCCTCCTGCAGAACCTGTGAAAAAGCAACCATCTCAATGACAACAAAAGCAAAATAATCTGGGATCTTGCCTCTTGGTATATAGCTTATGTGTAGCACTGCTGAAACACATTTGATACTTGCCAGATGGCTTGGGTGGCCTATTTGTTTGAAGTTGTGCATATATATATATATATATATGCTTTCGTAGATTTTCACGGGTTCAGGAATGCAGGTTTTGGTGTCTTCGGGTGTCTTCCCGTGTAAGAGTCGGGGTGTCTGGGCGACGTTTCGACGAGGTCTCACTCGTCATCTTCAGGCTGGCGCCAGCCTGAAGATGACGAGTGAGACCTCGTCGAAACGTCGCCCAGACACCCCGACTCTTACACGGGAAGACACCCGAAGACACCAAAACCTCCATATATATATATATATATATATATATATATATATATATATATATGACTCTAATATAATTTTAATGAAACAGACAATTAATCATAATCTTCCTGTCATCGCATCTCATCTTCACTCTTAAATTTCTGGAATGACCCCCAGAGCATTTATAATCCGTCATTTCTGCTTTAAGCCACTGTCATTTCAGAAGAAAATGGTGAATTCATGGCAAAGGCCTTCCAGAGATGGATGATTCTGGCATAACTCTTATGGCAACTGCTGCTTAAATGAATCAGATTGTCCTATCCAGTACCTGGCGTTTTCATTTTCTTTGTGATTTAAACTTGTGCGGCACTGACAATGTAAGCCTGTGTTTTCATTAGCAAAAATGTAAGGTGCCCTTAAGGCAGAGGTTTTCAACCTTTTTTTTTAATAATAATTTTTTATTGCATTTTTTTTCCAAATTGCAGATAAAACAGAAAGGAAAAAGAACATAGAAAATAGAAAGAAAGAAAAGACAAAAAATCACAACCATTTCAACAACTTATTTCGAATTTCTATCGGACTTCCCCACGTCTCCCACATAATGCATTCTTGACAATAAAATTATCAGCAAGTTATAACCTTGTTTCATGTGTTTCTTTGTACTTTCAATTGCAGTTTAAGTTTAAATCTCTTATTTTCAACTTATTCTAAAAATATAACACATTATCATTTTCACCCATTTAAACTTTGATTTTTTCATAAATATTATCCAATTTCATATATACTCCACCTTCATTGCTGGGGCTAACATTCCAAGTCACGCGGCATCTTAAGATTCATATAACTTATAATACTTTTGCAGATAGTCCTTAAATTTTTTCCAATCCTCCTCCATTACTTCTTCTCCCAGATCTCGGATCCTTGCAGTCATTTCGGCTAGTTCCATGTAGTTCATCAATTGCGTCTGCCAGTCCTCCAGTGTGGGTAAATCTTGAGTCTTCCAGTGCTTAGCAATAAGGATTCTTGCTGCTGTAGTAGCGTACATGAAAAAAGTTCTATCCTTCTTTAACACCTTCTGGCCGACAATGCCCAGAAGGAAGGCCTCCGGTTTCTTGGGGAAGGTGTACTTAAACACCTTTTTTAACTCGTTATAGATCATTTCCCAGAAGACCTTCAATCTTGGACAAGTCCACCAAAGGTGAAAGAATGTCCCCTCAGCTTCCTTACATTTCCAACATTTATTATCGGACAAATGGTATATCTTAGCCAGCTTGACCGGGGTCATGTACCACCTGTATACCATTTTCATAATATTTTCTTTCAGAGCATTACATGCAGTAAACTTCATACCGGTGGTCCATAACCTCTCCCAGTCTTCAGACATGATATTATAACCAATGTCCTGAGCCCATTTTATCATAGCTGATTTAACTGTCTCATCCTGAGTGTTCCATTTAAGCAGCAAGTTATACATTCTCGATAGTAACTTGGTCTTTGGTTCTAACAACTCTGTCTCAAGTTTCGATTTTTCCACCTGGAATCCTGTTTTTTTGTCTAACTTAAAGACCTCATTAATTTGGGCATAGTGTAGCCAATTTTGCACCTTATCCTTTAGTTTTTCAAAGCTCTGCAACCTCCAATTTCCTCCAATGTTTTCTATTATTTCCCAATATTTCGGCCAGCAGGCCTCCATATTGGGTTTTTTCCGAGCCTTGGCCTCTATTGGTGATATCCACCTCGGAGTTTTACTTTCCAATAAGTCTTTGTATTTTTTCCAGACCATATATATTGCTTTTCTGACAATATGGTTTTTAAACATTCCGTGTGTTTTTCCCTTGTCATACCACAAATACGCATGCCAACCTAGCGAATTATTAAAGCCTTCCAGATCTAGGACATCAGTGTTTTCTAACAGAATCCAATCTTTCATCCAGCAGAAGGCCGCAGCTTCATAGTATAACCTTAAGTCTGGCAGGGCAAACCCCCCTCTCTCCTTTGCATCAGTTAGTATTTTAAACTTTATTCGGGGCTTTTTGCCCTGCCAGACAAACTTAGAGATGTCCTTCTGCCACTTTCCAAAGCATTCCACTCTGTCCACAATCTGCAAGGCTTGAAACAAAAACAACATTTTTGGCAAAACATTCATTTTTATAGCTGCAATTCGGCCTAACAAGGATAGTTTCAATCTTGACCAGATTTCTAAGTCTTTTTTAACTTCTGACCAACATTTCTCATAGTTATCTTTAAATAAATTCAAGTTCTTAGAAGACAGATTGACCCCCAGGTACTTCACTTTTTTGACAATGTTTAGTTCTGTTTCCTTCTGAAACCCCTCTGTTTCAATAGCTGTCAAATTTTTCCCTAACACCTTGGTTTTTTGTTTGTTCAACTTAAAACCCGCCACCCGGCCAAATTTCTGAATCAATTCCAAAACTCTTTTTGTACTAGATTCTGGCTCCTGTAATGTTAAGACCAAGTCATCTGCAAATGCTTTCAGTTTATATTGTTTCGCTCCGACCCATATTCCTTGTACCTGCCGATCCTTCCTTATCATGTTCAGCAAAACCTCCAGGACTGAAATAAACAATAAAGGGGAAAGGGGGCACCCCTGACGTGTTCCTTTTTCAATATGAAGTTCTTCTGTCACCACATTGTTCACTATCAACTTAGCTTTTTGTTCTGAATAGATTGCTTCTATTCCATTCTCAAACCCCCTTCCCACTCCCATCCCTTCCAAGTTTTTCTTCATAAATTTCCAAGAAATGTTGTCAAAGGCCTTCTCCGCATCAATGAAAATTAGCACTGCTTTAGTGTTAATATTTGTTTGTAAGAGTTCCAGAATATCGATAATATTCCTAGTGTTATCAAACAAATGTCTACCTGGGAGAAAGCCAGCTTGGTCCTTATGGATTACTTCATTTAATACTTTTTTAAATCTATTAGCCAAAATATCTGCAAATATTTTGTAATCCACGTTTAGGAGTGAGATGGGACGGTAGTTCTTAAGTTGAGTCTTTTCAGTTTCCACTTTAGGTATCAGTGTGATGAATGCTTCTTTCCACGTATCTGGTGCCCTCCCTCCCCCCATTATCTGGTTGCAAACCTCCATTAATAGTTGTATCAAGTAGTCTTTTAACATCCTGTAGTAATTGGAGGTAAGACCATCAGTGCCTGGAGATTTGCCTAGTTGCATATTCTGAATGGCATCCTCAATTTCCTGTTGTGTTATTTTACAGTCCAAGATTGATCTCTTCTCTTGAGATAGTTCTGGTAGGCCATTGTCTTTCAAGAAGTGTTCTATCTCAGTTGCTTCCTCGGACCCTTGTGTATACAGTTTTTTGAAATATTTCTGGAAACACTTTCTAATTTCTCTCGGTTTCTGAATATTTTTCCCTTCAACTTCTAGGTTGGTAACATAGTTTAATTTTTGTCTCTTTTTCAACTGCCAGGCTAGCAGTTTCCCACATTTATTCGCGGATTCAAAAGATCTTTGTTTCATTTGTTTGATTTTCCATTCCACTTCTTGGTTGATCAATTTCATATATTGTGACTGGTGGAATTTGATTTCTCTTAAAGTCTCTTTTGATTTTGGGTTCAATCTCAATTTTTTCTCTCCATCTCTTATCTTCTCTAATATCTTATCCTTTTTCCCATTCCAGAATTTTTTCTTAATCGTATTCTGTTGTATCAGAAACCCTCTCATAACAGCTTTGCTTGCGTCCCAGATTATTCTTTTTTCCACCGAGGTATTCAAGTTGATTTCAAAATAGTCCTTTAAAGCTTTTTGGGCCTTCTTTACAATCTCTTGATCTCTTAACAGGTTGTCATTCATTTTCCATCTGAAGGAATCGGCAGTAGTAAATCTCATTTCCATTTTCAGAGCGTTGTGGTCGGAGCAAGTCTTTGGGCAGATTTCTACTCTTGTAGTCTTAGGTGCCAGCCCTCTAGTTGTCCAAATTTGGTCGATTCTTGTCCATGACAGGTGGGCCTCAGAAAAGAAAGTTCCTTCTTTACCTAGGGGGTTTCTTGTCCTCCATAGATCAATCAAATCCATATTGTCAGTTAGTTCGAAGAAAGTTTTTGGTAGTCTTCCATCCTTGGTCAGGTTCTGGTTCTGTGACTTATCCATATAGGTAGAGACAACCCCATTCATGTCTCCCATCATGATGATATTAGAGTAGTCCAAATAGTCCAGTAGTGTCTCATGTAGCTTCTTGTAAAATTCTGATTTCCCCTCGTTTGGTGCGTAGATTCCTAATATCAAAACTTTTTCTCCTTGGATTTGTATTTCAATTGCCAGGATTCTTCCTTGTTCATCTTTAAACAAAAATTTTGGTGATAAATTCTCCTTTGCATAGATCACCACGCCTCTCTTTTTAACTCTGTCTGATGAAATAAATTCTTGGCCTAATCTTTTGTTTATTAACACTTTCCTATGGGACCTGGTCACGTGGGTTTCTTGCAGACAGA
Source organism: Podarcis vaucheri (assembly GCF_965113315.1). Classification (NCBI taxonomy): domain Eukaryota; kingdom Metazoa; phylum Chordata; class Lepidosauria; order Squamata; family Lacertidae; genus Podarcis; species Podarcis vaucheri. Next base: position 11,348,493 of record NC_138766.1, read on the forward strand.
TTATGTCCAGATGTTCTTTCTTCAAAATATGGAAAATCCTTTTGCGTTTTTCCGGGGAATTTGCGCCATTAATGTTCCAACTATACAGCTGTAGAGACATCCTGTATCAATCTGTTGTTGCTCTTTATGAGGTGTCTTCTTTTTTATCCAAATCCGAGGGTGCTGGCTCTTTTCCAGACTCTGGTGGAGGCCAGAGGGCTGCTGCTCCCTTCTGCAGGTCTTCTCCGTGATCGTGTAGAGACTTCTGGCTATCCTCTTTCGTTTTGATTTTAATCTTCTTTCCTTTGTAGTTGAATGATAGGCCTTGTGGAAACTCCCACCTGTAAGGTATTCCACTACTTCTCAGAAGTCCAGCTAGGTCAGTGTAGTTAGATCTGAGATCCAGTAGTTGTTTAGGAATATCCTTGTAGATTTGTGCTCTTCTGTCCTGGATCTCAAGTGCTTTATTAAAATGTAGGTCCAGTAGTTTGTCTCTCTCCTGCTTGGTCCTTAAGATAATCAAGCAGTCTCTAGGCCTGTCTTTCCTGGCAACTCTTCCCAGTCTGAATGCTGTTGTTATTTTAAAATCTGTATCTTCCTTTATACCCCAGAATTTAGAGAATTCTGCTGTCAAAAAGTCGGTCAAAGCCTCTTTCTCAATCTCTGGGATAGAGCGTAATCTTAAATTATTTTCCCTGTTTCTCAGTTCCGCCATAGACAGGTAGGCCTGCTGGTCGCTGATATGTTTGTGTAGCGGCCTTACCTCTCCTTTCAATTCATCCACTTTCTGGATTGCTTGACTTGCTTTTTCATTCGCGGCCTCGGCCAATTTCCGATTTTCAGATGTAACGTCTTTTAAATTCCCAATGTCTTGTGAATGCTTAGCCACCTGTTCAGAGAGTTTGGTAATTGAAGATGTGGCTAAGTCAATTTTTGCTGTTTGGTCATCAACCTTTTTGTTCAAGATTGCAAATTGTTGTAGCATTTCCTCTAAAAGAGTGCCAGATCCCCCTGCTGCCATATCCTCAGTTGTTGGCTGTTCAGCTTCCTTAGATGGAGCTGTTGTTGAGGGTCCAGCTCCCTGTAAAACAGCAGGGACTGAAGATCTGCGAGCCTGAGAAATCAGAGTTGTTTGTACCAATTGGCCTTTCCCTGCTTTCGACGCAGCTCTTGTTTTTGGTGGGCCACTCATTCCACACCTGTCTTTGGATTCAAGGTCAAGCTATCAAATATTCCATGGGAAAGACAGGCCTCAGAGTAGAAAACCAAACCACAGAGAGTCAAAACAAAGTTGGTTCTCAGGAATTTGTAAATCCCAAACTCCACTAGAGGGAGTATTGTTACAGTTCAGGAAAGAAGAAGCAAAGTTTCAGTCGCCATTAAAGTTCCAGCGGTTAAATAAATTAACAGTAGTCCTTAAAGAAGACTTTTTTCCACTGGCAGAGTCCTTTCAATGTTACCACAATAGTCTATCTGAAGGTGCAAGATACAGTTATTTAATTGTATCCTCCAATGATGCCTCTATGTATCCATTTCAACTTTGTATATGTATCCGCAAAACAGTCCTTTTCCCCCTGCAGGTCCGGAGCTGGAGTTTTTAAAGTTTTTAAAGTCCACAAAAGGAGAAGGTCTCTGAATAAAATCAACACAATAGCAAAGAATAAAAAGAAGGCTTGCCTTTCCCTTCAGTTGCTAGCTCCACCAGACGCATGATACTTCCCATTTTAAAATCCCTTTCTATTGCTTCCAGCTTGTCAGTTCCTTTGCCTTTGATCACCAAGCACTACCGGGAGACGGACTTCCTTTTTCTCGTCTCCCGCTTTCAGCCAAATTATCAATTTACAGTCCCGAATTTAGTACTCTTCTTACTCACGAGTAGATGGTTTAGAGTCCAATGCTTAAGGAAGAAAGGTCGGCGCTCATCAGCAACAGCCGCGCGGCTTCACTCCCGCAGAAAGAGCGATGAATCCACAGCACCGCTTCCCCTCCGCGCTTCCGGAGCCCCTTACGGGGTCCCTTCTTCGTTTTGGGGGTCGCTCTGGGTGCCCGCCGGATCCCACGGCCACGAGCTCACTCTGCTCGTGGTTTATCTTAATGGGTCGTCGCTTTGCCGCAGTGAACGACCCTTTCCTGCGGAGCCCCTCTTCGCAGCGCAAAGAGGACCGCCATTACTTGTTTCGCGCCGCCTCCGGAAGTCAGAGGTTTTCAACCTTTTTGAGCCCATGGCTCCTGTTATGTACTAAGCCTGGATTCTAGAACAATAGGTTGGTAGGATCCTAGAATGCAACAATTGATTGGCTTGCAGTAGCAGCCCAATCAGACCCCAGGAGGAAGCTAATCAGCCTGTTAGGCTGGTAGGATCATAGAATGCAACAACTGATTGGCCTGCAGTAGCGGTCCAATCAGGCTCCAGGAAGGAAGCAGAATCAGCCAATCAGATGGGACTCATTGTGTAAAGAATGTATATAAAGGCCTGAGGTTTGGGGGGAAATTCAATCCCTGTTTTACAAGCTGCAATAAAGAGCATGAAATCACTGCAGGATAATCCAAGTATATTTTACAGCCCAATCAGGCTCCAGGAGGAAAGCAGAATCAGCCAATCAGACGGGACCTATTGTGTAAATAATATAAAGCCTGAGGTTTGGGGGGAAATTCATTCACTCTTTTACGAGCTGCAATAAAGAGCATAAAATCACTATGTGACTCTGAGGTATATTTCAGCTCCCTTGATCAACTACCTTATTTCTGCAGCACCCCTCATAGCTGTCAACTTTTCCCTTTTCTTGCGAGGAATCCTATTTGGAATAAGGGAATTTCCCTTAAAAAAAGGGAAAAGTTGACAGCTATGGCACCCCTCTGGGGCTCAGGAACCCAGCTATGCCACCCCTTGCCTGCAGAGCTGGCAGCCTCTCACCCCTTTTTGATCACCCTCTCTTGGGAGTGTTCCCTCAGCCTCCTCTCCTCTCCTTGGGAGTCCTTCAGGCAGCTGCTGCTGCTGTCACTGGTCTCTGAGCTGGGTTGTATCCAACTAAGCTATACAAAGAGTAGATCCACTGAAATCAATAGACTTCCCTAACCAGTCCAAAGTTAGCCAAGTCCATTTATTTCAATTAAGTCTAAGAGTAGTGACTTGATTGCATACAACCCTATATGATACTTTTGTCCTTTACACATTTTAAATTCATGATTGCAAAGATGAGTGTTTATTAAAGTGAAGTTACTATTTCAAAGTTCAGAGACATCTGAATAATTATTTTGTCTTGTGGAACATTTTCAACCTTCCGTCTAATTTGCCAAATTTCCTTCAGCGCCACAAATACAATACTAACCCAATTTCAGTGCTCAAATATTTTATTTTGAAATAGCAGCATAGAAGCCATTGGGATCCTTCTGGTCAAGTAATTTGTTTGAAGAACTGTATCCTAACCATTGTTCCATGAAGGGCAATAGACACAGGTGGTGCTCTATAAATAATAATTACCAGGTGAGGGTAGCCGATGGGTCTCAAAACCTTGGTGAGTTAGGGACTTCCCCTGCATGTGAAAGTGGACTCCGGAGGATTGAGTGGACAAGACAAATAGTGGGTCCAAAAGTCAAGAAGGTGGTTTCTGCACGTGCTGTAGAGGGAAGTGAGGGGCAGATGGGGCTCATCAACCTGGGAAGGGAGCCAATCTAGGAGAAGGAAAACTCTGATGCTAAACCTCAGCTGCCTTGTGGCTGTACTCATTCATGAGAAAGGCTTCAGGACTAAATCCCAAGGGAAAATCCATACCCGCTGCCTTGCGGGGCATCTTTAGGAGAAGGAGTAAACCCTACACAAATCCAGAATTGTGTCCCTAAGATGGTATGATGGCACCCTCTACGCCTCCTTCCAGCAACTCCTGCAGCCAAGCTGATGCGAAATGTATTGCTCTGCTTTCCTTTGGACCACATCAGCCAGATCGAGAGGTGGGTCTGGTCACATGGGCAGCCCAGGACCTCCATACACAGTGTTCCCCAAAGGTCACTTTGGTGTTGCTAACATATCCAAAACAATGTGGGAGGAAGCCATTATGAGTTACCAGTTTCTGCAGACACAGCAGGTATTGGGATTCTCCAGCAATTTGGCTTCACCCCCAGAGGCACACTCCATTGTCTCTTGAGACAGATGGGTGCCAACAACAATCCCTGTGTTGCAGATGGTGGGCTGAGAGGGAAAGAAAATGACCACTCCAACTGTAGCTTGAAGTGATACAGTCAATTCTACCACCTTCAGGTTCTTCCAGTGCATTCTTCTTCATGCATAGACAATAACTCGAATACAGCACAGGGACCCGGGTGGCGCTGTGGGTAAAAGCCTCAGCGCCTAGGACTTGCCGATCGAAAGGTCGGCGGTTCGAATCCCCGTGGCGGGGTGCGCTCCCGTCACTCGGTCCCAGCGCCTGCCAACCTAGCAGTTCGAAAGCACCCCCGGGTGCAAGTAGATAAATAGGGACCGCTTACCAGCGGGAAGGTAAACGCCGTTTCCGTGTGCTGTGCTGGCTTGCCAGATGCAGCTTGTCACGCTGGCCATGTGACCCAGAAGTGTCTGCGGACAGCGCTGGCTCCCGGCCTCTAGAGTGAGATGAGCGCACAGCCCTAGAGTCTGTCAAGACTGGCCCGTACGGGCAGGGGTACCTTTACCTTTTTTTTACAGCACCTTACAATGAAAACAGTCCACACATTCAGCTGAGAGTTATCAGGTGTTCATGCATATGCAAACCAGCCCTTAAAGGGCAAGCTTCCTTTAATGTAATACCGAAACAAAAAGGTTTCCATTAGAACAGCAAGCTGAGCATTTAAATAGATGCATGTTTTGCCTGACCAAGAATTAGCAAAATCAAGTTACATGGTTTCACCTTCTGTGCACAACATTCGCTGTGTTGAACAAATTAGTTTTTGCTTATTAAAATTAATCATCCTTTCCTCACCTTTGATTTTATGGAAGGAACCTGCAGATCCTGTTTCATGTCAGATTAAACAAGCAGGTTCTTGCTGGCATTAAATATGCAGTTAGATTTCAATCTTTCAAATTAATTGAGTTACCATCTGTGTAAAAAAATAAAAAATCTTGTCTTAAAATTGTTGATGCAGGAGGTATGCCTTCAAGCAACTTCACATGCAAAGCAGGTGTGTATGTGTGACTGGGGCCGAAAGGGAAACAGGGCCTCACCTTCCTTGGAGATGTTTGGTTAGAAACTGGCACTATCAAAATTTTTGTATTCGTTATACGGCTTTTTGTGGAGCTGCTTTTGGGCTGGGTTCAGGAGCTGCAGCTCATGGAGAATGAGGTGCTCAGGGCGGGGCAATCTGATAACAACCTATGGCACCAGTTCAGAACAAGCTGTAGTGTGATGGCCTGGGAATCTGATTCAGAGGCTGAACCTGAGGAATCCCAGCCTGCACAGGAGTCCCTGCCTCCAGGGCCAGGGGCTTGAACCTGAAGGGTCCTCACCTGTGCTGGATCCTCAGGAGCAGACACCAGCTGAATCCGCCCTGGCTCCAGAGGTGATCAAGGACCCATTGCCTGCAGGTGCTCCTCTCCCAGCCCTGTCAGGGGAACATGAGGTTGCCTCTGGGTCCAGTAACCCTCCAGCCTCTCCGGATCTGCAGAGGCTCAGGGCAGAGAGGCGGAGGGAACTTAGTTCTTGCATGAGGAGTGCTTGCCTTAAGGCCAGGAGAGGCGAGTCACCTCTGGAGGTGGGCTGGGACCGCCCTATGCCTCAGAGGAGATAAAGGCCAGTCAGCCCAGTCCCAGGTTGCGGGAGCAACATCGTTGGTAACCTGTTCCTGCCAGCACCCTGTCCTGCTCTTCCAGAGTTCCTGACCACGCCCGGTTCCTTGCCTTGGACCCCGCTTCACCCTTGATGGACAGCCTCCATACCCTCGACCTAGGACCGGACTCAGACCACGCCGCACGGTAAACACCCCCGCCCCCAGGACCAGCAGGACTTTGAGGCTTGATGGACTGCCTGCTCCCATATACACCATCCTGGAAACTATGTTTGGCTGCGGATATTACACAACCTTGATGGCAGAAAGTGAGGAGGAATTAAAAAAACTTTTAATGAGGGTGAAAGAGGAGAGCGGAAAATATGGTCTGAAGCTCAACATCAAAAACTAAGATCATGGCCACTGGGCCCATCCCCTCCTGGCAAATAGAAGGAGAAGAAATGGAGGCAGTGAGAGATTTTACTTTCTTGGGCTCCATGATCACTGCAGATGGTGACAGCAGCCACGAAATTAAAAGACGCCTGCTTCTTGGGAGAAAAGCAATGACAAACCTAGACAGCATCTTAAAAAGCAGAGACATCACCTTGCCGACAAAGGTCCATATAGTAAAAGCTATGGTTTTCCCAGTAGTGATGTACGGAAGTGAGAGCCGAACCATAAAGAAGGCTGATTGCCGAAGAATTAATGCTTTTGAATTATGGTGCTGGAGGAGACTCTTGAGAGTCCCGTGGACTGCAAGAAGATCAAACCTCTCCATTCTGAAGGAAATCAGCCCTGAGTGCTCACTGGAAGGACAGATCCTGAAGCTGAGGCTCCAATACTTTGGCCACCTCATGAGAAGAGAAGACTCCTTGGAAAAGACCCTGATGTTGGGAATGATTGAGGGCACAAGGAGAAGGGGACAACAGAGGACGAGATGGTTGGACAGTGTTCTCGAAGCTACTAAAATGAGTTTGACCAAACTGCGCTAGGCAGTGGAAGACAGGAGTGCCTGGCGTGCTCTGGTCCATGTGGACACGACTAAACGACTAAACAACAACAACAACATGTGAAGTATGGCTGGGTAGGGGCCATAGCTCAGAGGTAAACATCTGTTCTACATGCAGACGGTGCCAAGTTAAACCCTTAGCATCTCCACTTAGAGCTGGGAGTGTCTCCTGGCTTAAATCCTGGAGAGCTACTGCCAGTCAATGGACAATACTCAGCTGGATGGACCAGTGGTTTGGATCACTTTAAGGCAGCTTTCTATGTTCCTATGCCCTTTAATCTGGCTGCATTTGCCAAGTGTGCATTATGTGGTGCCTCGTGAGAGCGCATTCTCATTTTTGACACCCCCATTGTGAAATGCTGTCCCCTCACAGATTCATCTGGTGCTGCCCTTGATGATGATGATAATAATAATAATAATAATAATAATAATAATAATAATAATAATAATATTATTATTATTATTTGTACCCCGCCCATCTGGCTGGGTTTCCCCAGCCACTCTGGGCAGCTTCCACAAAGACAAAAAATACACTAATATGTCATACATTAAAAACTTCCCTGAACAGGGCTGCCTTAAGATGTCTTCGGAATGTCAGGTAGTTGTTTATCTCTTTGACATCTGATGGGAGGGCATTCCACAGGGCAGGCGCCACTACCGAGAAGGCCCTCTGCCTGGTTCCCTGTAGCTTTGCTTCTCGCAGTGAGGGAACCGCCAGAAGGCCCTCAGTGCTGGACCTCAGCGTCCGGGCAGAACGATGGGGGTGGAGACGCTCCTTCAGGTATACAGGGCCGAGGCCGTTTAGGTCTTTAAAGGTCAGCACCAACACTTTGAATTGTACTCGGAAACGTACTGGGAGCCAATGTAGGTCTTTCAAGACCGGTGTTATGTGGTCTCGGCAGCCGTCACCAGTTTAGCTGCCGCATTCTGGATTAGTTGTAGTTTCTGGGTCACCTTCAAAGGTAGCCCCATGTAGAACGCATTGCAGTAGTCCAAGCGGGAGTTGGCTTTTCCACACCAGCAAGTGCATATCTCCTCCTGCCCCCTGGCCGGCCAACACCCTTTGCTTCATGCCTTCCATGAGCAGCAAGAGCGAGGCACAGCTTGGAGTCCCAGGCCACCGGGATGGGAGAAGGTGCAACAAAAGAGGCTGGAGCAGCTTCTGGTGGATGGACTGAGTGTCCTGAGCATGGAGGCACTGTTGGGCCTCCTGGTCAGCCTCTATACCAAGTTCAGCTGCAACTCATCTCTCTGGAGGGGGAGGCTCATTTTGGACTTCATTGAGTGGTTATGGACTTCCTGATTATTGAGACTGACATGAGTGAGTTTCACATCAATGGTACCTGGGCAGGCTACTCGGAGTCAACATCCACCTTACCACTGGTGGTAGGCCCATGAGCCCCACCATCTCCACCATGGCCCATCACCCAAGGATCCCAGCCAGTATAGCATTTAGCTGAGCTAGCTTAACAAGAGCATTATGTGTGTTTTAATGAACTGAATAGAGTGAAAGATTTTGAATCATTGGGGTGTGGAGAGAGTGTATAAACTTAACAGCGCTTAGCTTATTATTATTATTTTAGTTGTTAATTAGTAAATGTTATTTTTTACAGATTATAAATGCTGTATTGTATTGTTTTTTAAATAATTTTTATTGAGTTTTACTCTTACATCTCCCTTCAGTACCTCCTGCTCCTCCCTAATTACTTGGTTTTCCTTCTCAATTTTGGTGGATTTGGCATCCAAATTTTTTACAAAGCTTCCAGTTTGCTGGACATCTCTGTAACCTTATTTGTATTTTTTTTGTTAATCATATAATATGACATTTGCTGTAATTGTGATGTTTAGCTTATTTATAGTTGCTCTTTTGTTAATAGTGTTTTATGGATTGTAATTTTTTTGTTGATTATTTGTTAACCAATTTATATGATTTATGCTGTATGGGTGATGTTACATTATGCATTATTATGTCATTGTTATTTATTATATGTAAGCCACTTTGAGATGCGTTTGAATGAAAAGAGGCATTGTAATACAATAAACCAAATCAGTATCTGTTCATCTAGCCTGCTTCGGAGTAGGAGGTGGAGTTTGAGGCCAGTCCTCATAGAAGGGATTGGGGAGAAATGTGATTCCATTCTCATTTGAAGGTAAACTTGCCTAATTCAAACTTGTGAAACAACACGCAAACCAGAACACAGCCATCCTTCAAAATTCGCCCTTCTCTGAATTTTGCAATGCAGTTCTACAGGCAAGTAATGTGCACAAGAATGAAAATAAAAGTATTTTGTTTTCATTTTTGCATGCAAAGTATGCATATAAATGTGTGAATTTAGTTATCATGCAAACATGCATTATATTAGAAGAAATTGCTTTGCAAAAAAAAAAAATGTATACAGTCATACCTCAGGATGAATACGCTTCGGGTTAGGCAAATTTGGGTTGCGCTCCGCGGTGACCCGGAAGTAATGGGGCACGTTACTTCCGGGGTTTGCCACGCGCGCATGCGCAGACCATCAAAATGACATCGCACGCATGTGCAGAAGCGCCAAAACGTGACCCGTGCAGACGCGCCTTCGCGTCTTGCGTTCCATTCAGGATGCGAACGGGGCTCCGGGACGGATCCCATTCACATCACGAGGTACCACTGTATTAAGCAAAATTGCATACAAAGATGTGTGCATTGAGAGAAATTTGCGCTAAAATGCTGATGAAATTTTCATTAGGGCTATAAAAATGCAAATTTATGCAGAAATGTGGAGGGCTGAATGTATGATTGGAAAAATTAGAAATGGAGATACCAAAATGGACATATTCATCCTTCATTTCTCTGCAGACTGCACATTTACCCCCTTCTTGTCAGATGCCCAGTACCAGGCAGGAATAGTCCGTGCTATGGATTTTGTCCACAAGAGCATTAGCTCAGTTTCCTAAAAGCAGACATTGGCATGGCGAGCAGCTTAAATGGAGGCTCCTCCCACCTGGTTGACATTTTATCATAAAATCCCAGCTATATTGGAGTACCAGATCCCACTGGTATAAGGAATACTAGTACAGAGAGGTATAGGCAGCGACTTTCCTATGTTCAGGGAACTATATGAAGGAGCATTTCAAACAGCTCCTGTGAAATGGTAAATTCCACCTCGGCTGCTGTTGAAACTAGGCCATTTAGGCTAATCTTTTATCTTATATATTCTTAAGGCAAATAGAGTTACAGCTTATTTGTCAAGCTTTTCTCGAGTGCTGTAGAAATATTTTCCAAAGTATCCCTCTTACATAAGTTTACGTGTGAACTATAAGGTCAACTTGTAGCTTCTAAACATATGTAGTCTCTTCATTCTGCAGCAGGAGCCAATGGGACTCTCTCCTGTTTGCTGCTTTGTGGAGGTCAAGGTTATATCCTGAAAACTTCCTCTCTTACATACCTAAGAAAGTTCACAAATGCTTTTACTGATTTTCACACCCTTTACTTTCACAGAAGATTAACATCCAATAGGAAAACCATTAACAGGAGACACCACCGTGCTCCTCCTTGTTCCTCTCGATAACATTGGCTTTGTTCTTTAACGAGTGTAAATAAGTACCATGTACAGGCCGCTGCATCCTAAATTGCCAAGATGAATTTTTAAAAACAAAATAGGATCAATACTACCACCAGGATTTCAAAATCCTCCTCCCTTGTGTTTGGTAGGGGAGCCAAAATAGGAAGAGTCAAAATAGAACTTGATGGTGCCGCCAGAACTGCACCTTAGTCAGATGCAGGGCAACAAGCCAGGAGCTAAATCTTGCCTCTAAACAAGCACAGTCCCAGATTAACTTGTGTCCTTTTATAACCTTTCCCAGACAGGGGAGCTGCTAGACTACCTGGGAGTCTACTTCAGCCTTCCCCAATTTAGTACTCTTGGCACCCTTCAGAAGTTTTGAACTACAGTCGTACCTCAGCTCCCAAACGCCTTTGGGGGTCGAATGTTCCAGCTCCCGAATGATCAAAAACCGAAAAGACCTGCCAAAAAAGTTTAAAAACATCTTCATGTATGCGACAACGGCCGCGAGAATTCTGGTAGCACAAGGATGGAAAACTGAAGAAACCCCAACTAAAGAATCATGGCAAGAAAAATTGATGGACTATGCAGAACTGGCAAAACTGACGTACAAGCTACGGGACAAGGATAACTGTGACTTTAAGGATGAATGGGAACCCTTTACAAAGTATCTGAAGACGCAACAAAGTGAACTGGACTCTTTGGCAGGTTTTGAATAAACATATTGATAATAATTAGCTAAATAGTTTGAAGATCTATACAGCTTTGTAACATGCAGAAAACAGCATTCTTAGAGAAACCAAAGACTGGAACTGAGGGAAGTTGGGGGGTGGGGTGGGGGTGGGTGGGTTTTGTGTGGGAGGGGGAAGGAAGGAAAAATGGGGGGGGAATAAGGATGATATGTTTTTGGATAATACGTCTTGTTATAATTTTGAATTAAAAAAAATAAAAAAGAAAGAAAGAAAACAGGAAGTGAGTGTTCCAGTTTTTGATCGTTCTTTTGGAAGCCAAAAGTCCGATGGGGCTTCCACGGCTTCCAATTGGCTGCAGAAGCTTCCTGCAGCCAATCAGAAACCATGCTTTGGAAGTCAAATCTTTTGGAAGTCGAATGGACTTCCAGAACGGATTCTGTTCAACTTCCGAGGTACGACTGCACAACTCAAATCATCCCTGAACTGCCCATGATGGCTGGGCCTGAAAGGAGGACAAAAATTAAGAGGATACCAGGTTGTGGGAGGTTAAACTAGAGTACCTTCTCCTCTGCTGCCCTGTTCTATACAGAATAGTGGTACAAATCTAGTTTTGAATGTAGGGGAGAATTGTGGCCAACTCCCAAAGGTTATCATTTGGAGTTTACTGACTTCAAACTCCTAAAGTGCAATACTATACATGTCAACTCAGAAGTAAGACCCAATGAGATCAATGGAGCTTACTTCTAGGTTACTCCTTTGAGTTTGGTGAATTGTGGACCGTATTTCAGCATTCTGGTAGGGAAATGCCTTAACTTGTAGCTGCTCCAGAGATGGAGCAAAGTATATTTCAGAAGGTGGGGCAAACTTTTCTCCTCATTTTCTGAAAGAAAAATAACATCACTGGAGATTGATTATCTGAAAGAGTGCTATTCTTTGACTTAGTGCCTTTGTTCCGTCTGTTGGGTAATCATTGATTTTGGACAAATCCAGAAATTCTGCATGTTTCAGTAAGCACAATAATCAGAAGCCTTTGTTTGGTTTTTGTCAAAGTCGGGAGCTTGGGCTCTTAATGTCTTTTAAGATCTTTGGTTCCTTTTGGAAAAGAGAAAATATGCATTTAAGCTGTAAATGGACAATCAATACATTTGTGAGTCATGAGGGAAAAGCAGAGTGTGCTTCTCAGCCATGCCCTTGAACTCTGCTGAGATGTCACCAGGTGCATCTGTTACTCTTTGCTGGATAGTCATCTGGTTCAGATTTCAGTTGGCAAAGCAATGGCTTCATCTGGAGGTGGGGGGTGATCTTCCCAGCTTGGAACAGCAGCTCTTCATTTCAAAATGGGGGGAAAGTAATGATATTTTGCCTTTCCTCCTGAATCAACTTCATGAATGTCCTCTGGGTGGTTACACCTCAGTCACTGGCTTTTATGAAAGCGTGGTTTGAAGGAAGGACAGAGGCCTTCTGCACACTAGTTGTGAATAAACATTTGAACACTCCTATCTGCCTTGCTCAGTGCTTTCTTCCTCTACATCAAGTAGTCTTTGGTCTATGCTGGTTCGAACTTTAAGCTGCTGCTACTGCTTTTTCTAAAAAATGACAAACTAGCTGCTATTGTTGTTGGTTGCATTTTAGATTATATTTATTACATGCAAAAGCAGGGAATTCTGCTGCATTGGGAAGGACTGAATGATCAAATTAGGCATCTGATATCCCGTGAAGGGTGACTGGGAAGGGATATGGCCACAGCCGTGAATTTCGCAGAGGGGTTACCTTAAATTATGCTCTATTGAAACCTTTTCTCTCTTTGTTTAACCACTTGGGTGGTGGTGCCTTCCATTCTTTTACTTATTAATCATGGACATTTTCTTTGGCTACTTGTTTATTTTATTTATTACATTTCTATTTCTTTCTTTCTTTTAAAGTATTTTTTATTAGTTTTTTAACATATCATTTCCAAAAGTCATATAACATAACCTCTTATCTTATACAATATTTTTGACTCCTGTCAACCCCTCTGATGATTTTCCTTTTTTTATCACTTATTCTACATTTCTTAATTTCTCTATTACTCTTAATTATCATTAACTAATAATTCTCCTCATAGTCTTTATTGCAATATTTCAAATAATCCTCCTTACAAAACTTCTTGCAATCCTACCAGCATAATCTGCTCATTACAATTACTTTTCAAATAGTTCGCATAATAATAATATAATAATAATAATTTATTATTTATACTCTGCCCATCTGGCTGAGTTTTCCTAGCCACTCTGGGCGGCTTCCAAACAAGTGCTAAAAACAACACAGCATTAAATATTAAAAACTTCCCTGAACAGGGCTGCCTTCAGATGCCTTCTAAATGTCAGGTAGTTGTTTATCTCTTTGACATCTGATGGGAGGGCGTTCCACAGGGCGGGTGCCACTACCGAGAAGGCCCTCTGCCTGGTTCCCTGTAACCTCATTTCTCACAATGAGGGAACCACCAGAAGGCCCTCGGTGCTGGATCTCAGTGTCCGGGCTGAACGATGGGGTGGAGACGCTCCTTCAGGTATACAGGACCGAGGCCGTATATTTACTTCAGTCTTCTAAGAAGCTCTAATTTCTAAGAAATTACATTTCTATTTCTATTTTATCTTCCAAGGAGCAAAAGATAGTCTACATGGGTCTTTTCCTCCTCCTTTCATGCTCACAACAACCGTATAAGGTTGGTTAGGCTAAGAGATGGTGACTGGCCCTTGGTCACCCAGTGAGCTTCAAGCCCTGGTTTCTCAAGTCATAGTCCAACACTCTAACCATCGCATGTGTTTATGGTATTGCAAACTATGCTGCTCCCCCAATCTAGCAGGGGTAAGCTCAACATCCATCCATCCACCCACCCACCCTTCTTGGAGAAGATGTGTGATATCGTTGCCCCAGAGTGGAGGGGTTGGAGTATCATAAAGCTCAATAGGAAGGAGTATCTAGTCAGCTCTTTATACTGACTCCACATCCAGCTTCTTTACTCCTCCTCTCCCCCCCCTTATACTGTGGGCTTTGCTAGTTGGGGGGCTGAGTAGATGCGTCTATTCCTGCAACACACGACTGTGTCCAGTATACAGCTTGGGAGTTGCTGTTTTGATGCTTTTACGTGAAGCACATTTGGAGAAGATTATCCACCGTTTTAACCTTGCAGTGACCCCAGCCGGTGAGGTTCAAATGTCCCGATCAGTGTTGTCTTCAAGGGAGTAATCCTAGCTTTCCCTTCATGAGGAGATGATCCTCCTGCCAGGATCAGTGATCAACAAGTGACCTCGGTCACCCAGTTACACTCAATGAAAACTCTTGCTAGAACTAGTGAAGAAAATCCACCCTTTGCTTTTCTCTTTCTCCTCCTCTGTCTCCTCTTTTTTTCCCCCTATTAGAGAATCTATTGGTACTAAAACTTGTACAATGATTAAAAGCAACAATTGTGTCCTCTTCTGTGCTCTGCATGGGCACATTGTCATGCATTAGTAATATGCACATTCAATAAAGCCCTCATCTGCTTTCAGCTGACAATTGTTTAACTTTTCTTTACACCGAGGCTCATGTTCTTTTGGAGGATGGCAAAGCTTAATGGAGGTGTTGTGAAATGCTTTTCATTGAAGATCTGCTTTAATTATGGATGTCCTGCGTGACAAGTTCTTCTTTAGCATATGTTTTTTCACTCAAAGAACACTGGTTTAAGACAGCGATCAAAGGGAGCTTGAGAGAAACGCTGCCTATGAATAAATCCCACCTTGACGTGTACTGAATATGGACCATCGTCCTGCCTCAGATAAATTCCATTTATTAACAGGTTATAAAAATGCCTGCCATTTTGACAGGAGGTCTGTGCATAATGTAAGGGCTTATATATTGTAAGAGGCACCATTCTTGTATCCTCCTTCCCCGCTGTCAATGAAGACCAGGCTTTCTTTGTCTGAAGGAGCGTCTCCACCCCCATTGTTCAGCCCACTGAGATCCAGCTCTGAGGGCCTTCTGGTGGTTCCCTCACTGAGAGAAGTGAGGTTACAGGGAACCAGGCAGAGGGCCTTCTTGGTAGTGGCACCCGCCCTGTGGAATGCCCTCCCATTAGATGTCAAGGAAATAAACTACCTGACTTTTAGAAAACATCTGAAGGCAGCTCTGTTTTGGGGAGTTTTTCATGTTTGATGTTTTATTGTGTTTTTAATATTCTGTTGGGAGTCGCCCAGAGTGGCTGGGAAGGCCCAGCCAGATGGG